>NW_027423157.1:0-1200000 GCF_048934315.1 Petromyzon marinus
AACCCTCTCCCCCCACCCCTCTCCCCCCACCCTCTCCCCCCACCCTCTCCCCCCAACCCTCTCCCCCGAACCATCTCCCCCCACCCTCTCCCCCCACCCCTCTCCCCCCACCCTCTCCCCCCACCCCTCTCCCCCCACCCTCTCCCCCGAACCCTCTCCCCCCACCCCTCTCCCCCCACCCCTGTCCCCCCACCCTCTCACCCCAACCCTCTCCCCCAAACCCTCCCCCGAACCCTCTCCCGCCACCCTCCTCCCCCACCCCTCTCCCCCCACCCTCTCCCCCACCCTCTCCCCCCACCCATCTCCCCCAACCCTCTCCCCCCACCCCTCTCCCCCCACCCTCTCCCCCACCCTCTCCCCCGAACCCTCTCCACCCACCCCTCTCCCCCCACCCCTCTCCCCCCACCCCTCTCCCCCCACCCCTCTCCCCGAACCCTCTCCCCCCACCCCTCTCCCCCCACCCCTCTCCCCCGAACCCTCTCCCGCCACCCCTCTCCCGCCACCCTCTCCCCCAACCCCTCTCACCCCACCCCTCTCCCCCCACCCCTCTCACCCCACCCCTCTCACCCCACCCTCTCACCCCAACCTTCTCACCCCAACCCTCTCACCCCAACCCTCTCACCCCAACCCTCTCACCCCAACCCTCTCACCCCAACCCTCTCACCCCCCCAACCCTCTCCCCCGAACCCTCTCCCCCCACCGCTCTCCCCCCACCCCTGTCCCCCACCCCCTCCCCCCACCCCCTCCCCCCACCCCCTCCCCCCACCCTCTCCCCCGAACCCTCTCCCCCCACCCTCTCCCCCCACCCTCTCCCCCCAATCCTCTCCCCCGAACCCTCTCCCCCGAACCCTCTCCCCCCACCCCTATCCCCCCACCCCTCTCCCCCCACCCCTCTCCCCCCACCCTCTCCCCCGAACCCTCTCCCCCGAACCCTCTCCCCCGAACCCTCTCCCCCGAACCCTCTCCCCCGAACCCTCTCCCCCGAACCCTCTCCCCCGAATCCTCTCCCCCCACCCTCTCCCCCCACCCTCTCCCCCCACCCTCTCCCCCGAACCCTCTCCCCCCACCCCTCCCACCCCACCCCTCTCACCCCAACCCTCTCACCCCAACCTTCTCACCCCAACCCTCTCACCCCAACCCTCTCACCCCAACCCTCTCACCCCAACCCTCTCCCCCGAACCCTCTCCCCCCACCCCTCTCCCCCCACCCCTGTCCCCCACCCCCTCCCCCCACCCCCTCCCCCCACCCCCCTCCCCCCACCCTCTCCCCCGAACCCTCTCCCCCCACCCTCTCCCCCCACCCTCTCCCCCCAACCCTCTCCCCCCACCCCTCTCCCCCCACTCCTCTCCCCCCACCCCTCTCCCCCCACCCTCTCCCCCGAACCCTCTCCCCCGAACCCTCTCCCCCGAATCCTCTCCCCCCACCCTCTCCCCCCACCCTCTCCCCCCACCCTCTCCACCGAACCCTCTCCCCCCACCCTCTCCCCCGAACCCTCTCCCCCGAACCCTCTCCCCCCACCCCTCTCCCCCCACCCCTCTCCCCCCACCCCTCTCCCCCCACCCCTCTCCCCCCACCCTCTCCCCCCACCCTCTCCCGCCACCCTCTCCCCCCACCCCTCTCCCCCCACCCCTCTCCCCCCACCCCTCTCCCCCGAACCCTCTCCCCCGAACCCTCTCCCCCCACCCTCTCCCCCCACCCTCTCCCCCAACCCTCTCCCCCGAACCCTCTCCGCCGAACCCTCTCCCGCCACCCCTCTCCCCCAACCCCTCTCCCCCCACCCCTCTCCCCCCACCCCTCTCCCCCCACCCCTCTCACCCCAACCCTCTCACCCCAACCCTCTCACCCCAACCCTCTCACCCCAACCCTCTCCCCCGAACCCTCTCCCCCCACCCTTCTCCCCCCACCCCTGTCCCCCCACCCCCTCCCCCCACCCTCTCCCCCACCCCCTCCCCCCTCCCCCTCCCCCCAACCCTCTCCTCCGAACCCTCTCCCCCCACCCTCTCCCCCCACCCTCCCCCCCCCAACCCTCTCCCCCGAACCCTCTTCCCCCACCGCTCTCCCCCCACCCCTCTCCCCCCCACACCTCTCCCCCGAACCCTCTCCCCCGAACCCTCTCCCCCGAATCCTCTCCCCCCACCCTCTCCCCCCACCATTTCCCCGAACCCTCTCCCGCCACCCCTCTCCCCCCACCTTCTCCCCCCACCCTCTCCCCCCAACCCTCTCCCCCACCCTCTCCCCCCCACCCTCTCCCCCGAACCCTCTCCCCCCACCCCTCTCCCCCCACCCCTCTCCCCCCACCCCTCTCCCCCCACCCCTCTCCCCCCACCCCTCTCCCCCCACCCCTCTCCCCCCACCCCTCTCCCCCACCCCTCTACCCCGAACCCTCTCCCCCCACCCCTCTCCCCCCACCCCTCTCCCCCGAACCCTCTCCCGCCACCCCTCTCCCGCCACCCCTCTCCCCCAACCCCTCTCCCCCCACCCCTCTCACCCCAACCCTCTCACCCCAACCCACTCACCCCAACCCTCTCACCCCAACCCTCTCACCCCAACCCTCTCACCCCAACCATCTCCACCGAACCCTCTCCCCCCACCCCTCTCCCCCCACCCCTGTCCCCCCACCCCCTCCGCCCACCCCCTCCCCCCACCCCCTCCCCCCACCCCCTCCCCCCACCCTCTCCCCCGAACCCTCTCCCCCCACCCTCTCCCCCCACCCTCTCCCCCCACCCTCTCCCCCCAACCCTCTCCCCCCAACCCTCTCCCCCGAACCCTCTCCCCCCACCCCTCTCCCCCCACCCCTCTCCCCCACCCTCTCCCCCGAACCCTCTCCCCCGAACCCTCTCCCCCGAATCCTCTCCCCCCACCCTCTCCCCCCACCCTCTCCCCCGAACCCTCTCCCCCCACCCCTCTCCCCCCACCCCTCTCCCCGAACCCTCTCACCCCACCCCTCTCACCCCACCCCTCTCACCCCACCCCTCTCCCCCCACCCTCTCCCCCCACCCTCTCCCCCGAACCCTCTCCCCCGAACCCTCTCCCCCGAACCCCTCTCCCCCCACCCCTCTCCCCCCACCCCTCTCCTCCCACCCTCTCCCCCCACCCTCTCCCCCCACCCTCTCCCCCGAACCCTCTCCCCCAACCCTCTCCCCCCACCCTCTCCCCCCACCCTCTCCCCCGAACCCTCTCCCCCCACCCTCTCCCCCCACCCTCTCCCCCCACCCACTCCCCCCACCCTCTCCCCCCACCCTCTCCCCCGAACCCTTTCCCCCCACCCTCTCCCCCGAACCCTCTCCCCCCACCCTCTCCCCCGAACCCTCTCCCCCACCCTCTCCCCCCACCCTCTCCCCCCACCCTCTCCCCCCACCCTCTCCCCCGAACCCTCTCCCCCCACCCTCTCCCCCGAACCCTCTCCCCCCACCCCTCTCCCCCCACCCCTCTCCCCCCACCCCTCTCCCCCCACCCCTCTCCCCCCACCCCTCTCCCCACACCCCTCTCCCCCCACCCCTCTCCCCCCACCCCTCTCCCCCCACCCTCTCCCCCGAACCCTCTCCCCCCACCCCTCTCCCCCCCACCCTCTCCCCCCACCCCTCTCCCCCCACCCCTCTCCCCACACCCCTCTCCCCACACCCCTCTCCCCCCACCCCTCTCCCCCCACCCCTCTCCCCCCACCCTCTCCCCCGAACCCTCTCCCCCCACCCCTCTCCCCCCACCCCTCTCCCCCCCACCTTCTCGCCCCACCCCTCTCCCCCCACCCCTCTCCCCCCCACCCTCTCCCCCCACCCCTCTCCCCCCACCCTCTCCCCCCACCCTCTCCCCCGAACCCTCTCCCCCGAACCCTCTCCCCCGAACCCTCTCCCCCCACCCTCTCCCCCCACCCTCTCCCCCGAACCCTCTCCCCCCACCCCTCTCCCCCCCACCTTCTCCCCCCACCACTCTCCCCCCACCCCTCTCCCCCCACCCTCTCCACCCACCCCTCTCCCCCCACCCCTCTCCCCCCACCCTCTCCCCCGAACCCTCTCCCCCGAACCCTCTCCCCCCACCCTCTCCCCCCACCCTCTCCCCCGAACCCTCTCCCCCCAACCCTCTCCCCCCAACCCTCTCCCCCCACCCTCTCCCCCAACCTCTCCCCACACCCTCTCCCCCCACCCTCTCCCCCCACCCCTCTCCCCCCACCCTTCTCCCCCCACCCTCTACCCCCACCCTCTCCCCCCACCCTCTCCCCCCACCCTCTCCCACCACCCTCTCCCCCGAACCCTCTCCCCCCACCCTCTCCCCCCAACCCTCTCCCCCGAACCCTCTCCCCCGAACCCTCTCCCCCGAACCCTCTCCCCCCACCCCTCTCCCCCCACCCCTCTCCCCCACCCCTCTCCGCCCACCCTCTCCCCCCACCCTCTCCCCCCACCCTCTCCCCCGAACCCTCTCCCCCGAACCCTCTCCCCCCACCCCTCTCCCCCACCCTCTCCCCCACCCCTCTCCCCCCACCCTCTCCCCCCACCCCTCTCCCCCACCCTCTCCCCCCACCCTCTCCCCCCACCCTCTCCCCCGAACCCTCTCCCCCGAACCCTCTCCCCCCACCCTCTCCCCCCACCCTCTCCCCCGAACCCTCTCCCCCGAACCCTCTCCCCCGAACCCTCTCCCCCCCACCCCTCTCCCCCCCACCCCTCTCCCCCCACCCCTCTCCGCCCACCCTCTCACCCCACCCTCTCCCCCCACCCTCTCCCCCGAACCCTCTCCCCCCACCCCTCTCCCCCCACCACTCTCCCCCACCCTCTCCCCCCACCCTCTCCCCGAACCCTCTCCCCCGAACCCTCTCCCCCCACCCTCTCCCCCCCACCCCTCTCCCCCCACCCCTCTCCCCCCACCCCTCTCCCCCCACCCTCTCCCCCCACCCTCTCCCACCACCCTCTCTCCCCACCCTCTCCCCCGAACCCTCTCCCCCCACCCTCTCCCCCCACCCTCTCCCCCCAACCCTCTCCCCCGAACCCTCTCCCCCGAACCCTCTCCCCCCACCCCTCTCCCCCCACCCCTCTCCCCCCACCCCTCTCCCCCACCCCTCTCCGCCCACCCTCTCCCCCCACCCTCTCCCCCCCACCCTCTCCCCCGAACCCTCTCCCCCGAACCCTCTCCCCCCACCCCTCTCCCCCCACCCTCTCCCCCACCCCTCACCCCACCCCTCTCCCCCACCCTCTCCCCCCACCCTCTCCCCCGACCCTCTCCCCCCACCCCTCTCCCCCCACCCTCTCCCCCCACCCTCTCCCCCCCACCCTCTCCCCACCCTCTCCCCCCCACCCTCCCTCTCCCCCCACCCCTCTCCCCCCACCCCTCTCCCCCCACCCCTCTCCGCCCACCCCTCTCCGCCTACCCTCTCCCCCCACATTCTGCCCCCACCCTCTCCCCCCACCCTCTCCCCCGAACCCTCTCCCCCCACCCCTCTCCCCCCACCCTCTCCCCCCACTACTCTCCCCCACCCTCTCCCCCACCCTCTCCCCCGAACCCTCTCCCCCGAAACCTCTCCCCCCCCCTCTCCCCCCACCCTCTCCCCCGAACCCTCTCACCCCAACCCTCTCAGCCCAACCCTCTCACCCCAACCCTCTCACCCCAACCTTCTCACCCCAACCCTCTCACCCCAACCCTCTCACCCCAACCCTCTCACCCCAACCCTCTCACCCCAACCCCTCTCACCCCAACCCTCTCCCCCGAACCCTCTCCCCCCACGCCTCTCCCCCCACGCCTCTCCCCCCACCCCTGTCCCCCCACCCCCTCCCCCCACCCCCTCCCCCCACCCCCTCCCCCCACCCCCTCCCCCCACCCTCTCCCCCGAACCCTCTCCCCCCACCCTCTCCCCCCACCCTCTCCCCCCAACCCTCTCCCCCGAACCCTCTCCCCCGAACCCTCTCCCCCCACCCCTCTCCCCCACCCCTCTCCCCCCACCCCACTCCCCCCACCCCTCTCCCCCCACCCCTCTCCCCCCACCCTCTCCCCCGAACCCTCTCCCCCCGAACCCTCTCCCCCGAACCCTCTCCCCCGAACCCTCTCCCCCGAATCCTCTCCCCCCACCCTCTCCCCCCACCCTCTCCCCCCACCCTCTCCCCCGAACCCTCTCCCCCGAACCCTCTCCCCCCACCCCACTCCCCCCACCCTCTCCCCCCACCCTCTCCCCCCACCCCTCTCCCCCGAACCCTCTCACCCCCACCCCTCTCACCCCACCCCTCTCACCCCACCCCTTTCACCCCACCCCTCTCACCCCACCCCTCTCACCCCACCCTCTCCCCCCACCCTCTCCCCCGAACCCTCTCCCCCCACCCTCTCCCCCCACCCTCTCCCCGAACCCTCTCCCCCGAACCCTCTCCCCCCACCCCTCTCCCCCCACCCCTCTCCTCCCACCCTCTCCCCCCCACCCTCTCCCCCGAACCCTCTCCCCCAACCCTCTCCCCCCACCCTCTCCCCCCACCCTCTCCCCCGAACCCTCTCCCCCCACCCTCTCCCCCCACCCTCTCCCCCCACCCTCTCCCCCACCCACTCCCCCCACCCTCTCACACCACGCTCTCCCCCGAACCCTAACCCCCCACACTCTCCCCCGAACCCTCTCCCACGAACCCTCTCCCCCCACCCCTCTCCCCCCACCCTCTCCCCCCACCCCCTCACCCCCACCCCTCACCCCCACCCCTCACCCCCACCCTCTCCCCCCACCCCTCTCCCCCACCCTCTCCCCCCACCCTCTCCCCCGAACCCTCTCCCCCCACCCTCTCCCCCCACCCTCTCCCCCCACCCTCTCCCCCGAACCCTCTCCCCCGAACCCTCTCCCCCCCACCCCTCTCCCCCCACCCCTCTCCCCCCACCCCTCTCCGCCCACCCCTCTCCCCCCACCCTCTCCCCCCACCCTCTCCCCCCACCCTCTCCCCCGAACCCTCTCCCCCCACCCCTCTCCCCCCACCCTCTCCCCCCACCACTCTCCCCCACCCTCTCCCCCCACCCTCTCCCCCGAACCCTCTCCCCCCGAACCCTCTCCCCCCACCCTCTCCCCCCACCCTCTCCCCGAACCCTCTCACCCCAACCCTCTCAGCCCAACCCTCTCACCCCAACCCTCTCACCCCAACCCTCTCACCCCAACCCTCTCACCCCAACCCTCTCACCCCAACCCTCTCACCCCAACCCTCTCACCCCAACCCTCTCACCCCAACCCTCTCCCCCGAACCCTCTCCCCCCACCCCTCTCCCCCCACCTCTGTCCCCCCACCCCCTCCCCCCACCCCCTCCCCCCACCCTCTCCCCCCACCCTCTCCCCCGAACCCTCTCCCCCCACCCTCTCCCCCCACCCTCTCCCCCCAACCCTCTCCCCCGAACCCTATCCCCCCACCCCTCTCCCCCCACCCCTCTCCCCCCACCCCTCTCCCCCGAATCCTCTCCCCCGAATCCTCTCCCCCGAATCCTCTCCCCCCACCCTCTCCCCCCACCCTCTCCCCCCACCCTCTCCCCCCACCCTCTCCCCCACCCTCTCCCCCGAACCCTCTCCCCCCACCCCACTCCCCCCACCCTCTCCCCCCACCCTCTCCCCCCCACCCTCTCCCCCGAACCCTCTCCACCCACCCCTCTCCCCCCACCCCTCTCCCCCCACCCCTCTCCCCCGAACCCTCTCACCCCACCCCTCTCACCCCACCCCTCTCACCCCACCCCTCTCACCCCACCCTCTCCCCCCACCCTCTCCCCCCACCCTCTCGCCCGAACCCTCTCCCCCCACCCTCTCCCCCCACCCTCTCCCCCGAACCCTCTCCCCAAAACCCTCTCCCCAAAACCCTCTCCCCCCACCCCTCTCCCCCCACCCCTCTCCTCCCACCCTCTCCCCCCACCCTCTCCCCCCACCCTCTCCCCCGAACCCTCTCCCCCAACCCTCTCCCCCCACCCTCTCCCCCCACCCTCTCCCCCGAACCCTCTCCCCCCACCCTCTCCCCCCACCCTCTCCCCCCACCCCTCTCCCCCCACCCTCTCCCCCACCCACTCCCCCCACCCTCTCCCCCCACGCTCTCCCCTGAACCCTCTCCCCCCACCCTCTCCCCCGAACCCTCTCCCCCCACCCTCTCCCCCGAACCCTCTCCCCCCAACCTCTCCCCCGAACCCTCTCCCCCCACCCTCTCCCCCCACCCTCTCCCCCCACCCCTCTCCCCCCCACCCTCTCCCCCACCCTCTCCCCCCACCCTCTCCCCCGAACCCTCTCCCCCCGAACCCTCTCCCCCGAACCCTCTCCTCCCACCCCTCTCCCCCCACCCTCTCCCCCCACCCCTCTCCCCCCACCCCTCTCCCCCCACCCCTCTCCCCCCACCCCTCTCCCCCCACCCCTCTCCCCCACCCCTCTCCCCCCACCCTCTCCCCCGAACTCTCTCCCCCCACCCCTCTCCCCCCCACCCTCTCCCCCCACCCCTCTCCCCCCACCCCTCTCCCCCCACCCTCTCCCCCCACCCTCTCCCCCCACCCCTCTCCCCCCACCCCTCACCCCCCACCCCTCACCCCCCACCCTCTCCCCCGAACCCTCTCCCCCGAACCCTCTCCCCCGAACCCTCTCCCCCCACCCTCTCCCCCGAACCCTCTCCCCCCACCCTCTCCCCCAACCCTCTCCCCCCACCCTCTCCCCCCAACCTCTCCCCACACCCTCTCCCCCAACCCTCTCCCCCCACCCCTCTCCCCCCACCCCTCTCCCCCCACCCCTCTCCCCCCACCCTCTCCCCCACCCTCTCCCACCACCCTCTCCCACCACCCTCTCCCCCGAACCCTCTCCCCCCGCCCTCTCCCCCCACCCTCTCTCCCGAACCCTCTCCCCCCACCCTCTCCCCAAAACCCTCTCCTCCCACCCCTGTCCCCCACCCTTCCCCCACCCCTCTCCCCCCACCCCTCTCCCCCCACCCCTCTCCCCCCACCCCTCTCCCCCCACCCCTCTCCCCCCACCCCTCTCCCCCACCCCTCTCCCCCCACCCCTCTCCCCCCACCCCTCACCCCTCTCCCCCCACCCCTCTCCCCCCACCCCTCTCCCCCACCCTCTCCCCCGAACCCTCTCCCCCCACCCCTCCCCCCCACCCCTCTCCCCCCACCTCCTCCCCCACCCCTCTCCCCCCACCCTCTCCCCCCACCCTCTCCCCCACCCCTCTCCCCCCCACCCCTCACCCCCCACCCTCTCCCCCGAACCCTCTCCCCCGGACCCTCACCCCCGAACCCTCTCCCCCGAACCCTCTCCCCCGAACCCTCTCCCCCGAACCCTCTCCCCGAACCCTCTCCCCCGAACCCTCTCCCCCCACCCTCCCCCCACCCTCTCCCCCGAACCCTCTCCCCCCACCCTCTCCCCCCAACCCTCTCCCCCCAACCCTCTCCCCCCACCCTCTCCCCCCAACCTCTCCCCACACCCTCTCCCCCAACCCTCTCCCCCACCCCTCTCCCCCACCCCTCTCCCCCCACCCCTCTCCCCCCACCCCTCTCCCCCACCCCTCTCCCCCCACCCTCTCCCACCACCCTCTCCACCACCCTCTCCCCCGAACCCTCTCCCCCCGCCCTCTCCCCCCACCCTCTCCCCCCAACCCTCTCCCCCAAACCCTCTCCCCCCACCCCTCTCCCCCCACCCCTCTCCGCCCACCCTCTCCCCCCACCCTCTCCCCCCACCCTCTCCCCCGAACCCTCTCCCCCGAATCCTCTCCCCCAACCCCTCTCCCCCAACCCCTCTCCCCCCACCCTCTCCCCCCACCCCTCTCCCCCCACCCCTCTCCCCCCACCCCTCTCCCCCGAACCCTCTCCCCCCACCCCTCTCCCCCCCACCCTCTCCCCCACCCCTCTCCCCCCACCCCTCTCCCCCCCACCCTCTCCCCCCACCCTCTCCCCCCACCCCTCTCCCCCACCCCTCACCCCCCACCCTCTCCCCCCACCCCTCACCCCCCACCCTCTCCCCCGAACCCTCTCCCCCGAACCCTCTCCCCCCACCCTCCCCCCACCCTCTCCCCCGAACCCTCTCCCCCCACCCTCTCCCCCCAACCTCTCCCCACACCCTCTCCCCCAACCCTCTCCCCCCACCCCTCTCCCCCCACCCCTCTCCCCCCACCCCTCTCCCCCCACCCCTCTCCCCCCACCCTCTCCCCCCACCCTCTCCCCACCACCCTCTCCCACCACCCTCTCCCCCGAACCCTCTCCCCCCGCCCTCTCCCCCCACCCTCTCCCCCGAACCCTCTCCCCCCACCCTCTCCCCCGAACCCTCTCCCTCCACCCTGTCCCCCCACCCCTCTCCCCCCACCCCTCTCCCCCACCCCTCTCCCCCCACCCCTCTCCCCCCACCCCTCTCCCCCCACCCCTCTCCCCCCACCCCTCTCCCCCCACCCTCTCCCCCGAACCCTCTCCCCCCACCCCTCTCCCCCCCACCCCTCTCCCCCCACCCCTCTCCCCCCACCCTCTCCCCCCACCCTCTCCCCCCACCCTCTCCCCCACCCCTCTCCCCCCACCCCTCACCCCCCACCCTCTCCCCCGAACCCTCTCCCCCGAACCCTCTCCCCCGAACCCTCTCCCCCGAACCCTCTCCCCCCACCCTCTCCCCCCACCCTCCCCCCACCCTCTCCCCCGAACCCTCTCCCCCCACCCTCTCCCCCCAACCCTCTCCCCCCAACCCTCTCCCCCCACCCTCTCCCCCAAACCTCTCCCCACACCCTCTCCCCCAACCCTCTCCCCCCACCCCTCTCCCCCCACCCCTCTCCCCCCACCCCTCTCCCCCCACCCTCTCCCCCCACCCTCTCCCACCACCCTCTCCCACCACCCTCTCCCCCGAACCCTCTCCCCCCGCCCTCTCCCCCACCCTCTCCCCCAACCCTCTCCCCCAAACCCTCTCCCCCCACCCCTCTCCCCCCACCCCTCTCCCCCCACCCCTCTCCGCCCACCCTCTCCCCCCACCCTCTCCCCCCACCCTCTCCCCCACCCTCTCCCCCGAACCCTCTCCCCCGAATCCTCTCCCCCAACCCCTCTCCCCCAACCCCTCTCCCCCCACCCTCTCCCCCCACCCCTCTCCCCCACCCTCTCCCCCCACCCTCTCCCCCGAACCCTCTCCCCCGAACCCTCTCCCCCCACCCTCTCCCCCCACCCTCTCCCCCACCCTCTCCCCCCACCCTCTCCCCCCACCCTCTCCCCCGAACCCTCTCCCCCGAACCCTCTCCCCCCCACCCCTCTCCCCCCACCCTCTCCCCCCACCCTCTCCCGACACCCTCTCCCGACACCCTCTCCCCCCACCCTCTCCCCCGAACCCTCTCCCCCCACCCTCTCCCCCCACCCTCTCCCCCCACCCTCTCCCCGAACCCTCTCCCCCGAACCCTCTCCCCCGAACCCTCTCCCCCGAACCCTCTCCCCCGAACCCTCTCCCCCGAACCCTCTCCCCCACCCTCTCCCCCCACCCTCTCCCCCCACCCTCTCCCCCACCCTCTCCCCCCACCCTCTCCCCCCACCCTCTCCCCCGAACCCTCTCCCCCGAACCCTCTCCCCCCCACCCCTCTCCCGCCACCCTCTCCCCCCACCCTCTCCCGACACCCTCTCCCGACACCCTCTCCCCCCACCCTCTCCCCCGAACCCTCTCCCCCCACCCTCTCCCCCCACCCTCTCCCCCCACCCTCTCCCCCCACCCTCTCCCCCCACCCTCTCCCCCGAACCCTCTCCCCCCACCCTCTCCCCCGAACCCTCTCCCCCCACCCCTCTCCCCCCACCCCTCTCCCCCCACCCTCTCCCCCCACCCTCTCCCCCCACCCTCTCCCCCCACCCTCTCCCCCCACCCTCTCCCCCGAACCCTCTACCCCCACCCCTCTACCCCCACCCTCTCCCCCCACCCTCTCCCCCCACCCCTCTCCCCCCACCCTCTCCCCCCACCCTCTCCCCCCACCCTCTCCCCCCACCCTCTCCCCCCACCCTCTCCCCCCACCCCTCTCCCCCCACCCTCTCCCCCCACCCTCTCCCCTCACCCTCTCCCCCCACCCTCTCCCCCCACCCTCTCCCCCCACCCTCTCCCCCCACCCTCTCCCCCCACCCTCTCCCCCCACCCTCTCCCCCAAACCCTCTCCCCCCACCCCTCTCCCCCCACCCTCTCCCCCCACCCCTCTCCCCCGAACCCTCTCCTCCGAACCCTCTCCCCCCACCCTCTCCCCCACCCTCTCCCCCCACCCTCTCCCCCGAACCCTCTCCCCCCACCCCTCTCCCCCCACCCTCTCCCCCCACCCCTCTCCCCCCACCCTCTCCCCCCACCCTCTCCCCTCACCCTCTCCCCCCACCCTCTCCCCCCACCCTCTCCCCCCACCCTCTCCCCCCACCCTCTCCCCCCACCCTCTCCCCCAAACCCTCTCCCCCCACCCCTCTCCCCCCACCCTCTCCCCCCACCCCTCTCCCCCGAACCCTCTCCTCCGAACCCTCTCCCCCCACCCTCTCCCCCCACCCTCTCCCCCCACCCTCTCCCCCGAACCCTCTCCCCCCACCCCTCTCCCCCCACCCCTCTCCCCCCACCCCTCTCCCCCCACCCCTCTCCCCCCACCCTCTCCCCCCACCCTCTCCCCCCACCCTCTCCCCCGAACCCTCTCCCCCCACCCATCTCCCCCCACCCTCTCCCCCCACCCTCTCCCCACACCCCTCTCCCCACACCCCTCTCCCCCCACCCTCTCCCCCCACCCTCTCCCCCCACCCTCTCCCCCCACCCTCTCCCCCCACCCTCTCCCCCCACCCTCTCCCCCCACCCCTCTCCCCCGAACCCTCTCCCCCGAACCCTCTCCCCCCACCCCTCTCCCCCCACCACTCTCCCCCCACCCCTCTCCCCCCACCCTCTCCCCCCACCCTCTCCCCCCACCCTCTCCCCGCACCCTCTCCCCCGAACCCTCTCCCCCCACCCTCTCCCCCGAACCCTCTCCCCCCACCCCTCTCCCCCCACCCTCTCCCCCCACCCTCTGGACTGCTGTAGTCATAGCAGGTACCACCATAGTCAGCATGCAATGCTGTAATCATAGCAGGATACCACCACAGTAAGCATGCAATGCTGTAGTGAAAGCAGGATACCACCACGGTCAGCATGCAATGCTGTAATCATAGCAGGATACCACCACGGTCAGCATGCAATGCTGTAGTCATAGCAGGATACCACCACAGTCAGCATGCACTGCTGTAGTCATAGCAGGATACCACCATAGTCAGCATGTACTGCTGTCGTCATAGCAGGATACCACCACAGTCAGCATGCTATGATGTAGTCATACCACCACAGTCAGCATGCAATGCTGTAGTGAAAGCAGGATACCACCACAATCAGCATGCAATGCTGTAGTCATAGCAAGATACCACCACAGTCAGCATGCACTGCTGTATTCATAGCAGGATACCACCACAGTCAGCATGCAATGCTGTAGTCATAGCAGGATACCACCACAGTCAGCATGCACTGCTGTAGTCATAGCAGGATACCACCATAGTCAGCATGTACTGCTGTCGTCATAACAGGATACCACCACAGTCAGCATGCTATGATGTAGTCATAGCAGGATACCACCACAGTCAGCATGCAATGCTGTAGTCAAAGCAGGATATCACCACGGTCAGCATGCAATGCTGTATTGAAAGCAGGATACCACTACAGTCAGCATGCACTGCTGTAGATATAGCAGGATACCACCACAGTCAGCATGCACTGCTGTAGTCATAGCAGGATACCACCATAGTCAGCATGTACTGTTGTAGTCATAGCAGGATACCACCACAGTCAGCATGCAATGCTGTAGTCATAGCAGGATACCACCACGGTCAGCATGTAATGCTGTATTGAAATCAGGATACCACCACGGTCAGCATTCAATGTTGTAGTCATAGCAGGATACCACCACAGTCAGCATGCACTGCTGTAGTCATAGCAGAATACCACCATGATCAGCATGCACTGATGTAGTCATAGAAAGATACCACCATAGTCAGTATGCAATGCTGTATTCATAGCAGGATACCACCACAGTCAGCATGCAATGCTGTAGTCATAGCAGGATACCACCATAGTCAGCATGCACTGCTGTAGTCATAGCAGGATACCACCATGGTCAGCATGTAATGCTGTATTGAAAGCAGGATACCACCAAGGTCAGCATTCAATGTTGTAGTCATAGCAGGATACCACCACAGTCAGCATGCACTGCTGTAGTCATAGCAGGATACCACCACGGTCAGTATGCAATGCTGTATTCATAGAAGGATACCACCACAGTCAGCATGCAATGCTGTAGTCATAGCAAGATACAACCACGGTCAGAATGCAATGCTGTAGTCAAAGCAGGGTACCACCACGGTCAGCATACAATGCTGTAGTCAAAGCAGGATACCACCACGGTCAAAATGCAATGCTGTATTGAAAGCAGGATACCACCAGAGTCAGCATACAATGCTGTAGTGAAAGCAGGATACCACAACACAGTCAGCATGCAATGTTGTAGTTATACCAGGAAACCACCACAGTCAGCATGCAATGCTGTATTCATAGCAGGATACCACAACAGTCAGCATGCAATGCTGTAGTCATAGCCGGATACCACCACAGTCATATGCACTACTGTAATAGTAGGTACCACCACAGCAGTATGCACTGCTGTAATCATAGCAGGATACCACCACAGTCAGCATGGAATTTTGTAGTGAAAGCAGGAAACAACCACGGTCAGCATGCAATGCTATAATCATAAGCAGGATACCACCACGGTCAGCATGCAATGCTGTAGTCATAGCAGGATACCACCAGTCAGCATGCACTGCTGTAGATATATCAGGATATCACCACAGTCAGCATACACTGCTGTAGTCATAGCAGGACACCACCATAGTCAGCATGTACTGCTGTAGTCATAGCCGGATACCACCACAGTCAGCATGCAATGCTGTAGTCATAGCAGGATACCACCACAGTTAGCATGCACTGCTGTAGTCATAGCAGGATACCACCATGATCAGCATGCAATGCTGTATTGAAAGCAAGATACCACCATGGTCAGCAAGAAATGTTTTTGTCATAGCAGGATACCACCACAGTCAATATGCACTGCTGTAGTCATAGCAGGATACCACCACAGTCAGCATGCTATGATGTAGTCATAGCAGGATACCACCACAGTCAGCATGCAATGCTGTAGTCAAAGCAGGATACCACCACGGTCAGCATGCAATGCTGTAGTGAAGCAGGATAAAACCACGGTCAGCATGCAATGCTGTATTGAAAGCAAGATACCACCATGGTCAGCAAGAAATGTTTTTGTCATAGCAGGATACCACCACAGTCAACATGCACTGCTGTAGTCATAGCAGGATACCACCATGATCAGCATGCAATGATGTAGTCATAGCAGGATACCACCACGGTCAGCATGTAATGCTGTATTGAAATCAGGATACCACCACGGTCAGCATTCAATGTTGTAGTCATAGCAATATACCACCACAGTCAGCATGCACTGCTGTATTCATAGCAGGATACCACCACAGTCAGCATGCAATGCTGTAGTGAAAGCAGGATACCACCACAGTCAGCATGCAATGCTGTAGTCATACCAGGAAACCACCACAGTCACCATGCAATGCTGTAGTGAAAGCAGGATACCACCACAGTCAGCAGGCACTGCTGTAGTCATAGCAGGATACCACCATAGTCAGCATGTACTGCTGTCATCATAGCAGGATACCACCACAGTCAGCATGCTATGATGTAGTCATAGCAGGATACCACCACAGTCAGCATGCAATGCTGTAGTCAAAGCAGGATACCACCACGGTTAGCATGCAATGCTGTAGTCAAGCAGGATACCACCACGGTCAGCATGCAATGCTGTATTGAAAGCAAGATACCACCATGGTCAGCAAGAAATGTTTTTGTCACAGCAGGATACCACCACATTCAACATGCACTGCTGTAGTCATAGCAGGATACCACCATGATCAGCATGCAATAATGTAGTCATAGCAGGATACCACCATAGTCAGCATGTACTGCTGGATTCATAGCAGGATACCACCACAGTCAGCATGCAATGCTGTAGTCATAGCAGGATACCACCACGGTCAGTATGCAATGCTGTAGTGAAAGCAGGATACCACCACAGTCAGCATGCGATGCTGTAGTCATAGCAGGATACCACCACAAGTCAGCTTGCAATGCAGTAGTGAAAGCAGGTTACCACCACGGTCAGCATGCAATACTGTAGTCATAGCAGGATACCACCACGGTCAGCATGCAATGCTGTAGTGAAAGCAGGATACCACCACAGTCAGCATGCGATGCTGTAGTCATAGCAGGATACCACCACAGTCAATATGCACTGCTGTAGTCATAGCAGGATACCACCACAGTCAGCATGCTATGATGTAGTCATAGCAGGATACCACCACAGTCAGCATGCAATGCTGTAGTCAAAGCAGGATACCACCACGGTCAGCATGCAATGCTGTAGTGAAGCAGGATAAAACCACGGTCAGCATGCAATGCTGTATTGAAAGCAAGATACCACCATGGTCAGCAAGAAATGTTTTTGTCATAGCAGGATACCACCACAGTCAACATGCACTGCTGTAGTCATAGCAGGATACCACCATGATCAGCATGCAATGATGTAGTCATAGCAGTATACCACCACGGTCAGTATGCAATGCTGTAGTCATAGCAGGATACCACCATAGTCAGCATGTACTGCTGTAGTCATAGCAGGATACCACCACAGTCAGCATGCAATGCTGTAGTCATAGCAGGATACCACCACGGTCAGCATGTAATGCTGTATTGAAATCAGGATACCACCACGGTCAGCATTCAATGTTGTAGTCATAGCAATATACCACCACAGTCAGCATGCACTGCTGTATTCATAGCAGGATACCACCACAGTCAGCATGCAATGCTGTAGTGAAAGCAGGATACCACCACAGTCAGCATGCAATGCTGTAGTCATACCAGGAAACCACCACAGTCACCATGCAATGCTGTAGTGAAAGCAGGATACCACCACAGTCAGCAGGCACTGCTGTAGTCATAGCAGGATACCACCATAGTCAGCATGTACTGCTGTCATCATAGCAGGATACCACCACAGTCAGCATGCTATGATGTAGTCATAGCAGGATACCACCACAGTCAGCATGCAATGCTGTAGTCAAAGCAGGATACCACCACGGTTAGCATGCAATGCTGTAGTCAAGCAGGATACCACCACGGTCAGCATGCAATGCTGTATTGAAAGCAAGATACCACCATGGTCAGCAAGAAATGTTTTTGTCACAGCAGGATACCACCACATTCAACATGCACTGCTGTAGTCATAGCAGGATACCACCATGATCAGCATGCAATAATGTAGTCATAGCAGGATACCACCATAGTCAGCATGTACTGCTGGATTCATAGCAGGATACCACCACAGTCAGCATGCAATGCTGTAGTCATAGCAGGATACCACCACGGTCAGTATGCAATGCTGTAGTGAAAGCAGGATACCACCACAGTCAGCATGCGATGCTGTAGTCATAGCAGGATACCACCACAAGTCAGCTTGCAATGCAGTAGTGAAAGCAGGTTACCACCACGGTCAGCATGCAATACTGTAGTCATAGCAGGATACCACCACGGTCAGCATGCAATGCTGTAGTGAAAGCAGGATACCACCACAGTCAGCATGCGATGCTGTAGTCATAGCAGGATACCACCACAAGTCAGCTTGCAATGCAGTAGTGAAAGCAGGTTACCACCACGGTCAGCATGCAATGCTGTAGTCATAGCAGTATACCACCACGGTCAGCATGCAATGCTGTAGTCAAAGCAGGATACCACCACGGTCAGCATGCAATGCTGTAGTCAAAGCAGGATACCACCACAGTCAGCAATAACTGCTGTAGTCATAGCAGGTACCACCACGGTCAGCATGCAATGCTGTAATCATAGCAGGTACCACCACAGTCATATGCACTGCTGTAATAGTAGGTACCACCACAGCAGTATGCACTGCTGTAATCATAGCAGGATACCACCACAGTCAGCATGCAATTTTGTAGTGAAAGCAGGAAACAACCACGGTCAGCATGCAATGCTATAATCATAGCAGGATACCACCACGGTCAGCATGCAATGCTGTAGTAATAGCAGGATACCACCAGTCAGCATGCAAAGCTGTAGTCACAGCAGGATATCACCACAGTCAGCATGCAATGCTGTAGTCATAGCAGGATACGACCATAGTCAGTATGCACTGCTGTAATCATAGCAGGTGCCACCACAGTCAGTATGCACTGCTGTAGTGATATCGAGTACCATCACAGTCGGTATGCACTGCTGTATTTAAAGCACGTCCCACCACAGTCAGTGTGCACTGCTGTTGTCATTGCAGGATACCACAAAAGTCAGTATGCACTGCTGTAATCATAGCAGGATACCACCACAGTCAGCATGCAATGCTGTAGTAATAGCAGGATACCAACACAGTCAGCATGCAATGCTGTAGTGAAAGCAGGATACCACCACGGTCAGCATGCAATGCTGTAGTCATAGCAGGATACCACCACAGTCAGCATGCAAAGCTGTAGTCATAGCAGGATATCACCACAGTCAGCATACAATGCTGTAGTCATAGCAGGATACCACCATAGTCAGTATGCACTGCTGTAGTGATATCGAGTACCATCACAGTCGGTATGCACTGCTGTAGTTAAAGCAGGTCCCACCACAGTCAGTGTGTACTGCTGTAGTCATTGCAGGCAACAAAAAAAGTCAGTATGCACTGCTGTAATCATAGCAGGACACCGCCACAGTCAGCATGCAATGCTGTAGTCATAGCAGGATACCACCACAGTCAGCATGCGAAGCTGTAGTCATAGCAGGAAATCACCACAGTCAGCGTGCAATGATGTAGTCAAAGCAGGATACCACCACGGTCAGCATGCAATGCTGTAGTCAAAGCAGGATACCACCACGATCAAAATGCAATGCTGTATTGAAAGCAGGATACCACCACGGTCAGCATGCAATGCTGTAGTGAAAGCAGGATACCACCACAGTCAGCATGCAATGCTGTAGTCATACCAGGAAACCACCACAGTCAGCATGCAATGCCGTAGTCATAGCAGGATACCACCACAGTCAGCATGCAATGCTGTAGTCATAGCAGGATACCACCACGGTCACCATGCAATGCTGTAGTCAAAGCAGGATACCACCACGGTCAGCATGCAATGCTGTAGTCAAAGCAGGATACCACCACAGTCAGCATGCCCTGCTGTAGTCATAGCAGGTACCACCACGGTCAGCATACAATGCTGTAATAGCAGGTACCACCACAGCAGTATGCACTGCTGTAATAATAGCAGGATACCACCACAGTCAGAATGCAATTCTGTATTGAAAGCAGGATACCACCAAAGTGAGCATGCACTGCTGTAGATATAGCAGGATACCACCACAGTCAGCATGCAATGCTGTAGTCATAGCAGTATACCACCACAGTCAGCATGCACTGCTGTAGTCATAGCAGGATACCACCATAGTCAGCATGTACTGCTGTAGTCATAGCAAGATACCACCACAGTCAGCATGCAATGCTGTAGTCATAGCAGGATACCACCACGATCAGCATGTAATGCTGTATTGAAATCAGGATACCACCACGGCCAGCATTCAATGTTGTAGTCATAGCAGGATACCACCACAGTCAGCATGCACTGCTGTAGTCATAGCAGAATATCACCATGATCAGCATGCAATGATGTAGTCATAGCAGGATACCACCACGGTCAGTATGCAATTCTGTATTCATAGCAGTATACCACCACAGTCAGCATGCAATGCTGTAGTCATAGCAGGATAAGACCATAGTCAGTATGCACTGCTGTAATCATAGCAGGTGCCACCACAGTCAGTATGCACTGCTGTAGTGATATCGAGTACCATCACAGTCGGTATGCACTGCTGTATTTAAAGCACGTCCCACCACAGTCAGTGTGCACTGCTGTTGTCATTGCAGGATACCACAAAAGTCAGTATGCACTGCTGTAATCATAGCAGGATACCACCACAGTCAGCATGCAATGCTGTAGTAATAGCAGGATACCAACACAGTCAGCATGCAATGCTGTAGTGAAAGCAGGATACCACCACGGTCAGCATGCAATGCTGTAGTCATAGCAGGATACCACCACAGTCAGCATGCAAAGCTGTAGTCATAGCAGGATATCACCACAGTCAGCATATAATGCTGTAGTCATAGCAGGATACCACCATAGTCAGTATGCACTGCTGTAGTGATATCGAGTACCATCACAGTCGGTATGCACTGCTGTAGTTAAAGCAGGTTCCACCACAGTCAGTGTGTACTGCTGTAGTCATTGCAGGCAACAACAAAAGTCAGTATGCACTGCTGTAATCATAGCAGGACACCGCCACAGTCAGCATGCAATGCTGTAGTCATAGCAGGATACCACCACAGTCAGCATGCGAAGCTGTAGTCATAGCAGGAAATCACCACAGTCAGCGTGCAATGATGTAGTCAAAGCAGGATACCACCACGGTCAGCATGCAATGCTGTAGTCAAAGCAGGATACCACCACGATCAAAATGCAATGCTGTATTGAAAGCAGGATACCACCACGGTCAGCATGCAATGCTGTAGTGAAAGCAGGATACCACCACAGTCAGCATGCAATGCTGTAGTCATACCAGGAAACCACCACAGTCAGCATGCAATGCCGTAGTCATAGCAGGATACCACCACAGTCAGCATGCAATGCTGTAGTCATAGCAGGATACCACCACGGTCAGCATGCAATGCTGTAGTCAATGCAGGATACCACCACAGTCAGCATGCAATGCTGTATTGAAAGCAGGATACCACCACAGTCAGCATGCAATGCTGTAGTGAAAGCAGGATACCACCATAGTCAGAATGCACTGCTGTAATCATTGCAGGATACCACCATAGTCAGCATGTACTGCTGTAGTCATAGCAGGATACCACCAAGGTCAGCATTCAATGTTGTAGTCATAGGATGATACCACCACAGTCAGCATGCAATGCTGTAGTGAAAGCAGGATACCACCACAGTCAGCATACAATGCTGTAGTCATACCAGGAAACCACCACAGTCAGCATGCAATGCTGTAGTGAAAGCAGGATACCACCACAGTCAGCAGGCAATGCTGTAGTCATAACAATATACCACCACAGTCAGCATGCAATGCTGTAGTCATAGCAGGATACCACCACAGTCAGCATGCAATGCCGTAGTCATAGCAGGATACCACCACAGTCAGCATGCAATGCTGTAGTCATAGCAGGATACCACCACGGTCAGCATGCAATGCTGTAGTCAAAGCAGGATACCACCACGGTCAGCATGCAATGCTGTAGTCAAAGCAGGATACCACCACAGTCAGCATGCCCTGCTGTAGTCATAGCAGGTACCACCACGGTCAGCATGCAATGCTGTAATAGCAGGTACCACCACAGCAGTATGCACTGCTGTAATCATAGCAGGATACCACCACAGTCAGAATGCAATTCTGTATTGAAAGCAGGATACCACCAAAGTGAGCATGCACTGCTGTAGATATAGCAGGATACCACCACAGTCAGCATGCAATGCTGTAGTCATAGCAGTATACCACCACAGTCAGCATGCACTGCTGTAGTCATAGCAGGATACCACCATAGTCAGCATGTACTGCTGTAGTCATAGCAAGATACCACCACAGTCAGCATGCAATGCTGTAGTCATAGCAGGATACCACCACGGTCAGCATGTAATGCTGTATTGAAATCAGGATACCACCACGGTCAGCATCCAATGTTGTAGTCATAGCAGGATACCACCACAGTCAGCATGCACTGCTGTAGTCATAGCAGAATATCACCATGATCAGCATGCAATGATGTAGTCATAGCAGGATACCACCACGGTCAGTATGCAATTCTGTATTCATAGCAGGATACCACCACAGTCAGCATGCACTGCTGTAGTCATAGCAGGATACCACCATAATCAGCATGTACTGCTGTAGTCATAGCAGGATACCACCACAGTCAGCATGCAATGCTGTAGTCATATCAGGATACCACCACGGTCAGCATGCAATGCTGTAGTCAAAGCAGGGTACGACCACGGTCAGCATGCAATGCTGTAGTCAAAGCAGGATACCACCACGGTCAAAATGCAATGCTGTATTGAAAGCAGGATACCACCACAGTCAGCATACAATGCTGTAGTGAAAGCAGGATACCACCACAGTCAGCATGCAATGCTGTAGTCATACCAGGAAACCACCACAGTCAGCATGCAATGCTGTAGTGAAAGCAGGATACCACCACAGTCAGCATGCAATGCTGTAGTCATAGCAAGATACCACCACAGTCAGCATGCAATGCTGTAGTCATAGCAGGATACCACCACAGTCAGCATGCACTGCTGTAGTCATAGCAAGATACCACCACAGTCAGCATGCACTGCTGTATTCATAGCAGGATACCACCACAGTCAGCATGCAATGCTGTAGTCATAGCAGGATACCACCACAGTCAGCATGCACTGCTGTAGTCATAGCAGGATACCACCATAGTCAGCATGTACTGCTGTCGTCATAGCAGGATACCACCACAGTCAGCATGCTATGATGTAGTCATAGCAGGATACCACCACAGTCAGCATGCAATGCTGTAGTCAAAGCAGGATATCATCACGGTCAGCATGCAATGCTGTAGTCAAGCAGGATACCACCACGGTCAGCATGCAATGCTGTATTTAAAGCAGGATACCACTACAGTCAGCATGCACTGCTGTAGATATAGCAGGATACCACCACAGTCAGCATGCACTGCTGTAGTCATAGCAGGATACAACCACAGTCAACATGCAATGCTGTAGTCATAGCAGGATACCACCACGGTCAGCATGTAATGCTGTAGTGAAATCAGGATACCACCACGGTCAGCATTCAATGTTGTAGTCATAGCAGGATACCACCACAGTCAGCATGCACTGCTGTAGTCATAGCAGAATACCACCATGATCAGCATGCACTGATGTAGTCATAGAAGGAAACCACCACGGTCAGTATGCAATGCTGTATTCATAGCAGGATACCACCACAGTCAGCATGCAATACTGTAGTCATAGCAGGATACCACCATAGTCAGAATGCACTGCTGTAATCATTGCAGGATACCACCATAGTCAGCATGTACTGCTGTAGTCATAGCAGGATACCACAAAGGTCAGCATTCAATGTTGTAGTCATAGGATGATACCACCACAGTCAGCATGCAATGCTGTAGTGAAAGCAGGATACCACCACAGTCAGCATGCAATGCTGTAGTCATACCAGGAAACCACCACAGTCAGCATGCAATGCTGTAGTGAAAGCAGGATACCACCACAGTCAGCAGGCAATGCTGTAGTCATAACAATATACCACCACAGTCAGCATGCAATGCTGTAGTCATAGCAGGATACCACCACAGTCAGCATGCACTGCTGTAGTCATAGCAAGATACCACCACAGTCAGCATGCACTGCTGTATTCATAGCAGGATACCACCACAGTCAGCATGCAATGCTGTAGTCATAGCAGGATACCACCATAGTCAGAATGCACTGCTGTAATCATTGCAGGATACCACCATAGTCAGCATGTACTGCTGTAGTCATAGCAGGATACCACCAAGGTCAGCATTCAATGTTGTAGTCATAGGATGATACCACCACAGTCAGCATGCAATGCTGTAGTGAAAGCAGGATACCACCACAGTCAGCATGCAATGCTGTAGTCATACCAGGAAACCACCACAGTCAGCATGCAATGCTGTAGTGAAAGCAGGATACCACCACAGTCAGCAGGCAATGCTGTAGTCATAACAATATACCACCACAGTCAGCATGCAATGCTGTAGTCATAGCAGGATACCACCACAGTCAGCATGCAATGCCGTAGTCATAGCAGGATACCACCACAGTCAGCATGCAATGCTGTAGTCATAGCAGGATACCACCACGGTCAGCATGCAATGCTGTAGTCAAAGCAGGATACCACCACGGTCAGCATGCAATGCTGTAGTCAAAGCAGGATACCACCACAGTCAGCATGCCCTGCTGTAGTCATAGCAGGTACCACCACGGTCAGCATGCAATGCTGTAATAGCAGGTACCACCACAGCAGTATGCACTGCTGTAATCATAGCAGGATACCAGCACAGTCAGAATGCAATTCTGTATTGAAAGCAGGATACCACCAAAGTGAGCATGCACTGCTGTAGATATAGCAGGATACCACCACAGTTAGCATGCAATGCTGTAGTCATAGCAGTATACCACCACAGTCAGCATGCACTGCTGTAGTCATAGCAGGATACCACCATAGTCAGCATGTACTGCTGTAGTCATAGCAAGATACCACCACAGTCAGCATGCAATGCTGTAGTCATAGCAGGATACCACCACGGTCAGCATGTAATGCTGTAGTGAAATCAGGATACCACCACGGTCAGCATTCAATGTTGTAGTCATAGCAGGATACCACCACAGTCAGCATGCACTGCTGTAGTCATAGCAGAATACCACCATGATCAGCATGCACTGATGTAGTCATAGAAGGAAACCACCACGGTCAGTATGCAATGCTGTATTCATAGCAGGATACCACCACAGTCAGCATGCAATACTGTAGTCATAGCAGGATACCACCATAGTCAGAATGCACTGCTGTAATCATTGCAGGATACCACCATAGTCAGCATGTACTGCTGTAGTCATAGCAGGATACCACAAAGGTCAGCATTCAATGTTGTAGTCATAGGATGATACCACCACAGTCAGCATGCAATGCTGTAGTGAAAGCAGGATACCACCACAGTAAGCATGCAATGCTGTAGTCATACCAGGAAACCACCACAGTCAGCATGTAATGCTGTAGTGAAAGCAGGATACCACCACAGTCAGCAGGCAATGCTGTAGTCATAACAATATACCACCACAGTCAGCATGCAATGCTGTAGTCATAGCAGGATACCACCACAGTCAGCATGCACTGCTGTAGTCATAGCAAGATACCACCACAGTCAGCATGCACTGCTGTATTCATAGCAGGATACCACCAGAGTCAGCATGCAATGCTGTAGTCATAGCAGGATACCACCATAGTCAGAATGCACTGCTGTAATCATTGCAGGATACCACCATAGTCAGCATGTACTGCTGTAGTCATAGCAGGATACCACCAAGGTCAGCATTCAATGTTGTAGTCATAGGATGATACCACCACAGTCAGCATGCAATGCTGTAGTGAAAGCAGGATACCACCACAGTCAGCATGCAATGCTGTAGTCATACCAGGAAACCACCACAGTCAGCATGCAATGCTGTAGTGAAAGCAGGATACCACCACAGTCAGCAGGCAATGCTGTAGTCATAACAATATACCACCACAGTCAGCATGCAATGCTGTAGTCATAGCAGGATACCACCACAGTCAGCATGCAATGCCGTAGTCATAGCAGGATACCACCACAGTCAGCATGCAATGCTGTATTCATAGCAGGATACCACCACGGTCAGCATGCAATGCTGTAGTCAAAGCAGGATACCACCACGGTCAGCATGCAATGCTGTAGTCAAAGCAGGATACCACCACAGTCAGCATGCCCTGCTGTAGTCATAGCAGGTACCACCACGGTCAGCATGCAATGCTGTAATAGCAGGTACCACCACAGCAGTATGCACTGCTGTAATCATAGCAGGATACCACCACAGTCAGAATGCAATTCTGTATTGAAAGCAGGATACCACCAAAGTGAGCATGCACTGCTGTAGATATAGCAGGATACCACCACAGTCAGCATGCAATGCTGTAGTCATAGCAGTATACCACCACAGTCAGCATGCACTGCTGTAGTCATAGCAGGATACCACCATAGTCAGCATGTACTGCTGTAGTCATAGCAAGATACCACCACAGTCAGCATGCAATGCTGTAGTCATAGCAGGATACCACCACGGTCAGCATGTAATGCTGTATTGAAATCAGGATACCACCACGGTCAGCATCCAATGTTGTAGTCATAGCAGGATACCACCACAGTCAGCATGCACTGCTGTAGTCATAGCAGAATATCACCATGATCAGCATGCAATGATGTAGTCATAGCAGGATACCACCACGGTCAGTATGCAATTCTGTATTCATAGCAGGATACCACCACAGTCAGCATGCACTGCTGTAGTCATAGCAGGATACCACCATAATCAGCATGTACTGCTGTAGTCATAGCAGGATACCACCACAGTCAGCATGCAATGCTGTAGTCATATCAGGATACCACCACGGTCAGCATGCAATGCTGTAGTCAAAGCAGGGTACGACCACGGTCAGCATGCAATGCTGTAGTCAAAGCAGGATACCACCACGGTCAAAATGCAATGCTGTATTGAAAGCAGGATACCACCACAGTCAGCATGCAATGCTGTAGTGAAAGCAGGATACCACCACAGTCAGCATGCAATGCTGTAGTCATACCAGGAAACCACCACAGTCAGCATGCAATGCTGTAGTGAAAGCAGGATACCACCACAGTCAGCATGCAATGCTGTAGTCATAGCAAGATACCACCACAGTCAGCATGCAATGCTGTAGTCATAGCAGGATACCACCACAGTCAGCATGCACTGCTGTAGTCATAGCAAGATACCACCACAGTCAGCATGCACTGCTGTATTCATAGCAGGATACCACCACAGTCAGCATGCAATGCTGTAGTCATAGCAGGATACCACCACAGTCAGCATGCACTGCTGTAGTCATAGCAGGATACCACCATAGTCAGCATGTACTGCTGTCGTCATAGCAGGATACCACCACAGTCAGCATGCTATGATGTAGTCATAGCAGGATACCACCACAGTCAGCATGCAATGCTGTAGTCAAAGCAGGATATCATCACGGTCAGCATGCAATGCTGTAGTCAAGCAGGATACCACCACGGTCAGCATGCAATGCTGTATTTAAAGCAGGATACCACTACAGTCAGCATGCACTGCTGTAGATATAGCAGGATACCACCACAGTCAGCATGCACTGCTGTAGTCATAGCAGGATACAACCACAGTCAACATGCAATGCTGTAGTCATAGCAGGATACCACCACGGTCAGCATGTAATGCTGTAGTGAAATCAGGATACCACCACGGTCAGCATTCAATGTTGTAGTCATAGCAGGATACCACCACAGTCAGCATGCACTGCTGTAGTCATAGCAGAATACCACCATGATCAGCATGCACTGATGTAGTCATAGAAGGAAACCACCACGGTCAGTATGCAATGCTGTATTCATAGCAGGATACCACCACAGTCAGCATGCAATACTGTAGTCATAGCAGGATACCACCATAGTCAGAATGCACTGCTGTAATCATTGCAGGATACCACCATAGTCAGCATGTACTGCTGTAGTCATAGCAGGATACCACAAAGGTCAGCATTCAATGTTGTAGTCATAGGATGATACCACCACAGTCAGCATGCAATGTTGTAGTGAAAGCAGGATACCACCACAGTCAGCATGCAATGCTGTAGTCATACCAGGAAACCACCACAGTCAGCATGCAATGCTGTAGTGAAAGCAGGATACCACCACAGTCAGCAGGCAATGCTGTAGTCATAACAATATACCACCACAGTCAGCATGCAATGCTGTAGTCATAGCAGGATACCACCACAGTCAGCATGCACTGCTGTAGTCATAGCAAGATACCACCACAGTCAGCATGCACTGCTGTATTCATAGCAGTATACCACCACAGTCAGCATGCAATGCTGTAGTCATAGCAGGATACCACCACAGTCAGCATGCACTGCTGTAGTCATAGCAGGATACCACCATAGTCAGCATGTACTGCTGTCGTCATAGCAGGATACCACCACAGTCAGCATGCTATGATGTAGTCATAGCAGGATACCACCACAGTCAGCATGCAATGCTGTAGTCAAAGCAGGATATCATCACGGTCAGCATGCAATGCTGTAGTCAAGCAGGATACCACCACGGTCAGCATGCAATGCTGTATTTAAAGCAGGATGCCACTACAGTCAGCATGCACTGCTGTAGATATAGCAGGATACCACTACAATCAGCATGCACTGCTGTAGTCATAGCAGGATACAACCACAGTCAACATGCAATGCTGTAGTCATAGCAGGATACCACCACGGTCAGCATGTAATGCTGTATTGAAATCAGGATACCACCATGATCAGCATGCACTGATGTAGTCATAGAAGGATACCACCACGGTCAGTATGCAATGTTGTAGTCATAGCAGGATACCACCACAGTCAGCATGCACTGCTGTAGTCATAGCAGAATACCACCATTATCAGCATGCACTGATGTAGTCATAGAAGGATACCACCACGGTCAGTATGCAATGCTGTATTCATAGCAGGATACCACCACAGTCAGCATGCAATACTGTAGTCATAGCAGGATACCACCATAGTCAGCATGCACTGCTGTAATCATTGCAGGATACCACCATAGTCAGCATGTACTGCTGTAGTCATAGCAGGATAATACCATGGTCAGCATGTAATGTTGTATTGAAAGCAGGATACCACCAAGGTCAGCATTCAATGTTGTAGTCATAGCAGGATACCACCACGGTCAGTATGCAATGCTGTATTCATAGCAGGATACCACCACAGTCAGCATGCAATGCTGTAGTCATAGCAGGATACCACCACAGTCAGCATGCACTGCTGTAGTCATAGCAGAATACCACCATGATCAGCATGCACTGATGTAGTCATAGAAGGATACCACCACGGTCAGTATGCAATGCTGTATTCATAGCAGGATACCACCACAGTCAGCATGCAATACTGTAGTCATAGCAGGATACCACCATAGTCAGAATGCACTGCTGTAATCATTGCAGGATACCACCATAGTCCTGCATGTACTGCTGTAGTCATAGCAGGATACCACCATGGTCAGCATGCAATGCTGTATTGAAAGCAGGATACCATCACAGTCAGCATGCAATGCTGTAGTGAAAGCAGGATACCACCACAGTCAGCATGCAATGCTGTAGTCATACCAGGAAACCACCACAGTCAGCATGCAATGCTGTTGTGAAAGCAGGATACCACCACAGTCAGCAGGCAATGCTGTAGTCATAGCAATATACCACCACAGTCAGCATGCAATGCTGTAGTCATAGCAGGATACCACCACAGTCAGCATGCACTGCTGTAGTCATAGCAAGATACCACCACAGTCAGCATGCACTGCTGTATTCATAGCAGGATACCACCACAGTCAGCATGCAATGCTGTAGTCATAGCAGGATACCACCACAGTCAGCATGCACTGCTGTAGTCATAGCAGGATACCACCATAGTCAGCATGTACTGCTGTCGTCATAGCAGGATACCACCACAGTCAGCATGCTATGATGTAGTCATAGCAGGATACCACCACAGTCAGCATGCAATGCTGTAGTCAAAGCAGGATATCATCACGGTCAGCATGCAATGCTGTAGTCAAGCAGGATACCACCACGGTCAGCATGCAATGCTGTATTTAAAGCAGGATGCCACTACAGTCAGCATGCACTGCTGTAGATATAGCAGGATACCACCACAG
Organism: Petromyzon marinus; assembly: GCF_048934315.1. Taxonomy (NCBI): domain Eukaryota; kingdom Metazoa; phylum Chordata; class Hyperoartia; order Petromyzontiformes; family Petromyzontidae; genus Petromyzon; species Petromyzon marinus. The sequence goes on from NW_027423157.1 coordinate 29,669, forward strand.
TCAGCATGCACTGATGTAGTCATAGCAGGATACAACCACAGTCAACATGCAATGCTGTAGTCATAGCAGGATACCACCACGGTCAGCATGTAATGCTGTATTGAAATCAGGATACCACCACGGTCAGCATTCAATGTTGTAATCATAGCAGGATACCACCACAGTCAGCATGCACTGCTGTAGTCATAGCAGAATACCACCATTATCAGCATGCACTGATGTAGTCATAGAAGGATACCACCACGGTCAGTATGCAATGCTGTATTCATAGCAGGATACCACCACAGTCAGCATGCAATACTGTAGTCATAGCAGGATACCACCATAGTCAGCATGCACTGCTGTAATCATTGCAGGATACCACCATAGTCAGCATGTACTGCTGTAGTCATAGCAGGATAATACCATGGTCAGCATGTAATGCTGTATTGAAAGCAGGATACCACCAAGGTCAGCATTCAATGTTGTAGTCATAGGAGGATACCACCACAGTCAGCATGCACTGCTGTAGTCATAGCAGAATATCACCATGATCAGCATGCAATGATGTAGTCATAGCAGGATACCACCACGGTCAGTATGCAATGCTGTATTCATAGCAGGATACCACCACAGTCAGCATGCAATGCTGTAGTCATAGCAGGATACCACCACAGACAGCATGTACTGCTGTAGTCATAGCAGGATACCACCATAGTCAGCATGTACTGCTGTAGTCATAGCAGGATACCACAACAGTCAGCATGCAATGCTGTAGTCATAGCAAGATACAACAACGGTCAGCATGCAATGCTGTAGTCAAAGCAGGGTACCACCACGGTCAGCATACAATGCTGTAGTCATAGCAAGATACCACCACAGTGAGCATGCACTGCTGTATTCATAGCAGGATACCACCACAGTCAGCATACAATGCTGTAGTCATAGCAGGATACCACCACAGTCAGCATGCACTGCTGTAGTCATAGCAGAATATCACCATGATCAGCATGCAATGATGTAGTCATAGCAGGATACCACCACGGTCAGTATGCAATGCTGTATTCATAGCAGCATACCACCACAGTCAGCATGCAATGCTGTAGTCATAGCAGGATACCACCACAGACAGCATGTACTGCTGTAGTCATAGCAGGATACCACCATAGTCAGCATGTACTGCTGTAGTCATAGCAGGATACCACAACAGTCAGCATGCAATGCTGTAGTCATAGCAAGATACAACAACGGTCAGCATGCAATGCTGTAGTCAAAGCAGGGTACCACCACGGTCAGCATACAATGCTGTAGTCAAAGCAGGATACCATCACGGTCAAAATTCAATGCTGTATTGAAAGCAGGATACCACCACAGTCAGCATGCAAAGCTGTAGTCATAGCAGGATACCACCATAGTCAGCATGCAATGCTGTAGTGAAAGCAGTATACCACCACAGTCAGCATGCAACGCTGTAGTCATAGCAGGATACCACCACGGTCAGCATGCAATGCTGTAGTGAAAGCAGGATACCACCACAGTCAGCATGCAATGCTGTAGTCATAGCAAGATACCACCACAGTCAGCATGCAATGCTGTAGTCATAGCAGGATACCACCACAGTCAGCATGCACTGCTGTAGTCATAGCAAGATACAACAACGGTCAGCATGCAATGCTGTAGTCAAAGCAGGGTACCACCACGGTCAGCATACAATGCTGTAGTCAAAGCAGGATACCATCACGGTCAAAATGCAATGCTGTATTGAAAGCAAAATACCACCACAGTCAGCATGCAAAGCTGTAGTCATAGCAGGATACCACCATAGTCAGCATGCAATGCTGTAGTGAAAGCAGGATACCACCACAGTCAGCATGCAACGCTGTAGTCATAGCAGGATACCATCACGGTCAGCATGCAATGCTGTAGTGAAAGCAGGATACCACCACAGTCAGCATTCAATGCTGTAGTCATAGCAAGATACCACCACAGTCAGCATGCAATGCTGTAGTCATAGCAGGATACCACCACAGTCAGCATGCACTGCTGTAGTCATAGCAAGATACCACCACAGTCAGCATGCACTGCTGTAGTCAAAGCAGGGTACCACCACGGTCAGCATACAATGCTGTAGTCAAAGCAGGATACCATCACGGTCAAAATGCAATGCTGTATTGAAAGCAAAATACCACCACAGTCAGCATGCAAAGCTGTAGTCATAGCAGGATACCACCATAGTCAGCATGCAATGCTGTAGTGAAAGCAGGATACCACCACAGTCAGCATGCAACGCTGTAGTCATAGCAGGATACCATCACGGTCAGCATGCAATGCTGTAGTGAAAGCAGGATACCACCACAGTCAGCATTCAATGCTGTAGTCATAGCAAGATACCACCACAGTCAGCATGCAATGCTGTAGTCATAGCAGGATACCACTACAGTCAGCATGCACTGCTGTAGTCATAGCAAGATACCACCACAGTGAGCATGCACTGCTGTATTCATAGCAGGATACCACCACAGTCAGCATACAATGCTGTAGTCATAGCAGGATACCACCACAGTCAGCATGCACTGCTGTAGTCATAGCAGAATATCACCATGATCAGCATGCAATGATGTAGTCATAGCAGGATACCACCACGGTCAGTATGCAATGCTGTATTCATAGCAGCATACCACCACAGTCAGCATGCAATGCTGTAGTCATAGCAGGATACCACCACAGACAGCATGTACTGCTGTAGTCATAGCAGGATACCACCATAGTCAGCATGTACTGCTGTAGTCATAGCAGGATACCACAACAGTCAGCATGCAATGCTGTAGTCATAGCAAGATACAACAACGGTCAGCATGCAATGCTGTAGTCAAAGCAGGGTACCACCACGGTCAGCATACAATGCTGTAGTCAAAGCAGGATACCATCACGGTCAAAATTCAATGCTGTATTGAAAGCAGGATACCACCACAGTCAGCATGCAAAGCTGTAGTCATAGCAGGATACCACCATAGTCAGCATGCAATGCTGTAGTGAAAGCAGTATACCACCACAGTCAGCATGCAACGCTGTAGTCATAGCAGGATACCACCACGGTCAGCATGCAATGCTGTAGTGAAAGCAGGATACCACCACAGTCAGCATTCAATGCTGTAGTCATAGCAAGATACCACCACAGTCAGCATGCAATGCTGTAGTCATAGCAGGATACCACCACAGTCAGCATGCACTGCTGTAGTCATAGCAAGATACAACAACGGTCAGCATGCAATGCTGTAGTCAAAGCAGGGTACCACCACGGTCAGCATACAATGCTGTAGTCAAAGCAGGATACCATCACGGTCAAAATGCAATGCTGTATTGAAAGCAAAATACCACCACAGTCAGCATGCAAAGCTGTAGTCATAGCAGGATACCACCATAGTCAGCATGCAATGCTGTAGTGAAAGCAGGATACCACCACAGTCAGCATGCAACGCTGTAGTCATAGCAGGATACCATCACGGTCAGCATGCAATGCTGTAGTGAAAGCAGGATACCACCACAGTCAGCATTCAATGCTGTAGTCATAGCAAGATACCACCACAGTCAGCATGCAATGCTGTAGTCATAGCAGGATACCACCACAGTCAGCATGCACTGCTGTAGTCATAGCAAGATACCACCACAGTCAGCATGCACTGCTGTAGTCAAAGCAGGGTACCACCACGGTCAGCATACAATGCTGTAGTCAAAGCAGGATACCATCACGGTCAAAATGCAATGCTGTATTGAAAGCAGGATACCACCACAGTCAGCATGCAAAGCTGTAGTCATAGCAGGATACCACCATAGTCAGCATTCAATGCTGTAGTCAAAGCAGGATACCACCATAATCAGCATGTACTGCTGTAGTCATAGCAGGATACCACCACAGTCAGCATGCAATGCTGTAGTCATATCAGGATACCACCACGGTCAGCATGCAATGCTGTAGTCATACCAGGAAACCACCACAGTCAGCATGCAATGCTGTAGTGAAAGCAGGATAACACCACAGTCAGCATGCAATGCTGTAGTCATACCAGGAAACCACCACAGTCAGCATGCAATGCTGTAGTGAAAGCAGGATACCACCACGGTCAGCATGCAATGCTGTAGTCAAAGCAGGATACCACCACGATCAAAATGCAATGCTGTATTGAAAGCAGGATACCACCACGGTCAGCATGCAATGCTGTAGTGAAAGGAGGATACCACCACAGTCAGCATGCAATGCTGTAGTCATATCAGGAAACCACCACAGTCAGCATGCAATGCCGTAGTCATAGCAGGATACCACCACAGTCAGCATTCAATGCTGTAGTCAAAGCAGGATACCACCATAATCAGCATGTACTGCTGTAGTCATAGCAGGATACCACCACAGTCAGCATGCAATGCTGTAGTCATATCAGGATACCACCACGGTCAGCATGCAATGCTGTAGTCATACCAGGAAACCACCACAGTCAGCATGCAATGCTGTAGTGAAAGCAGGATAACACCACAGTCAGCATGCAATGCTGTAGTCATACCAGGAAACCACCACAGTCAGCATGCAATGCTGTAGTGAAAGCAGGATACCACCACAGTCAGCATGCACTGCTGTAGTCATAGCAAGATACCACCACAGTCAGCATGCAATGCTGTAGTCATAGCAGGATACCACCACAGTCAGCATGCACTGCTGTAGTCATAGCAAGATACCACCAGAGTCAGCATGCACTGCTGTAATCATAGCAGGATACCACCACAGTCAGCATGCAATGCTGTAGTCATAGCAGGATACCACCACAGTCAGCATGCACTGCTGTAGTCATAGCAGAATATCACCATGATCAGCATGCAATGATGTAGTCATAGCAGGATACCACCACGGTCAGTATGCAATGCTGTATTCATAGCAGGATACCACCACAGTCAGCATGCAATGCTGTAGTCATAGCAGGATAAAACCACAGACAGCATGTACTGCTGTAGTCATAGCAGGATACCACCATAGTCAGCATGTACTGCTGTAGTCATAGCAGGATACCACCACAGTCAGCATGCAATGCTGTAGTCATAGCAAGATACAACAACGGTCAGCATGCAATGCTGTAGTCAAAGCAGGGTACCACCACGGTCAGCATACAATGCTGTAGTCAAAGCAGGATACCATCACGGTCAAAATGCAATGCTGTATTGAAAGCAGGATACCACCACAGTCAGCATGCAAAGCTGTAGTCATAGCAGGATACCACCATAGTCAGCATGCAATGCTGTAGTGAAAGCAGGATACCACCACAGTCAGCATGCAACGCTGTAGTCATAGAAGGATACCACCACGGTCAGCATGCAATGCTGTAGTGAAAGCAGGATACCACCACAGTCAGCATGCAATGCTGTAGTCATAGCAAGATACCACCACAGTCAGCATGCAATGCTGTAGTCATAGCAGGATACCACCACAGTCAGCATGCACTGCTGTAGTCATAGCAAGATACCACCACAGTCAGCATGCACTGATGTATTCATAGCAGGATACCACCACAGTCAGCATGCAATGCTGTAGTCATAGCAGGATATCACCACAGTCAGCATGCACTGCTGTAGTCATAGCAGGATACAACCATAGACAGCATGTACTGCTGTCGTCATAGCAGGATACCACCACAGTCAGCATGCTATGATGTAGTCATAGCAGGATACCACCACAGTCAGCATGCAATGCTGAGGTCAAAGCAGGATATCACGACGGTCAGCATGCAATGCTGTAGTCAAGCAGGATACCACCACGGTCAGCATGCAATGCTGTATTTAAAGCAGGATACCACTACAGTCAGCATGCACTGCTGTAGATATAGCAGGATACCACCACAGTCAGCATGCACTGCTGTAGTCATTGCAGGATACCACCATAGTCAGCATGTACTGCTGTAGTCATATCAGGATACCACCATGGTCAGCATGTAATGCTGTATTGAAAGCAGGATACCACCAAGGTCAGCATTCAATGTTGTAGTCATAGCAGGATACCACCACAGCCAGCATGCACTGCTGTAGTCATAGCAGAATATCACCATGATCAGCATGCAATGATGTAGTCATAGCAGGATACCACCACGGTCAGTATGCAATGCTGTATTCATAGCAGGATACCACCACAGTCAGCATGCAATTCTGTAGTCATAGCAGGATACCACCACAGACAGCATGTACTGCTGTAGTCATAGCAGGATACCACCATAGTCAGCATGTACTGCTGTAGGCATAGCAGGATACCACCACGGTCAAAATGCAATGCTATATTGAAAGCAGGATACCACAACAGTCAGCATGCAATGCTGTAGTGAAAGCAGGATACCACCACGGTCAGCATGCAATGCTGTAGTCATAGCAGGATACCACCACAGTCAGCATGCAAAGCTGTAGTCATAGCAGGATATCACCACAGTCAGCAAGCAATGCTGTAGTCATAGCAGGATACGACCATAGTCAGTATGCACTGCTGTAATCATAGCAGGTGCCACCACAGTCACTATGCACTGCTGTAGTGATATCGAGTACCATCACAGTCGCTATGCACTGCTGTAGTTAAAGCACGTCCCACCACAGTCAGTGTGCACTGCTGTAGTCATTGCAGGATACCACAAAAGTCAGTATGCACAGCTGTAATCATAGCAGGATACCACCACAGTCAGCATGCAATGCTGTAGTCATAACAGGATACCACCACAGTCAGCATGCAATGCTGTAGTGAAAGCAGGATACCACCACGGTCAGCATGCAATGCTGTAGTCATAGCAGGATACCACCACAGTCAGCACGCAAAGCTGTAGTCATAGCAGGATACCACCATAGTCAGTATGCACTGCTGTAATCATAGCAGGTGCCACCACAGTCAGTATGCACTGCTGTAGTGATATCGACTACCATCACAGTCGGTATGCACTGCTGTAGTTAAAGCAGGTCCCACAACAGTCAGTGTGTACTGCTGTAGTCATTGCAGGATACCACAAAAGTCAGTATGCACTGCTGTAATCATAGCAGATCACCGCCACAGTCAGCATGCAATGCTGTAGTCATAGCAGGATACCACCACAGTCAGCATGCGAAGCTGTAGTCATAGCAGGAAATCACCACAGTCAGCATGCAATGATGTAGTCAAAGCAGGATACCACCACGGTCAGCATGCAATGCTGTAGTCAAAGCAGGATACCACCACGATCAAAATGCAATGCTGTATTGAAAGCAGGATACCACCACGGTCAGCATGCAATGCTGTAGTGAAAGGAGGATACCACCACAGTCAGCATGCAATGCTGTAGTCATATCAGGAAACCACCACAGTCAGCATGCAATGCCGTAGTCATAGCAGGATACCACCACAGTCAGCATTCAATGCTGTAGTCAAAGCAGGATACCACCATAATCAGCATGTACTGCTGTAGTCATAGCAGGATACCACCACAGTCAGCATGTAATGCTGTAGTGAAAGCAGGATAACACCACAGTCAGCATGCAATGCTGTAGTCATACCAGGAAACCACCACAGTCAGCATGCAATGCTGTAGTGAAAGCAGGATACCACCACAGTCAGCATGCACTGCTGTAGTCATAGCAAGATACCACCACAGTCAGCATGCAATGCTGTAGTCATAGCAGGATACCACCACAGTCAGCATGCACTGCTGTAGTCATAGCAAGATACCACCAGAGTCAGCATGCACTGCTGTAATCATAGCAGGATACCACCACAGTCAGCATGCAATGCTGTAGTCATAGCAGGATACCACCACAGTCAGCATGCACTGCTGTAGTCATAGCAGAATATCACCATGATCAGCATGCAATGATGTAGTCATAGCAGGATACCACCACGGTCAGTATGCAATGCTGTATTCATAGCAGGATACCACCACAGTCAGCATGCAATGCTGTAGTCATAGCAGGATAAAACCACAGACAGCATGTACTGCTGTAGTCATAGCAGGATACCACCATAGTCAGCATGTACTGCTGTAGTCATAGCAGGATACCACCACAGTCAGCATGCAATGCTGTAGTCATAGCAAGATACAACAACGGTCAGCATGCAATGCTGTAGTCAAAGCAGGGTACCACCACGGTCAGCATACAATGCTGTAGTCAAAGCAGGATACCATCACGGTCAAAATGCAATGCTGTATTGAAAGCAGGATACCACCACAGTCAGCATGCAAAGCTGTAGTCATAGCAGGATACCACCATAGTCAGCATGCAATGCTGTAGTGAAAGCAGGATACCACCACAGTCAGCATGCAACGCTGTAGTCATAGAAGGATACCACCACGGTCAGCATGCAATGCTGTAGTGAAAGCAGGATACCACCACAGTCAGCATGCAATGCTGTAGTCATAGCAAGATACCACCACAGTCAGCATGCAATGCTGTAGTCATAGCAGGATACCACCACAGTCAGCATGCACTGCTGTAGTCATAGCAAGATACCACCACAGTCAGCATGCACTGATGTATTCATAGCAGGATACCACCACAGTCAGCATGCAATGCTGTAGTCATAGCAGGATATCACCACAGTCAGCATGCACTGCTGTAGTCATAGCAGGATACAACCATAGACAGCATGTACTGCTGTCGTCATAGCAGGATACCACCACAGTCAGCATGCTATGATGTAGTCATAGCAGGATACCACCACAGTCAGCATGCAATGCTGAGGTCAAAGCAGGATATCACGACGGTCAGCATGCAATGCTGTAGTCAAGCAGGATACCACCACGGTCAGCATGCAATGCTGTATTTAAAGCAGGATACCACTACAGTCAGCATGCACTGCTGTAGATATAGCAGGATACCACCACAGTCAGCATGCACTGCTGTAGTCATTGCAGGATACCACCATAGTCAGCATGTACTGCTGTAGTCATATCAGGATACCACCATGGTCAGCATGTAATGCTGTATTGAAAGCAGGATACCACCAAGGTCAGCATTCAATGTTGTAGTCATAGCAGGATACCACCACAGCCAGCATGCACTGCTGTAGTCATAGCAGAATATCACCATGATCAGCATGCAATGATGTAGTCATAGCAGGATACCACCACGGTCAGTATGCAATGCTGTATTCATAGCAGGATACCACCACAGTCAGCATGCAATTCTGTAGTCATAGCAGGATACCACCACAGACAGCATGTACTGCTGTAGTCATAGCAGGATACCACCATAGTCAGCATGTACTGCTGTAGGCATAGCAGGATACCACCACGGTCAAAATGCAATGCTATATTGAAAGCAGGATACCACAACAGTCAGCATGCAATGCTGTAGTGAAAGCAGGATACCACCACGGTCAGCATGCAATGCTGTAGTCATAGCAGGATACCACCACAGTCAGCATGCAAAGCTGTAGTCATAGCAGGATATCACCACAGTCAGCAAGCAATGCTGTAGTCATAGCAGGATACGACCATAGTCAGTATGCACTGCTGTAATCATAGCAGGTGCCACCACAGTCACTATGCACTGCTGTAGTGATATCGAGTACCATCACAGTCGCTATGCACTGCTGTAGTTAAAGCACGTCCCACCACAGTCAGTGTGCACTGCTGTAGTCATTGCAGGATACCACAAAAGTCAGTATGCACAGCTGTAATCATAGCAGGATACCACCACAGTCAGCATGCAATGCTGTAGTCATAACAGGATACCACCACAGTCAGCATGCAATGCTGTAGTGAAAGCAGGATACCACCACGGTCAGCATGCAATGCTGTAGTCATAGCAGGATACCACCACAGTCAGCACGCAAAGCTGTAGTCATAGCAGGATACCACCATAGTCAGTATGCACTGCTGTAATCATAGCAGGTGCCACCACAGTCAGTATGCACTGCTGTAGTGATATCGACTACCATCACAGTCGGTATGCACTGCTGTAGTTAAAGCAGGTCCCACAACAGTCAGTGTGTACTGCTGTAGTCATTGCAGGATACCACAAAAGTCAGTATGCACTGCTGTAATCATAGCAGATCACCGCCACAGTCAGCATGCAATGCTGTAGTCATAGCAGGATACCACCACAGTCAGCATGCGAAGCTGTAGTCATAGCAGGAAATCACCACAGTCAGCATGCAATGATGTAGTCAAAGCAGGATACCACCACGGTCAGCATGCAATGCTGTAGTCAAAGCAGGATACCACCACGATCAAAATGCAATGCTGTATTGAAAGCAGGATACCACCACGGTCAGCATGCAATGCTGTAGTGAAAGGAGGATACCACCACAGTCAGCATGCAATGCTGTAGTCATATCAGGAAACCACCACAGTCAGCATGCAATGCCGTAGTCATAGCAGGATACCACCACAGTCAGCATTCAATGCTGTAGTCAAAGCAGGATACCACCATAATCAGCATGTACTGCTGTAGTCATAGCAGGATACCACCACAGTCAGCATGCAATGCTGTAGTCATATCAGGATACCACCACGGTCAGCATGCAATGCTGTAGTCATACCAGGAAACCACCACAGTCAGCATGCAATGCTGTAGTGAAAGCAGGATAACACCACAGTCAGCATGCAATGCTGTAGTCATACCAGGAAACCACCACAGTCAGCATGCAATGCTGTAGTGAAAGCAGGATACCACCACAGTCAGCATGCACTGCTGTAGTCATAGCAAGATACCACCACAGTCAGCATGCACTGCTGTATTCATAGCAGGATACCACCACAGTCAGCATACAATGCTGTAGTCATAGCAGGATACCACCACAGTCAGCATGCACTGCTGTAGTCATAGCAGGATACCACCATAGTCAGCATGTACTGCTGTCGTCATAGCAGGATACCACCACAGTCAGCATACTATGATGTAGTCATAGCAGGATACCACCACAGTCAGCATGCAATGCTGTAGTCAAAGCAGGATATCACCATGGTCAGCATGCAATGCTGTAGTCAAGCAGGATACCACCACGGTCAGCATGCAATGCTGTATTGAAAGCAGGATACCACTACAGTCAGCATGCACTGCTGTAGATATAGCAGGATACCACCACAGTCAGCATGCACTGCTGTATTGAAATCAGGATACCACCACGGTCAGCATTCAATGTTGTAGTCATAGCAGGATACCACCACAGTCAGCATGCAATACTGTAGTCATAGCAAGAAACCACCACAGTCAGCATGCAATGCTGTAGTCATAGCAGGATACCACCACAGTCAGCATGCAATACTGTAGTCATAGCAAGATACCACCATAGTCAGCATGCAATGCTGTAGTCATAGCAGGATACCACCACAGTCAGCATGCACTGCTGTAGTCGTAGCAAGATACCACCACGGTCAGTATGCAATGCAGTATTCATAGCAGGATACCACCACAGTCAGCATGTACTGCTGTAGTCATAGCAGGATACCACCACAGTCAGCATGCAATACTGTAGTCATAGCAGGATACCACCATAGTCAGCATGCACTGCTGTAGTCATTGCAGGATACCACCATAGTCAGCATGTACTGCTGTAGTCATAGCAGGATACCACCATGGTCAGCATGTAATGCTGTATTGAAAGCAGGATACCACCAAGGTCAGCATTCAATGTTGTAGTCATAGCAGGATACCACCACAGTCAGCATGCACTGCTGTAGTCATAGCAGAATATCACCATGATCAGCATGCAATGATGTAGTCATAGCAGGATACCACCACGGTCAGTATGCAATGCTGTATTCATAGCAGGATACCACCACAGTCAGCATGTAATGCTGTAGTCATAGCAGGATACCACCACAGACAGCATGTACTGCTGTAGTCATAGCAGGATACCACCATAGTCAGCATGTACTGCTGTAGTCATAGCAGGATACCACCACAGTCAGCATGCACTGCTGTAGTCATAGCAAGATACCACCACAGTCAGCATGCACTGCTGTATTCATAGCAGGATACCACCACACTCAGCATGCAATGCTGTAGTCATAGCAGGATACCACCACAGTCAGCATGCACTGCTGTAGTCATAGCAGGATACCACAATAGTCAGCATGTACTGCTGTCGTCATAGCAGGATACCACCACAGTCAGCATACCATGATGTAGTCATAGCAGGAAATCACCACAGTCAGCATGCAATGCTGTAGTCAAAGCAGGATATCACCAAGGTCAGCATGCAATGCTGTAGTCAAGCAGGATACCACCACGGTCAGCATGCAATGCTGTATTGAAAGCAGGATACCACTACAGTCAGCATGCACTGCTGTAGATATAGCAGGATACCACCACAGTCAGCATGCACTGCTGTATTGAAATCAGGATACCACCACAGTCAGCATGCAATACTGTAGTCATAGCAAGATACCACCACAGTCAGCATGCAATGCTGTAGTCATAGCAGGATACCACCACAGTCAGCATGCACTGCTGTATTGAAATCAGGATACCACCTCGGTCAGCATTCAATGTTGTAGTCATAGCAGGATACCACCACAGTCAGCATGCAATACTGTAGTCATAGCAAGAAACCACCACAGTCAGCATGCAATGCTGTAGTCATAGCAGGATACCACCACAGTCAGCATGCAATACTGTAGTCATAGCAAGATACCACCATAGTCAGCATGCAATGCTGTAGTCATAGCAGGATACCACCAGTCAGCATGCACCGCTGTAGTCATAGCAAGATACCACCAAGGTCAGTATGCAATGCTGTATTCATAGCAGTATACCACCACAGTCAGCATGCAATGCTGTAGTCATAGCAGGATACCACCACAGACAGCATGTACTGCTGTAGTCATAGCAGGATACCACCATAGTCAGCATGTACTGCTGTAGTCATAGCAGGATACCACCACAGTCAGCATGCAATACTGTAGTCATAGCAGGATACCACCATAGTCAGCATGCACTGCTGTAGTCATTGCAGGATACCACCATAGTCAGCATGTACTGCTGTAGTCATAGCAGGATACCACCATGGTCAGCATGTAATGCTGTATTGAAAGCAGGATACCACCAAGGTCAGCATTCAATGTTGTAGTCATAGCAGGATACCACCACAGTCAGCATGCACTGCTGTAGTCATAGCAGAATATCACCATGATCAGCATGCAATGATGTAGTCATAGCAGGATACCACCACGGTCAGTATGCAATGCTGTATTCATAGCAGGATACCACCACAGTCAGCATGCAATGCTATAGTCATAGCAGGATACCACCACAGACAGCATGTACTGCTGTAGTCATAGCAGGATACCACCATAGTCAGCATGTACTGCTGTAGTCATAGCAGGATACCACCACAGTCAGCATGCACTGCTGTAGTCATAGCAAGATACCACCACAGTCAGCATGCACTGCTGTATTCATAGCAGGATACCACCACACTCAGCATGCAATGCTGTAGTCATAGCAGGATACCACCACAGTCAGCATGCACTGCTGTAGTCATAGCAGGATACCACAATAGTCAGCATGTACTGCTGTCGTCATAGCAGGATACCACCACAGTCAGCATACCATGATGTAGTCATAGCAGGAAATCACCACAGTCAGCATGCAATGCTGTAGTCAAAGCAGGATATCACCAAGGTCAGCATGCAATGCTGTAGTCAAGCAGGATACCACCACGGTCAGCATGCAATGCTGTATTGAAAGCAGGATACCACTACAGTCAGCATGCACTGCTGTAGATATAGCAGGATACCACCACAGTCAGCATGCACTGCTGTATTGAAATCAGGATACCACCACAGTCAGCATGCAATACTGTAGTCATATCAAAATACCACCACAGTCAGCATGCAATGCTGTAGTCATAGCAGGATACCAACACAGTCAGCATGCACTGCTGTAGTCATAGCAAGATACCACCACGGTCAGTATTCAATGCTGTATTCATAGCAGGATACCACCACAGTCAGCATGCAAAACTGTAGTCATAGCAAGATACCACCACAGTCAGCATGCAATGCTGTAGTCATAGCAGGATACCACCACAGTCAGCATGCACTGCTGTAGTCATAGCAAGATACCACCACGGTCAGTATGCAATGCTGTATTCATAGCAGGATACCACCACAGTCAGCATGCAATGCTGTAGTCATAGCAGGATACCACCACAGACAGCATGTACTGCTGTAGTCATAGCAGGATACCACCATAGTCAGCATGTACTGCTGGAGTCATAGCAGGATACCACCACAGTCAGCATGCAATACTGTAGTCATAGCAGGATACCACCATAGTCAGCATGCACTGCTGTAGTCATTGCAGGATACCACCATAGTCAGCATGTACTGCTGTAGTCATAGCAGGATACCACCATGGTCAGCATGTAATGCTGTATTGAAAGCAGGATACCACCAAGGTCAGCATTCAATGTTGTAGTCATAGCAGGATACCACTACAGTCAGCATGCACTGCTGTAGTCATAGCAGCATATCACCATGATCAGCATGCAATGATGTAGTCATAGCAGGATACCACCACGGTCAGTATGCAATGCTGTATTCATAGCAGGATACCACCACAGTCAGCATGCAATGCTGTAGTCATAGCAGGATACCACCACAGACAGCATGTACTGCTGTAGTCATAGCAGGATACCACCATAGTCAGCATGCACTGCTGTAGTCATAGCAGGATACCACCACAGTCAGCATGCAATGCTGTAGTCATAGCAAGATACAACCACGGTCAGCATGCAATGCTGTAGTCAAAGCAGGGTACCACCACGGTCAGCATACAATGCTGTAGTCAAAGCAGGATACCACCACCGTCAAAATGCAATGCTGTATTGAAAGCAGGATACCACCACAGTCAGCATGCAAAGCTGTAGTCATAGCAGGATACCACCATAGTCAGCATGCAATGCTGTAGTGAAAGCAGGATACCACCACAGTCAGCATGCAATGCTGTAGTCATAGCAGGATACCACCACAGTCAGCATGCACTGCTGTAGTTATAGCAGAATATCACCATAGTCAGCATGTACTGCTGTAGTCATAGCAGGATACCACCATGGTCAGCATGTAATGCTGTATTGAAAGCAGGATACCACCAAGGTCAGCATTCAATGTTGTAGTCATAGCAGGATACCACCACAGTCAGCATGCACTGCTGTAGTCATAGCAGAAAATCACCATGATCAGCATGCAATGATGTAGTCATAGCAGGATACCACCACGGTCAGTATGCAATGCTGTATTCATAGCAGGATACCACCACAGTCAGCATGCAATGCTATAGTCATAGCAGGATACCACCACAGACAGCATGTACTGCTGTAGTCATAGCAGGATACCACCATAGTCAGCATGTACTGCTGTAGTCATAGCAGGATACCACCACAGTCAGCATGCACTGCTGTAGTCATAGCAAGATACCACCACAGTCAGCATGCACTGCTGTATTCATAGCAGGATACCACCAAACTCAGCATGCAATGCTGCAGTCATAGCAGGATACCACCACAGTCAGCATGCACTGCTGTAGTCATAGCAGGATACCACAATAGTCAGCATGTACTGATGTCGTCATAGCAGGATACCACCACAGTCAGCATACCATGATGTAGTCATAGCAGGAAATCACCACAGTCAGCATGCAATGCTGTAGTCAAAGCAGGATATCACCAAGGTCAGCATGCAATGCTGTAGTCAAGCAGGATACCACCACGGTCAGCATGCAATGCTGTATTGAAAGCAGGATACCACTACAATCAGCATGCACTGCTGTAGATATAGCAGGATACCACCACAGTCAGCATGCACTGCTGTATTGAAATCAGGATACCACCACAGTCAGCATGCAATACTGTAGTCATATCAAGATACCACCACAGTCAGCATGCAATGCTGTAGTCATAGCAGGATACCACCACAGTCAGCATGCACTGCTGTAGTCATAGCAAGATACCACCACGGTCAGTATTCAATGCTGTATTCATAGCAGGATACCACCACAGTCAGCATGCAAAACTGTAGTCATAGCAAGATACCACCACAGTCAGCATGCAATGCTGTAGTCATAGCAGGATACCACCACAGTCAGCATGCACTGCTGTAGTCATAGCAAGATACCACCACGGTCAGTATGCAATGCTGTATTCATAGCAGGATACCACCACAGTCAGCATGCAATGCTGTAGTCATAGCAGGATACCACCACAGACAGCATGTACTGCTGTAGTCATAGCAGGATACCACCATAGTCAGCATGTACTGCTGTAGTCATAGCAGGATACCACCACAGTCAGCATGCAATACTGTAGTCATAGCAGGATACCACCATAGTCAGCATTCAATGTTGTAGTCATAGCAGGATACCACCACAGTCAGCATGCACTGCTGTAGTCATAGCAGAATATCACCATGATCAGCATGCAATGATGTAGTCATAGCAGGATACCACCACGGTCAGTATGCAATGCTGTATTCATAGCAGGATACCACCACAGTCAGCATGCAATGCTATAGTCATAGCAGGATACCACCACAGACAGCATGTACTGCTGTAGTCATAGCAGGATACCACCATAGTCAGCATGTACTGCTGTAGTCATAGCAGGATACCACCACAGTCAGCATGCACTGCTGTAGTCATAGCAAGATACCACCACAGTCAGCATGCACTGCTGTATTCATAGCAGGATACCACCACACTCAGCATGCAATGCTGCAGTCATAGCAGGATACCACCACAGTCAGCATGCACTGCTGTAGTCATAGCAGGATACCACAATAGTCAGCATGTACTGCTGTCGTCATAGCAGGATACCACCACAGTCAGCATACCATGATGTAGTCATAGCAGGAAATCACCACAGTCAGCATGCAATGCTGTAGTCAAAGCAGGATATCACCAAGGTCAGCATGCAATGCTGTAGTCAAGCAGGATACCACCACGGTCAGCATGCAATGCTGTATTGAAAGCAGGATACCACTACAATCAGCATGCACTGCTGTAGATATAGCAGGATACCACCACAGTCAGCATGCACTGCTGTATTGAAATCAGGATACCACCACAGTCAGCATGCAATACTGTAGTCATATCAAGATACCACCACAGTCAGCATGCAATGCTGTAGTCATAGCAGGATACCACCACAGTCAGCATGCACTGCTGTAGTCATAGCAAGATACCACCACGGTCAGTATTCAATGCTGTATTCATAGCAGGATACCACCACAGTCAGCATGCAAAACTGTAGTCATAGCAAGATACCACCACAGTCAGCATGCAATGCTGTAGTCATAGCAGGATACCACCACAGTCAGCATGCACTGCTGTAGTCATAGCAAGATACCACCACGGTCAGTATGCAATGCTGTATTCATAGCAGGATACCACCACAGTCAGCATGCAATGCTGTAGTCATAGCAGGATTCCACCACAGACAGCATGTACTGCTGTAGTCATAGCAGGATACCACCATAGTCAGCATGTACTGCTGTAGTCATAGCAGGATACCACCACAGTCAGCATGCAATACTGTAGTCATAGCAGGATACCACCATAGTCAGCATTCAATGTTGTAGTCATAGCAGGATACCACCACAGTCAGCATGCACTGCTGTAGTCATAGCAGAATATCACCATGATCAGCATGCAATGATGTAGTCATAGCAGGATACCACCACGGTCAGTATGCAATGCTGTATTCATAGCAGGATACCACCACAGTCAGCATGCAATGCTATAGTCATAGCAGGATACCACCACAGACAGCATGTACTGCTGTAGTCATAGCAGGATACCACCATAGTCAGCATGTACTGCTGTAGTCATAGCAGGATACCACCACAGTCAGCATGCACTGCTGTAGTCATAGCAAGATACCACCACAGTCAGCATGCACTGCTGTATTCATAGCAGGATACCACCACACTCAGCATGCAATGCTGCAGTCATAGCAGGATACCACCACAATCAGCATGCACTGCTGTAGTCATAGCAGGATACCACAATAGTCAGCATGTACTGCTGTCGTCATAGCAGGATACCACCACAGTCAGCATACCATGATGTAGTCATAGCAGGAAATCACCACAGTCAGCATGCAATGCTGTAGTCAAAGCAGGATATCACCAAGGTCAGCATGCAATGCTGTAGTCAAGCAGGATACTACCACGGTCAGCATGCAATGCTGTATTGAAAGCAGGATACCACCACAGTCAGCATGCACTGCTGTATTGAAATCAGGATACCACCACAGTCAGCATGCACTGCTGTAGTCATAGCAAGATACCATCACGGTCAGTATTCAATGCTGTATTCATAGCAGGATACCACCACAGTCAGCATGCAAAACTGTAGTCATAGCAAGATACCACCACAGTCAGCATGCAATGCTGTAGTCATAGCAGGATACCACCACAGTCAGCATGCACTGCTGTAGTCATAGCAAGATACCACCACGGTCAGTATGCAATGCTGTATTCATAGCAGGATACCACCACAGTCAGCATGCAATGCTGTAGTCATAGCAGGATACCACCACAGACAGCATGTACTGCTGTAGTCATAGCAGGATACCACCATAGTCAGCATGCACTGCTGTAGTCATTGCAGGACACCACCATAGTCAGCATGTACTGCTATAGTCATAGCAGGATACCACCATGGTCAGCATGTAATGCTGTATTGAAAGAAGGATACCACCAAGGTCAGCATTCAATGTTGTAGTCATAGCAGGATACCACTACAGTCAGCATGCACTGCTGTAGTCATAGCAGCATATCACCATGATCAGCATGCAATGATGTAGTCATAGCAGGATACCACCACGGTCAGTATGCAATGCTGTATTCATAGCAGGATACCACCACAGTCAGCATGCAATGCTGTAGTCATAGCAGGATACCACCACAGACAGCATGTACTGCTGTAGTCATAGCAGGATACCACCATAGTCAGCATGTACTGCTGTAGTCATAGCAGGATACCACCACAGTCAGCATGCAATGCTGTAGTCATAGCAAGATACAACCACGGTCAGCATGCAATGCTGTAGTCAAAGCTGGGTACCACCACGGTTAGCATACAATGCTGTAGTCAAAGCAGGATACCACCACCGTCAAAATGCAATGCTGTATTGAAAGCAGGATACCACCACAGTCAGCATGCAAAGCTGTAGTCATAGCAGGATACCACCATAGTCAGCATGCAATGCTGTAGTGAAAGCAGGATACCACCACAGTCAGCATGCAATGCTGTAGTGAAAGCAGGATACCACCACGGTCAGCATGCAATGCTGTAGTCATAGCAGGATACCACCACAGTCAGCATGCAATGCTGTAGTCATAGCAGGATACGACCATAGTCAGTATGCACTGCTGTAATCATAGCAGGTGCCACCACAGTCAGTATGCACTGCTGTAGTGATATCGAGTACCATGACAGTCGGTATGCACTGCTGTAGTTAAAGCACATCGCACCACAGTCAGTGTGCACTGCTGTAGTCATAGCAGGATACCACCACAGTCAGCATGCAAAGCTGTAGTCATAGCAAGATATCACCACAGTCAGCATACAATGCTGTAGTCATAGCAGGATACCACCATAGTCAGTATGCACTGCTGTAATCATAGCAGGTGCCACCACAGTCAGTATGCACTGCTGTAGTGATATCGAGTACCATCACAGTCGGTATGCACTGCTGTAGTTAAAGCAGGTCCCACCACAGTCAGTGTGTACTGCTGTAGTCATTGCAGGATACCACAAAAGTCAGTATGCACTGCTGTAATCATAGCAGGACACCGCCACAGTCAGCATGCAATGCTGTAGTCATAGCAGGATACCACCACAGTCAGCATGCGAAGCTGTAGTCATAGCAGGAAATCACCACAGTCAGCATGCAATGATGTAGTCAAAGCAGGATACCACCACGGTCAGCATGCAATGCTGTAGTCATAGCAGAATATCACCATGATCAGCATGCAATGATGTAGTCATAGCAGGATACCACCACGGTCAGTATGCAATGCTGTATTCATAGCAGGATACCACCACAGTCAGCATGCAATGCTGTAGTCATAGCAGGATACCACCACAGATAGCATGTACTGCTGTAGTCATAGCAGGATACCACCATAGTCAGCATGTACTGCTGTAGCCATAGCAGGATACCACCACAGTCAGCATGCAATGCTGTAGTCAAAGCAGGGTACCACCACGGTCAGCATAAAATGCTGTAGTCAAAGCAGGATACCACCACGGTCAAAATGCAATGCTGTATTGAAAGCAGGATACCACCACAGTCAGCATGCAAAGCTGTAGTCATAGCAGGATACCACCATAGTCAGCATGCAATGCTGTAGTGAAAGCAGGATACCACCACAGTCAGCATGCAATGCTGTAGTGAAAGCAGGATACCACCACGGTCAGCATGCAATGCTGTAGTCATAGCAGGATACCACCACAGTCAGCATGCAATGCTGTAGTCATAGCAGGATATCACCAAAGTCAGCATGCAATGCTGTAGTCATAGCAGGATACGACCATAGTCAGCATGCACTGCTGTAATCATAGCAGGTAACCACCACAGTCAGTATGCACTGCTGTAGTGATATCGAGTACCATCACAGACGGGATGCACTGCTGTAGTTAAAGCACGTCCCACCACAGTCAGTGTGCACTGCTGTAGTCATTGCAGGATACCACAAAAGTCAGTATGCACTGCTGTAATCATAGCAGGATACCACCACAGTCAGCATGCAATGCTGTAGTCATAACAGGATACCACCACAGTCAGCATGCAATGATGTAGTCATAGCAGGATATCACCACAGTCAGCATACAATGCTGTAGTCATAGCAGGATACCACCATAGTCAGTATGCACTGCTGTAATCATAGCAGGTGCCACCACAGTCAGTATGCACTGCTGTAGTGATATCGAGTACCATCACAGTCGGTATGCACTGCTGTAGTTAAAGCAGGTCCTACCACAGTCAGTGTGTACTGCTGTAGTCATTGCAGGATACCACAAAAGTCAGTATGCACTGCTGTAATCATTGCAGGACACCGCCACAGTCAGCATGCGAAGCTGTAGTCATAGCAGGAAATCACCACAGTCAGCATGCAATGATGTAGTCAAAGCAGGATACCACCATGGTCAGCATGCAATGCTGTAGTCAAAGCAGGATACCACCACGATCAAAATGCAATGCTGTATTGAAAGCAGGATACCACCACGGTCAGCATGCAATGCTGTAGTGAAAGCAGGATACCACCACAGTCAGCATGCAATGCTGTAGTCATACCAGGAAACCACCACAGTCAGCATGCAATGCCGTAGTCATAGCAGGATACCACCACAGTCAGCATGCAATGCTGTAGTCATAGCAGGATACCACCACGGTCAGCATGCAATGCTGTAGTCAAAGCAGGATACCACCACGGTCAGCATGCAATGCTGTAGTCAAAGCAGGATACCACCACAGTCAGCATGCACTGCTGTAGTCATAGCAGGTACCACCACGGTCAGCATGCAATGCTGTAATCTTAGCAGGTACCACCACAGTCATATGCACTGCTGTAATAGCAGGTACCACCACAGCAGTATGCACTGCTGTAATCATAGCAGGATACCACCACAGTCAGCATGCAATTCTGTAGTGAAAGCAGGATACCACCACGGTCAGCATGCAATGCTATAATCATAGCAGGATACCACCACGGTCAGCATGCAATGCTGTAGTCATAGCAGGATACCACCAAAGTCAGCATGCACTGCTATAGATATAGCAGGATACCACCACAGTCAGCATGCAATGCTGTAGTCATAACAGTATACAACCACAGTCAGCATGCACTGCTGTAGTCATAGCAGGATACCACCATAGTCAGCATGTACTGCTGTAGTCATAGCAAGATACCACCACAGTCAGCATGCAATGCTGTAGTCATAGCAGGATACCACTACGGTCAGCATGTAATGCTGTATTGAAATCAGGATACCACCACGGTTGGCATTCAATGTTGTAGTCATAGCAGGATACCACCACAGTCAGCATGCACTGCTGTAATCATAGCAGGTAACCACCACAGTCAGTATGCACTGCTGTAGTGATATCGAGTACCATCACAGACGGGATGCACTGCTGTAGTTAAAGCACGTCCCACCACAGTCAGTGTGCACTGCTGTAGTCATTGCAGGATACCACAAAAGTCAGTATGCACTGCTTTAATCATAGCAGGATACCACCACAGTCAGCATGCAATGCTGTAGTCATAACAGGATACCACCACAGTCAGCATGCAATGATGTAGTCATAGCAGGATATCACCACAGTCAGCATACAATGCTGTAGTCATAGCAGGATACCACCATAGTCAGTATGCACTGCTGTAATCATAGCAGGTGCCACCACAGTCAGTATGCACTGCTGTAGTGATATCGAGTACCATCACAGTCGGTATGCACTGCTGTAGTTAAAGCAGGTCCTACCACAGTCAGTGTGTACTGCTGTAGTCATTGCAGGATACCACAAAAGTCAGTATGCACTGCTGTAATCATTGCAGGACACCGCCACAGTCAGCATGCGAAGCTGTAGTCATAGCAGGAAATCACCACAGTCAGCATGCAATGATGTAGTCAAAGCAGGATACCACCATGGTCAGCATGCAATGCTGTAGTCAAAGCAGGATACCACCACGATCAAAATGCAATGCTGTATTGAAAGCAGGATACCACCACGGTCAGCATGCAATGCTGTAGTGAAAGCAGGATACCACCACAGTCAGCATGCAATGCTGTAGTCATACCAGGAAACCACCACAGTCAGCATGCAATGCCGTAGTCATAGCAGGATACCACCACAGTCAGCATGCAATGCTGTAGTCATAGCAGGATACCACCACGGTCAGCATGCAATGCTGTAGTCAAAGCAGGATACCACCACGGTCAGCATGCAATGCTGTAGTCAAAGCAGGATACCACCACAGTCAGCATGCACTGCTGTAGTCATAGCAGGTACCACCACGGTCAGCATGCAATGCTGTAATCTTAGCAGGTACCACCACAGTCATATGCACTGCTGTAATAGCAGGTACCACCACAGCAGTATGCACTGCTGTAATCATAGCAGGATACCACCACAGTCAGCATGCAATTCTGTAGTGAAAGCAGGATACCACCACGGTCAGCATGCAATGCTATAATCATAGCAGGATACCACCACGGTCAGCATGCAATGCTGTAGTCATAGCAGGATACCACCAAAGTCAGCATGCACTGCTATAGATATAGCAGGATACCACCACAGTCAGCATGCAATGCTGTAGTCATAACAGTATACAACCACAGTCAGCATGCACTGCTGTAGTCATAGCAGGATACCACCATAGTCAGCATGTACTGCTGTAGTCATAGCAAGATACCACCACAGTCAGCATGCAATGCTGTAGTCATAGCAGGATACCACTACGGTCAGCATGTAATGCTGTATTGAAATCAGGATACCACCTCGGTTGGCATTCAATGTTGTAGTCATAGCAGGATACCACCACAGTCAGCATGCACTGCTGTAGTCATAGCA
Source organism: Petromyzon marinus (assembly GCF_048934315.1). Classification (NCBI taxonomy): domain Eukaryota; kingdom Metazoa; phylum Chordata; class Hyperoartia; order Petromyzontiformes; family Petromyzontidae; genus Petromyzon; species Petromyzon marinus. Next base: position 53,217 of record NW_027423157.1, read on the forward strand.
GAATATCACCATGATCAGCATGCAATGATGTAGTCATAGCAGGATACCACCACGGTCAGTATGCAATGCTGTATTCATAGCAGGATACCACCACAGTCAGCATGCAATGCTGTAGTCATAGCAGGATACCACCACAGTCAGCATGCACTGCTGTAGTCATAGCAGGATACCACCATAATCAGAATGTACTGCTGTAGTCATAGCAGGATACCACCACAGTCAGCATGCAATGCTGTAGTCATATCAGGATACCACCACGGTCAGCATGCAATGCTGTAGTCAAAGCAGGGTACGACCACGGTCAGCATGCAATGCTGTAGTCAAAGCAGGATACCACCACGGTCAAAATGCAATGCTGTATTGAAAGCAGGATACCACCACAGTCAGCATGCAATGCAGTAGTCATACCAGGAAACCACCACAGTCAGCATGCAATGCTGTAGTGAAAGCAGGGAACCACCACAGTCAGCATGCAATGCTGTAGTCATAGCAAGATACCACCACAGTCAGCATGCAATGCTGTAGTCATTGCAGGATACCACCACAGTCAGCATGCACTGCTGTAGTCATAGCATGATACCACCACAGTCAGCATGCACTGCTGTATTCATAGCAGGATACCACCACAGTCAGCATGCAATGCTGTCGTCATAGCAGGATACCACCACAGTCAGCATGCAATGCTGTAGTCATAGCAGGATACCACCACGTTCAGCATGCAATGCTGTAGTCAAAGCAGGATACCACCACGGTCAGCATGCAATGCTGTAGTCAAAGCAGGATACCACCACAGTCAGCATGCACTGCTGTAGTCATAGCAGGTACCACCACGGTCAGCATGCAATGCTGTAATCTTAGCAGGTACCACCACAGTCATATGCACTGCTGTAATAGCAGGTACCACCACAGCAGTATGCACTGCTGTAATCATAGCAGGATACCACCACAGTCAGCATGCAATTCTGTAGTGAAAGCAGGATACCACCACGGTCAGCATGCAATGCTATAATCATAGCAGGATACCACCACGGTCAGCATGCAATGCTGTAGTCATAGCAGGATACCACCAAAGTCATCATGCACTGCTGTAGATATAGCAGGATACCACCACAGTCAGCATGCAATGCTGTAGTCATAACAGTATACATTAACAGTCAGCATGCACTGCTGTAGTCATAGCAGGATACCACCATAGTCAGCATGTACTGCTGTAGTCATAGCAAGATACCACCACAGTCAGCATGCAATGCTGTAGTCATAGCAGGATACCACCACGGTCAGCATGTAATGCTGTATTGAAATCAGGATACCACCACGGTCGGCATTCAATGTTGTAGTCATAGCAGGATACCACCACAGTCAGCATGCACTGCTGTAGTCATAGCAGAATATCACCATGATCAGCATGCAATGATGTAGTCATAGCAGGATACCACCACGGTCAGTATGCAATGCTGTATTCATAGCAGGATACCACCACAGTCAGCATGCAATGCTGTAGTCATAGCAGGATACCACCACAGTCAGCATGCACTGCTGTAGTCATAGCAGGATACCACCATAATCAGCATGTACTGCTGTAGTCATAGCAGGATACCACCACAGTCAGCATGCAATGCTGTATTGAAAGCAGGATACCACCACAGTCAGCATGCAATGCTGTAGTCATACCAGGAAACCACCACAGTCAGCATGCAATGCTGTAGTGAAAGCAGGGAACCACCACAGTCAGCATGCAATGCTGTAGTCATAGCAAGATACCACCACAGTCAGCATGCAATGCTGTAGTCATTGCAGGATACCACCACAGTCAGCATGCACTGCTGTAGTCATAGCATGATACCACCACAGTCAGCATGCACTGCTGTATTCATAGCAGGATACCACCACAGTCAGCATGCAATGCTGTCGTCATAGCAGGATACCACCACAGTCAGCATGCTATGATGTAGTCATAGCAGGATACCACCACAGTCAGCATGCAATGCTGTAGTCAAAGCAGGATATCACCACGGTCAGCATGCAATGCTGTAGTCAAGCAGGATACCACCACGGTCGGCATTCAATGTTGTAGTCATAGCAGGATACCACCACAGTCAGCATGCACTGCTGTAGTCATAGCAGAATATCACCATGATCAGCATGCAATGATGTAGTCATAGCAGGATACCACCACGGTCAGTATGCAATGCTGTATTCATAGCAGGATACCACCACAGTCAGCATGCAATGCTGTAGTCATAGCAGGATACCACCACAGTCAGCATGCACTGCTGTAGTCATAGCAGGATACCACCATAATCAGCATGTACTGCTGTAGTCATAGCAGGATACCACCACAGTCAGCATGCAATGCTGTATTGAAAGCAGGATACCACCACAGTCAGCATGCAATGCTGTAGTCATACCAGGAAACCACCACAGTCAGCATGCAATGCTGTAGTGAAAGCAGGGAACCACCACAGTCAGCATGCAATGCTGTAGTCATAGCAAGATACCACCACAGTCAGCATGCAATGCTGTAGTCATTGCAGGATACCACCACAGTCAGCATGCACTGCTGTAGTCATAGCATGATACCACCACAGTCAGCATGCACTGCTGTATTCATAGCAGGATACCACCACAGTCAGCATGCAATGCTGTTGTCATAGCAGGATACCACCACAGTCAGCATGCTATGATGTAGTCATAGCAGGATACCACCACAGTCAGCATGCAATGCTGTAGTCAAAGCAGGATATCACCACGGTCAGCATGCAATGCTGTAGTCAAGCAGGATACCACCACGGTCAGCATGCAATGCTGTATTGAAAGCAGGATACCACCATAGTCAGCATGCACTGCTGTAGATATAGCAGGATACCACCACAGTCAGCATGCACTGCTGTATTGAAATCAGGATACCACCATGGTCAGCATTGAATGTTGTAGTCATAGCAGGATACCACCACAGTCAGCATGCTATGATGTAGTCATAGCAGGATACCACCACAGTCAGCATGCAATGCTGTAGTCAAAGCAGGATATCACCACGGTCAGCATGCAATGCTGTAGTCAAGCAGGATACCACCACGGTCGGCATTCAATGTTGTAGTCATAGCAGGATACCACCACAGTCAGCATGCACTGCTGTAGTCATAGCAGAATATCACCATGATCAGCATGCAATGATGTAGTCATAGCAGGATACCACCACGGTCAGTATGCAATGCTGTATTCATAGCAGGATACCACCACAGTCAGCATGCAATGCTGTAGTCATAGCAGGATACCACCACAGTCAGCATGCACTGCTGTAGTCATAGCAGGATACCACCATAATCAGCATGTACTGCTGTAGTCATAGCAGGATACCACCACAGTCAGCATGCAATGCTGTATTGAATGCAGGATACCACCACAGTCAGCATGCAATGCTGTAGTCATACCAGGAAACCACCACAGTCAGCATGCAATGCTGTAGTGAAAGCAGGGAACCACCACAGTCAGCATGCAATGCTGTAGTCATAGCAAGATACCACCACAGTCAGCATGCAATGCTGTAGTCATTGCAGGATACCACCACAGTCAGCATGCACTGCTGTAGTCATAGCATGATACCACCACAGTCAGCATGCACTGCTGTATTCATAGCAGGATACCACCACAGTCAGCATGCAATGCTGTCGTCATAGCAGGATACCACCACAGTCAGCATGCTATGATGTAGTCATAGCAGGATACCACCACAGTCAGCATGCAATGCTGTAGTCAAAGCAGGATATCACCACGGTCAGCATGCAATGCTGTAGTCAAGCAGGATACCACCACGGTCAGCATGCAATGCTGTATTGAAAGCAGGATACCACCATAGTCAGCATGCACTGCTGTATTGAAATCAGGATACCACCATGGTCAGCATTGAATGTTGTAGTCATAGCAGGATACCATCACAGTCAGCATGCACTGCTGTAGTCATAGCAGAATACCACCATGATCAGCATGCACTGATGTAGTCATAGAAGGATACCACCACGGTCAGTATGCAATGCTGTATTCATAGCAGGATACCACCACAGTCAGCATGCAATACTGTAGTCATAGCAAGATACCACCACAGTCAGCATGCAATGCTGTAGTCATAGCAGGATACAACCACAGTCAGCATGCACTGCTGTAGTCATAGCAGGATACCACCATAGTCAGCATGCAATGCTGTAGTAAAAGCAGGATACCACCACAGTCAGCATGCAATGCTGTAGTCATAGCAGAATACCACCACAGTCAGCATGCAATGCTGTAGTCATAGCAGGATACCACCACAGACAGCATGTACTGCTGTAGTCATAGCAGGATACCACCATAGTCAGCATGTACTGCTGTAGTCATAGCAGGATACCACCACAGTCAGCATGCAATGCTGTAGTCATAGCAAGATACAACCATGGTCAGCATGCAATGCTGTAGTCAAAGCAGGGTACCACCACGGTCAGCATACAATGCTGTAGTCAAAGCAGGATACCACCACGGTCAAAATGCAATGCTGTATTGAAAACAGGATACCACCACAGTCAGCATGCATAGCTGTAGTCATAGCAGGATACCACCATAGTCAGCATGCAATGCTGTAGTGAAAGCAGGAAACCACCACAGTCAGCATGCAATGCTGTAATGAAAGCAGGATACCACCACGGTCAGCATGCAATGCTTTAGTCATAGCAGGATACCACCACAGTCAGCATGCAAAGCTGTAGTCATAGCAGGATATCACCACAGTCAGCATGCAATGCTGTAGTCATAGCAGGATACGACCATAGTCAGTATGCACTGCTGTAATCATAGCAGGTGCCACCACAGTCAGTATGCACTGCTGTAGTGATATCGAGTACCATCACAGTCGGTATGCACTGCTGTAGTTAAAGCACGTCCCACCACAGTCAGTGTGCACTGCTGTAGTCATTGCAGGATACCACAAAAGTCAGTATGCACTGCTGTAATCATAGCAGGATACCACCACAGTCAGCATGCAATGCTGTAGTCATAACAGGATACCACCACAGTCAGCATGCGAAGCTGTAGTCAAAGCAGGATATCACCACGGTCAGCATGCAATGCTGTAGTCAAGCAGGATACCACCACGGTCAGCATGCAATGCTGTATTGAAAGCAGGATACCACCATAGTCAGCATGCACTGCTGTAGATATAGCAGGATACCACCACAGTCAGCATGCACTGCTGTATTGAAATCAGGATACCACCATGGTCAGCATTGAATGTTGTAGTCATAGCAGGATACCACCACAGTCAGCATGCACTGCTGTAGTCATAGCAGAATACCACCATGATCAGCATGCACTGATGTAGTCATAGAAGGATACCACCACGGTCAGTATGCAATGCTGTATTCATAGCAGGATACCACCACAGTCAGCATGCAATACTGTAGTCATAGCAAGATACCACCACAGTCAGCATGCAATGCTGTAGTCATAGCAGGATACAACCACAGTCAGCATGCACTGCTGTAGTCATAGCAGGATACCACCATAGTCAGCATGCAATGCTGTAGTAAAAGCAGGATACCACCACAGTCAGCATGCAATGCTGTAGTCATAGCAGAATACCACCACAGTCAGCATGCAATGCTGTAGTCATAGCAGGATACCACCACAGACAGCATGTACTGCTGTAGTCATAGCAGGATACCACCATAGTCAGCATGTACTGCTGTAGTCATAGCAGGATACCACCACAGTCAGCATGCAATGCTGTAGTCATAGCAAGATACAACCATGGTCAGCATGCAATGCTGTAGTCAAAGCAGGGTACCACCACGGTCAGCATACAATGCTGTAGTCAAAGCAGGATACCACCACGGTCAAAATGCAATGCTGTATTGAAAACAGGATACCACCACAGTCAGCATGCATAGCTGTAGTCATAGCAGGATACCACCATAGTCAGCATGCAATGCTGTAGTGAAAGCAGGAAACCACCACAGTCAGCATGCAATGCTGTAATGAAAGCAGGATACCACCACGGTCAGCATGCAATGCTTTAGTCATAGCAGGATACCACCACAGTCAGCATGCAAAGCTGTAGTCATAGCAGGATATCACCACAGTCAGCATGCAATGCTGTAGTCATAGCAGGATACGACCATAGTCAGTATGCACTGCTGTAATCATAGCAGGTGCCACCACAGTCAGTATGCACTGCTGTAGTGATATCGAGTACCATCACAGTCGGTATGCACTGCTGTAGTTAAAGCACGTCCCACCACAGTCAGTGTGCACTGCTGTAGTCATTGCAGGATACCACAAAAGTCAGTATGCACTGCTGTAATCATAGTGGGATACCACCACAGTCAGCATGCAATGCTGTAGTCATAACAGAATACCACCACAGTCAGCATGCGAAGCTGTAGTCATAGCAGGAAATCACCACAGTCAGCATGCAATGATGTAGTCAAAGCAGGATACCACCACGGTCAGCATGCAATGCTGTAGTCAAAGCAGGATACCACCACAATCAAAATGCAATGCTGTATTGAAAGCAGGATACCACCACGGTCAGCATGCAATGCTGTAGTGAAAGCAGGATACCACCACAGTCAGCATGCAATGCTGTAGTCATACCAGGAAACCACCACAGTCAGCATGCAATGCCGTAGTCATAGCAGGATACCACCACAGTCAGCATGCAATGCTGTAGTCATAGCAGGATACCACCACGGTCAGCATGCAATGCTGTAGTCAAAGCAGGATATCACCACGGTCAGCATGCAATGCTGTAGTCAAAGCAGAATACCACCACAGTCAGCATGCACTGCTGTAGTCATAGCAGGTACCACCACGGTCAGCATGCAATGCTGTAATCTTAGCAGGTACCACCACAGTCATATGCACTGCTGTAATAGCAGGTACCACCACAGCAGTATGCACTGCTGTAATCATAGCACGATACCACCACAGTCAGCATGCAATGCTGTAGTCATAACAGGATACCACCACAGTCAGCATGCGAAGCTGTAGTCATAGCAGGAAATCACCACAGTCAGCATGCAATGATGTAGTCAAAGCAGGATACCACCACGGTCAGCATGCAATGCTGTAGTCAAAGCAGGATACCACCACAATCAAAATGCAATGCTGTATTGAAAGCAGGATACCACCACGGTCAGCATGCAATGCTGTAGTGAAAGCAGGATACCACCACAGTCAGCATGCAATGCTGTAGTCATACCAGGAAACCACCACAGTCAGCATGCAATGCCGTAGTCATAGCAGGATACCACCACAGTCAGCATGCAATGCTGTAGTCATAGCAGGATACCACCACGGTCAGCATGCAATGCTGTAGTCAAAGCAGAATACCACCACAGTCAGCATGCACTGCTGTAGTCATAGCAGGTACCACCACGGTCAGCATGCAATGCTGTAATCTTAGCAGGTACCACCACAGTCATATACACTGCTGTAATAGCAGGTACCACCACAGCAGTATGCACTGCTGTAATCATAGCACGATACCACCACAGTCAGCATGCAATTCTGTAGTGAAAGCAGGATACCACCTCGGTCAGCATGCAATGCTATAATCATAGCAGGATACCACCACGGTCAGCATGCAATGCTGTAGTCATAGCAGGATACCACCAAAGTCAGCATGCACTGCTGTAGATATAGCAGGATACCACCACAGTCAGCTTGCAATGCTGTAGTCATAACAGTATACCACCACAGTCAGCATGCACTGCTGTAGTCATAGCAGGATACCACCATAGTCAGAATGTACTGCTGTAGTAATAGCAAGATACCACCACAGTCCGCATGCAATGCTGTAGTCATAGCAGGATACCACCACGGTCAGCATGTAATACTGTATTGAAATCAGGATACCACCACGGTCAGCATTCAATGTTATAGTCATAGCAGGATACCACCACAGTCAGCATGCACTGCTGTAGTCATAGCAGAATATCACCATGATCAGCATGCAATGATGTAGTCATAGCAGGATACCACCACGGTCAGTATGCAATGCTGTATTCATAGCAGGATACCACCACAGTCAGTATGCAATGCTGTAGTCATAGCAGGATAGCACCACAGTCAGCATGCACTGCTGTAGTCATAGCAGGATACCACCATAATCATCATGTACTGCTGTAGTCATGTCAGGATACCACCACAGTCAGCATGCAATGCTGTAGTCATATCAGGATACCACCATGGTCAGCATGCAATGCTGTAGTCAAAGCAGGGTACGACCACGGTCAGCATGCAATGCTGTAGTCAAAGCAGGATACCACCACGGTCAAAATGCAATGCTGTATTGAAAGCAGGATACCACCACAGTCAGCATGCAATGCTGTAATGAAAGCAGGATACCACCACAGTCAGCATGCCATGCTGTAGTCATACCAGGAAACCACCACAGTCAGCATGCAATGCTGTAGTGAAAGCAGGATACCACCACAGTCAGCATGCAATGCTGTAGTCATAGCAAGATACCACCACAGTCAGCATGCAATGCTGTAGTCATTGCAGGATACCACCACAGTCAGCATGCACTGCTGTAGTCATAGCATGATACCACCAAAGTCAGTATGCACTGCTGTATTCATAGCAGGATACCACCACAGTCAGCACGCAATGCTGTAGTCATAGCAAGATACCACCACAGTCAGCATGCACTGCTGTAGTCATAGCAGGATACCACCATAGTCAGCAGGTACTGCTGTCATCATAGCAGGATACCACCACAGTCAGCATGCTATGATGTAGTCATAGCAGGATACCACCACAGTCAGCATGCAATGCTGTAGTCAAAGCAGGATATCACCACGGTCAGCATGCAATGTTGTAGTCAAGCAGGATACCACCACGGTCAGCATGCAATGCTGTATTGAAAGCAGGATACCACTACAGTCAGCATGCACTGCTGTTGATATAGCAGGATACCACCACAGTCAGCATGCACTGCTGTATTGAAATCAGGATACCACCACGGTCAGCATTCAATGTTGTAGTCATAGCAGGATACCACCACGGTCAGCATGCAATGTTGTAGTTATACCAGGAAACAACCACAGTCAGCATGCAATGCTGTATTCATAGCAGGATACCACCACAGTCAGCATGCAATGCTGTAGTCATAGCAGGATACCACCACAGTTAGCATGCACTGCTGTAGTCATAGCAGGATACCATCACAGTCAGCATGCAATGCTGTAGTCAAAGCAGAATACCACCACGGTCAGCATGCAATGCTGTAGTCAAAGCAGGATACCACCACGGGCAGCATGCAATGCTGTATTGAAAGCAGGATACCACCATGGTCAGCAAGCAATGTTGTAGTCATAGCAAGATACCACCACAGTCAACATGCACTGCTGTAGTCATAGCAGGATACCACCATGATCAGCATGCAATGATGTAGTCATAGCAGGATACCACCATGGTCAGTATGCAATGCTGTAGTCATAGTAGCAAACCACCACAGTCAGCATGCAATGCTGTAGTGAAAGCAGGATACCACCACAGTCAGCATGCAATGCTGTCGTGAAAGCAGGATACCACCACATTCAGCATGCAATGCTGTAGTCATAGCAGGATACCACCACAGTCAGTATGCACTGCTGTAGTGATATCAGGAACCATCACAGTCGGTATGCACTGCTGTAGTCATAGCAGGATACCACCATAGTCAGCATGTACTGCTGTAGTCATAGCAGGATACCACCACAGTCAGCATGCAATGCTGTAGTCATAGCAGGATACCACCACGGTCAGCATGCAATGCTGTAGTCAAAGCAGGACACCACCACAGACAGCATGTACTGCTGTAGTCATAGCAGGATACCACCATAGTCAGCATGTACTGCAGTAGTCATAGCAGGATACCACCACAGTCAGCATGCAATGCTGTAGTCATAGCAAGATACAACCACGGTCAGCATGCAATGCTGTAGTCAAAGCAGGGTACCACCACGGTCAGCATACAATGCTGTAGTCAAAGCAGGATACCACCACGGTCAAAATGCAATGCTGTATTGAAAGCAGGATACCACCACAGTCAGCATACAATGCTGTAGTGAAAGCAGGATACCACAACACAGTCAGCATGCAATGTTGTAGTTATACCAGGAAACCACCACAGTCAGCATACAATGCTGTAGTCAAAGCAGGATACCACCACGGTCAAAATGCAATGCTGTATTGAAAGCAGGATACCACCACAGTCAGCATACAATGCTGTAGTGAAAGCAGGATACCACAACACAGTCAGCATGCAATGTTGGAGTTATACCAGGAAACCACCACAGTAAGCATGCAATGCTGTATTCATAGCAGGATACCACCACAGTCAGCATGCAATGCTGTAGTCATAGCAGGATACCACCATAGTTAGCATGCAATGCTGTAGTCATAGCAGGATACCACCATAGTCAGCATGTACTGCTGTCATCATAGCAGCATACCACCACAGTCAGCATGCTATGATGTAGTCATAGCAGGATACCATCACAGTCAGCATGCAATGCTGTAGTCAAAGCAGAATACCACCACGGTCAGCATGCAATGCTGTAGTCAAAGCAGGATACCACCCCGGGCAGCATGCAATGCTCTATTGAAAGCAGGATACCACCATGGTCAGCAAGCAATGTTGTAGTCATAGCAGGATACCACCACAGTCAACATGCACTGCTGTAGTCATAGCAGGATACCACCACGATCAGCATGCAATGATGTAGTCATAGCAGGATACCACCACAGTCAGTATGCACTGCTGTAGTGATATCAGGAACCATCACAGTCGGTATGCACTGCTGTAGTCATAGCAGGATACCACTATAGTCAGCATGGACTGCTGTAGTCATAGCAGGATACCACCACAGTCAGCATGCAATGCTGTAGTCATAGCAGGATACCACCACGGTCAGCATGCAATGTTGTAGTTATACCAGGAAACCACCACAGTCAGCATGCAATGATGTAGTCATAGCAGGATACCACCACGGTCAGTATGCAATGCTGTAGTCATAGTAGCAAACCACCACAGTTAGCATGCACTGCTGTAGTGAAAGCAGGATACCACCATAGTCAGCATGCAATGCTGTCGTGAAAGCAGGATACCACCACAGTCAGCATGCAATGCTGTAGTCATAGCAGGATACCACCACAGTCAGTATGCACTGCTGTAGTGATATCAGGAACCATCACAGTCGGTATGCACTGCTGTAGTCATAGCAGGATACCACCATAGTCAGCATGTACTGCTGTAGTCATAGCAGGATACCACCACAGTCAGCATGCAATGATGTAGTCATAGCAGGATACCACCACGGTCAGCATGCAATGCTGTAGTCAAAGCAGGATACCAACACGGTCAAAATGCAAAGCTGTATTGAAAGCAGGATACCACCACTGTCAGCATGTAATGCTCTATTGAAATCAGGATACCACCACGGTCAGCATTCAATGTTGTAGTCATAGCAGGATACCACCACAGTCAGCATGCACTGCTGTAGTCATAGCAGAATATCACCATGATCAGCATGCAATGATGTAGTCATAGCAGGATACCACCACGGTCAGTATGCAATGCTGTATTCATAGCAGGATACCACCACAGTCAGCATGCAATGCTGTAGTCATAGCAGGATACCACCACAGTCAGTATGCACTGCTGTAGTGATATCAGGAACCATCACAGTCGGTATGCACTGCTGTAGTCATAGCAGGATACCACCATAGTCAGCATGTACTGCTGTAGTCATAGCAGGATACCACCACAGTCAGCATGCAATGATGTAGTCATAGCAGGATACCACCACGGTCAGCATGCAATGCTGTAGTCAAAGCAGGATACCAACACGGTCAAAATGCAAAGCTGTATTGAAAGCAGGATACCACCACTGTCAGCATGTAATGCTCTATTGAAATCAGGATACCACCACGGTCAGCATTCAATGTTGTAGTCATAGCAGGATACCACCACAGTCAGCATGCACTGCTGTAGTCATAGCAGAATATCACCATGATCAGCATGCAATGATGTAGTCATAGCAGGATACCACCACGGTCAGTATGCAATGCTGTATTCATAGCAGGATACCACCACAGTCAGCATGCAATGCTGTAGTCATAGCAGGATACCACCACAGACAGCATGTACTGCTGTAGTCATAGCAGGATACCACCATAGTCAGCATGTACTGCTGTAGTCATAGCAGGATACCACCACAGTCAGCATGCAATGCTGTAGTCATAGCAAGATACAACCACGGTCAGCAGGCAATGCTGTAGTCAAAGCAGGGCACCACCACGGTCAGCATACAATGCTGTAGTCAAAGCAGGATACCACCACGGTCAAAATGCAATGCTGTATTGAAAGCAGGATACCACCACAGTCAGCATACAATGCTGTAGTGAAAGCAGGATACCACAACACAGTCAGCATGCAATGTTGTAGTTATACCAGGAAACCACCACAGTCAGCATGCAATGTTGTAGTTATACCAGGAAACCACCACAGTCAGCATGCAATGCTGTATTCATAGCAGGATACCACCACAGTCAGCATGCAATGATGTAGTCATAGCAGGATACCACCACAGTTAGCATGCACTGCTGTAGTCATAGCAGGATACCACCATAGTCAGCATGTACTGCTGTCGTCAGAGCAGCAAACCACCACAGTCAGCATGCTATGATGTAGTCAAAGCAGGATACCACCACGGTCAGCATGCAATGCTGTAGTCAAAGCAGGATACCACCACGGGCAGCATGCAATGCTGTATTGAAAGCAGGATACCACCATGGTCAGCAAGCAATGTTGTAGTCATAGCAGGATACCACCACAGTCAACATGCACTGCTGTAGTCATAGCAGGATACCACCATGATCAGCATGCAATGATGTAGTCATAGCAGGATACCACCACGGTCAGTATGCAATGCTTTAGTCATAGTAGCAAACCACCACAGTCAGCATGCAATGCTGTAGTGAAAGCAGGATACCACCACAGTCAGCATGCAATGCTGTAGTGAAAGCAGGATACCACCACGGTCAGCATGCAATGCTGTAATCATAGCAGAATACCACCACGGTCAGCATGCAATGCTGTAGTCATAGCAGGATACCACCAGAGTCAGCATGCACTGCTGTAGAAATAGCAGGATACCACCACAGTCAGCATGCACTGCTGTAGTCATAGCAGAATACCACCATGATCAGCAATGCAATGATGTAGTCATAGAAGGTCAGAATGCAATGCTGTATTCATAGCAGGATACCACCACAGTCAGCATGCAATGCTGTAGTCATAGCAGGATACCACCATAGTCAGCATGCACTGCTGTAGTCATTGCAGGATACCACCATAGTCAGCATGTACTGCTATTGTCATAGCAGGATATCACCATGGTCAGCATGTAATGCTGTATTGAAAGCAGGATACCACCACGGTCAGCATTCAATGTTGTAGTCATAGCAGGATACCACCACAGTCAGCATGCACTGCTGTAGTCATAGCAGAATATCACCATGATCAGCATGCAATGATGTAGTCATAGCAGGATACCACCACGGTCAGTATGCAATGCTGTATTCATAGCAGGATACCACCACAGTCAGCATGCAATGCTGTAGTCATAGCAGGATACCACCACAGACAGCATGTACTGCTGTAGTCATAGCAGGATACCACCATAGTCAGCATGTACTGCTGTAGTCATAGCAGGATACCACCACAGTCAGCATGCAATGCTGTAGTCATAGCAAGATACAACCACGGTCAGCAGGCAATGCTGTAGTCAAAGCAGGGCACCACCACGGTCAGCATACAATGCTGTAGTCAAAGCAGGATACCACCACGGTCAAAATGCAATGCTGTATTGAAAGCAGGATACCACCACAGTCAGCATACAATGCTGTAGTGAAAGCAGGATACCACAACACAGTCAGCATGCAATGTTGTAGTTATACCAGGAAACCACCACAGTCAGCATGCAATGTTGTAGTTATACCAGGAAACCACCACAGTCAGCATGCAATGCTGTATTCATAGCAGGATACCACCACAGTCAGCATGCAATGATGTAGTCATAGCAGGATACCACCACAGTTAGCATGCACTGCTGTAGTCATAGCAGGATACCACCATAGTCAGCATGTACTGCTGTCGTCAGAGCAGCAAACCACCACAGTCAGCATGCTATGATGTAGTCATAGCAGGACACCATCACAGTCAGCATGCAATGCTATAGTCAAAGCAGGATACCACCACGGTCAGCATGCAATGCTGTAGTCAAAGCAGGATACCACCACGGGCAGCATGCAATGCTGTATTGAAAGCAGGATACCACCATGGTCAGCAAGCAATGTTGTAGTCATAGCAGGATACCACCACAGTCAACATGCACTGCTGTAGTCATAGCAGGATACCACCATGATCAGCATGCAATGATGTAGTCATAGCAGGATACCACCACGGTCAGTATGCAATGCTTTAGTCATAGTAGCAAACCACCACAGTCAGCATGCAATGCTGTAGTGAAAGCAGGATACCACCACAGTCAGCATGCAATGCTGTAGTGAAAGCAGGATACCACCACGGTCAGCATGCAATGCTGTAATCATAGCAGAATACCACCACGGTCAGCATGCAATGCTGTAGTCATAGCAGGATACCACCAGAGTCAGCATGCACTGCTGTAGAAATAGCAGGATACCACCACAGTCAGCATGCACTGCTGTAGTCATAGCAGAATACCACCATGATCAGCAATGCAATGATGTAGTCATAGAAGGTCAGAATGCAATGCTGTATTCATAGCAGGATACCACCACAGTCAGCATGCAATGCTGTAGTCATAGCAGGATACCACCATAGTCAGCATGCACTGCTGTAGTCATTGCAGGATACCACCATAGTCAGCATGTACTGCTATTGTCATAGCAGGATATCACCATGGTCAGCATGTAATGCTGTATTGAAAGCAGGATACCACCAAGGTCAGCATTCAATGTTGTAATCATAGCAGGATACCACCACAGTCAGCATGCACTGCTGTAGTCATAGCAGAATATCACCATGATCAGCATGCAATGATGTAGTCATAGCAGGATACCACCACGGTCAGCATGCAATGCTGTATTCATAGCAGGATACCACCACGGTCAGTATGCAATGCTGTAGTCATAGTAGCAAACCACCACAGTTAGCATGCACTGCTGTAGTGAAAGCAGGATACCACCATAGTCAGCATGCAATGCTGTCGTGAAAGCAGGATACCACCACAGTCAGCATGCAATGCTGTAGTCATAGCAGGATACTACCACAGTCAGTATGCACTGCTGTAGTGATATCAGGAACCATCACAGTCGGTATGCACTGCTGTAGTCATAGCAGGATACCACCATAGTCAGCATGTACTGCTGTAGTCATAGCAGGATACCACCACAGTCAGCATGCAATGATGTAGTCATAGCAGGATACCACCACGGTCAGCATGCAATGCTGTAGTCAAAGCAGGATACCAACACGTTCAAAATGCAAAGCTGTATTGAAAGCAGGATACCACCACTGTCAGCATGTAATGCTCTATTGAAATCAGGATACCACCACGGTCAGCATTCAATGTTGTAGTCATAGCAGGATACCACCACAGTCAGCATGCACTGCTGTAGTCATAGCAGAATATCACCATGATCAGCATGCAATGATGTAGTCATAGCAGGATACCACCACGGTCAGTATGCAATGCTGTATTCATAGCAGGATACCACCACAGTCAGCATGCAATGCTGTAGTCATAGCAGGATACCACCACAGACAGCATGTACTGCTGTAGTCATAGCAGGATACCACCATAGTCAGCATGTACTGCTGTAGTCATAGCAGGATACCACCACAGTCAGCATGCAATGCTGTAGTCATAGCAAGATACAACCACGGTCAGCAGGCAATGCTGTAGTCAAAGCAGGGCACCACCACGGTCAGCATACAATGCTGTAGTCAAAGCAGGATACCACCACGGTCAAAATGCAATGCTGTATTGAAAGCAGGATACCACCACAGTCAGCATACAATGCTGTAGTGAAAGCAGGATACCACAACACAGTCAGCATGCAATGTTGTAGTTATACCAGGAAACCACCACAGTCAGCATGCAATGTTGTAGTTATACCAGGAAACCACCACAGTCAGCATGCAATGCTGTATTCATAGCAGGATACCACCACAGTCAGCATGCAATGATGTAGTCATAGCAGGATACCACCACAGTTAGCATGCACTGCTGTAGTCATAGCAGGATACCACCATAGTCAGCATGTACTGCTGTCGTCAGAGCAGCAAACCACCACAGTCAGCATGCTATGATGTAGTCATAGCAGGACACCATCACAGTCAGCATGCAATGCTATAGTCAAAGCAGGATACCACCACGGTCAGCATGCAATGCTGTAGTCAAAGCAGGATACCACCACGGGCAGCATGCAATGCTGTATTGAAAGCAGGATACCACCATGGTCAGCAAGCAATGTTGTAGTCATAGCAGGATACCACCACAGTCAACATGCACTGCTGTAGTCATAGCAGGATACCACCATGATCAGCATGCAATGATGTAGTCATAGCAGGATACCACCACGGTCAGTATGCAATGCTTTAGTCATAGTAGCAAACCACCACAGTCAGCATGCAATGCTGTAGTGAAAGCAGGATACCACCACAGTCAGCATGCAATGCTGTAGTGAAAGCAGGATACCACCACGGTCAGCATGCAATGCTGTAATCATAGCAGAATACCACCACGGTCAGCATGCAATGCTGTAGTCATAGCAGGATACCACCAGAGTCAGCATGCACTGCTGTAGAAATAGCAGGATACCACCACAGTCAGCATGCACTGCTGTAGTCATAGCAGAATACCACCATGATCAGCAATGCAATGATGTAGTCATAGAAGGTCAGAATGCAATGCTGTATTCATAGCAGGATACCACCACAGTCAGCATGCAATGCTGTAGTCATAGCAGGATACCACCATAGTCAGCATGCACTGCTGTAGTCATTGCAGGATACCACCATAGTCAGCATGTACTGCTATTGTCATAGCAGGATATCACCATGGTCAGCATGTAATGCTGTATTGAAAGCAGGATACCACCACGGTCAGCATTCAATGTTGTAGTCATAGCAGGATACCACCACAGTCAGCATGCACTGCTGTAGTCATAGCAGAATATCACCATGATCAGCATGCAATGATGTAGTCATAGCAGGATACCACCACGGTCAGTATGCAATGCTGTATTCATAGCAGGATACCACCACAGTCAGCATGCAATGCTGTAGTCATAGCAGGATACCACCACAGACAGCATGTACTGCTGTAGTCATAGCAGGATACCACCATAGTCAGCATGTACTGCTGTAGTCATAGCAGGATACCACCACAGTCAGCATGCAATGCTGTAGTCATAGCAAGATACAACCACGGTCAGCAGGCAATGCTGTAGTCAAAGCAGGGCACCACCACGGTCAGCATACAATGCTGTAGTCAAAGCAGGATACCACCACGGTCAAAATGCAATGCTGTATTGAAAGCAGGATACCACCACAGTCAGCATACAATGCTGTAGTGAAAGCAGGATACCACAACACAGTCAGCATGCAATGTTGTAGTTATACCAGGAAACCACCACAGTCAGCATGCAATGTTGTAGTTATACCAGGAAACCACCACAGTCAGCATGCAATGCTGTATTCATAGCAGGATACCACCACAGTCAGCATGCAATGATGTAGTCATAGCAGGATACCACCACAGTTAGCATGCACTGCTGTAGTCATAGCAGGATACCACCATAGTCAGCATGTACTGCTGTCGTCAGAGCAGCAAACCACCACAGTCAGCATGCTATGATGTAGTCATAGCAGGACACCATCACAGTCAGCATGCAATGCTATAGTCAAAGCAGGATACCACCACGGTCAGCATGCAATGCTGTAGTCAAAGCAGGATACCACCACGGGCAGCATGCAATGCTGTATTGAAAGCAGGATACCACCATGGTCAGCAAGCAATGTTGTAGTCATAGCAGGATACCACCACAGTCAACATGCACTGCTGTAGTCATAGCAGGATACCACCATGATCAGCATGCAATGATGTAGTCATAGCAGGATACCACCACGGTCAGTATGCAATGCTTTAGTTATAGTAGCAAACCACCACAGTCAGCATGCAATGCTGTAGTGAAAGCAGGATACCACCACAGTCAGCATGCAATGCTGTAGTGAAAGCAGGATACCGCCACGGTCAGCATGCAATGCTGTAATCATAGCAGAATACCACCACGGTCAGCATGCAATGCTGTAGTCATAGCAGGATACCACCAGAGTCAGCATGCACTGCTGTAGAAATAGCAGGATACCACCACAGTCAGCATGCACTGCTGTAGTCATAGCAGAATACCACCATGATCAGCAATGCAATGATGTAGTCATAGAAGGTCAGAATGCAATGCTGTATTCATAGCAGGATACCACCACAGTCAGCATGCAATGCTGTAGTCATAGCAGGATACCACCATAGTCAGCATGCACTGCTGTAGTCATTGCAGGATACCACCATAGTCAGCATGTACTGCTATTGTCATAGCAGGATATCACCATGGTCAGCATGTAATGCTGTATTGAAAGCAGGATACCACCAAGGTCAGCATTCAATGTTGTAATCATAGCAGGATACCACCACAGTCAGCATGCACTGCTGTAGTCATAGCAGAATATCACCATGATCAGCATGCAATGATGTAGTCATAGCAGGATACCACCACGGTCAGCATGCAATGCTGTATTCATAGCAGGATAACACCACAGTCAGCATGCACTGCTGTAGTCATAGCAGGATAGCACCATAGTCAGCATGTACTGCTGTAGTCATAGCAGGATACCACCACAGTCAGCATGCAATGCTGTAGTCATAGCAGGATACCACCACAGTCAGCATGCAATGCTGTAGTCATAGCAAAATACAAAACGGTCAGCATGCAATGCTGTAGTCAAAGCAGGGTACCACCACGGTCAGCATACAATGCCGTTGTGCGATCATTTGTGGTAACCAGGTCGCATCTGAAAAGATGGCGCCGATGATGGCACCCTCGACCGGTTGGTGCGCCCTGTTTTGTCCAGTTTTGTCTTGAGAGAGGCCTGCTGTTCAACACACCCGTGCTGGTGAGAGAGGCCTGCTGTTCATCACACCCGTGCTGGTGAGAGAGGCCTGCTGTTGAGGGGCCTGCTGTTCATCACACCCGTGCTGGTGAGAGAGGCCTGCTGTTCAGCACACCCGTGTTGAGGGGCCTGCTGTTCAGCACACCCGTGCTGGTGAGAGGGGCCTGTTGTTCATCACATCCGTGTTGGTGAGAGAGGCCTGCTGTTCAGCACACCCGTGCTGGTGAGAGAGGCCTGCTGTTCAGCACACCTGTGTTGAGGGGCCTACTGTTCAGCACACCCGGGCTGGTGAGAGGGGCCTGCTGCTGAGGGGCCTGCTGTTCAGCACACCTGCGCTGGTGAGAGAGGCCTGCTGTTAAGGGGCCTGCTGTTCAGGACACCCGTGTTGGTGAGAGAGGCCTGCTGTTCAGCACACCCGTGTTGAGGGGCCTACTGTTCAGCACACCCGTGCTGGTGAGAGGGGCCTGCTGTTCAGCACACCCGTGCTGGTGAGAGGGGCCTGCTGTTCATCACACCCGTGTTGGTGAGAGAGGCCTGCTGTTCAGCACACCCGTGCTGGTGAGAGGGGCCTGCTGTTCAGCACACCCGTGCCGGTGAGAGGGGCCTGCTGTTCAGCACACCTGTGCTGGTGAGAGGGGCCTGCTGTTCAACAGACCCGTGCTGGTGAGAGGGGCCTGCTGTTCATCACATCCGTGTTGGTGAGAGAGGCCTGCTGTTCAGCACACCCGTGCTGGTGAGAGAGGCCTGCTGTTCAGCACACCCGTGTTGAAGGGCCTGCTGTTCAGCACACCCGTGCTGGTGAGAGGGGCCTGCTGTTGAGGGGCCTGCTGTTCAGCACACCTGCGCTGGTGAGAGAGGCCTGCTGTTGAGGGGCCTGCTGTTCAGCACACCCGTGCTGGTGAGAGAGGCCTGCTGTTCAGCACACCCGTGTTGAGGGACCTACTGTTCAGCACACCCGTGCTGGTGAGAGGGGCCTGCTGTTCAGCACACCCGTGTTGGTGAGAGAGGCCTGCTGTTCAGCACACCCGTGCTGGTGAGAGGGGCCTGCTGTTCAGCACACCTGTGCTGGTGAGAGGGGCCTGCTGTTCAACACACCCGTGCTGGTGAGAGGGCCTGCTGTTCAACACACCCGTGCTGGTGAGAGGGGCCTGCTGTTCAGCACACCCGTGCTGGTGAGAGAGGCCTATTGTTCATCACACCCGTGCTGGTGAGAGGGGCCTGCTGTTCATCACACCCGTGTTAGTGAGAGGGGCTTGCTGTTCAGCACACCCGTGCTGGTGAGAGGGGCCTGCTGTTCAACACATCCGTGCTGGTGAGAGAGGCCTACTATTCATCACACCCGTGCTGGTGAGAGGGGCGTGCTGTTCATCACACCCGTGTTGGTGAGAGTGGCCTGCTGTTCACCACTCCCGTGCTGGTGAGAGAGGCCTACTGTTCATCACACCCGTGCTGGTGAGAGAGGCCTGCTGTTCAGCACACCCGTGTTGAGGGGCCTGCTGTTCAGCACACCCGTGCTGGTGAGAGGGGCCTGCTGTTCATCACATCCGTGTTGGTGAGAGAGGCCTGCTGTTCAGCACACCCGTGCTGGTGAGAGAGGCCTGCTGTTCAGCACACCCGTGTTGAGGGGCCTACTGTTCAGCACACCCGTGCTGGTGAGAGGGGCCTGCTGTTCAGCACACCTGTGCTGGTGAGAGGGGCCTGCTGTTCAACACACCGTGCTGGTGAGAGGGGCCTGCTGTTCATCACATCCGTGTTGGTGAGAGAGGCCTGCTGTTCAGCACACCCGTGCTGGTGAGAGCGGCCTGCTGTTCAGCACACCCGTGTTGAAGGGCCTGCTGTTCAGCACACCCGTGCTGGTGAGAGGGGCCTGCTGTTGAGGGGCCTGCTGTTCAGCACACCTGCGCTGGTGAGAGAGGCCTGCTGTTGAGGGGCCTGCTGTTCAGCACACCCGTGCTGGTGAGAGAGGCCTGCTGTTCAGCACACCCGTGTTGAGGGGCCTACTGTTCAGCACACCCGTGCTGGTGAGAGGGGCCTGCTGTTCAGCCCACACGTGTTGGTGAGAGAGGCCTGCTGTTCAGCACACCCGTGCTGGTGAGAGGGGCCTGCTGTTCAGCACACCCGTGCTGGTGAGAGGGGCCTGCTGTTCAGCACACCTGTGCTAGTGAGAGGGGCCTGCTGTTCAACACACCCGTGCTGGTGAGAGGGCCTGCTGTTCAACACACCCGTGCTGGTGAGAGGGGCCTGCTGTTCAGCACACCCGTGCTGGTGAGAGAGGACTATTGTTCATCACACCCGTGCTGGTGAGAGGGGCCTGCTGTTCATCACACCCGTGTTGGTGAGAGGGGCTTGCTGTTCAGCACACCCGTGCTGGTGAGAGGGGCCTGCTGTTCAACACATCCGTGCTGGTGAGAGAGGCCTACTATTCATCACACCCGTGCTGGTGAGAGGGGCCTGCTGTTCATCACACCCGTGTTAGTGAGAGGGGCTTGCTGTTCAGCACACCCGTGCTGGTGAGAGAGGCCTACTGTTCAACACATCCGTGCTGGTGAGAGAGGCCTACTATTCA
This sequence comes from Petromyzon marinus, assembly GCF_048934315.1. Lineage (NCBI taxonomy): Eukaryota > Metazoa > Chordata > Hyperoartia > Petromyzontiformes > Petromyzontidae > Petromyzon > Petromyzon marinus. Next base: position 75,017 of record NW_027423157.1, read on the forward strand.
TCACACCCGTGCTGGTGAGAGGGGCGTGCTGTTCATCGCACCCGTGTTGGTGAGAGTGGCCTGCTGTTCACCACTCCCGTGCTGGTGAGAGAGGCCTACTGTTCATCACACCCGTGCTGGTGAGAGAGGCCTGCTGTTCAGCACACCCGTGTTGAGGGGCCTGCTGTTCAGCACACCCGTGCTGGTGAGAGGGGCCTGCTGTTCATCACATCCGTGTTGGTGAGAGAGGCCTGCTGTTCAGCACACCCGTGCTGGTGAGAGAGGCCTGCTGTTCAGCACACCCGTGTTGAGGGGCCTACTGTTCAGCACACCCGTGCTGGTGAGAGGGGCCTGCTGTTCAGCACACCTGTGCTGGTGAGAGGGGCCTGCTGTTCAACACACCGTGCTGGTGAGAGGGGCCTGCTGTTCATCACATCCGTGTTGGTGAGAGAGGCCTGCTGTTCAGCACACCCGTGCTGGTGAGAGAGGCCTGCTGTTCAGCACACCTGTGTTGAGGGGCCTACTGTTCAGCACACCCGGGCTGGTGAGAGGGGCCTGCTGCTGAGGGGCCTGCTGTTCAGCACACCTGCGCTGGTGAGAGAGGCCTGCTGTTAAGGGGCCTGCTGTTCAGGACACCCGTGTTGGTGAGAGAGGCCTGCTGTTCAGCACACCCGTGTTGAGGGGCCTACTGTTCAGCACACCCGTGCTGGTGAGAGGGGCCTGCTGTTCAGCACACCCGTGCTGGTGAGAGGGGCCTGCTGTTCATCACACCCGTGTTGGTGAGAGAGGCCTGCTGTTCAGCACACCCGTGCTGGTGAGAGGGGCCTGCTGTTCAGCACACCCGTGCCGGTGAGAGGGGCCTGCTGTTCAGCACACCTGTGCTGGTGAGAGGGGCCTGCTGTTCAACAGACCCGTGCTGGTGAGAGGGGCCTGCTGTTCATCACATCCGTGTTGGTGAGAGAGGCCTGCTGTTCAGCACACCCGTGCTGGTGAGAGAGGCCTGCTGTTCAGCACACCCGTGTTGAAGGGCCTGCTGTTCAGCACACCCGTGCTGGTGAGAGGGGCCTGCTGTTGAGGGGCCTGCTGTTCAGCACACCTGCGCTGGTGAGAGAGGCCTGCTGTTGAGGGGCCTGCTGTTCAGCACACCCGTGCTGGTGAGAGAGGCCTGCTGTTCAGCACACCCGTGTTGAGGGACCTACTGTTCAGCACACCCGTGCTGGTGAGAGGGGCCTGCTGTTCAGCACACCCGTGTTGGTGAGAGAGGCCTGCTGTTCAGCACACCCGTGCTGGTGAGAGGGGCCTGCTGTTCAGCACACCTGTGCTGGTGAGAGGGGCCTGCTGTTCAACACACCCGTGCTGGTGAGAGGGCCTGCTGTTCAACACACCCGTGCTGGTGAGAGGGCCTGCTGTTCAACACACCCGTGCTGGTGAGAGGGGCCTGCTGTTCAGCCCACACGTGTTGGTGAGAGAGGCCTGCTGTTCAGCACACCCGTGCTGGTGAGAGGGGCCTGCTGTTCAGCACACCCGTGCTGGTGAGAGGGGCCTGCTGTTCAGCACACCTGTGCTAGTGAGAGGGGCCTGCTGTTCAACACACCCGTGCTGGTGAGAGGGCCTGCTGTTCAACACACCCGTGCTGGTGAGAGGGGCCTGCTGTTCAGCACACCCGTGCTGGTGAGAGAGGACTATTGTTCATCACACCCGTGCTGGTGAGAGGGGCCTGCTGTTCATCACACCCGTGTTGGTGAGAGGGGCTTGCTGTTCAGCACACCCGTGCTGGTGAGAGGGGCCTGCTGTTCAACACATCCGTGCTGGTGAGAGAGGCCTACTATTCATCACACCCGTGCTGGTGAGAGGGGCCTGCTGTTCATCACACCCGTTTTAGTGAGAGGGGCTTGCTGTTCAGCACACCCGTGCTGGTGAGAGAGGCCTACTGTTCAACACATCCGTGCTGGTGAGAGAGGCCTACTATTCATCACACCCGTGCTGGTGAGAGGGGCGTGCTGTTCATCACACCCGTGTTGGTGAGAGTGGCCTGCTGTTCACCACTCCCGTGCTGGTGAGAGAGGCCTACTGTTCATCACACCCGTGCTGGTGAGAGAGGCCTGCTGTTCAGCACACCCGTGTTGAGGGGCCTGCTGTTCAGCACACCCGTGCTGGTGAGAGGGGCCTGCTGTTCATCACATCCGTGTTGGTGAGAGAGGCCTGCTGTTCAGCACACCCGTGCTGGTGAGAGAGGCCTGCTGTTCAGCACACCCGTGTTGAGGGGCCTACTGTTCAGCACACCCGTGCTGGTGAGAGGGGCCTGCTGTTCAGCACACCTGTGCTGGTGAGAGGGGCCTGCTGTTCAACACACCGTGCTGGTGAGAGGGGCCTGCTGTTCATCACATCCGTGTTGGTGAGAGAGGCCTGCTGTTCAGCACACCCGTGCTGGTGAGAGCGGCCTGCTGTTCAGCACACCCGTGTTGAAGGGCCTGCTGTTCAGCACACCCGTGCTGGTGAGAGGGGCCTGCTGTTGAGGGGCCTGCTGTTCAGCACACCTGCGCTGGTGAGAGAGGCCTGCTGTTGAGGGGCCTGCTGTTCAGCACACCCGTGCTGGTGAGAGAGGCCTGCTGTTCAGCACACCCGTGTTGAGGGGCCTACTGTTCAGCACACCCGTGCTGGTGAGAGGGGCCTGCTGTTCAGCCCACACGTGTTGGTGAGAGAGGCCTGCTGTTCAGCACACCCGTGCTGGTGAGAGGGGCCTGCTGTTCAGCACACCCGTGCTGGTGAGAGGGGCCTGCTGTTCAGCACACCTGTGCTAGTGAGAGGGGCCTGCTGTTCAACACACCCGTGCTGGTGAGAGGGCCTGCTGTTCAACACACCCGTGCTGGTGAGAGGGGCCTGCTGTTCAGCACACCCGTGCTGGTGAGAGAGGACTATTGTTCATCACACCCGTGCTGGTGAGAGGGGCCTGCTGTTCATCACACCCGTGTTGGTGAGAGGGGCTTGCTGTTCAGCACACCCGTGCTGGTGAGAGGGGCCTGCTGTTCAACACATCCGTGCTGGTGAGAGAGGCCTACTATTCATCACACCCGTGCTGGTGAGAGGGGCGTGCTGTTCATCACACCCGTGTTGGTGAGAGTGGCCTGCTGTTCACCACTCCCGTGCTGGTGAGAGAGGCCTACTGTTCATCACACCCGTGCTGGTGAGAGGAGCCTACTGTTCAACACACCAGTGCTGGTGAGAGAGTCCTGCTGTTCAGCACACCCGTGCTGGTGCGAAGATGGCGCCGATGATGGTAGCCTCAGCGGGTCGGTGCGCCCTGTTTTGTCTTGTTTTGTCTGTCAATTCAGTGTTTTGCCAAGATTTTCGGAGTTCTCTAACATGAGACGAACTTTTAAATATCAGGGAAACAACTCCTGTGGATTTAATTCCTACTTTTCTGCTTCCAGCGGCAGAATTAGTAGGCATTCTAGTCAATGCCGCGCTAGGCTTTGCTCAAGCAGCAAAACGCCGCCCAAGGGGTAAACGGTCGGGGGCTCTAGTACGGCTACGCAGACGCGGGATCCGAACAGTGCTTCCGAGCTTTTTCCTCTCCAACGTACGTTCACTGTACAACAAAATGGATGGACTTCAGCTACTGATGGTAAAAAAACAAAGACTTTCTTTCAGCTTCTGTTTTGTGCTTCACGGAAACATGGCTGTGTGATTTGATTCCGGACACTTCGCTACAACTAGCAGGATTCCATCTTGTAAGATCGGATCGTGACATAGCACTCTCCGGCAAGACGAAAGGCGGTGGTATTTGTTTTTACATTAACAGTGGCTGGTGTGTAGATGTCACAGTGATTCTGCAACATTGTTCTCCACTCCTTGAATCAATTTTTATAACCTGTAAACCGTTTTACTCGCCTCGCGAGTTCGCGTCGCTCATTTTGGTCGGAGTTTATTTGCCGCCTTGTCCTCAGGTTAAAGAGGCCCAACGCATGCTCGCCGATCAGATTCTGAGTGTGGAGCGAGCAAATCCAGATTCGTTGGTTATCGTACTTGGCGACTTTAACAAAGGTAATCTCAGCCACGAACTCCCCAAATACATACAATTCATTAAATGCGCAACCAGAGAAGGGAACACTCTGGATCACTGCTACACTACAGTCAGTAGAGCCTACCACGCCGTCCCCCGAGCAGCACTAGGACACTCTGACCATGCCATGGTCCACCTGATTCCTACATACAGGCAGAAACTAAAACTCTGTAAACCTGCTGTGAGGACATCTAAACAGTGGACCAGTGAGGCTGTGGAAGATTTGCGGGCGTGCTTAGACTGTACTGACTGGGATATGTTCACGACTGCTACCAATAGTCTGGATGAACTCACAGAGGCTGTGACGTCCTACATCAGCTTCTGTGAGGACTGCTGTATCCCAACACGTACCAGGGTGAAATTTAACAACAATAAACCCTGGTTCTCAGCAAAGCTCAGAAGGTTGAGGTTGGAGAAGGAGGAAGCGTTTAGGAGTGGGGATAGAGACAGATTCAAGGAGTCGAAGAACAGGTTTAGCAAAGCGGTGAGAGAGGCTAAACGACTGCACTCAGAGAGACTAAAACACCAGTTCTCTACTAACGACGCTGCTTCTGTCTGGAGAGGGCTCAGGCAGATCACCAACTACAAACCCAGAGCCCCCACACCACTAACGACTCCCGCCTAGCCAACGACCTGAACGAGTTCTACTGTAGATTTGAAAGACAATTGGACTGTCCTGAACCACCCCTTCCCACCCAAGAGGCCCCACCTCCCACCCATACTACAGAGACGATTCTCTCCTTTCAGGAGGGAGAAGTTAATAGACTTTTCAAGAGGCAGAATCCACGCAAAGCAGCCGGGTCGGACTCTGTCTCTCCAGCCACCCTCAGGCACTGCGCTGACCAGCTGTCTCCGGTGTTCACCAACATCTTTAACACCTCCGTGGAGACATGCCATGTACCAGCCTGTCTCAAGTCCTCCACCATCATCCCTGTGCCCAAAAAGCTAAGGCCAACAGGCCTAAATGAATACAGACCGGTCGCCCTTACATCTGTGGTAATGAAGTCTTTTGAGCGCCTGGTCCTGGCACACCTCAAAGCCATCACAGACCTTCTCCTGGACCCCCTTCAGTTTGCCTACAGAGCCAACAGGTCTGTGGACGACGCAGTTAACATGGCCCTCCACTTCACCCTACAGCATCTGGACGCCCCAGCATCCTATGCCAGGATCCTGTTTGTGGACTTCAGCTCTGCCTTCAACACCATCATCCCTGCCCTGCTTCAGGACAAGCTCTTCCAGCTGAACGTGCCCTACACCACCTGTAAATGGATCACAGACTTCCTGTCTGACAGGAAGCAGTGCGTTAAGCTGGGAACACAAATCTCTGACTCCAGGTCCATCAGCACCGGAACTCCTCAGGGCTGCGTCCTTTCCCCACTGCTCTTCTCCCTGTATACCAACAGCTGCACCTCCAATCATCTGTCCGTCAAACTCTTGAAGTTTGCGGACGACACCACCCTCATTTGGCTGATCTCTGGTGGGGATGAGTCTGACTATAGGTGGGAAGCTGACAACCTGGTGACCTGGTGTAGCCAAGAACAACTTAGAGCTAAATGCTCTAAAGACAGTTGAGATGGTTGTGGACTTCAGGAAGAATACAGCCCCCCTCACCCCCATCACCCTGTTAGACTCCCCAGTCAAAATTGTAGAGTCCTTCCGCTTCCTGGGCACTATTCTCTCCCAGGACCTCAAGTGGGAACTGAACATCAGCTCCCTCACCAAGAGAGCTCAACAGAGGATGTACTTTCTACGGCAGCTGAAGAAATTCAACCTGCCAAAGACAATGATGGTGCAATTCTATACAGCGATCATTGAATCCATCCTCACCTCCTCCATAACCGTCTGGTACGCTGCTGCCACTGCCAAGGACAAGAGCAGACTGCAGCGTATCATCCACACTGCTGAGAAGGTAGTTGCCTGCAATCTACCAACCCTCGAGGACCTGCACACGACAAGGACCATGAGGCGAGCGAGGAAGATTATGGCCGATTCCTCCCACCCTGGACACTCTCTGTTTCAGCTACTCCCCTCCGGCAGAAGGCTTCGGTCCATCAGGACCAAAACCTCACGCCATAAAAACAGTTTCTTCCCATCTGCTGCTGGCCTGTTAAACAAGGCCAAGGGATTACACTGATTTTAACATTTTATCTACATAATGACACCTTGCCGATATTAACTATATTCATGTTCTTGGTTCTTTCGGTGGAGTCACGTTGAAGGGAAGCAACAGGGTGGTGAAATGTATATGGGACGATGCAGGTTCTCGCGGCGTTTCGACCATAACACAAACGGTCGTCTTCAGGTGTTTGTGTTGTGGTCGAGACGTCGTGAGGGTTTGTGTGGTTTTGTGTATATTTTATTGTTTTGTTGTTTACCTTTAGCGTGACTTTGCCGAAAGAACTAAGACTGTGAATTACTGCAGTCACGAAAGCTTTAAATCAAAAGATGTTAACTATGTTAACCTATTTGTATTTTTTTTATTTTTCAATTATATCATAAAACTATTTTATATTCGATATCTATTCAATTTTATATACTTCAGCCCCTTGGTGTTAGTTAGACTTTTAACCCTTATTATTATAGTAAGACTTGTTTAAAACTTATTTAAGATTTTAGATTCCTATATGTTGAATGTATGCACCATCCTGCCAAAGAAAATACTGTGTCGGTGTGAACTTTCATGGCGAATAAAACCCTTTCTGATTCTGATTATGTAGTCAAAGCAGGAAACCACCACGGTCAAAATGCAATGCTGTATTGAAAGCAGGATACCACCACAGTCAGCATACAATGCTGTAGTGAAAGCAGGATACCACAACACAGTCAGCATGCAATGCTGTAGTTATACCAGGAAACCACCACAGTCAGCATGCAATGCTGTATTCATAGCAGGATACCACCACAGTCAGCATGCAATGCTGTAGTCATAGCAGGATACCACCACAGTTAGCATGCACTGCTGTAGTCATAGCAGGATACCACCATAGTCAGCATGTACTGCTGTCGTCATAGCAGGATACCACCACAGTCAGCATGCTATGATGTAGTCATAGCAGGATACCATCACAGTCAGCATACAATGCTGTAGTCAAAGCAGGATACCACCACGGGCAGCATGCAATGCTGTATTGAAAGCAGGATACCACCATGGTCAGCAAGCAATGTTGTAGTCATAGCAGGATACCACCACAGTCAACATGCACTGCTGTAGTCATAGCAGGATACCACCATGATCAGCATGCAATGATGTAGTCATAGCAGGATACCACCACGGTCAGTATGCAATGCTGTAGTCATAGTAGGAAACCACCACAGTCAGCAAGCAATGCTGTAAAGCAGGATACCACCACAGTCAGCATGCAATGCTGTCGTGAAAGCAGGATACCACCACATTCAGCATGCAATGCTGTAGTCATAGCAGGATACCACCACAGTCAGTATGCACTGCTGTAGTGATATCAGGAACCATCACAGTCGGTATGCACTGCTGTAGTCATAGCAGGATACCACCATAGTCAGCATGTACTGCTGTAGTCATAGCAGGATACCACCACAGTCAGCATGCAATGCTGTAGTCATGGCAGGATACCACCACGGTCAGCATGCAATGCTGTAGTCAAAGCAGGGTACCACCACGGTCAGCATGCAATGCTGTAGTCAAAGCAGGATACCAACACGGTCAAAATGCAACGCTGTATTGAAAGCAGGATACCACCACAGTCAGCATGCAATGCTGTAGTGAAAGCAAGATACCACCACAGTCAGCATGCAATGCTGTAGTGATATCAGGAACTATCACAGTCAGTATGCACTGCTGTAGTTAAAGCAGGTCCCAGCACAGTCAGTGTGCACTGCTGTAGTCATTGCAGGTACCACCACGGTCAGTATGCACTGCTGTAATCATAGCAGGATACCACCACAGTCAGCATGCAATGCTGTAGTCATAGCAGGATACCACCACAGTCAGCATGCAATGCTGTAGTCATAGCAGGATACCACCATGGTCAGCATGCAATGCTGTAGTCATAGTAGGATACCACCACAGTCAGCATGCGATGCTGTAGTCATAGCAGGATACCACCACAATCAGCATGCAATGCTGTAGTGAAAGCAGGATACCACCACGGTCAGCATGCTATGCTGTAGTCATAGCAAGATACCACCACAGTCAGCATGCAATGCTGTAGTCATACCAGGAAACCACCACAGTCAGCATGCAATGCTGTAGTGATATCAGGAACTATCACAGTCAGAGTGCACTGCTGTAGTCATAGCAGGATACCACCATGGTCAGCATGCAATGCTTAAGTCATAGCAGGATACCACCAAAGTCAGCATGCAATGCTTTAGTTAAAGCAGGATACCACCACGGTCAGCATGCAATGATGTAATCATAGCAGGATATCACCAGAGTCAGCATGCAATGCCGTAGTCATAGCAGGATACCACCACAGTCAGTATGCACTGGTCTAGGGAAAGCAGGGCCCACCAAAAGTAGGTATGCACTGCTGTAATCATAGCAGGTACCACCACACTCGTATGCACTGCTGTAATAGCAGATACCACCACAGCAGTTTGCACTGCTGTAATCATAGCAGTATACCACCATAGTCAGCATGCAATGCTGTAGTCATAGCAGTATACCACCACAGTCAGCATGCAATGCTGTAGTCATAGCAGGATACCACCACAGTCAGCATGCACTGCTGTAATCATAGCAGGTACCATCACAGTCAGTATACACTGATATAGTGACAGCAGGTGCCACCACAGTCAGTATGCACTGCTGTAGTGATATCAGGAACCATCACAGTCGGTATGTACTGCTGTAGTTAAAGCAGGTCCCACCACAGTCAGTGTGCACTGCTGTAGTCATTTCAGGATACCACCACAGTCAGTATGCACTGCTGTAATCATAGCAGGATACCACCACAGTCAGCATGCAATGCTGTAGTGAAAGCAGGATACCACCACGGTCAGCATGTAATGCTGTAGTCATAGCAATATACCACCACAGTCAGCATGCAATGCTGTAGTCATACCAGGAAACCACCACAGTCAGCATGCAATGCTGTAGTGATATCAGGAACTATCACAGTCAGTATGCACTGCTATAGTCATAGCAGGATACCACCACGGTCAGCATGCAATGCTTAAGTCATAGCAGGATACCACCAAAGTCAGCATGCAATGATTTAGTGAAAGCAGGATAACACCACGGTCAGCATGCAATGCTGTAGTCATAGCAGGATATCACCAGAGTCAGCATGCAATGCCGTAGTCATAGCAGGATACCACCACAGTCAGTATGCACTGGTCTAGGGAAAGCAGGTCCCACCAAAAGTAGGTATGCACTGCTGTAATCATAGCAGGTACCACCACAGTCGTATGCACTGCTGTAATAGCAGATACCACTACAGCACTTTGCACTGCTGTAATCATAGCAGTATACCACCATAGTCAGCATGTGATGCTGCAGTCATAGCAGTATATCACAACAGTCAGCATGCAATGCTGTAGTCATAGCAGGATACCACCACAGTCAGAATGCACTGCTGTAATCATAGCAGGACCCATCACAGTCAGTATACACTGATATAGTGACAGCAGGTGCCACCACAGTCAGTATGCACTGCTGTAGTGATATCAGGAACCATCACAGTTGGTATGTACTGCTGTAGTTAAAGCAGGTCCCACTACAGTCAGTGTGCACTGCTGTAGTCATTTCAGGATACCACCACAGTCAGTATGCACTGCTGTATTCATAGCAGGATACCACCACAGTCAGCATGCAATGCTGTAGTCATAGCAAGATACCACCACAGTCAGCATGCAATGCTGTAGTCATACCAGGAAACCACCACAGTCAGCATGCAATGCTGTAGTGATATCAGGAACTATCACAGTCAGAGTGCACTGCTGTAGTCATAGCAGGATACCACCACGGTCAGCATGCAATGCTTAAGTCATAGCAGGATACCACCAAAGTCAGCATGAAATGCTTTACTTAAAGCAGGATACCACCACGGTCAGCATGCAATGCTGTAGTCATAGCAGGATATCACCAGAGTCAGCATGCAATGCCGTAGTCATAGCAGGATACCACCACAGTCAGTATGCACTGGTCTAGGGAAAGCAGGGCCCACCAAAAGTAGGTATGCACTGCTGTAATCATAGCAGGTACCACCACACTCGTATGCACTGCTGTAATAGCAGATACCACCACAGCAGTTTGCACTGCTGTAATCATAGCAGTATACCACCATAGTCAGCATGCAATGCTGTAGTCATAGTAGTATACCACCACAGTCAGCATGCAATGCTGTAGTCATAGCAGGATACCACCACAGTCAGCATGCACTGCTGTAATCATAGCAGGTACCATCACAGTCAGTATACACTGATATAGTGACAGCAGGTGCCACCACAGTCAGTATGCACTGCTGTAGTGATATCAGGAACCATCACAGTCGGTATGTACTGCTGTAGTTAAAGCAGGTCCCACAACAGTCAGTGTGCACTGCTGTAGTCATTTCAGGAAACCACCACAGTCAGTATGCACCGCTGTAATCATAGCAGGATACCACCACAGTCAGCATGAAATGCTGTAGTGAAAGCAGGATACCACCACGGTCAGCATGTAATGCTGTAGTCATACCAGGAAACCACCACAGTCAGCATGCAATGCTGTAGTGATATCAGGAACTATCACAGTCAGTGTGCACTGCTGTAGTCATAGCAGGATACCACCACGGTCAGCATGCAATGCTTAAGTCATAGCAGGATACCACCAATGTCAGCATGCAATGCTTTAGTGAAAGCAGGATAACACCACGATCAGCATGCAATGCTGTAGTCATAGCAGGTTATCACCAGAGTCACCATGCAATGCCGTAGTCATAGCAGGATACCACCACAGTCAGTATGCACTGGTCTAGGGAAAGCAGGTCCCACCAAAAGTAGGTATGCACTGCTGTAATCATAGCAGGTACCACCACACTCGTATGCACTGCTGTAATAGCAGATACCACCACAGCAGTTTGCACTGCTGTAATCATAGCAGTATACCACCATAGTCAGCATGCAATGCTGTAGTCATAGCAGTATATCACAACAGTCAGCATGCAATGCTGTAGTCATAGCAGGATACCACCACAGTCAGCATGCACTGCTGTAATCATAGCAGGTACCATCACAGTCAGCATACACTGATATAGTGACAGCAGGTGCCACCACAGTCAGTATGCACTGTTGTAGTGATATCAGGAACCATCACAGTTGGTATGTACTGCTGTAGTTAAAGCAGGTCCCACCACAGTCAGTGTGCACTGCTGTAGTCATTTCAGGATACCACCACAGTCAGTATGCACTGCTGTAATCATAGCAGGATACCACCACAGTCAGCATGCAATGCTGTAGTCATAGCAGGATATCACCACAGTCAACATGTAATGCCGTAGTCATAGCAGGATACCACCACAGTCAGTATGCACCGGTCTAGGGAAAGCAGGTCTCACCAAAAGTAGGTATGCACTGCTGTAATCATAGCAGGATACGACTCCAGTCAGAATGCAATGCTGTAGTCATAGCAGGACACCACCACGGTCAGCATGCGATGCTGTAGTCATAGCAGGATACCTCGACAGTCATCATGCTATGCTGTAGTCATAGCAGGATACCTCCACAGTCAGCATGCAATGCTGTAGTCATAGCAGGATACCACCACAGTCAGCATGCAATGCTGTAGTGAAAGCAGGATACCACCACAGTCAGCATTCAATGCTGTAGTCATAGCACGATACCACCACAGTCAGTATGCGATGCTGTAGTCATAGCAGGATACCACCACAGTCAGCATGCAAAGCTGTAGTCATAGCAGGATACCACCATAGTCAACATGCACTGCTGTAATCATAGCAGGTACCATCACAGTCAGTATGCACTGATGTAGTGATAGCAGGTGCCACCACAGTCAGTATGCACTGCTGTATTGATATCAGGAACCATCACAGTCGTTATGCCCTGCTGTAGTTAAAGCAGGTCCCACCACAGTCAGTGTACACTGCTGTAATCATAACAGGATACCACCACAGTCAGCATGCAATGCTGTAGTCATAGCAGGATACCACCACAGTCAGCATGCAATGCTGTAGTGAAAGCAGGATACCACCACGGTCAGCATGCAATTCTGTAGTCATAGCAGGATATCACCAGAGTCAGCATGCAATGCCGTAGTCATAGCAGGATACCACCACAGTCAGTATGCACTGGTCTAGGGAAAGCAGGTCCCACCAAAAGTAGGTATGCACTGCTGTAATCATAGCAGGTACCACCACACTCGTATGCACTGCTGTAATAGCAGATACCACCACAGCAGTTTGCACTGCTGTAATCATAGCAGTATAACACCATAGTCAGCATGCAATGCTGTAGTCATAGCAGTATACCACCACAGTCAGCATGCAATGCTGTAGTCATAGCAGGATACCACCACAGTCAGCATGCCCTGCTGTAATCATAGCAGGTACCATCACAGTCAGTATACACTGATATAGTGACAGCAGGTGCCACCACAGTCAGTATGCACTGCTGTAGTGATATCAAGAACCATCACAGTCGGTATGTACTGCTGTAGTTAAAGCAGGTCCCACCACAGTCAGTGTGCACTGCTGTAATCATTTCAGGATACCACCACAGTCAGTATGCACTGCTGTAATCATAGCAGGATACCACCACAGTCAGCATGCAATGCTGTAGTCATAGCAGGATATCACCACAGTCAGCATGTAATGCTGTAGTCATAGCAGGAAACCACCACAGTCAGCATGCAATGCTGTAGTGATATCAGGAACTATCACAGTCAGTGTGCACTGCTGTAGTCATAGCAGGATACCACCACGATCAGCATGCAATGCTTAAGTCATAGCAGGATACCACCAAAGTCAGCATGCAATGCTTTAGTGAAAGCAGGATAACACCACGGTCAGCATGCAATGCTGTAGTCATAGCAGGATATCACCAGAGTCAGCATGCAATGCCGTAGTCATAGCAGGATACCACCACAGTCAGTATGCACTGGTCTAGGGAAAGCAGGGCCCACCAAAAGTAGGCATGCACTGCTGTAATCATAGCAGGTACCACCACACTCGTATGCACTGCTGTAATAGCAGATACCACCACAGCAGTTTGCACTGCTGTAATCATAGCAGTATACCACCATAGGCAGCATGCAATGCTGTAGTCATAGCAGTATACCACCACAGTCAGCATGCAATGCTGTAGTAATAGCAGGATACCACCACAGTCAGCATGCACTGCTGTAATCATAGCAGGTACCATCACAGTCAGTATACACTGATATAGTGACAGCAGATGCCACCACAGTCAGTATGCACTGCTGTAGTGATATCAAGAACCATCACAGTAGGTATGTACTGCTGTAGTTAAAGCAGGTCCCACCACAGTCAGTGTGCACTGCTGTAATCATTTCAGGATACCACCACAGTCAGTATGCACTGCTGTAATCATAGCAGGATACCACCACAGTCAGCATGCAATGCTGTAGTCATAGCAGGATATCACCACAGTCAGCATGTAATGCTGTAGTCATAGCAGGAAACCACCACAGTCAGCATGCAATGCTGTAGTGATATCAGGAACTATCACAGTCAGTGTGCACTGCTGTAGTCATAGCAGGATACCACCACGATCAGCATGCAATGCTTAAGTCATAGCAGGATACCACCAAAGTCAGCATGCAATGCTTTAGTGAAAGCAAGATAACACCACGGTCAGCATGCAATGCTGTAGTCATAGCAGGATATCACCAGAGTCAGCATGCAATGCCGTAGTCATAGCAGGATACCACCACAGTCAGTATGCACTGGTCTAGGGAAAGCAGGGCCCACCAAAAGTAGGCATGCACTGCTGTAATCATAGCAGGTACCACCACACTCGTATGCACTGCTGTAATAGCAGATACCACCACAGCAGTTTGCACTGCTGTAATCATAGCAGTATACCACCATAGGCAGCATGCAATGCTGTAGTCATAGCAGTATACCACCACAGTCAGCATGCAATGCTGTAGTAATAGCAGGATACCACCACAGTCAGCATGCACTGCTGTAATCATAGCAGGTACCATCACAGTCAGTATACACTGATATAGTGAAAGCAGGTGCCACCACAGTCAGTATGCACTGCTGTAGTGATATCAGGAACCATCACAGTCGGTATGTACTGCTGTAGTTAAAGCAGGTCCCACCACAGTCAGTGTGCACTGCTGTAGTCATTTCAGGATACCACCACAGTCAGTATGCACTGCTGTAATCATAGCAGGATACCACCACAGTCAGCATGCAATGCTGTAGTGAAAGCAGGATACCACCACAGTCAGCATGCAATGCTGTAGTCATAGCAATATACCACCACAGTCAGCATGCAATGCTGTAGTCATACCAGGAAACCACCACAGTCAGCATGCAATGCTGTAGTGATATCAGGAACTATCACAGTCAGTGTGCACTGCTGTAGTCATAGCAGGATACCACCACGGTCAGCATGCAATGCTTAAGTCATAGCAGGATACCACCAAAGTCAGCATGCAATGCTTTAGTGAAAGCAGGATACCACCACGGTCAGCATGCAATGCTGTAGTCATAGCAGGATATCACCAGAGTCAGCATGCAATGCCGTAGTCATAGCAGGATACCACCACAGTCAGTATGCACTGGTCTAGGGAAAGCAGGTCCCACCAAAAGTAGGTATGCACTGCTGTAATCATAGCAGGTACCACCACACTCGTATGCACTGCTGTAATAGCAGATACCACCACAGCAGTTTGCACTGCTGTAATCATAGCAGTATAACACCATAGTCAGCATGCAATGCTGTAGTCATAGCAGTATACCACCACAGTCAGCATGCAATGCTGTAGTCATAGCAGGATACCACCACAGTCAGCATGCACTGCTGTAATCATAGCAGGTACCATCACAGTCAGTATACACTGATATAGTGACAGCAGGTGCCACCACAGTCAGTATGCACTGCTGTAGTGATATCAAGAACCATCACAGTCGGTATGTACTGCTGTAGTTAAAGCAGGTCCCACCACAGTCAGTGTGCACTGCTGTAATCATTTCAGGATACCACCACAGTCAGTATGCACTGCTGTAATCATAGCAGGATACCACCACAGTCAGCATGCAATGCTGTAGTCATAGCAGGATATCACCACAGTCAGCATGTAATGCTGTAGTCATAGCAGGAAACCACCACAGTCAGCATGCAATGCTGTAGTGATATCAGGAACTATCACAGTCAGTGTGCACTGCTGTAGTCATAGCAGGATACCACCACGATCAGCATGCAATGCTTAAGTCATAGCAGGATACCACCAAAGTCAGCATGCAATGCTTTAGTGAAAGCAGGATAACACCACGGTCAGCATGCAATGCTGTAGTCGTAGCAGGATATCACCAGAGTCAGCATGCAATGCCGTAGTCATAGCAGGATACCACCACAGTCAGTCTGCACTGGTCTAGGGAAAGCAGGTCCCACCAAAAGTAGGTATGCACTGCTGTAATCATAGCAGGTACCACCACACTCGTATGCACTGCTGTAATAGCAGATACCACCACAGCAGTTTGCACTGCTGTAATCATAGCAGTATTCCACCATAGTCAGCATGCAATGCTGTAGTCATAGCAGTACATCACAACAGTCAGCATGCAATGCTGTAGTCATAGCAGGATACCACCACAGTCAGCATGCACTGCTGTAATCATAGCAGGTACCATCACAGTCAGTATACACTGATATAGTGACAGCAGGTGCCACCACAGTCAGTATGCACTGCTGAAGTGATATCAGGAACCATCACAGTTGGTATGTACTGCTGTAGTTAAAGCAGGTCCCACCACAGGCAGTGTGCACTGCTGTAGTCATTTCAGGATACCACCACAGTCAGTATGCACTGCTGTAATCATAGCAGGCTACCACCACAGTCAGCATGCAATGCTGTAGTCATAGCAGGATATCACCACAGTCAGCATGTAATGCCGTAGTCATAGCAGGATACCACCACAGTCAGTATGCACTGGTCTAGGGAAAGCAGGTCTCACCAAAAGTAGGTATGCACTGCTGTAATCATAGCAGGATACGACTCCAGTCAGAATGCAATGCTGTAGTCATAGCAGGACACCACCACGATCAGCATGCGATGCTGTAGTCATAGCAGGATACCTCGACGGTCATCATGCGATGCTGTAGTCATAGCAGGATACCTCCACAGTCAGCATGCAATGCTGTAGCCATAGCAGGATACCACCACAGTCAGCATGCAATGCTGTAGTGAAAGCAGGATACCACCATGGTCAGCATTCAATGCTGTAGTCATAGCACAATACCACCACAGTCAGTATGCGATGCTGTAGTCATAGCAGGATACCACCACAGTCAGCATGCAATGCTGTAGTCATAGCAAAATACCACCACAGTCAGCATGCAATGCTGTAGTCATACCAGGAAACCACCACAGTCAGCATGCAATTCTGTAGTGATATCAGGAACTATCACAGTCAGAGTGCACTGATGTAGTCATAGCAGGATACCACCACGGTCAGCATGCAATGCTTAAGTCATAGCAGGATACCACCAAAGTCAGCATGCAATGCTTTAGTGAAAGCAGGATACCACCACGGTCAGCATGCAATGCTGTAGTCATAGCAGGATATCACCAGAGTCAGCATGCAATGCCGTAGTCATAGCAGGATACCACCACAGTCAGTATGCACTGGTCTAGGGAAAGCAGGGCCCACCAAAAGTAGGCATGCACTGCTGTAATCATAGCAGGTACCACCACACTCGTATGCACTGCTGTAATAGCAGATACCACCACAGCAGTTTGCACTGCTGTAATCATAGCAGTATACCACCATAGGCAGCATGCAATGCTGTAGTCATAGCAGTATACCACCACAGTCAGCATGCAATGCTGTAGTAATAGCAGGATACCACCACAGTCAGCATGCACTGCTGTAATCATAGCAGGTACCATCACAGTCAGTATACACTGATATAGTGAAAGCAGGTGCCACCACAGTCAGTATGCACTGCTGTAGTGATATCAGGAACCATCACAGTCGGTATGTACTGCTGTAGTTAAAGCAGGTCCCACCACAGTCAGTGTGCACTGCTGTAGTCATTTCAGGATACCACCACAGTCAGTATGCACTGCTGTAATCATAGCAGGATACCACCACAGTCAGCATGCAATGCTGTAGTGAAAGCAGGATACCACCACGGTCAGCATGCAATGCTGTAGTCATAGCAATATACCACCACAGTCAGCATGCAATGCTGTAGTCATACCAGGAAACCACCACAGTCAGCATGCAATGCTGTAGTGATATCAGGAACTATCACAGTCAGTGTGCACTGCTGTAGTCATAGCAGGATACCACCACGGTCAGCATGCAATGCTTAAGTCATAGCAGGATACCACCAAAGTCAGCATGCAATGCTTTAGTGAAAGCAAAATACCACCACGGTCAGCATGCAATGCTGTAGTCATAGCAGGATATCACCAGAGTCAGCATGCAATGCCGTAGTCATAGCAGGATACCACCACAGTCAGTATGCACTGGTCTAGGGAAAGCAGGTCCCACCAAAAGTAGGTATGCACTGCTGTAATCATAGCAGGTACCACCACACTCGTATGCACTGCTGTAATAGCAGATACCACCACAGCAGTTTGCACTGCTGTAATCATAGCAGTATAACACCATAGTCAGCATGCAATGCTGTAGTCATAGCAGTATACCACCACAGTCAGCATGCAATGCTGTAGTCATAGCAGGATACCACCACAGTCAGCATGCACTGCTGTAATCATAGCAGGTACCATCACAGTCAGTATACACTGATATAGTGACAGCAGGTGCCACCACAGTCAGTATGCACTGCTGTAGTGATATCAAGAACCATCACAGTCGGTATGTACTGCTGTAGTTAAAGCAGGTCCCACCACAGTCAGTGTGCACTGCTGTAATCATTTCAGGATACCACCACAGTCAGTATGCACTGCTGTAATCATAGCAGGATACCACCACAGTCAGCATGCAATGCTGTAGTCATAGCAGGATATCACCACAGTCAGCATGTAATGCTGTAGTCATAGCAGGAAACCACCACAGTCAGCATGCAATGCTGTAGTGATATCAGGAACTATCACAGTCAGTGTGCACTGCTGTAGTCATAGCAGGATACCACCACGATCAGCATGCAATGCTTAAGTCATAGCAGGATACCACCAAAGTCAGCATGCAATGCTTTAGTGAAAGCAGGATAACACCACGGTCAGCATGCAATGCTGTAGTCGTAGCAGGATATCACCAGAGTCAGCATGCAATGCCGTAGTCATAGCAGGATACCACCACAGTCAGTCTGCACTGGTCTAGGGAAAGCAGGTCCCACCAAAAGTAGGTATGCACTGCTGTAATCATAGCAGGTACCACCACACTCGTATGCACTGCTGTAATAGCAGATACCACCACAGCAGTTTGCACTGCTGTAATCATAGCAGTATTCCACCATAGTCAGCATGCAATGCTGTAGTCATAGCAGTACATCACAACAGTCAGCATGCAATGCTGTAGTCATAGCAGGATACCACCACAGTCAGCATGCACTGCTGTAATCATAGCAGGTACCATCACAGTCAGTATACACTGATATAGTGACAGCAGGTGCCACCACAGTCAGTATGCACTGCTGAAGTGATATCAGGAACCATCACAGTTGGTATGTACTGCTGTAGTTAAAGCAGGTCCCACCACAGGCAGTGTGCACTGCTGTAGTCATTTCAGGATACCACCACAGTCAGTATGCACTGCTGTAATCATAGCAGGCTACCACCACAGTCAGCATGCAATGCTGTAGTCATAGCAGGATATCACCACAGTCAGCATGTAATGCCGTAGTCATAGCAGGATACCACCACAGTCAGTATGCACTGGTCTAGGGAAAGCAGGTCTCACCAAAAGTAGGTATGCACTGCTGTAATCATAGCAGGATACGACTCCAGTCAGAATGCAATGCTGTAGTCATAGCAGGACACCACCACGATCAGCATGCGATGCTGTAGTCATAGCAGGATACCTCGACGGTCATCATGCGATGCTGTAGTCATAGCAGGATACCTCCACAGTCAGCATGCAATGCTGTAGCCATAGCAGGATACCACCACAGTCAGCATGCAATGCTGTAGTGAAAGCAGGATACCACCATGGTCAGCATTCAATGCTGTAGTCATAGCACGATACCACCACAGTCAGTATGCGATGCTGTAGTCATAGCAGGATACCACCACAGTCAGCATGCAATGCTGTAGTCATAGCAAAATACCACCACAGTCAGCATGCAATGCTGTAGTCATACCAGGAAACCACCACAGTCAGCATGCAATTCTGTAGTGATATCAGGAACTATCACAGTCAGAGTGCACTGATGTAGTCATAGCAGGATACCACCACGGTCAGCATGCAATGCTTAAGTCATAGCAGGATACCACCAAAGTCAGCATGCAATGCTTTAGTGAAAGCAGGATACCACCACGGTCAGCATGCAATGCTGTAGTCATAGCAGGATATCACCAGAGTCAGCATGCAATGCCGTAGTCATAGCAGGATACCACCACAGTCAGTATGCACTGGTCTAGGGAAAGCAGGGCCCACCAAAAGTAGGCATGCACTGCTGTAATCATAGCAGGTACCACCACACTCGTATGCACTGCTGTAATAGCAGATACCACCACAGCAGTTTGCACTGCTGTAATCATAGCAGTATACCACCATAGGCAGCATGCAATGCTGTAGTCATAGCAGTATACCACCACAGTCAGCATGCAATGCTGTAGTAATAGCAGGATACCACCACAGTCAGCATGCACTGCTGTAATCATAGCAGGTACCATCACAGTCAGTATACACTGATATAGTGACAGCAGGTGCCACCACAGTCAGTATGCACTGCTGTAGTGATATCAGGAACCATCACAGTCGGTATGTACTGCTGTAGTTAAAGCAGGTCCCACCACAGTCACTGTGCACTGCTGTAGTCATTTCAGGATACCACCACAGTCAGTATGCACTGCTGTAATCATAGCAGGATACCACCACAGTCAGCATGCAATGCTGTAGTGAAAGCAGGATACCACCACGGTCAGCATGCAATGCTGTAGTCATAGCAATATACCACCACAGTCAGCATGCAATGCTGTAGTCATACCAGGAAACCACCACAGTCAGCATGCAATGCTGTAGTGATATCAGGAACTATCACAGTCAGTGTGCACTGCTGTAGTCATAGCAGGATACCACCACGGTCAGCATGCAATGCTTAAGTCATAGCAGGATACCACCAAAGTCAGCATGCAATGCTTTAGTGAAAGCAGGATACCACCACGGTCAGCATGCAATGCTGTAGTCATAGCAGGATATCACCAGAGTCAGCATGCAATGCCGTAGTCATAGCAGGATACCACCACAGTCAGTATGCACTGGTCTAGGGAAAGCAGGTCCCACCACAGCAGTTTGCACTGCTGTAATCATAGCAGTATAACACCATAGTCAGCATGCAATGCTGTAGTCATAGCAGTATACCACCACAGTCAGCATGCAATGCTGTAGTCATAGCAGGATACCACCACAGTCAGCATGCACTGCTGTAATCATAGCAGGTACCATCACAGTCAGTATACACTGATATAGTGACAGCAGGTGCCACCACAGTCAGTATGCACTGCTGTAGTGATATCAAGAACCATCACAGTCGGTATGTACTGCTGTAGTTAAAGCAGGTCCCACCACAGTCAGTGTGCACTGCTGTAATCATTTCAGGATACCACCACAGTCAGTATGCACTGCTGTAATCATAGCAGGATACCACCACAGTCAGCATGCAATGCTGTAGTCATAGCAGGATATCACCACAGTCAGCATGTAATGCCGTAGTCATAGCAGGAAACCACCACAGTCAGTATGCACTGGTCTAGGGAAAGCAGGTCTCACCAAAAGTCGGAATGCACTGCTGTAATCATAGCAGGATACGACTCCAGTCAGCATGCAATGCTGTAGTCATAGCAGGACACCACCACGGTCAGCATGCAATGCTGTAGTCATAGCAGGATACCTCGACAGTCAGCATGCAATGCTGTAGTCATAGCAGGATACCACCACAGTCAGCATGCAATGCTGTAGTGAAAGCAGGATACCACCACGGTCAGCATTCAATGCTGTAGTCATAGCACGGTACCACCACAGTCAGTATGCGATGCTGTAGTCATAGCAGGATACCACCACAGTCAGCATGCAAAGCTGTAGTCATAGCAGGATACCACCACAGTCAGCATGCACTGCTGTAATCATAGCAGGTACCATCACAGTCAGTATGCACTGATGTAGTGATAGCAGGTGCCACCACAGTCAGTATGCACTGCTGTAGTGATATCAGGAACCATCACAGTCGTTATGCACTGCTGTAGTTAAAGCAGGTCCCACCACAGTCAGTGTGCACTGCTGTAGTCATTGCAGGATACCACCACAGTCAGTATGCACTGCTGTAATCATAGCAGGATACCACCACAGTCAGCATGCAATGCTGTAGTCATAGCAGGATACCACCACAGTCAGCATGCAATGCTGTAGTGAAAGCAGGATACCACCACGGTCAGCATGCGATGCTGTAGTCATAGCAGGATATCACCACAGTCAGCATGCAATGCCGTAGTCATAGCAGGATACCACCACAGTCAGTATGACTGGTCTAGGGAATGCAGTTCCCACCAAAAGTAGGTATGCACTGCTGTAATCATAGCAGGATACCACCACAGTCAACATGCAATGCTGTAGTCATAGCAGGATACCACCACGGTCAGCATGCGATGCTGCAGTGATAGCAGGATACCACCACAGTCAGCATGCGATGCTGTAGTCATAGCAGGATACCACCACAGTCAGCATGCAATGCTGTAGTCATAGCAGGATACCACCACAGTCAGCATGCAATGCTGTAGTCATACCAGGAAACCACCAGTCAGCATGCAATGCTGTAGTGATATCAGGAACTATCACAGTCAGTGTGCACTGCTGTAGTCATAGCAGGATACCACCACGGTCAGCATGCAATGCTTAAGTCATAGCAGGATACCACCAAAGTCAGCATGCAATGCTTTAGTGAAAGCAGGATACCACCACGGTCAGCATGCAATGCTGTAGTCATAGCAGGATATCACCAGAGTCAGCATGCAATGCCGTAGTCATAGCAGGATACCACCACAGTCAGTATGCACTGGTCTAGGGAAAGCAGGTCCCACCAAAAGTAGGTATGCACTGCTATAATCATAGCAGGATACCACCAGTCAGCATGCAATGCTGTAGTGAAAGCAGGATACCACCACGGTCAGAACGCAATGCTGTAGTCATAGCAGGATACGACCAGTCAGCATACGATGCTGTAGTCATAGCAGGACACCACCAGTCAGCATGCAATGCTCTAGTGAAAGCAGGATACCACCACGGTCAGCATGCAATGCTGTAGTCATAGCAGGATACCACCACAGTCAGCATGCAATGCTGTAGTGAACTATCACAGTCAGTGTGCACTGCTGTAATCATAGCAGGTACCATCACAGTCAGTATACACTGATGTAGTGATATCAGGTGCCACCACAGTCAGTATGCTCTGCTGTAGTGATATCAGGAACCATCACAGTCGGTATACACTGCTGTAGATAAAGCAGGTCCCACCACAGTCAGTGTGCACTGCTGTAGTCATTGCAGGATACCACCACAGTCAGTATTCACTGCTGTAATCATAGCAGGATACTACCACAGTCAGCATGCAATGCTGTAGTCATTGCAGGATACCACCACAGTCAGCATGCAATGCTGTAGTCATAGCAGGATACCACTACAGTCAGCATGCACTGCTGTAGTCATAGCAGGATACCACTGTTGTACATGTGGGTGTGAAAATTTGATTAAAATAATGAAAATTAAATGAAATTTGAAATCTGCATATTTCATCCGAAATTAAGTTATTTAGTGTAATTATGCACGAAAATTATGGTAATTCGAGAGATAATTGTATTGATGTATGCGCGTGGGTGTGGTTATGATAATGCAATTCGTTATGATAATTAGGTCCAGCCTCGGTGACGAAGGTTGGTTATTAATTGGAACAACGCAATTAATCGTATGCAGTTCTGTCGGTGTTGTGAGCTTGAATGAGAGAGAGTCACTCGGCTCTGTTATTTGACTCCGTATTATCAATAAGGATACGATTATCTTCGATTTAACGTTCATTGATTATGTGATGGATTAGTGTGTGTTAGTGTGCTTATGATAGGTCCCCAAGATTCAGATCTCATTCGCAGAACAATTCTATGCAGAATCACGGAAAGAATCACACACAACTCTTCTGCTTTAATCAATTTTATTTTCTAGCTAAACCTTAATTTTTGGATAATGTAAGAACTCTCAACCTCGGAATATCAACACAGCATTAACATGGTACACATCACGATTGCGTTGGTTCACTTCGATAACAGCACCTGTGGTTAATTCCCGATGCGTAGCGCAATCAATCGGTTGTTGAGAGAGAGATTAAAAATGCAAACTATTCTATCAAAACCTTAACCTTAGAATGAAAATTCATATTTAAACATTGGCCACACAGTACCACATCCATTCATAGACCTTCAAGTCAATTCTTATCACGTTGTTAACAGTAGGACGATTGGTTATTAAGCAACTCAATGACAGCAGTATTTTTCGTTATGAATTGATTTTTAATGCACCACCTTGGAGTGGAAACCCTTCTTGATTATCCCGATATGCATATCGTGTCTTCTTTATCACTGGTTCAATTCTTTGCGTAAAGCAGACGCCGAGGTTAGCATCTCTTGTGTCCAAAATGTGTTTCCTGTGTGTTGCGGCGCGGTGGGGGAGTGAGGGGGAGAGTGTGGGGGAGGGGGGGCATACGAACGGCTTTGTCACAGTTTCTGTCCACCGCTGGCTGGATGAGTCAGCATGACGCTCGCCGTCGTCGCACGATGATGGGTGTCGAGTGCGGGCCCGCTGCCCTCTCGGCGCTGGTGCTGATGGCGAGCGCTCCCTCTCCTTGAAGATGCACGAACGCGCCTGTGCTGGTTCGCTGACAGCAGTTCTCTCCACTGCTGGATGAGCTGCGCCGGCGCGCGCTCTTTCTGTGGAGCTGCTGATACTTTGTTGGCGGCTGGCCAAGCTTTTTCTTCTGTTGAGTGAGTTGACTCGCACGTGCTCTCTCTGTTGAAGTGCGCGAACGCGCCCGTGCTGGTTCGCTGACAGCAGGTTTCCTCCACTGCTGTATGACTCAAGTCGCACGCGCTTGCTTGTTGGTTTGCTGAAGTTGTTGGCGGCTGTCCAAGCTTTTCTGCTGCTGGATGGCTCAAGTTGCACTCGCTCTCTCTGTGGAGATGCTGAGGTTGTTGGCGGCTGGACGCTCTGCTTTTCCGCTGCTGGATGGCTGGCACTTGATGTAGGAATAAAGTTTCGAGTGATACTTTGTTCGAGGATCGCTGAGTCGTGATGTATCAACGAAAGTGGACTCACTTTCGTTGATACATCACGACTCAGCGATCCTCGCTACTCAGCGAGGCTCGCTCCTTGGAGCCAGTCGCTCGCTGCGACTGCTCGTGTCTTGTAGACGTCTTGAATGGCTGATCCGTCTTGACTGCTTTTTGTCTGACTTGACTTAGCCGTTATATTCAAAAATACTCTCCGCTCCGCGCAGTGAAAAGGAGGGGGGGGGTGTGTCTGTGTTTTACAATTCTGGAGGGGAGGAGGGGGCGACCCTTCCCTTGACTGGTTTATTACTATTATTCTTAGCTCTTTCGGTAAAGTCACGTTGAAGGGAAACAATAAAATAATAAAAAAATATATGAAACAATAAAAATTCTCACAACGTTTCGACCATAACACAAACGGTCGTCAACAGGTGTGTTGGTATGCATTAATTTATGTATTTTTAAAGTGTTTTTATTTATTTATTTTAAAAAACGTCAGCGCCACGTGCAGCGATTTTCCAGTTTATTTAGAAGGACTAGTCCATCTATGTTCTGAAAAGAGGAGGGGGGAGACGAAAAATTAATGTATGCTGTCTGAAAGCCACTGTAAGCGTGAACAATCAATTAAGACCTGAAATGGTTTATCAAATCTTTCCAATGATTGCTAAGCCAGAATCCATCTTCTCGGTTGAAATTGTCTCTGTGCTTGTATATGTGGATAGCCTCATGAACGAATCTCTCATGGTAGCCAGATGGCTTACAAAGAACCTCTGTCTTGGAAAAGTCAATGTCATGTGAGCCTACTGAATTATAACAATGATCTGCCACGGCCGAGGTGTTGGTCCTACCGTGTTTAAGGTCTGCTTTGTGTTCACGAATGCGGTCCGAGACATGGCGTTTGGTTTCTCCAATGTAACTACTACCACAGAGACAACTTAGTTTGTAGACACCAGGGTACTGTATGTCCGGAATCACATCTTTTACAGACGGAATCAGATCACGGATTTTATGTAATGTGTTGAAACGGACCTGGATCTTGTGTTTATTCAAGATTTTGGAGATCTTTTTTTGTGATCCCCGCAATGTAGGGTAAAGTGATGGTTTTGAAAGGCTTCTCAAGATGGTCCTTCTTCATGGTTTGATTGATAGCTTTGCGGATTGTATAGTCGGAGTAACCATTAGCCTTAAGAGCTTGGTGTACGTGCTTGAGTTCACTGCCTATGTGTTCCTGGTCGGATATGCATTGGGCTCTATGATACAGAGTCTTGATGAGAGAATTCTTCTGTGATGGATGGTGGTAGCAATCCGGTTTCAGATAAGCATCCGTATGGGTAGCTTTCCTGTAGACAGAGTGGCTCATTCAACCATCAGGTCTCTTTTTTATTAGGACATCCAAAAAAGGTAGCTTGCCATCTATTTCGACTTCCATGGTAAATCTGATGGCTGGGTGTATGGAATTGATGTGGTCGAAAAATTGGTCTAGAGCAGGCCGGCCATGTGTCCAGATGACAAAAGTGTCATCCACGTACCTCTTCCATAAGGTTAGGCGCAGAGTGGCAGTCTGGATGGCGTCAGTCTCAAATTTCTCCATGAAAATGTTAGCTATAACCGGAGATAGGGGGAGCCCATTGGGGTGCCCTCAGTTTGTTTGTAGAAAGTTCCATTCTAAGTGAAGTATGTATTGGTTAAACAGTGTATCACCAGGGAGGGTACCTCAGTGTTTAGTCCTTGATGAACCAAGTCTTCAATGATAGCGATGGTGTCAGGTACAGGAACTTTGGTGAATAAGGATACTACATCAAAACTGACAAGCAGGTCGTCTGGGGACAGGGAAATACCCGTGATTGTCGATACCAGGTGAGTAGAATTTTGTACCGCAGAGGTGGTTTTTCCAGTGAAAGGCCGCAAGATTTCAGACAGAAAACGAGCCAGTGTGTAGGTGGGGGAGTTGATGGTAGAGACGATGGGACGAAGGGGTGTATCTACTTTATGTATTTTTGGTAAACCGTATAATCTTGGTGGCCTGGCAGCAGAAGGTTTCAACGAGAACTGTTTGGTTTGATCAATTAAATAAAAAGAGATCCCACCAACAGCATGCGCAGCAGCGAGCCAGGCGGCAAAAGTAAGTAAATAAATGAAGATAAAATGCACTAAATCGTTAATTAAACTACCTTAAAGTTTACGGATGGGAAAACGGAATAGCCTACTCTAAGCACGGTGCCCGGGGCGTGTCGCCCGGCAAATTTTTTTCTACGCCAACTCCACAGTCCGAGAGCCAAATCCCCCGCAAGCGAGCATACGCAGACAGACAGACAAAAAATGCCTTTTATAGGTAAGAGACTAGCGGTAAGTACCCGGCGTTGCCCAGGTGAAAATTTTATTTCAAAACTTCTCTTAAAAACCTTACATATACATTCATTGATACTAAGCTATTGTGAAAGCCTAGTGGGCCGTTTGTCCATTTCTCCACCAACGAAATTTATACAGTGAGGGAAAAAAGTATTTGATCCCCTGCTGATTTTGTACGTTTGCCCACTGACAAAGAAATGATCAGTCTATAATTATAATGGTAGGTTTATTTGAAGAGTGAGAGACAAAATAACAACAAGAAAATCCAGAAAAAACGCATGTCAAAAATGTTATACATTTATTTGCATTTTAATGAGGGAAATAAGTATTTGACCCCCTCTCAATCAGAAAGATGTCTGGCTCCCAGGTGTCTTTTATACAGATAACGAGCTGAGATTAGGAGCACACTCTTAAAGGGAGTGCTCCTAATCTGAGCTTGTTACCTGTATAAAAAACACCTGTCCACAGAAGCAATCAATAAATCAGATTCCAAAGTCTCCACCATGGCCAAGACCAAAGAGCTCTCCAAGGATGTCAGGGACAAGACTGTAGACGTACACAAGGCTGGAATGGGCTACAAGACCATTGCCAAGCAGCTTGGTGAGAAAGTGACAACAGTTGGTGCGATTATTCGCAAATGGAAGAAACACAAAATAAATGTTAATCTCCCTCGGCCAGGGGCTCCATGCAAGATCTCACCTCGTGGAGTTGCAATGATCATGAGAACGGTGAGGAATCAGCCCAGAACTACACGGGAGGATCTTGTTAATGATCTCAAGGCAGCCGGGACCATAGTCACCAAGAAAACAATTGGTAACAGAGTTCGCCGTGAAGGACTGAAATCCTGCAGCGCCCGCAAGGTCCCCCTGCTCAAGAAAGCATATATACATGCCTGTCTGAAGTTTGCCAATGAACATCTGAATGATTCAGAGGACAACTGGGTGAAAGTGTTGTAGTGAGATGAGACCAAAATGGAGCTCTTTGACATCAACTCAACTCGTCGTGTTTGGAGGAGGAGGAATGCTGCCTATGACCCCAAGAACACCATCCCCACCGTCAAACATGGAGGTGGAAACATTATGCTTTGGGGATGTTTTTCTGCTAAGGGGACAGGCCAACTTCACCGCATCAAAGGGACGATGGACGGGGCCATGTACCGTCAAATATTGGGTGAGAACCTCCTTCCCTCAGCCAGGACATTGAAAATGGGTCGTGGATGGGTATTCTAGCATTACAATGACCCAAAACACACGGCCAAGGCAACAAAGGAGTGGCTCAAGAAGAAGCACATTAAGGTCCTGGAGTGGCCTAGCCAGTCTCCAGACTTTAATCCCATAGAAAATCTGTGGAGGGAGCTGAAGGTTCGAGTTGCCAAACGTCAGCCTCGAAACCTTAATGACTTGGAGAAGATCTGCAAAGAGGAGTGGGATAAAATCCCTCCTGAGATGTGTGCAAACCTGGTGGCCAACTACAAGAAACGTCTGACCTCTGTGATAGCCAACAAGGGTTTTGCCACCAAGTACTAAGTCATGTTTTGCAGAGGGGTCAAATACTTATTTCCCTCATTAAAATGCAAATCAATTTATAACATTTTTGACGTGCGTTTTTCTGGAATTTGTTGTTGTTATTCTGTCTCTCACTGTTCAAATAAACCTACCATTAAAATTATAGACTGATAATTTCTTTGTCAGTGGGCAAACGTACAAAATCAGCAGGGGATCAAATACTTTTTTTCCCTCAATGTAAGAGACTTGCACAAGTCGAAAAAGTTATAGAAAGTGTGGGGTAAATAGTTGATCTAAAAGGTTTCTGAAAATTGTTGACCCCCCCCCTCAAAAAATATCTTTACCCCCACGTAGGTATATATACCTACACACCCTACGTACAACAGAGTAAGTAGTATCGATTGACTCTGTAGTTGTATCTACTGACTGTACAGTAGTATCTACTGAGCCAGTAGTAGCTACTGACTGTTCAGTAGTATTTACTGACTGAAGAAACTACTGACCATAGCAGTATTTACTGGGCCTAAAGTAGTATCTACTGACTCTATAGTAGTAACGACTAACTGTATAGTAGTATCTGCTGACTCTATAGCAGTATCCACTGACTATAGTAGTAACTACTAACTCTATAGCAGTATCTACTGACTGTATAGTAGTATATACTGACTCTATAGCAGTAGCTACTGACCATAGTAGTATCTACTGAATGTGTAGTCGTATTTACTGACTGTAGCAGCATATACTGACCGTAGTGGTATATACTGACTGTTTTAGTATTTACTAACTCTACATAGCATGATCTACCAACTGGATATCAGTATCTACTATCACTACAGCAGTGCATACTGACTGTGGTGGTAC
Organism: Petromyzon marinus; assembly: GCF_048934315.1. NCBI lineage: Eukaryota > Metazoa > Chordata > Hyperoartia > Petromyzontiformes > Petromyzontidae > Petromyzon > Petromyzon marinus. The sequence goes on from NW_027423157.1 coordinate 104,385, forward strand.
CTGCTATGATTACAGCAGTGCATATTGTGGTGGTACTTGCTATGATTACCGCAGTGCATGTTGACTGTGGTGGTACCTGCTATGATTACAGCAGTGCATACTGCTGTGGTGGTACCTGCTATGATTACAGCAGTGCATACTGTGGTGGTTCCTGCTATGTTTACAGCAGTGCATACTGACTGTGGTGGTACCTGCTATCACTACAGCAGTGCATACCGACTCTGGTGGTTCCTGCTTTCACGACAGCAGTGCATACTGACTCTGGTGGTTCCTGCTTTCACGACAGCAGTGAATACTGACTGTGGTGGTACCTGCTATGATTACAGCAGTGCATACTGCTGTGGTGGTACCTGCTATGATTACAGCAGTGCATATTGTGGTGGTACCTGCTATGATTACAACAGTGCATACCGACTGTGGTGGTACCTGCTATAATTACAGCAGGGCATATTGACTGTGGTGGTACCTGCTATGATTACAGCAGTGCATATTGTGGTGGTACCTGCTATGATTACAGCAGTGCATACTGTGGTGGTACCTGCTATCACTACAGCAGTGTATACCGACTGTGGTGGTACCTGCTATCACTACAGCAGTGCATACCGACTGTGGTGGTACCTGCTATCACGACAGCAGTGTATACCGACTGTGGTGGTTCCTGCTATGATTACAGCAGTGCATACTGCTGTTGTGGTACCTGCTATGATCACAGCAGTGCATACTGACTGTGGTGGTACCTGCTATGATTACAGCAGTGATTATATGCTGAGTCACTCACACATCATACACTCACTCATCATACGCTGACTCACTCATCATACGCTGACTCACTCACACATCATACACTCATACAGCCACTGACCCATTCACTCATCATACACTCACTCACACTACCACTGACTCACTCACACATCATACACTGGGAGTGTCATGCTGCCAGCTATGGCTGCTAGTTTGGTCGTACATGTTATTAATATCGTTTATTGTTAAATGAGAATCACAGTTCCTATGATTACTGTTGTTACATTGTTTTTGAAGATTTTTTTTGGTGATTTAGAAAACATATGGTTATTGTTATGGTTATATTCTTAGTTTTGTCGGTAAAGTCACGTTGAAGAGAAGCAACAAAATAATAAAATATATATGAAACAATACAAATTCTCACGACGTTTCGACCACAACTCAAACGGTCGTCTTCAGGTGTGTTGGTTCGCATAAATTTATTTTTAAATGGCGCATTTATTTATTTATAAAAAAACGTTAGCGCCACGCGCAACGATTTGGCAGTTTACCCAGGACTAGTCCATCTATATTCTGAAAAGAGGAGGGGGGAGACGAAATTTTTTATAATGTATGCTGTCTGAAAGCCACTGTAAGCGTGAACAATCAATTAAGACCTGAAATGGTTTATCAAATCTTTCCAATTATTGCTAAGATAGAATCCATCTTCTCGGTTGAAATTGTCTCTGTGCTTGTATATGTGGATAGCCTCATGAACGAATCTCTCATGGAAGCCAGATGGCTTACAAAGAACCTCTGTCTTGGAAAAGTAAATGGCATGTGAGCCTACTGAATTAGAACAATGATCTGGCACGGCCGAGGTGTTGGTCCTACCGTGTTTAAGGTCTGCTTTGTGTTCACGAATGCGGTCCGAGACATGGCGTTTGGTTTCTCCAATGTAACTACTACCACAGAGGCAACTTAGTTTGTAGACACCAGGGTATTGTATGTCCGGAATTACATCTTTTACAGACGGAACCAGATCACGGATTTTATGTAATGTGTTGAAACGGACCTGGATCTTGTGTTTATTCAAGATTTTGGAGATATTTTTTGTGATCCCCGCAATGTAGGGTAAAGTGATGGTTTTGAAAGGCTCCTCAAGAGGGTTCTTCTTCATGGTTTGAGTGATAGCTTTGCGGATTGTATAGTCGGAGTAACCATTAGCCCTAAGAGCTTGGTGTACGTGGTTGAGTTCACTGCTTATGTGTTTCTGGTCGGATATGCATTGGGCTCTATGATACAGAGTCTTGATGAGAGAATTCTTCTGTGATGGATGGTGGTGGGAATCCGGTTTCAGATAAGCATCCGTATGGGTAGCTTTCCTGTAGACAGAGTGGCTCATTGAACCATCAGGTCTCTTTTTAATTAGGACATCCAAAAAAGGTATCTTGCCATCTATTTCGACTTCCATGGTAAATCTGATGGCTGGGTGTATGGAATTGATGTGGTTGAAGAATTGGTCTAGAGCAGGCCGGCCATGTGGCCAGATGACAAAAGTGTCATCCACGTACCTCTTCCATAAGGTTGGGCGCAGAGTGGCAGTCTGGATGGCGTCAGTCTCAAATTTCTCCATGAAAATGTTAGCTATAACTGGAGAAAGGGGGGAGCCCATTGGGGTGCCCTCAGTTTGTTTGTAGAAAGTTCCATTCCAAGTGAAGTATGTATTGGTTAAACAGTGTCTCACCAAGGGGGGTACCTCAGTGTTTAGTCCTTGATGAACCAAGTCTTCAATGATTGCAATGGTATCAGGTACAGGAACCTTGGTGAATAAGGAAACTACATCAAAACTGACAAGCAGGTCGTCTGGGGACAGGGAAATACCCTTGATTGTCGATACCAGGTGAGTAGAATTTTGTACCGCAGAGGTGGTCTTTCCAGTGAAAGGACGCAGGATTTCAGACAAAAAACGAGATAGTTTGTAGGTGGGGGAGCCGATAGTAGAGACTATGGGACGAAGGGGTGTATCTACTTTATGTATTTTTGGTAAGCCGTATAATCTTGGTGGCCTGGCAGCAGAAGGTTTCAACGAAAACTGTTTAGATTGATCAATTAATGCGGTTGAATCAGAAATTATTTTGTTGGTTTGTGTGACGAGGCTGTTGGTGGGATCTCTTTTTATTTTTGTATAACTACCATCGTCGAGTAATTCTTTAATTTTGTTGTTGTATTCTCTTTTATCCATGATGACAGTAGCATTGCCTTTGTCAGCTGAGAGGACTACAATATCATTCCTCTTTTTTAATTTATATAATTCAAAACGCTCATCTTTGCTGAGGTTGCTAGCTGGCATCTTAGCGTTTTTGAGGGTTGCAGCGATTTCAGATCTTGCTACGTCTGCAGCGATGTGACCCAGGCCCCTGAGAGCAACGTCTACTTGGGCAATTATATCATTAACTGGTATGTGTTTAGGTGTGACTGCAAAGTTAGACCTTTAGCTAAAACGGATTTCAGACCATCGGAAATAGAACTGTTACTGCGATTAATTACGACTTTATTAACGTCTAACTTTTTGGTGTGTGGGTCCGGTCTTTTGTTGAAGAGGAGGTTAAATTTGGAAATCAGGTTTTCCTTACATTTGGTCGACATAGTAGCAGCTGAAGAGGCAGTCATATTGTCTACATGTTCCCAATCTGATGTGGACATTGTTGCCGTCAATGATAAGTGTGATTTGTAGAGTGTCTTGTCTAACTGATCTAGTTCGGTGCGTATAAGTCTGATTTTTTTCTGAGATAAGAGCTAAGCTAGTTTTGAAAAGAATTCGTTTCGCATTAGAAGAAGTTACAGCAGCAGAGGTCAGTGTAAATGCGATTGGTATTACCCCAGAGTCGCGGCATCTCTTCAGGAAGGTGAGAGACTCGATCAGCTGAGCTTTCTTATCCCGGAGTTTGTTGAAGGATCTTAAAGTTATGTGAAAACCCTCCCCGTAGAGGCGATTAAATTTTGATTTTAAGCTTTCGTGACTGCAGTAATTCATATTCTTAGTTTTTTCGGTAAAGTCACGTTGAAGAGAAACAACAAAATAATAAAATATATATAAAACAATAAAAAATTATCACGACGTTTCGACCATAACTCAAACGGTCGTCTTCAGGTGTGTTGGTTCGCATAAATAAATGTGCCGTTTAAAAATAAATGTATGCGAACCAACACACCTGAAGACGACCGTTTGAGTTATGGTCGAAACGTCGTGATAATTTTTTATTGTTTTATATATATTTTATTATTTTGTTGTTTCTCTTCAACGTGACTTTACCGAAAAAAACTAAGAATATGAATTACTGCAGTCACGAAAGCTTTAAATCAAAATTTATAGTTATGGTTGGTATTGTTTGACTTGCATCACACTGGGATTTGAGCACACAGCGTTGTAATACGTTTTTTTAAAGATTTGCTGGTTTATCCAGGATGTTTCTGTTGTGCGTCGTCGCTTCAAGACAATTCTAAAGTAATCTCCAACCTTCAATTCCTTTGCGCGATTTAAAGAATCGATTCTTGGCACGCTCTGGTTTTATTTTAAATTAATGAGGTATCTTTCCATTTGTATGTTATGTTTTAAAGTTTTCAGACGTTTTTAAATATATTTCCCCGCTAGTAGCAGTATATATCGACTCTATAGCACAGAGTACTCACCTGACAAATTGCCGTGACGAGGCCTAGTCCCGTGCAGAGCCTCCGGCCTCGCCTAGATTGCCCGGCCGGCCGAGGCTGTAGGCTGGGACGCTAACCACCCCCCCCCCCCCCCCCCGCGCTACAATAATCCTATTTAATCGCTATAATTTTAGTATCTACCGACCCTATAATAGTAAGTGCACACATTGGGGTGGAGGAGGAGAGAAGAGGATGTGACACTATGATGAATTTACCAGAGCGTTGCGTGTAAACTTTTTGCATTTTAAACGGGAATGAGAAATGGCGTCCACCCTCCGGCGACGGCGTGAGTGCGTTGCCAGGGGCAACTCGTGTCGGCGTTTCGCGCATGTGCAGCAGCGAGCTGGGCGGCAAAAGTAAATAAATAAAGATAAATCGCACTAAATCAGTTTAACACGTAGGCTTTCGCGACCAATATTCATAATAAAGATTTCTGGGTTAGATCGCGTTATTTGTAAATAAACCTTTATTATGAATCGCACTAAATCGTTAATTTTAAAGGTGATGGATGGCAAAACGGAATAGCCTATGCAAAGCAGGGGGCTTGGGGCGTGCTGCCCGGCAATTTTTTTTCTACGCGAACCCCGCGGTCCGAGAGCCAAATCCCTCGCAAGCGAGTGTACACAGACATACAGAAGGACAGACAGACAAAAAATGCCTTTTATAGATAAGATTACCGGTCGCGAAAGCCTACGTGTTAAACTAAAAAAACAGGATGTACCTCTTCCTATCATCCACAATCCGATGGGTAGGTTGAGAGGTTGAAACATCTCATTTCTAGGTCATGGATCAAAACCAAACTGAGATGGCCTCTACCGAAGACTAATATCCATGGAGGAATGCAGGCAAGGCCGATGAGTCAGATGCCTTCTATGACCTCCTGTGACAGGTGCTAGCTAAAGTGGTCCCTCGGGATACATTCATATTATTGGGTGACTTCAATGCCCGAGTTGGTCATGATGCTGGCACCTGGTCTGGAGTGATTCATAGTTTTCATAGTTTCATTTATTTGGTATAGCCCTGTGAGCCATTCAGCACTTGAATTGGGTGCAACCGCAACAAACAAAAAAACAAAAACATGAACAAGAAAACATCTTAAAGTGACTTTGTGCATGTGCAAACATAAAATCCAGGAAAAAACATCAAAATATTCCTGATTGGAAGGCATGGGCCAGATCAGCTCAATAACAACGGAAGGAGGCTGCTAGATATTTGTGCAGCCCATGGGCTTGTAATTACCAACACGCTGTTCCAGCATCGGCGCGTCCACACAACATCATGGATGCATGCTGGGTCCAAGCAAGAACATCTGCTGGACTACATAGTGACGGAACAGCGGATGCGGGCCCATGTCCTTGACACCAGGACCTACCGTGGAGCTGATCTGTCCTCTGACCATCGACTTGTCATCTGTAAGATGCACCTGTGATTTTTCCACTCCGGTGGTGGGTGTACACCCAGGACCCCATTCAAACCCTTAGTAGAATGGTCTCAGCTAGCTGATGAAAGTTGCAAGCGAGAATATCATAATCACTTGCAGCTGGGGTTGGCATTGTCCCCCACTCCCCCTAATGTCGAGGGAAAATGGGCGAGGTTTAGGACTGTGGCTCATGCAGCTTCAATGGCTGCTTTGGGTGCACGGTCCAGACTTCCCACAGACCCTGGATGACCGAGGAGGTGGTCAAGCTGGCTGAGAAAAAGCGACAGGCCCACTCTCATTGGCTACAGCATCCCACGTCGGAGAATGAGGTTCACTGCAGCCTTCACTTGGAGGTTCGGAGAGCCGTGAGGCGCTGCAAGGATGGGTGGTGGTCACGGGTTGCTGAGGAGATGGAGTCTGCTTCAGTGGCCCGCGATCACAAATCACTCTTTAACTCCATCAAAAAAGTAACCTGCAGTGCCACACCTATTACCCTCATTAGGGGAAAGAACGGTGATCCAATCTCCGACCCCCAGGAACAGGTTTGCAGATGTGCTGAGCATTTCTGAGGTCCTGGGGGAAGGGAAATCCCTCAGCCAGGAAAACGTGGGACAAAGTGGGGATGAACCTGCTGAGGCTGCAGTGCCTCAAATATTGGAGGAGGAAGTCACCCCCTGTGAGTGGCTGGCTGAGGTGCCATCTGTTGAGGAAGTACTGAAGGCGATCCAGAGTCTGAGACCAGGAAAGGCACCGGGCAGAGATGATCTCCCAAGCAAAATGTTGAGGGAGGGTGGCGTTTATGCACAGACTGCCCTACATGACATCATAACAACAGTCTGGACCGCTGGACGGATTCCACAGGATTGGAAGGATGCCCTGATGCACATTAGCAAGTTGCGTGCCTATCAAGAAATGTACTCTTCAGCTTCCTCTGCACGGCTGAGCTGGAACAAGCATGCAGGCCTTTTAATTGGGGCCTGGAACTTCAAGTGATTTTGCAGCTGAAGCCGAGAAGTTCTCCTGGAGCATTTTGCAGCTGAAGCCAAGAAGTTCTCCTGGAGCAGAGGACCTCTACACTACCTGGGAGTTTATTTAGGTGACGGCGTGCGAGACCTGGATATCAACTGCGAGGTTCTCACTTTGAGGGTGCGGAGGCGACTAGGTAGTTAGACAACCTTGTCTAGCGCCATGTCGTACAAGGGTAAAGTGGCAATAGTGTGCCAGCTAATAGCACCCATGCTCTGACATCACCTGTTTGCGCTCTGCCCACCGCCCAAGTTACTGCCTACAATGCAGAGGCTTATAGAAAACTTCTGGTCTGGGAGAAAGCATCATGTCAGCCTCGGAGTCATCTAACACCCTCTGGAAGAAGGCAGCCAAGGCCTTATCTGTCTGCCAAGTCAACGCCACACATTCCAGCTTCAGATCATTAATACCTTCATACAGTCACCTCCTGTCTGGAGTAAAACTGCTCATTTCCTTCTAAAAAAGCTCAGCAGACTCCAATACAACAAGCAGCTTTTCCTCATCAAAATCCCAGGCTTGTACCTAGGTGAACTCTCACCATTCTACAGAAGTGTTCTACCATAAATGTAAGAAGGGCTGGATTGCCGCAGACCGGAGATGCAGCTACAAGAAACGATATTAAAGGAACCTGGTGCTCATTCTGAACAGTGCCGCAGCTCCGTCAATGGAGAAGCAGTTGTGAGCAGCAAGATTAATGAAGGTAAGTGACCTACTAGACAACGACCAATCAAATACGTGGCTGACTGCACAAACAATAGCAGCATGGCTAGGAATCACCTCTACAAGGGTTGCTGTGAGACACTTTAATGAACTTACCCATGCTCTCACCCCTCAGACAAGGTCGGGGCTTTCTTCCATCGGCAGTGTACAGGAACTGCTTAATGCTCCCCCTTCCAGTGAAACACTGTTGGTTAGGCCTAGAGAAGCCGAGATCAGACGCCTGGTGATTGAATATCATCTCATCAAGGCAGCTGCAGCTACGGAAGTTGATATATGAACCTGTCACAGGTGTGACCTCTACCTCATGATGGTACATCACATCCATCAGACAGAACTCAGCAGCCATGAACCCCATGCCTACGGGCTGGTGCTAAGTGCGAAAAACACCCCAAAGTGGAAGATGTTTTACTCAAAGTTGAGCCCTAAGAAGCTTGGGGATTTAAGCTGGAAGGTCATTCATGGGGCGAGTGCAACTCAACTGTATCTGGCCCGCGTATGCAGACACAAACTCCACTCACTCTGGAGAGGAGAGCCTATCCTACTTGTTCCTTGAGTGCAGGAGCCGACACTCCTTGTTCCAACTGCTGAAGAACCTGCTGCTCAAGTTTTGCCTGCACTTTGTGGTGCCACGGCCATGGAGCAACTCCACAAGCGCCACAACTCCCCCCTAGCCCCCACCCTGAGCACACACACATACAGACGCTGCGCACACACGTAGTGTCCTGGCGGGGGATCGCCTGGCACAATGGGTTTTCATCCGAAGGGCCCCTAGGAGGGAAGTCTCGGTGCCAGGAGATTGGCCGACCTTCACAGGACAAGTCACAGGAATAGGTTTTACCCTTTTAACTGGCACAAAAACTGACACCTTTATTCAAGGCATCATGTTTGCAAAAACCACAACACAAGCAGTCAGAATGCAAACAAAAAATACAACTCTGATAATATGCACTGTCCTTGAATTTGATTGGTCCACACCCAAGACAGCTTTTCTTAGAGCCTACTTGTTCCTTGTGCCAGTTAAAAGGGTAAAACCTATTCCTATATCTTGTTTCTGGCAAAGGAGGTCTCATAAAGGACAAGTCACATTGCGGTGTCCCTAAATTCTCTTAAAATTGTATGGGCGCGCAAAGGTTCACCGGGCCAGCCGCAATGAGTCAGGCATGACATCGGGGAGGGGGACTGGGGTGAAATATTGAGCGAGCAGAGCAGACTATGAGGTCATGGGATCGAAGTGCCACGACCTCCCTCAGACCAAGTACACACTAGCAGGGTGTGTATTTGCCAGCCGGACGCCCTTCCAGATTCAGGAATTAATGAGTACAGGTGCACAGACAATAGGTCGTGAAACAACCGTCGCAACGCTCCATGTAAGGCAAGAAAAACAATTGAAAATCACAAGTAGGCGCACGATTGGCTGCGCAGGATAACGTAGCCCTGGATTTTTTAAGTCAAGGGGCATGAAAAGGGGAGCCAAAAACGGTTCAGAGGACATCTCATCTTCAACAGCTTGGTCGCCAAGACACCCCCCTACCATCCTGCCTCCTCAAGCCGCTCGCAGCATATGTGTGATGCCAGCGATTGCTGCTACAAGGCAGAGATAGGCAAGTTTTTTCGTCATCCTCCCTCCGACTCTCACAGCGTCCGCGTGACGCCGTGAGTACAGCTGCGAGGTACATGATTGGGCATATGAATGTTTGGAGACTTGGAACGTAGTAGGCTAGGATCTGCTTGCAGAATATTCCCTCCGGGCAGTACAGGGTTAGCACCGTGAATAAAAATTAGCACAGAGCCTCGGTGTAGTGTCTTTGATTTGCGTGTGTGTGGAACAACTGCCGGAAGGAGCGCGTGTCCGCACAGCCGCTTTAGCGTTAACTGTGGTTCGTGCGTAAAATAGAATATAATCGCCCGCAGGCGCGCGCGCATTTGCGCAGCCGCTTTAGCGTTAGTTGTGGTGCGTGCACGGGTGAGGGCATAATCGCCCGCTGGAGCGCATGCGTTCGTGCAGCTGCTTTAGTGTTAGCTGTGGTGCGTGCGCATATTAGAATATTAACGCCCGCAGGAGCGCGCGCGTTCATGCAGCCGCTTTAGTGTTCGTTGTGGTGTGTGCGCGTGTTAGAATATAAACGCACGCATTCGCGCAGTCGCTTTAGCATTAGTTGTGGTGCGTGCGCGGGTCAGGGCAAAATTGCCCGCAGGAGCGCGCGCGTCCGCACCGCCGCGTTAGCATTAGTGGTGGTGTACATGGGCGTGTGTGGAGTAACCCCGTGCGGCGGTGAGCCAGCGCTTTAGCCATGTCTCTATGAGAGGGCGCTAGCATGGGAGGACCAATCACCTGATTGGTGGGGGCCCGGCGGGAGCTGATCAATGCGGTTGAGGGGGTGAACGTTGCGCCTCACCTGCCCAGCGAGGGTGGTGGGGCGGACGTCGGCCCCCACAACTTCTCTCCCACGCTCTTTATCCTGGGCCGCAACGCTATTGTGCCCTGCTGAGCTACGGGGCAGCTCACCATTTCCAGAGCCAACCAGCAGACGATGCAAAGTATGGTCATGGCGCTGGAGAGCCTGTGTGATGCCACGACAGTGGAGCCGCTCCACCGAGGGCGGGGCCGCCACTGTGCTGCTGCAACAGAGAAGCCACCCGGCTTCCGTCACAGCGCTTTCCCCATCACCCCCCACATAAACACACACACGCACTCACGTAGGGCCTCGTGGGGGGGGGTCACCTGCCCTTGAGTTTTTACCCGAGAGACCCCCTCGTGGGGGTGCTCCACGGTTTCTAAGGGCCAGGGAATAGGCAGAACCCCTCCCAGGCCGAATGATACTGCGGCGCCGTGGATTAACTTAAAATTGTATGGCCACGGCGAACTCACTAGGAACCGCAATGAGGAAATGCCCAAGGCACACGCAACGGCAGGCAGGCGGGGGGCGGGGCGGCGCAGATTGACCTTTAAGGTCTGTAAACGATGTGTGCGATCACCACAAAGTGGCACACAATCACCACAAATTGGAGCACGATCACCACAAACTGGAGCACGATCACCACAAACTGGCACACATCGGTTAAAAAATGGGGGGCGGGGCATCGGAGAGGGGGGATAATCCGATTGGCCAGGGGCGGGAAATCCGAGGCTGCCGATTGGATAAGGGGCCAGTGGGTCGGCAGCACGTAGGCTTTGAAGTTGAAGCATAAAAGGGGACGGATTTGGGAAGCTGGCGGTTTTGCGCCGGGGGTCAACTGGAGAGAGGGATCGAGGAGTCATCATCCCCACTGCTACTCGAACGTCCGGGAGACGGGTCAGAGAGCAGCCGGGTCCAGTTTCCCAGCCAAAGCCACGTGCAGCCTCGCCTTTCCGCGGCTTCCTACACCTCGAGGTCGGAGCGTAAGTATAGAGTGGAGAGGTAAGTCCGAGGAGAAAATCCCGTAGAGGAGTGAGTAGGGAGAGACTAGGCAAATTGAGCCCTAAACAGCTGGAAGATAGGACAGACCTGCCATGCTGACCCGCACTAACACGAGTAAAATCATTCTAGTTAAATAGAGAATAAACCACCAGTAGACATTAAACCGTGTCGTGTTGTCTCTGTGAGTACGGGGAGGGAGAGGGGTGCTTGGTGTGTTGAGCCTGTGCATTGTGTGGTGTCTTGTGTTTGCGCACGATCATATATTTTGCCCGCGCGTGCGCGTTCGCCGTGCACGTTAACTGTGAGCCTGTGCGTTGTGGTGCCCCGTGTGTTCTGTACGCGTGGGCACTCTCGCCGTTGCGCAGCTTGTGGTTGGCGTGTACAAGAAGGGCACCGCGGCGTATTTGCGAGTTGGTTAGTGCAGCTAGTTAAATCATGCCCGCGCGAGAAACGCGCCAGGGTTAAATGCCAACGCTCCCTAGAGAATGGACCATCTAGGGGTGCAATCGAAGTGGTCCCAACACAAAATGACGATAATAATGGTGAGCGAGTGACCTCCACACAGATTCCGACCACAACACCCAAGGACGCGGTGAGGACGGGCGACTGGTTGCGGGAGCTGGTGGCGGGAATCACAGGGGCCACGTCGCTGGTAGGGCAGATGAACGGACAGCGCACCCGGATTTTACTGGACACGGGAGCGGTGGCCTCACTCGTGAGCGCCACACACTGCAGCGTACTCGGGGTTGATGTGAGCTGCCTGCAGGCGCCCGATCGTGCGCTGCACACGGCGAGTGGAGCCGGGATGGGGTTGCTGGGAAGTCTCCCTTGAGGTCCGTCTTGGACACCAGATGTGCACCCAGGAATTCTATGTCTCGAGTGTGTTGTGCCATGAGTGTATCGCAGGTACAGACCTCCTGGAGAAACTGGGGCTCAACGTGCAGCCCCACCAGCGATGCGCGACGGTGGAAGGCAGCAGGGGCCGACTGTTTATGCGGGTATTTCACCCACACAGTACCCCAGCAATGCTACAACGATGCACCCCGGTAGCTACCATACACCCCCTGCACGCGCGCCACTCTAACGACTCGGTGTTTGCACTCTGGGTTGAGAACCCCGGTCGCCCCGAAGATAACCAGGTCCTAGCCTGGCGAGTCGGCCCGACTCCCCGAGCCGAGGCCGTTCCCCTGCTTGACGCGTTACACGTACCCTGGGCAGAGATACCTAAGAGGGAGGCCGATCAGCTGCGCGGGTTACAGCGGGAGTACGCTGACGTGTTCAGCGAACACGACTTGGACGTGGGTCGGACAGACCTTGTGAAGCACCAAATTGACACCGGTGCCACCCGACCCATTAAAATCCCCGCATACCGAGTGGGCGCACCTGAACGGGGCCAGATTAAAGAGGCAGTCGTAGATATGCTCCGCGACAAGATAATCCAGCCCTCAGCGAGCCCCTGGTCTGCCCCGGTGGTACTAGTGACAAAAAAGGATGGATCGACCCGATTCTGTGTTGATTACTGAAAATTGAACGCAATCACCCTCGGCGACGCCTTTCCCATCCCACGCATCGATGACACCTTTGACAGTCTCGCAGGAGCGCGGTATTTTTCCACCCTCGATCTGGCATCCGGGTACTGGCAGGTGGAGATGGCGGAGGAGGATCAGCCAAAAAACGCATTTACCACCCCGATGGGACTGTTTGAGTTTCGGGTGCTGCCGTTCGGACTCACTAACGTGCCCGTGACGTTCCAGCAGTTGATAGAGTTGGTGATGCGGGGCTTGCAGTGGGAACAATGCCTAATTTACCTGGACGACGTGATAGTGTTCAGTAGGTCTCTGTCTGAGCACTGGTCCAGACTACGGGAGGTATTCCAGCGACTGCGAGCAGCCCATCTCAAGCTCAAACCGTGTAAGTGTTACATTGCACAGCGCGAGGTGGGGTACCTCGGACACCGAGTCAGCGAGGCAGGGGTACGCACCAATCCGGAGAAGGTACGCGCCGTAGTGGATTGGCCACGGCCAAGGAACCTGACTGAGATCAGGTCATTCTTGGGGCTTGCCATCTATTATCGTCGATTTGTAAAGGGATTCAGTGAGATTGCACGCCCCCTCACCCAACTCACATCCCCTAAGAACCCCTGTCAGTGAACGGAGGCCTGCCTTCACTACCCTCAAAGACCACCTTACCCACACCCCCACCCTGGCTTTCCCTGATTTCACCACTGATTTTATTGTGGACACCGATGCCTGCAGCAGTGGGCTGGGCGCGGTGCTGTCACAGGTGCAGGGTGGGACGGAGCGGGTCATCGCATATGCCAGTCGGACCCTGAGCGGGGCTGAGCTGAACTATTGCGTGACCCGTCAAGAACTGTATGCCGTGATCTTCGCGTGTAAACAGTTCCGACCGTATTTGTACGGCAGGAAATGTCGGGTACGCACCGACCATTATGCCCTGCAGTTCCTCCTTACGTTCAAGGAACCACGGGGGCAGATGGCCCGATGGTTGGCGCAGTTGCAGGAGTACAACCTGCAGATCGAGTACCGAGCAGGACGGACACATGCAAACGCGGACGCCTTGTCGAGGCGGCCCGCGGTGTGCGCCGAGACGAGGGCGGAAGAAGCCTGCCCGTGCTTCACAGGGGGACGTTGCCGACAGGCGGCGGACCCCCGGGAGCGCGCTGAAACTAACCCCCCCCCCGAGAGAGAGTATGGTATGCGCCGCAGGGACCCCTGCAGAAGGAGCCGGGAAACCGACGGACCACCCCACCCTGACCAGGCGGATCCAAGAGGGCGTCGGCTGTGCCTTCCCAGGACTGGACGACGAGCAGCTGAGACAGACCCAACAGCGGGACCTGGACCTGGCGGCGGTGGCAGCGGCCCTAAGGGAGAAGAAGAGCGCCCTACCGGGACCCTGGAGTGGCTTGTATATCCGGTTGTGCGTGCGGAACGGGGTGGTGCGAGAGCTAACCGAAGCCGGCCAGCCGGGGTGCATCTGTGTTCCCCCCCACGTGCGACCCCAGCTGCTGAGACTGGTGCACGACCACCCGCTCGGGGGCCATGACGGGGAACGGCGCACTCGGGAGACCCTGCGCCGCCAGTATCTCTGGCCCAAATTAGCACAAGACGTGGCCGCCTGGGTACAGGGCTGCCGCGCGTGCCAGCAGTGCGGACCGAAACCGGCGCGATATCAGGTACCCCTGAGACCGTTCCGCGTCAGTCGAACAAACCAGCTGGTTGGGATCGACCTGCAAGGGCCATTCCCGCAATCCCACCGGGGCAACCGATATATTCTCGTAGCAGTAGAATACTTCACACGCTATCCCATAGCAGTAGCCATCCCCGATAAGATGGCCCTCGTGGTAGCCCGAGCGTTCGTCGAGCACTACGTGCTGAAGCACGGGATCACCGAACGGGTCATTACCGACCAAGATAGTGAGTTTGAGGCCGAGCTGTTCCAGGCGCTGTGCCGCGAGTTCGGAATCCAGAAGGACCGAACCACGGCATACCACCCCCAGGCGAACGATATGGTGGAGCGGATGAACCAGACTCTAGCCGGGAAGCTCAAATGCATGGCGGCCGCAAATCAACAGGACTGGGACGAACACCTCCCCTACGCCCTGTTCGCCTACACCACCACAGTACACACGTCCATGGGCCAGACCCCGTTCCAAATGATGTTTGGCCGTGAGTCTCGTCTACCCATAGATCTGCTGTTCGGTGTCCCCCCACCACAACGGGAGGAGGGGAGCCGCCCAGTGGAACACCTGATGGAGACTCTACGAGGGGCCCGGGACCGGGCCTACCAGCAAGGAGAGGCCGCGCACCAGCGGCAAGAGCAGAGCGCCCGAACCCGAATGGAGCCCCCCTTCTACTCGGCGGGCTCAAAAGTGTGGCTGCACACTCCTCGCGTCGGGGCCGGGCAGGTCGGGAAATTGACCACCTACCTGCGGGGACCCTGGAACGTGGGACGACAGATCTCCCCTTGGACGGTGCTGATTCAGGGGGGAGAGAAGGGCCGGGAGATGGTGGTCAACGTCCGCCGAGTAAAACCATGGAGAGCAGCTCCAGCGGGGGGGGACCCCACCGTTCGAGTACCCCAAAATCCCGGGGTCCCAACGCCCCCCATACTCGGGGGCCTTGCACGGTATATGGGCCCCGAGGGGCCCCGGCCCGGGCCGGGGGAGACGGGGACAATGGCCCTTAAACCCTACCGCCTCTGAGTTCGTTCCCCAGCCCACAGGTGCCGAGGACCGAGAAGGACTGTTGGAGTGGAGGAGGAGACCGCCGCCGGAACCCTGGGAGACGGAGCCACCACCCCCGAGGCCGGCCACAATGACTGGACGAGTCCCGCGGACCCCGCGACGCTACCGCGTGGGGGCAACCCAGGCGAGGTGCTCCAGTCAACCCGGGACGGGGACTGGCACCTCTGGGGGCTATGTGATACCACGACAGCGAAGCCATACCGCCGAGGGCGGGGCCGCCACTGTGCTGCTGCAACAGAGAAGCCACCCGGCTTCCGTCACAGCGCTTTCCCCACCACCCCCCACATAAACACACACATGCACTCACGTAGGGCCTCGTGGGGGGGCACCTGCCCCTGAGTTTTTACCCGAGAGACCCCCTGGTGGGGGTGCTCCACGGTTTCTCAGGGCCAGGGAATTGGCAGAAGCCCTCCCAGGCCAAATGACACTGCGGCGCCGTGGATGAACTTAAAATTGTATGGCCACAGCGAACTCACTGAGAACCGCAATGAGGAAATGCCCAAGGCACACGCAATGACAGGCAGGCGGGGGGCGGGGCGGTGCAGATTGACCTTTAAGGTCTGTAAACGATGTGTGCGATCACCACAAACTGGCACACGATCACCACACACTGGAGCACGATCACCACAAACTGGAGCACGATCACCACAAACTGGCACACATCGGTTAAACAATGGGGGGCGGGGCGTCGGAGAGGGGGGATAATCCGATTGGCCAGGGTCGGGAAATCCGAGGCTGCCGATTGGATAAGGGGCCAGCGGGTCGGCGGCACGTAGGCTTTGAAGTTGAAGCATAAAAAGGGACGGATTTGGGAAGCTGGCGGTTTTGCGCCGGGGGTCAACTGGAGAGAGGGATCGAGGAGTCGTCATCCCCACTGCTACTCGAACGTCCGTGAGACGGGTCAGAGAGCAGCCGGGTCCAGTTTCCCAGCCAAAGCCACGTGCAGCCTCGCCTTTCCGCGGCTTCCTACACCTCGAGGTCGGAGCGTAAGTATAGAGTGGAGAAGTAAGTCCGAGGATAAAATCCCGTAGAGGGGTGAGTAGGGAGAGACTAGGCAAATTGAGCCCTAAACAGCTGGAAGATAGGACAGACCTGCCCTGCTGACCCGCACTAACACGAGTAGATTCATTCTAGTTAAATAGAGAATAAACCACCAGTAGACATTAAACCGTGTCGTGTTGTCTTTGTGAGTACGGGGAGGGAGGGGGGTGCGTGGTGTGGTGAGCCTGTGCGTTGTGTGGTGTCTTGTGTTTGCGCACGTGCGTATATTTGCCCGCGCGTGCGCGTTCGCCGTGCATGTTAACTGTGAGCCTGTGCGTTGTGGTGCCCCGTGTGTTCTGTACGCGTGGGCACTCTCGCCGTTGCGCAGCTCGTGGTTGGCGTGTAAGAGAAGGGCACCGCGGCGTATCTGCGAGTTGGTTAGTGCAACTAGTTAAATCATGCCCCGAGGAGCAGCAGCGAAGGGGGGAGAGCAGGAGGACGGTGGGTCACAGGAGAACGGGGAGACGGGGGGCAGTCTCCCTAACACCGGCAGCTTTTCCAGCTGCTCGTCCGATTTGCCCTCTAACGCTTTGTACCTAAGTTTTGTTCACAACGACGGGTAGCTCTGCTCAGTGGATAATAGAGGCACGGGGTGTAAATTGGTGCTGCACATACAGGCTTTGTAATGTACACACAGTGGCTTTAAATAATCACAGTTGCTATATATTGAGTCAAATTAAATAGCATAAAAAACAACACAAAACTGAAATGATGATAAACGGACAGCCGATCATGTATTTGAGACAGTTAACTTGTCAGTAAAAAACATACACACAAGTGCACACAGTGTACACGTACACACACACATAATGTACACACACTGCACACTCCTCACCACACCGCTTCACTCACCGCGCTTCCTATCTTTCCCCTTTGCGTCCCGAGACCCCAGGGTGAGGAGTAACCCACTAGTGACGTCATGTCACCAAGAGACTCTCACGCCCCCAACACTCTCCTGCGCGTGACATCACGTCTGCTCGGACCCTGCCGATTTCCGTTCCAGTAAAATTCTTGTGGGCAAAGCCACGCCCAATAACGGAACATTATTTATTAAATTATACCGCCGCTCATTGGGAGAGTGGAAACCCCGCTAGTGACGTCATGTCATCTCTCCATCGCCGCCTGCTTTTGCGTGACGTCACGAGATACCAGGAAGCTGCTGCTCCGCTCCTGAGTTCCGAGGTGAGAAGTTAACATCGTGGTGGTTGTCGTTGCTGTTGTTTACCCAGCTACAGCATCGCTCCTCTCTCTCGTAGGGCTATTATTGAGTAGCAGCGAGTATAATCGATGTGCAGGTTGGAATATTACTACGCGGTGACTAGCCATGCGGGTGCCTAGCCATGCGGGGCCTTGCCTCCTGTCCTCGCCTGATTTGCATTTGCTTTAATTCTCTTTTTAAGTTGATTTTGTCTTCACCTGGCCCACTACTTGAAACCATTTTTTTTGTTTATTTCGACTTATTTTAGCAGGTAAAGCCCACTGGACTATATAGCTCTATTTTCAGAAGCGACCTGCCCACAACGAGGTGCCTTGTGGAAATTTATAGCAGCCAAATACTCTAAATGCGTGTTTCTAAATGTGGGGGGAAAAACCGGAGGACCCGGAGAAAAAAATCCACGCCATCACCACGGGGAAAGAGACACGCAGACTGCAAATATGCAGCAGCAGGCGTCAGGATCGGAATCGAACCCACGACCTCCTGTACACAAAGCGAGGTAGTTAACATTTCGCCACCATGGTGCCCACTCCAGTACATTTCCTTAACTGAGTCCAGTACCCATACACCCCACTCAACTTATTGTTACGACTACACTGGGGGTCTTTGTTGCGTGTAACTGTGTATGTGTGAATCGGAACATGCTTGTGTTAATGCGTTTTTTATTTGACTGGTAGTGTAGCTTCACATTCAGGTCCTCCGGTTTTTCCCTCCACATGTAACCTTATTTTTACTTGTATTTTAGCCTGTCTGTGTTAGTGGTTTCGCAGAGCGTGTTGTGTTAGCATGCTGAGCAGCTAACAAGTGTTTGTGTATTTAAATGTGTTTGTGGATTTGTATTTGTTGCGTATGCTATGCCTTACATATTCCAGGAAGTAACCACCCCCTGTGAGTGGTTGGTTGGTCCACCATCTGTTGACTAAGTGTGAGGGGCCATCCAGAGTCTGAGATCAGTTTGGTGCTGGGCATAATTGACCTCCAAAGGAAGCTGCTAAGGGAGCATGGTGATTTTACACATGTTGTAATACAGAACATTATTACACCTGCATACACCAAATTATGTCTGTGGGATTGGACGAAGATCTGACATTAGACCACACTGATTGCAAGATGAGGATTATTCAATATTGGCTTGCCAGACCTGCTGAGAAGAAACTTGCAGAGCCCCATTATGGTAACTGGCCAGGGCAGTTGTCATATTTTCTTTCTATCTGTTGGCTACAGCACAGATGTGTGGTGTAGTTATTTCTTGACACCAAGGACACTTGTAGATCCACACGGAGATGGAGCTTCATGTAAGGGCTTGCGCCAGTTGTTTATTTAACATCTTCACACACGACTCTGTGTACTGCACACTCACTGCCTAGCCACACTCTACACTCCAGGGGAAGGGTACTGGGGATTCCTGAGCACACCCACAGGCAACCCTAGCCTGGTGCTCATTTCCCCCTACCCTGGGTCCCATCGCTCCCCCAGGGGAAGGGTATTGGGAGGTCCCTAGCACACCCAAAGACTACCCTTGCTTGGTGCTAATTCCCCCTACCCTGGGTCCCATCGCTCCCCCAGGGGAAGGGTACTGGAAGGTCCCTAGCCACGAACAGGCTACCCTAATCTGGTGCTAATTTCCCCCTACCCTGGGTCCCGACTTCCATCCTCACGTTTACGGCTCCCGACGACGACCTCGTTCACGTCACGGGTCCCAGCCTAAATACCCCAGGGGGACATGACATCACCGCCCCGCGCCGCCGTGCATGACGTCACTCTTTGACGTCACTGCACTGGAGCGGTGGCTCAGTGAACTGCATTATGAACCCAACAAATACTGATATTTTAACGCACGCAAACAACAGGAGGATTCAAGAACAATGTGCATGCATAATGTACATTACCATACAGTGAGGGAAAAAAGTATTTGATCCCCTTCTGATTTTGTACGTTTGCCCACTGACAAAGAAATGATCAGTATATAATTTTAATGGTAGGTTTATTTTAACAGAGACAGAATAACAACAACAAAATCCAGAAAAACGCATGTCAAAAATGTTATACTTTGATTTGCATTTTAATGAGGGAAATAAGTATTTCACCCCTCTGGAAAACATGACTTAGTACTTGGTGGCAAAACCCTTGTTGGCAATCACAGAGGTCAGACGTTTCTTGTAGTTGGCCACTAGGTTTGCACACATCTCAGGAGGGATTTTGTCCCACTCCTCTTTGCAGATCTTCTCCAAGTCATTAAGGTTTCGAGGCTGATGTTTGGCAACTCGAACCTTCAGCTCCCTCCACAGATTTTCTATGGGATTAAGGTCTGGAGACTGGCTAGGCCACTCCAGGACCTTAATGTGCTTCTTCTTGAGCCACTCCTTTGTTGCCTTGGCCGTGTGTTTTGGGTCATTATGCTGGAATACCCATCCACGACCCATTTTCAATGCCCTGGCTGAGGGAAGGAGGTTCTCACCCAAGATTTGACGGTACATGGCCCCGTCCTTCGTCCCTTTGATGCGGTGAAGTTGTTCTGTTCCCTTAGCAGAAAAACACCCCCAATGCATAATGTTTCCACCTCCATGTTTGACGGTGGGGATGGTGTTCTTCGGGTCATAGGCAGCGTTCCTCCTCCTCCAAACACGGCGAGTTGAGTTGATGCCAAAGAGCTCCATTTTGGTCTCATCTGACCACAACACTTTCACCCAGTTGTCCTCTGAATCATTCAGATGTTCATTGGCAAACTTCAGACGGGCATGTATATGTGCTTTCTTGAGCAGGGGGACCTTGCAGGCGCTGCAGGATTTCAGTCCTTCACGGCATAGTGTGTTACCAATTATTTTCTTGGTGACTATGGTCCCAGCTGCCTTGAGGTCATTGACAAGATCCTCCCGTGTAGTTCTTGGCTGATTCCTCACCGTTCTCATGATCATTGCAACTCCACGAGGTGAGATCTTGCATGGAGCCCCAGGCCGAGGGAGATTGACAGTTATTTTGTGTTTCTTCCATTTGCGAATAATCGCACCAACTGTTGTCACCTTCTCACCAAGCTGCTTGGCAATGGTCTTGTAGCCCATTCCAGCCTTGTGTAGGTCTACAATCTTGTCCCTGACATCCTTGGAGAGCTCTTTGGTCTTGGCCATGGTGGAGAGTTTGGAATCTGATTGATTGATTGCTTCTGTGGACAGTTGTCTTTTATACAGGTAACAAGCTGAGATTAGGAGCACTCCCTTTAAGAGTGTGCTCCTAATCTCAGCTCGTTACCTGTATAAAAGACACCTGGGAGCCAGAAATCTTTCTGATTGAAAGGGGGTCAAATACTTATTTCCCTCATTAAAATGCAAATCAATTTATAACATTTTTAACATGCGTTTTTCTGGATTTTTTTGTTGTTATTCTGTCTCTCATTGTTCAAATAAACCTACCATTAAAATTATAGACTGATCATTTCTTCGTCAGTGGGCAAATGTACAAAATCAGCAGGGGATCAAATACTTTTTTCCCTCACTGTCTGAATAACTCCACCAGTAATGGATACCGATTATATGCATTCATTAACCCCCCCCCCCCTTCGCATATGAAAGGCTCACTAGTGACGTCATCACATCTATTTAACGAGCAAAACCGGATTTCTCAAAAAAGCTGGCTGTGCACCTGATGATGGTAGTTAATTACTGGTGAAAGATCGTACTCAGATTGTAAATGTTGTGGATTTGCTCTCTTAACACACCAACATGAAGTACTAGTAACAAATTGGCATGTTCTGTTTCTGACAAACTTTACTCATTGGCTGTCAGGTGGTGGGTTTAATGACACTGATCTTTATGCAATGTAACCCAAAAAAACTATTGTGATTTGATGTTTTCTGTCTGCATCGGCCACTTCCTCTGCCACTTTGCTCTGCAGAATTGGTCTGATGGAGTAAAGACACTCACCAGAGCTCCATACAAAGAGGCACCAATGTGATCAGTCTCCTTACAGCATGGATTACACTGGAAACTTGAAACAACACCAGGGAACACGCACAGGAGTGAAACCATTCAAGTGTACTGTGTGTGGAAAGACATTTGCTCGTTCAACAACCCTTCAGAACCACCAGAGAACACACACGGGAGAGAAATCTATCAAGTGCGCTGTGTGTCGGAGAGCATTTGGATCGTTATCAATTCTTCATGACCACCGGAGAACACACATTGGAGAGAAACCTTTCAAGTGCACCGTGTGTGGAAAGTCATTTGCACAGTCAACACATCTTAGAACGCACCAGAGAACACACACAGGAGAGAAACCTTTCAAGTGCACTGTGTGCGGTAAGACATTCGCTCATTCAACAACTGTTCAGAATCACCAGAGAACACACACTGGAGAGAAACCATATAAGTGCACTCTGTGTGGGAAGGCATTTTCACTATCTTCACATCTTCAATACCACCAAAGAACACACACAGGTGACAAGCCCTTCACGTGCACTGTGTGCGGGAAGACATTTGCTCGTTCGACAACTCTTCAGATCCACCAGAGAACACACACTGGAGAGAAACCTTTCAAGTGCACTGTGTGTGAGAGAGCATTTGGATCGTTAACAATTCTTAACGACCACCAGAGAACACACACAGGAGAGAAACCTTTCAAGTGCACTGTATGCAGAAAGACATTTGCTCATTCACCAACCCTTCAGAACCACAAGAGAACACACACGGGAGAGAAACCTTTCATGTGCACTTTGTGTGGGAAGTCATTTGCACAGTCAACACATCTTAAAACACACCAGCGAACACACACAGGAGAGAAACCTTTCAAGTGCACTGTGTGTGGGAAGACATTTGCTCGTTCAACAACTCTTAAGAATCACCAGAGAACTCACACAGGCGAGAAACCATTTAAGTGCACTGTGTGTGGGAAAGCTTTTACACTGTCTTCACATCTTCAATACCACCAAAGAACACACACAGGTGACAAGCCCTTCAAGTGCACTGTGTGCGGGAAGACATTTGCTCGTTCAACAACTCTTCAGATCCACCAGAGAACACACACGGGAGAGAAACCTTTCAAGTGCACTGTGTGTGAGAGAGCATTTGGATCTTTAACAATTCTTAATGACCACCAGAGAACACACACAGGAGAGAAACCTTTCAAGTGCACTGTATGCAGAAAAACATTTTCTCATTCACCAACCCTTCAGAACCACAAGAGAACACACACAGGAGAGAAACCTTTCATGTGCACTTCGTGTGGGAAATCGTTTGCACAGTCAACACATCTTAGAACGCACCAGCGAACACACACAGGAGAGAAACCTTTCAAGTGCACTGTGTGTGGGAAGACATTTGCTCGTTCAACAACTCTTAAGAACCACCAGAGAACTCACACAGGCGAAAAACCGTTCAAGTGCACTGTGTGTGGGAAGTCGTTTGCACAGTCACCACATCTTATAAAACACCAGAGAACACACACAGGAGAGAAACCCTTTCTGTACACTGTGTGTGGGAAGGCTTTTCAACAGTTATGCGATCAAAACAAGCATCAAAAGATTCGCAAGGGAATGACTCTATTGGCCTGTGAAAGGCCAAGTGCTGCAATGAGTCCATCCCTCGTGATACAAGAACCAGAAGTGAAGCCCATATTGGATGCTTTGAAAGGAATCAAGGTGAAATGTGAAGAAGTGGTGAAATATGAAGATGAAGATTCAACTACAAAATCTGACCTCCACATCGATGGAGGCAGCGTGAAACAAGAGGAGAATTCTGACTCTGAGGCACAGCGAGGCAATTCCCTCCAGTTTGTGGATGTGGAGGTGTGGGTGGACTTTTTATACAATACAGAGTCAAATGGAGTCCAGGTGGATGTGTAACCATGAGCTTGAGACAAAGCTCCAATGCATCCACCTTTGTTACAGGCCTTTTGAATGAAAATAATGTGAAGTTGAACACTCGATTCCTAGGTCCAACCTGCAGAGTAGTAGCGGCCAATGTTTGTGTACCTGTAGGTTGGGTAGATGCATAACCAGGAGTGAGAGACAAAGCTCCAAATCATTCTCTACATTATAATAATTTTTGTATTTATATGGTACTTGCTTAATCGCCTCAGCAACTCAGTGTTTTGTAACATAGCTCATCTCCAACACTCGAAGGGTGCCCCCAAGTGGCAGCTGCCTCTGAGGAGTACAAAGCGATCCTCCACCGGCCTGCATGTTGGCATGAGTCTGTCAATAGGAGGCAATTATTGATGTGTAATCCCAGTTGTCATTTGTGGATAATGTTTAGAATTCGGCAAAATTTTGCGGATGAAGCCAGCATACAATGGCCTACTTGTTTTTGAATGACAATAGTATATTTCAACATCCACTGTTAAGTAGACAAATCAAAATGTGCACTTCCTGGAGTAAACCGGGGTGCCTGTCGGATTTGAACCCTGAACCTCTGCAACAAATCGAGAATGCACTACCACTTACCTGAATCTTGAGTGCCGCAAGTGTAGTAGGAGATCAACTTACTGGAAATACGATGTAATGGGATGCAGCACATTTCAGTGCAGTAATACAATTTTGTTAATGCCAGTGGGTAATTTAGAATGAGAATCTAATGAATATTTGTCTAAATTGTTTGCATACAGGTAACATTTTGTCTATAAGGGCCAAATATGGAATCCGTGATTGACTGGACAAAAGTGTGTGTTTGGTAGTAACCTGTAAAGTGAATTTACGTGAGAACTGTTCTCGTGATACAAGTCAAAGAGTATTTATTTGTGATTCAGGAAGAATCTGCCTCTAGAGCAACTCATTGTATTTGAAATAAGGAACATAGTCGGATAATTCATCAGTTACAAGGCAGAGCACTTAAAACGTATAGGAGATATTCTCCACAACAACATTTTATAATTTAATGCCTTATATAGATTTTGTCAAGCTCGGTCTAGAAACGGTCCTTGCTGAGGAACATGAGGACATTCACAACTATCGGCTGAAGCAAGCCCGAATGCTGTTGAGACACTCTACACCAAAAGCGGTTCAAAGTTGGCTTGCACTGAATCAATGCTGCAGAAAATATGCACTCACAGAAGGCCGTGAGATTTATAATTTGTTTAAAACATTCCTTTCCTGGAGAGACCGATAAATGAAAAACATCGTGTCTGCCGTTTAGTTTCATAGCAAGGAGGTTATTTTAAGAGCGCATTTGAAAGCATAACGTTTTTTCTTATAGCCTAGGTTTCATTTGATTTCTATCTCTGTTTAAATATATATTTTTAATAAAATGTGTCCTTCAATGTCACACCTTGTTTACCATATGTTTACTTAAATATGTAGAAGCTTTCTATGGAGACGTCACCTCAAAGTCACGGGTAGGTGATGTCAGAGCCTCCCTCTCTCTGGCTTGTGACATCACCAAGAGCAAAACTCGCCTCCACGGGATGTGATGATTGTGCACTTGTAATGCATTCGTACGGTCATCAAATCTTGACAGACACCACAGAACACGCACAGAATAGGAGTCCATCACATGTACTATGTGGTAAGACGTTTGCACGGTCATCAAATCTTCACAACTGCCAGGACATACACATTTTAAAAAACCCAATCAAGTACACTGTTCAAAGGCCTTTGAAGTGTTGAAGCCGAAACACAAGGGAGATCCACAAGGAGCAGAATCTGAAATCGACATGTGGTAGTCAAAGTGCCACAGTGAGCCCATCTCTTGTAACAAAATAACCAGAAGAGCATTACAGCATGGATACATGGCCAGGGGTGAAGTTGAAATGTAAGGACTCCAGGGTTTAACCTCCAGGTCATCAATGGGAGCAGCATTAAGCTGGAGGAGAGCGTGGACTGAGGGAGCCCACGACAAATCTCAGCTGTTTGTGGAAGTGGAGGTTTGGGTCGACTTTTTGGACACTAGAGTAAGAGCAGCCAGCATATGTGACCATACATGTTGGGTAGATCTGTAACCAGGACCGTGATTTGTGGAATCCATGTCCTTGTTGCAACAATATATTACAATGTGGCCACTAGCCATGCAGAACTGATCTGCAACACTTAACACTATTGTTGTCTTTGATTATGTAGTTTGTCTTCGTCTATGATTACTTCACTTCAATGTGGGGCTTAACCTATGCAGGTGTAATGATTATGCTGATTCTCGGCCATGAGTGTGAAATACGAGTGTAAAAACAACAGACAGTACACACGTGAGCGACCACAACGGGGGGATAACTGGGCCAAGGGTCAAAGTGAGGATCGAACTGGAAGCTCCTGGAACCCGTGAGAGAGTTCAAGAAGAGGGGCGTAGCCAAGGGCGGAGCTTGGCCATGCTGGGTGCGGGGTTCGTGGCTGTCGGGATTCTGGGTCCTGGCTGTCATCGTCGCTGCCGTCGCTGTCTCTTCGTCGCCGTTGTCAATATAGTTAGCCATCTATATAGTCGGACGTCGCCATTGTCGCTATGTGGTCGGCCAGTTATGTAGAGTTGGCGCTATATTCTACACTGTAACCGTGTTATGAAGTTGTAGTCGTAAGTCGGAATAAATAATTAAAACGCCCTCTACAGTTCGTGTCTCTGAAGTCAATACATTACATTTGGTGCTAGAAAAGTAAAAAAAAGTCGAGGTACCACAAGAAAAGAAACCCACCTTGTAGCTACTTCAGACAAGGATGCGGACGACGTGGAGACCCCCCAGGCAGTCCCGGGAGCCGCGGTCCCAGTGAGCAAGTCTGCGGCCGCGGGATGATTATCGCCAGAGACAGAGGACGTGGGAGGCCGCGCCTCCACAGCCACAAGCCACGGAAGGATGGCGGGAGGTGGCAGCTCAGCTGGATCTCCTGCGGGCGACCGTCGCACAGCTCGTCATGCTAATGAGCACGACCGCGACCAGTGGAGGAGCGATGGGGATGGAGCCCAAAGTTCCGCCAGAGGGAGTGGGGCGAGCGCCAGCTGCCGGGGTTCCCGTGGTGGAGTCCACGCATCCATTGGCTGCCATTTCAGTTGGCGCGGAGGCGACGCGACCGAGCGCTGCCATTTTACAAAAAGCATCGGAGGCGGTGGAGGTACCAGCGATTCCGGCAGCGAGGAAAAAACGACTGACCGACCCCGGAAAATGCTGCCATCCAGAGAATTAATTGCAGCGGGGGGTGACTGGAGCGCTTTTACCCGTCGCTTCGAGGCAGCCTACTTATCCGTGGATTGGACGGAGGATGAGGATGAGGCCTTGCGGGCCCTGCCGACTGCACTGGATGATGACGCTCTTACAGCGTTCTGGGCTATTCCCGACGAGAGGCAACCCACTCTTCAACAGGCGTACAAGGAGATGTTAGCCGTCTACGGTCAACCTTCCAACACGCGGAAGAAATTCCTGCAGCGGAGGTGAGGGAAGGCCCTTACGCCCCTCGCTTAGTGCAGTGCGCTTTTTGCGCTGGGGCAGGCAGCATACCCACGGATGGATCAGACTCCCTTATGAAGAATATGTTGGGGTTGGCCCAGGAGATGGGGATCGTGCTGCCGGTGGTTGAGGACATGCAGACGTCCCGGTGGGTCGCCAGATGCCTGCAGGTTCATGAGAACATGCGATGGTGGTTCCAGATGGCGGCGTGGTTAGGGGAACCCGGGCCGGCCAATACCTCGGCCACCCGGTTGGCACGGTGCGCCCAGAGAGGAGGCGACCCGGCAGCTGCGGAGACCCGTGGTCACCTGCATCCGATGCGGACAGCTGGGACATTTTGCGTGGGGATGCCAGAACGATGGCCCTACAGAAACAGCATTGCCGACATCCTCCGTCCCGCCGAGAGCCACGTCCCAGCCCCGACGGGCGAGTCGTGACACATCGGACACCCGGCCCTTATCACCATCTCATGCATCCAGAATCCCTGAGGTAATTTCCACCCTCATCCTCTTGTTAGGGTGCGTGAACAGCAGGCTGACCCTGAGGCGGAAGTCTTAACACCATCCAATATGGCGACCCATGGCCTTACGCTGGTGGGTGCGCAGACAATCCTTCAAATGAACCAGGAGCCAGTCTTGAACATAGGAGTGGGAAGAGCTGTGGTCCAAGCAGGTATGGTGTTGGATCACGCGGCGGCCACGTGGTACGAGGTGGTCGAAACCACGCAAGAGGAAGTCGTTTGAGTGGTGGAACAGAGAGCCGAGTTGGACGGGGCATGGGCAGAGAAGTGTCAGGAGAACCAAAATTTATCCCCAGCAGAATGAGTTGCGATCGCTGCTGCGTGAATTTTAGGACGTTTTTAGCAAAAGTAAATTTGATATCGACCGTACCTGCCATGCTGTAACGCCACATTGATACGGGCGATACAGCCCCGATTCGTCAGAAACCATATCAGTTGAGCCCGCTGAAAAAAGACCACATACAGCAGGCGCTGAAGGAAATGTTGGCCGTTGACATTATTTCTCCCTCAATTAGCCCTTGGGGAGCCCCCGTGGTGTTAAGTGAAAAAGCACGATGGCAGTCTGCGCTTTTCCGTCAATTTTCCCCATGGGATTGCACTCAGCGCCTGCCACATTTCAGAGACTGATGGAATTGGTCCTGGCAGGCCTGCAATCGGACTCGTGCCTCATTTATCTAGACGACATCATTGTGTTTGGGCGCACTTTTGCAGTGGTTGCATTCTGTGTTATCCGGGGTACGATCAGCAAATCTCAAATCAAAACCCGGTAAATGCCATTTGCAAACTATGGTACGATATTTGGGCCAGATTGAGTTTTTCCGGAATAGCCACACATTCGAACAAAACGGCGTGTGTATGCAATTGGCCAACCCCAAAGTCTGGGTGACGTGCACAGTTTTGTGGGGTTTGCATCCTATTACCGATGATTTGTTCCGCCGTTCGTGACGGTTTCTAAACCTCTCCAGGCTCTGACCGCCAATAACCATAAGTTTAGATGGGGGGAGGAGGAGGAGGCTGCGTTTTTTGTACTACGTGATCGCCTTTCCAATGCACCTCCTCTTGACTATCTGGATTTATCCCTGCCATTTATATTGGACGGATGCGCGTGACACGGACATAGGGGATGTCCTGTCCCAGGTAAAGAACGGGGTTGAGAGAGTGGTCACGTACAGAAGTCGTGTTCTGTCTACCGCAGAACAGTGGTACTGTGTCACCCGCAGTTAACTTTTGGCCATGGTGTACTTTATACAGCAGTACAGGCCTTATCTTTATGGAAGGGACTTTGTTGTCTGCACGGATTATGCAGCCCTCCAGTCCTCTGCGAGTAGACCAACCTTCCGGCCAGCTCTCACGCTGGCTGGAAATACTCCAGGAGTACTAATTCTGGGTAAGTTATCGTAAAGGTATACGGCACTGTCATGCGGACGCATTATCGCCCTTGCCCCTGAAGGAACGTTGTGTGTGTTCATAGGGCGCGGGCCAGTGTAAACCACTGGTGGCTGGGTCGCCGAGAGTCGTAGCGGCATTCAGTGACGTGGAACCAGCCAAGGTGGTCACACCTGGAGACAGCAGTTTGGCCTCACACATGTCGAGTGGAGGCAGCTGCAGATAGAGGATGTGTCATTGCTGAACTTGCGGTGCCGCACTGAGTTACATCACAGGTTGTCTTCACGAAGGACTTTTGATGAGGTGGGACGAGGGGCTGCAGCGTCACTGCATAGTGGTTCCCACTGCCTTGCGGGGTAGGTTGACGTGGATGGTACGTGAAGATATGTTGTTACACCTCGGGGTGCGAAAGACATTAACTTTGCAGCGAGACTTTTATTGGCCGGGAATGTCGAGCGATGTGTACCATCTGGTAAAGGGTTGCACTGATTGCGCGTGCTTGAATCCACCATTAAGAAAGTCTCAGCCCCCATTGCAGTCCATTATGGTGTCTCGGAATAACAAGTTGGTTGCGCTTAACATCCTGGGACACTTCCTGGCCACACAGAAAGGGAATACATTTCTCCTGGTCGGGGTAGGATATTTCTCCTGGTGGCCAATGGCTTGGCCATTGCCCGACCAATCAGCTGCATCCATTGCCGACGCCTTTTTGCACAGTTACATGATGGACAAGGGAGTCCTGTTGTATATATAGGCCTTTTTCCAAAATTAATATTAAGACTAATTCTGCCAATATATATTTTTTGAATATTAATCAATCGTGGTGTCGCTTGTGGCAAAAAGGGGGTGATGCGAACCCCCTCCCCTCAAACAGCAGCTGCCTTTCACACTCATGACAAGGCAAGGAAGTAGCCATAAAAGGTAATAAATAACCCGGTGCAAAAAAAGAGGAGAGGGGGGGGTTGATAATGAGATTCTGGGGAATTTCTACATGGCTTCAAAGGCCGCCTCAAAAGTGTACAGACAACAGGCGCCTTTCGATTTAAAGCTTTCGTGACTGCAATGATTCATCTTCTTTGGTTCTTTCGGTAAAGTCACGTAGAATGAGAATAAAATAATAAATTGATAAAATAAAATAATAATATTCTCACGACGTTTCGGCCACAACACAAGCGGTCTTCATCAGGTGAAGGGACGAGACTGTCTGGTAGGACAGCGCTGGAGTGAAAGAGCCACGTTCAGATCACGACCTTTAAGCTGTGTGAGAGGAAACAAAGCGCCTTGACAAAGGAATTAGCATATAATTTAGCATTGAAATGGCTGAGTGATTAGCTTGTGACTGGTCACAGAAATAGCTATGTTAAAAGTTAAAGCATACACATCCGCAGAGGCACCCCTTGACAAAGGAATTAGCATAGAATTTAGCATTGAAATAGCTAAGTTAAAGCATACACATCCGCAGAGGCACCCCTTGACAAAGGAATTAGCATAGAATTTAGCATTGAAATAGCTGAGTGATTAGCTTGTAACTGGTCACAGAAATAGCTACGTTAAAGTCAGAGCATACACATTCACCGAGGCACTTAGTACAAATCAAACAGGAGAATTTAGCATTGAAATAACTAGGCGAATTTAGCATTGAAATAACTGAGTGATTAGCTAGTGACTGGTCACAGAAATGACTATGTTGAAGTCAAGGCCTACACATCTGAGCTATTCACAGTACTATATAGTGAACCAATAAAAAAACTAAAATATAAATTACCTTAATGTTATCAATAAACTCTATATTCTCCAATCAGCTAAGCTACCAACAATAAGTCGTTATATATCACAATGCTATATGGCGAAAAAATGGGTGGATTCTTACCCTCAACTTTAGCACCACGGATAGCTACGGGCCCTGTTCAGACGGACGAGTTCATCCATGGTCGGAACAGAGTAGGGGGAGAGAGACAGCTGCGAGGCGCTATTATACTCCATGTTGTAAACCATACCATTAACCGTGGTGTGAGAGGTATTAAGAGTCAATGCTGGCGAAAGAGCTGCGGTCTGAAGGTCATCGTAAAATACAATTAATTAAGAACAGAAATGGTTTAAAACATCTTTCCAATGGTTACTAAGCCAGAATCCATCTTCTCGATTGAAATTGTCTCTGTGCTTGTATATGTGAATGGCCTCATGAACGAATCTCTCATGGTAGCCGGTTGGTTTGCAAAGAACCTCCGTCTTGGAGAAGTCAATGTCATGTGAGCCCACTGAATTATAACAGTGATCTGCCACGGCAGAGGAGTTCGTCCTACCGTGTTTCAAGTCTGCTTTATGTTCGCGGATGCGGTCCGAGATATGTCGTTTGGTTTCTCCAATGTAGCTACTACCACAGAGGTACTTTGTTTGTAAACGCCCGGGTACTGTATGTCTGGAACAGCATCTTTTACAGACATACAGTACCCGGGCGTTTACAAACTAAAGTGCCTCTGTGGTAGTAGCTACATTGGAGAAACCAAACGACATATCTCGGACCGCATCCACGAACATAAAGCAGACTTGAAACACGGTAGAACGAACTCCTCTGCCGTGGCAGATCACTGTTATAATTCAGTGGGCTCACATAACATTGACTTCTCCAAGAAGGAGGTGCTTTGCAAACCAACCGGCTACCATGAGAGATTCGTTCATGAGGCCATTCACATATACAAGCACAGAGACAATTTCAACCGAGAAGATGGATTCTGGCTTAGTAACCATTGGAAAGATGTTTTAAACCATTTCTGTTCTTAATTGTATCTTACGATGACCTTCAGACCGCAGCTCTTTCGCCAGCATTGACTCTTAATACATCTCACACCACGGTTAATGGTATGGTTTACAACATGGAGTATAATAGCGCCTCGCAGCTGTCTCTCTCCCCCTCCTCTGTTCCGACCATGGATGAACTCGTCCGTCTGAACGGGGCCCGTAGCTATCCGTGGTGCTAAAGTTGAGGGTAAGAATCCACCCATTTTTTCGCCATATAGCATTGTGATATATAACGACTTATTGTTGGTAGCTTAGCTGATTGGAGAATATAGAGTTTATTGATAACATTAAGGTAATTTATATTTTAGTTTTTTTATTGGTTCACTATATAGTACTGTGAATAGCTCAGATGTGTAGGCCTTGACTTCAACATAGTCATTTCTGTGACCAGTCACTAGCTAATCACTCAGTTATTTCAATGCTAAATTCGCCTAGTTATTTCAATGCTAAATTCTCCTGTTTGATTTGTACTAAGTGCCTCGGTGAATGTGTATGCTGTGACTTTAATGTAGCTATTTCTGTGACCAGTTACAAGCTAATCACTCAGCTATTTCAATGCTAAATTCTATGCTAATTCCTTTGTCAAGGGGTGCCTCTGCGGATGTGTATGCTTTAACTTAGCTATTTCAATGCTAAATTCTATGCTAATTCCTTTGTCAAGGGGTGCCTCTGCGGATGTGTATGCTTTAACTTTTAACATAGCTATTTCTGTGACCAGTCACAAGCTAATCACTCAGCCATTTCAATGCTAAATTATATGCTAATTCCTTTGTCAAGGCGCTTTGTTTCCTCTCACACAGCTTAAAGGTCGTGATCTGAACGTGGCTCTTTCAGTCCAGCGCTGTCCTACCAGACAGTCTCGTCCCTTCACCTGATGAAGGCCGCTTGTGTTGTGGCCGAAACGTCGTGAGAATATTATTGTGTTATTTTATTTTATCAATTTATTATTTTATTCTCATTCTACGTGACTTTACCGAAAGAACCAAAGAACAGGCACCTTTTTTATTGTTTTTTTCGTTTCTTTTAATACAACGGTAAAAGTTCGTAACTTAGCGACAAGGATAAGTCGACATCATAGTCTGCCAACACACCCAGATTAAAAACCAGATGGCAGTCCACATTGGTGGCCTTGCATTATTACCTTATTTTACTCTCATTCACCTCAAATATTGTTTCTTATTGTATCTTGCTATCTACGCGACTTTACCAAAAGAACCAAGGAATATGAATTCCAGCAGTCAAGAAAGCTTAAGGGAAAGCTTAGTTATATCTCCAACCTCAGGATATCAAAATATAACTCGAGTATAAACAGCAGGAATCCCTGGATACAGACGGGGAACAAAGGTTAATAAAGCCCTAGGAATATACGTGGTAATAACGATGATAAATCACAAATCTTGGAAAACAAACCAAATAATAATTATATTCTTGGTTCTTTCGGTAAAGTCACGTAGAAGGGAAACAATAAAATAATAAAACAATGAAATTCTCACGACGTTTCGATTGCAACAAGCAATCATCATCAGGTGTGAAAACCACAACAAGAAAATTTGAAAAAAGTGGCCTTTTTAACGTTAACACCACGGAGAGCGATTTGGCAGTTATTCAAATGGACGAGTCCATCTATGTTCGGAAAAGAGGAGGGGGGAGACAAAATGGATGCAGTCTGAAAGCCACCGTAAGCGTGAACAATCAATTAAGACCTGAAATGGTTTATCAAATCCTTCCAATGATTGCTAAGCCAGAATCCATCTTCTTGGTTGAAATTGCCTCTGTGTTTGTATATGTGGATAGCCTCATAAACGAATCTCTCATGATAGCCAGATGGCTTGCAGATAACCTCTGTCTTGGAAAAGTCAATGTCATGTGAGCCTACTGAATTATAACAATGATCTGCCACGGCCGAGGTGTTGGTCCTACCATGTTTAAGGTCTCCTTTGTGTTCACGAATGCGGTCCGAGACATGGCGTTTGATTTCTCCAATGTAACTACTACCACTGAGGCAACTTAGTTTGTAGATGGCAGTGTACTGTATGTCCGGAATCACATCTTTTACAGACGTAAACAGACCACGGATTTTATGTAATGTGTTGAATCGGACCTGGATCTTGTGATTATTCAAGATTTTTTAGATATTTTTGTGATCCCCGCAATGTAGGGTAAAGTGATGGTTTTGAATGGCTCATGGAGGGTTCTTCTTCATGGTTGGAGTGATAGCTTTGCGGATTGTGTAGTCGGAGTAACCATTATCTTTTAAGAGCTTGGTGTACGTGCTTGAGTTCACTGGCTATGTGTTCCTGGTCGGATATGCATTGAGCTTTATGATGCAGAGTCTTGATGAGGGAATTCTTCTGGGATGGATGGTGGTGGGAATCCGGTTTCAGGTAAGCATCCGTATGGGTAGCTTTCCTGTAGACAGAGTGGCTCATTGAACCATCAGGTCTCTTTTTTATTAGGACATCTTTTTCGCCTTCCATGGTAAATCTGATGGCTGCGTGTATGGAATTGATGTGGTCGAGGAATTTGTCTAGAGCAGGCCGGCCATGTGGCCAGATTACAAAAGTGTCATCCACGTACCTCTTCCATAAGGTTGGGCGCAGAGTGGCAATCTGGATGGCGTCGGTCTCAAATTTCTCCATGAAAATGTTGGCTACAACCGGAGATAGGGGGGTGCCCATTGGGGTGCCCTCAGTTTGTAGAAAGTTCCATTTGCAACCAGGCCAAATAATAATTATGAAGTATTAGACCAAGGGTCATCCAGAAGAGATACAAGATAAAATGTATTCCATAGAGAGAGCCTCCCAACCGCCTTTGTCTTCCAAAAGCACGTGATAGCAATAAAATCACAAAGGCAGAGACTGCGCCCTTCTTTTAGAGAGGCAAAAATGTAACACCCAGCCACGAGGGAAGAGGGGGGGGGGGGGGAATGCAACCGGGCAAAAGGAACCCCTCCCAGATTATTTATTTCAGAAGTTGAAAAAAACTAGGAAAACACCTAAGGGAAATTTTGAGCATCTGTTTTCCACTGATGAAAAGGTGGTTTGAGGAGGGGGACAGAAACCAGGCTTTAGGGTGAGACTTAGCAGATTGCTTAATAAATCAGAACATACACACACACACGTACACCGGACAAACAACTGCCCCCACAGCAAAGAGCGAAATCAAAGGAAGTCCGGTCCTTTGTGAGAAGGCGAGCCGAGGGGAGAGAATTTCACATTAACAGTGACACGACACACATTTTCAGTACTGCAAGCAGCAGGCTCCGGGGTGGGCCCCGCAATTAACCAAGGATGGCGAGGCTGGCAGAGTAGCGATGTGTCACCGAGTGTGAGTTCAGAGCTGAAAGACGAAGTATCGCAAAAAGTGTATTCTACATTGAGTGCCAGCTCCTACCAGCAGCTGCAGCCCGAGAGAAAGAGTGACGAGCAACGTCAGGCAATCAACCTCGAGGAAGGGCGGAAAGCGCCAAGCATCGACCAAGCGAGCATCGCAGAGGGACCAGCCGCAGCTGACGAGCTGCGAGAGAAATTGTGCACCACCAGAGAGCACGGAGCAGGATAGAGCACGCAACCAGCGCCACCGAGCAAGGGTGTCTGCTACCAGCGAACCAGCTGCGAGCGCATCGTGCATCACCAGAGAGCACAAGCAGGAGAGAGCGCACAACCAGCGCTACCGGGCGGGTGTGTCAGCGACCTGCGGACGAGCAGCGAGCGCGATCGAGCACCTTCAAAGACAAGCATCATGCCGACTCAGCTCATCCAGCAGTGGACAGCTGCCACCGAGCGAGAGAGAGCGAGGGCGCCGTGTGTATGACATGCCCACACACACACACACACGACTCATCGCACCGCAGGGAACACATTTTTGGTACAAGAAACGCCACCTCGGCGTCTGCTTAACGCAAAGAGTTGAATAAGGAGACGATACACCGACACATAACACACATATCAGGACTAAAAAGAGTACTCCAAAGTTCTGTTTCAAAAAGGGTGGCCATCCTAAGGTGGTGCGTCAACTATTAGCTGATCATGAAAAGCATTGCTGCCCATTGAGTTATGTGGATACGGTCGTTTAGAAGTATTTGTCATTCTTTTTGTTAATTGACTAACTGTACCAATCAATTTATTGATGAAACTAACATTTATAAACATCTACATTTATAAACATCTACGTTACAAATCTACACACAGAGATACTATTGTGTTAAACTCTTTCTTTTGATCACAGAATCTTGCCCGCAAATTTATTGAAGCCTTAACCAATTGATAAGTATTTGCTAGACAGATGGGCACACTTCCGCACAACATTGTTCCAAGACATTTCGTTAATTGCATAATCTTACAAATGAATTCATTGAGGTCTACTTTTGCTTTCGGGACATGTTTCTTTATTGCTGTTCGTATGAATATTGTCACACTTTTTAAGGATTTTTTCCCATCGCCGTGAATGCTCGCTTTACTCTGAGGATTTGCCGATTGTTCCGTTACCCAGTTTAACACGTAATCATTGAGGGTCAAATGTACGGATCAAATGAGGAGAACATCTCCAGGAGTACTGTGTTGACATTCCTAGCATAAGAGTTCACATATTAAAGTGTTATGATTTTGTTTAGAGATTAAAATTGCTTAACACAGAGTCTGAGTGGTGCCTTCCTAAGTTAATGCATAATAATCTTAATTATAAGAACTGTATCCTGCGGTGAGATTTGAATCTTGAGACCTGACATAAAACACACTAAGACATAATCAGTAAAAGTTAAAGCGAGAATAATTGTATTATCCGATTGATAATACAACCCTAGACAACGAAGCTGAGCTTAATCAGCATACTTACATCACACTTGCATAACTTCCTACCATTCATTTTATTATCCCGATTGATAATACAACCCGGAACAATTACACCTCCCTAAATAGCATAAATTACGTGCATAATTACATAAATTAGCATAATTTCGGAAAATTACACGTTTTCCCATTTTTTATTTAATTTTTATTATTTTTATAAATTTTTCAAGAACCGACATATATAACAGCCCCCAAGTAGTTTCTCACGGATCAGGGTCGGAATTTCTCGTCGAAGCTGCTGCGTGAGGTGTGCGACGCGCTATGCACTCAAAAGGTTATAACATTGCCCTACCATCCTCAAATGGATGGTATGGTGGAGGGCCTGCACAGGACTTTGACATCGATGCTCTCTGTCAGGTGGTTAACGTGGTGCAAACTAATTGGGATTTTCATGTTCTGGGGGTCTTGGCAGTATACAGGATGGCCCCCAAACGCTTCCATGGGATTTCCACTGTTTTCCTTATGTATGGGCTGGAAAAGGAACCCCCCATGGAAGTCAAATTGGGCATGACTGGGGGAAAGGGAAAACAGCCATGCCCGTGTCCCTGCAGGTTACGCTGGGTCATATATCGGCAGCACACGACGCAGCTAAAGAAAACACTGCCATGGTGCACGCGGTCAATGAAAGGAAAGCAGGGCATGGAAACATGCGTGAGCATGTGCTTCCATGGGCAATCGGGGACAGGGCATGGTTATACTGCCCACAGGTGCCCCTGGGTACGTCCCCCAAGTTGCATCGACCATGGCAAGGACCCGTGGAGGGGGTGGAAATCAAACAGACTCAGTGCGTGGGTATACAGGTGGGGCGTCGCCCTTGGTTCATTCACCTGTCACGTCTAAAGCCATATGTTCCTCCCCAAACAGACAGCTCCATCCCCAAGTCCTGTACGGCCGGTGTCTGATGTGTCCGACGAGCCAGGGAAATCGGCCACAGAGAGTGTGCATCAGAAGGATTGCATTGTGCCCCCCACAGATTCTGAGCCCCTGAAGTCTGGGGAGTCACAGGGTTCTGCCACAAGTGATGGACCGCTGGCTGGAGCCCAGTCAACTTCTTCAAAAGAAACAGGGGAGGAGCCGACCCCTTCAAGGCTTTTGTGCGAGCCCCCGTTGCCCGGAGAAAAGCAAGATATCGCCCACAAAGATGGACCGGCGTCAAGAACCCGGTCGAAATATGCTAAGTTCCGATAATACGGATCTCCCTTGTGTGTTTTTAATGTCAAGGTCACTGTGAGAGAGATGTGTATCGAGTTATGCCTTTTGCATTGTGTTGTTAATTGTTGTTCATTGGGTTATTTTTTTATATTTATTTCTTCTCTTGTTGTTGGAGGGCGACTGCCTCCAACTGCCCAGTAGCGTCCTACACGAGCCTCCTCCACAGAGGCCGATCTTGACAATGCTGGTACCAGTCATCGGCAAGTCCACTCAGCTCCACATCCTCCTGTACCACGTCACTTCATCTCCTCTCTAGCCTGTGCAGTGCCCGTTTGGCCCCCTTGATCCAGCCTGCGGTGATTGGGCATGCTGGCTACATGGCCCAGCCAACGCAGCCTTGCCTGCCAGAGGTGCTCACCGATGGGACTTTGTCCAAATCTTTTGAGGATTTGTGAGCTCCTCACACAATCCACCCTGGTTAAACCCAGGATTGATCATAGGCAGGCCAGCCTAAATGTTCCTTACCGGCGAAGATGTTCCATTAGGGGGTCCACGTTTTGCAAGCATAGAGAAGGGAGGGAATGACTGGCGGAGAAGACTCGAAGCTTCGTGCAGAGCGACAGACCAGGTAGCTTCCACACAGTGTTATGCAACCAATGAAAAGATAATGCCGCTCGACTGATTCGGAGTGAGACCTCTGCTGTTAAATCGGAGCCGGTCATGAGCACACTGCTCAGGTATGGGAAACTTTCCACTCTCTCCACAACTGCCCCATCACCGATTGGGAGTTGTGGGGGTGGAGTGCCCGATGGTACAAAATACCCAGGCAGGTGCTTCGTTTTGGTGGGTCTGATGGTAAGGCCCCACCTCTTCGTGGCACACTCCAGTTTGAGCAGCAGCGCCTCCAACTCTTCCTCTGAGTGAGCTGCAATTATCAGGTCGTCGGCATACATAACGTGGTTGATCAATAGGGAGCCATCCCTTGACCGCACCCGGGCATAAATCAGCCTTCCATTGTATCTGTACCAGATGGAAATTCCTCCAGCACAGCTACTGAAGGCTTCACGAACTACGTAGTCAAAAGAGATGTTAAATAATGTTGGAGCCAGAGAACATCCCTGTCGCACCCCAAGGTGTACAGGGAATGGCTCTGAATCCCAGCCACGTAGTTTTACCAGGGCCTGTTCACCATCATGAAGGTCTTTAATGAGCGTGAGCATAGGGTCAGGGACTCTGAAAGCACGAAGAACAACCCAGAGCCCAGACCTACTGATAGTATCATAGGCCTTGACCAGGTCAATGAAGCAGAGATGTAGGTCTTGTTGGAATTCCCTACACCTCTGCTGTAGCAGACGGACATAAAATATGGCATCTGTGCAGGACCGCCTTTTCCTGAAACCGCATTGGGGCTCCGCAAGACTCTCCTCAGCGTGCCTCGCAAGGCAATGTTGAATAATCCTTGCCAGGACCTTTCCCGGTACACTGAGGAGAGATGCCCCTGTAGTTATTACAGTCTGTGCTGTCGCCCTTCTTAAACAGGGGGACCACCAGGGCATCCTTCCAATCCTGTGGAACCTGTCCAGTGGCCCAGACTGTTGTTATGATGTCATGTGGGGCAGTCTGCGTACAAACGCCACCCTCCCTCAGCATTTCGCTTGGGAGAGCATCTCAGCCCGGTGCCTTTCCTGGTCTCAGACTCTGGATCGCCTTCAGTACTTCCTCAACGGATGGCACCTCAACCAGCCACTCACAGGGGGTGACTTCCTCCTCCAATATTTGAGGCACCGCAGCCTCTGTAGGCTCATCTCTACTTTGTCCCATGATGTTTTCCAGGCGGAGGGATTCCCCCTCCCCCAGGACCTCACAGAAATGCTCAGCAAATCTGCAGACTTGTTCCTGGGGGTCGGAGATTAGATCACCATTCTTTCCCCTAATGATGGTAATAGGTGTGGTGCTGCAGGTTACTTTTTTGATGGAGTTAAATAGGGATTTGTGATCACGGGCCATTCAGGCAGATTCTATCTCCTCAGCAACCCGCGACCATCCACCCATCCTTGCAGCGCCTCACGGCTCTCCGAACCTCCGAGCGAAGGCTGCGGTAAGCCTCCTCATTCTCTAACATGGGATGCTGTAGCCGATTAGAGTGGGCCTGTCGCTTTTTCTCAACCATCCTGAACACCTCCTCTGTCAGACATGGTCTCTGGGGGAGGTCTGGACCGTGTACCCAAAGCAGCCATTGCAGCGGCATGAGTCACAGTCCTAAACCTCGCCCATTTACCCTCGATATCAGGAGGAGTGGGGGACAATGCCAACAGCAGCTGCAAGCGATGATTAAATTCTCGTTTCCAACTTCCATCAGCTAGCTGAGACCAGGCCACCTTAGGTAGGAATGGGGTCCTGGGTGTACACCCACCACTGGAGTGGAAGAATGGCAGGTGCATCTTAAAGATGACAAGTCGATGGTCAGAGGGCAGATCAGCTCCATGGTAAGTCCTGGTGTCAAGGACATGGACTCGCATCCGCTGGTCCGTCACTATGCTTGGACCCGGCATGCATCCATGATGTTGTGTGGATGCGCTGATGCCCGAACAGCGTGTTGGTAATTACAAGCCCATGGGCTGCTCAAAAATCTAGCAGCCTCCTACCGTTGTTATTGAGCTGATCTGGCCCATGCCTTCCAATCACTCCAGACCAGGTGCCAGTATCATGACCAACTCGGGCATTGAAGTCACCCAACAAGATCACTCTATCCCGACGGGCCACTTTAGTCGGCCTTGCCTGCATCCCTACACGGATGTTCGTCTTCGGTGGGGGCATAAGTAACCACGACCACCACTCATCGCCTCTGGTTGATGGGAAGGCGAGCCCAGACACACACACAGACACACAGATACACAGACACACACAAACAGACAGACACACACAGATGAGACACAACACACATCCGGCCTCGGGCCGTGACGTCACGTCTGCTTCCGCCCAGTGTGTCGCTGGAGCCATGCTGCAAGCTACGTGCTGAGGAGCGTCTCTCTGCACGAAGCCTCCTGGAGCCTCTCCTGTAGCAGTCACCGTGGAGGCTCACGCGCTGCGCAGTTCCTCATGCACCCTCATGGCGCTGCTCGTGGCGAGCTACGCGTTCCTCGCGTCTGTGCCCACGGAGAAGAATTTCTCCCCGAACTGGCTGGTGAAGCTGGGGGGGGCCTGGGAGGTCCAACCGCCACAGGACGGACAGCCTCTACCTCTCGCCGAAGCGACCGGGGCCGTCCACATCAGTGACCGCCTCGCAGATCACGAAGCCGAGAGGGAGCCTCGAGTCACATCCTCTCCCGCCCATGCCGTGGAGGTTCCCCAAAGAGGAGGAGAAGACGATGACAACCCAGCTCCCTCAGGGTGGACGACCTTCATGGAGATGCTGCACAGCAGGCCGGTGGCCATCACCTACGAGGTGGCAAGCACGGGGATTGCCATCCTCAGCCTCGGAGTGTCGCTAAAGAATGCAGTGGTGAGTGCCGGCTTCACACTGACACAGAGCATCAGCGTAGCACCGCGACAGGCACCACACGCAGAGACACCACACGCAGAGACGCATCACGCGTACAGATCACTCGCGCAGATATAAAAATCTCACTCGCATACACCACACACACAAGTATATATCACATCCACACACATCCTCGACAAAGTCATATACATCATTTGGAACAAGCAAACACCTTGCTCAATTTTTTTCAATGGTTGCTTAATTTGAAACCATCTTCTCGGTTGAAATTGTGTCTGTGTTTGTAAATCTGAATTGCCTCGTGGACAAATCTCTGATGATAACCTGTCGGTTTGCAAAGGACCTTGGTATCGGAGAAAATTATATCATTGTTTCACCCACAGCGTTGAAACAATGATCAGCTACGAACCAAACATTAAACTAATTTCAATGGTACAGTATATTTATTTCAAATAGTGGCACTCCAAACTTCCAAGGTCGTGATTTTTATTGTTTTATTTTTTTACCTACGTGACTTTACCTAATAGAACCAATGAGTATGGATCCTTGCAGGCACGAAAGCTTCAAATACAAATTTCAATGGTACAGTATATTTATTCTAGTAGTGGTATTCCAAACTCCCAGGGTGGTGTATTATCATCTTGTGCTAATTCCAAGCTTTGTCAATGGTGCGTTTCATGCTAATTTCCTTGGTCAGGGCGTTTGCTGTTTGTCCCCTCACAGCTTAACGTGATTTTACCTAATAGAACCAAAGAGTATGGATCCTTGCAAGCACGAAATCTTCAAATCTAAATTTCAATGGTACAGTATATTTATTCTAGTAGTGGTATTCCAAACTCCCAGGGTGGTGTATTATCATCTTGTGCTAATTCCAAGCTTTGTCAATGGTGCGTTTCATGCTAATTTCCTTTGTCAGGGCGTTTGCTGTTTGTCCCCTCACAGCTTAACGTGATTTTACCTAATAGAACCAAAGAGTATGGATCCTTGCAAGCACGAAATCTTCAAATCTAAATTTCAATGGTACAGTATATTTATTCTAGTAGTGGTATTCCAAACTCCCAGGGTGGTGTATTATCGTCTTGTGCTAATTCCAAGCTTTGTCAGTGGTGCGTTTCATGCTAATTTCCTTTGTCAGGGCGTTTGCTGTTTGCCCCCTCACAGCTTAAAGGGAGGAGACCAGCGCTTGGCTTTCTTCACTCCAACGCTGTCCGCTGGACAGGTTGGTCCCTTCACCTGATGAAGGCCGCTTGTGTTGTGGGCGAAACGTGATTTTTGTGTTTTAATTTTTTACCTACGTGACTTTACCGAATAGAACCAAAGAGTATGGATCCTTGCCGTCATGAATGCTTCAAATCTAGAATTGTAGACCTACACAAGGCTGGAATGGGCTACAAGACCATTGCCAAGCAGCTTGGTGAGAAGGTGACAACAGTTGGTGCGATTATTCGCAAATGGAAGAAACACAAAAGAACTGTCAATCTCCTTCGGCCTGGGGCTCCATGCAAGATCTGACTTCGTGGAGTTGCAATGATCATGAGAACGGTGAGGAATCAGCCCAGAACTACACGGGATGATCTTGTCAATGATCTCAAGGCAGCTGGGACCATAGTCACCAAGAAAACAATTGGTAACACACTACGCCGTGAAGGACTGAAATCCTGCAGCGCCCGCAAGTTCCCCCTGCTCAAGAAAGCACATATACATGCCCGTCTGAAGTTTGCCAATGAACATCTGAATGATTCATGAGGACAACTGGGTGAAAGTGTTGTGGTCAGATGAGACCAAAATGGTTGCTCTTCGGCATCAACTCAACTCGCCGTGTTTGGAGGAGGAATGTTGCCTATGACCCCAAGAACACCATCCCCACCGTCAAACATGGAGGTGGAAACATTATGCTTTGGGGGTGTTTTTCTGCTAAGGGGACAGGACAACTTCACCGCATCAAAGGGACGATGGACGGGGCCATGTACCGTCAAATCTTGGGTGAGAACCTCCTTCCCTAAGCCAGGGCATTGCAAATGGGTCGTGGATGGGTATTACAGCATGACAATGACCCAAAACACACGGCCAAGCCAACAAAGGAGTGGGTCAAGAAGAAGCACATTAAGGTCCTGGAGTGGCCTAGCCAGTCTCCAGACCTTAATCCCATAGAAAATCTGTGGAGGGAGCTGAAGGTTCGAGTTGACAAACGTCAGCCTCGAAACCTTAATGACTTGGAGAAGATCTGCAAAGAGGAGTGGGACAAAATCCCTCCTGAGATGTGTGCAAACCTGGTGGCCAACTACAAGAAACGTCTGACCTCTGTGATTGCCAACAAGGGTTTTGCCACCAAGTACTAAGTCATGTTTTGCAGAGGGGTCAAATACTTATTTCCCTCATTAAAATGCAAATCAATTCATAACATTTTTGACATGCGTTTTTCTGGATTTTCTTGTTGTTATTCTGTCTCTCACTGTTCAAATAAACCTACCATTAAAATTATAGACTGATCATTTCTTTGTCAGTGGGAAAACGTACAAAATCAGCAGGAGATCAAATACTTTTTTCTCTCACTGTAGCAACTGAATGTACATCAGCGATGTTTGCTTCTTAATTGATTGTTACATCCCGATAAAGTGGATTGTTTTGAATTATCCAGTTGAGTGGATTGTAAACTTGTTCCCGATTTATAGAGAAATCACGTGTGATGTTGAGATTGTCAAGATGTTTTGTGATGACAACCATTACAGTATTATCCATTGTTCGTGGAAGTTTGTCACTTACTTGAAAGATGTCCATAGCAAAGAGCACTGCCTGTCCACGGAAGCCATATTGACCGAAGACTCCACGTAATTTGATGATCTTGACAAATGGTAGAACTCTTGATAATAGACGTTGTTCTGGCTGTGTTAAGACTGGAATCACATCTTGAATTTCACGAGAATCCAAATTATTCCAGTGAGCTTTTGGCGGTACAGCTCTTGTCACTGTTGATGTGTCTTGCAACGTGAACACATTTCCAATGGTTGCTTTGATGACAATGTGGTTTGTAGATAGTGCAATGTATTTTCATTACGTCGTAC
This sequence comes from Petromyzon marinus, assembly GCF_048934315.1. Lineage (NCBI taxonomy): Eukaryota > Metazoa > Chordata > Hyperoartia > Petromyzontiformes > Petromyzontidae > Petromyzon > Petromyzon marinus. The sequence continues at coordinate 148,514 of NW_027423157.1, forward strand.
TCTGTAAATCTGATTTGGACAAGAGCGTTTGATGTAGACTTCACAGATTTTATGACTATGTATTGATTGCATTGTCAAATGTTGTCATGTCAGCATTGAGTGTTTGAAGACGTTGCTATTGATAGACGATTTCGCTTTAATATAACATCACGTGCTTCAAGTCTTTCTGCAACTCTGAATTGTCACATGTGTGCACGCACAGATTGCAATCGACCATCACGAGCTTCTGGTGTTTCTTGATTTCTTGATTGTATGTGATGTTGACGGTCTTGTTGCAATAGGACGTTACGTGCTTCTGGTGTTTCATCATGAAAACGATCACGTCGTTTGTCAAGTCTGGTGCGCTTTGCCTCTTCATCTTCATTAACACGCTTTTCTTGGTACTTTTGCTTATTTAACCGTCGCTTTCGTAGCGTTGCAGTTTATTTTCGCTTTCTCTTCCCATGATCCGTTGTTTGTTTAGCATTTGTCGTTACCGTAGGTCCTTATTTTTTGTTTAATTTGTTGGTTTGCATTTTTTGTTGGCACGAGTATAGGACAAATGACTTTGGGTCAAAGAGTGGCTGGCAATTTGTGATGAGTCGGGGCTTGAACTGATGAGCTGAGAGTTGAAAAGTCACATTTACAGACCTCAGCCAAGTTATCAAGCACAGATAACTCACTTAAATATGCTAGAGTTTAAAAGTAGCAAAAATGTTAATTAAAAAAAAGACATACCCAAGATTTGAACTTTTGAGCTTTAGAAAGGCCAATGCTCAATCGATTTGTCCACCGCAAACAGCTAAATTTTTTAATGTAAATGGATAAAACATCAATACAAATGTAAAAATGTCACTTTCAATGGGGTTAGTGCAAAAATGACGTCACTGACCCTATCTATGCATTGTCCCATTGGATGCACTAATTTTTTACTTTAAATGGATAACACATCAATAGAAATGTTAAAAGTTAACTTTCAATGGGTTTAGTGCAAAAATGACATCACTGACCCTATCCATGCATTGTCCCAATGGATGCACTACATCATAATAAACAACTTTTGTAAACACACCAAAGATTTATTGAGAAAAAAAGTTCAAGTAACAATCATGTGCCTCATGCTGTTGTAGCATTCTAGTGACACCACTGTGATGACACATGTATATGAGGGTGCCTCAATAGGCCAGGTCTACAAAGTGAGGTTTTATATTTCTCACTTTTTCACAGTTTTATCCCAGTTGTGCTGTAGGCGTCCTGTCTTGAAATGAAGTATCCTTTAAGATATATTGGAGGGCATTGCAATCTGTTGTGTTAGAGAACGGCACATGGAAGTGAATGGATAACCCTTCAAATTGCCTGGTCCGCACAGTAGAGGATAGCACCGTCATGGCAGTCCTTTAGTCATCCACTCTACCACATGAGAGTAATTTTCATTGCAAGATAGTCAAACTAATATTGTCAGTCGCAGAGCTCTATTATTCACATCTGGATTAGAATTAACGAGGTCAATTTTGTAAAACTACACAAACTCTCTTGAAGCCCTCTTATGGCTAACAAACCTCGACATTTGCATTTAGCTCCTAAACATATTGCTGTTTATCCAAATATATGCTGAACATATTTTATTTGATGGGTTTTTTGTGCAGTCATTGGTGACGGGGAAATACCGCCAACTGACTACACTTTAAAACCCACTAATCAGAGGTGACTGTTTGGATTTGAACCCAGCAGTGCCAGTTCAGAGCTCTGATCTCTGAGCCACCCAGCCACCTCCCCCAAACACATTCCTGCGGAGGGAGCTGGTAGGAACGTTGGGTTGCTCGGTCAATGGCCAGGTTCAACGGCGGCGTGGTGTATTCCGCAAATATTCCCAACTGTGAGGGCAGACACAAACCAGCCCTCCCCACCCAGCCCAGCCCCACCCCTCCCACCCCCCACCCAGCCCCACCCTCCCTACCCAGCCCCTCCTCACCCTGCCCCTCCCCACCCTCCCCAGCCCCACCCTCCCCACCCATCCCAACCCTCCCCACCCAGCCCCTCCCCTCCCAAGTTTCAAGTTTCATTTATTAGGTATAGCCCTGTGAGCCATGCAGCTCTTAAGTCGGGTGCAACCGCAACAAACAGAATATGAACACAGAACATCCCAAAGCGACGACGCGCAACAGAAACATCCTGGAATAAACCAGCAAATATTCCACACAAAAAAACTTGTTAAAACACTGTGCAAAAATCACAATGTGGTGAAAGCCAACAACAACCATAAGACATATTCTTAGTTCTTTCGGTAAAGTCACGTTGAAGGGAAACAACAAAATAATAAAATATATATAAAACAATAAAAATTCTCACGACGTTTCGACCATAACACAAACGGTCATCTTCAGGTGTGTTGGTGCTAATCCCTCACACCAACATGATGCTAATCCCCCAGTTTCATGCTAATTTATATGTAAACCCCTCTCCCTCCTCCTCCGGTCCGAGCTCGTCGCTCTCCATGGTGCTCATCCCTCACACCAACATCATGCTAATCCCCCATTTACATGCTAATTTATATGTAAACTCCTTTGTCAAGGCGCTTTGTTCCTCCCACAGAGCTTAAAAGACGCTGTCAAGCTGGCAGGGTTCACTCTAGCGCTGTCTTCCGGGCAGTCCTGTTTTCTTCACCTGAGGAAGGCTACTTGTGTTGTGGCCGAAACGTCGTGAAAATTTTATTCTGTTATTATTTTTATTATTTTATCTCCATTCTACGTGACTTTACCGAAAGAACCCAGAAGATGAATCCCTGCAGTCACGAAAGCTTTAAATCGAAATTTTACAGTAAAACAATTGATTTTTCTGCACTGCCCTCTTCTGCCCACCACGTAGCACAGTGGCAGTCTATAACTACCTATTTTGCATCGTGGTCACCCAGCAGAACTTAGCTTCTGAAATTTTACAAGATCAGGCTAATTCTGGGTGACTTAGTTGTAGGTCTATGACAATACACTACAGGACAGAAAATAATGTATTGCACACGTAGCACGTGCTGATGGGTGTTGTGCAGGTCGCTCTGAACCTTTTTACATTCCCGTTTTACTTTCCTAGATTATGGATGAGGCAGCATCTCAAGTTGACTTTCCTGAGTTTGAGTCGGTACCAGGTGGATCGTCTCTGCAAAGGTATGTGTTCACGTTTCAATTTAAGCCAAACTTTTGACTTACAGCTTACTTTTCTTAAATCAGTATTGAAAAGTAGATACTATATTGGCTATTGTTGTGTATATGCCTTTTCCATCTTAATATTAACAAGTATTTTTTTGATATATAGATACATATTTCTCTTGGTTTTTTTTTTCATTTTAATAATGAATGAAAACAGTCCCGAGTCCCTCAGCAACAGCAGGTACAGGTCAGGGACGTGCCAGGGAATTAAAATAATACCTCCCAGGGTCAGAGGTCACCAACCAAGTGCTGAAAAGCGGATTCCAAGGGACTGAGGTAAGCGCCTGAAGGCCAGGCCATTATCACAGGCTGTGTGCATAAGGGGAGCTAACTTAAACAACCCGCACGTCTGAACGTGAGGGGGCCGTTGATCTGAAATTAAGAATAATGACTCCCAGAGCAGAAGGTGGGATGGCCTCGGTGAAAGAATAAGAGTTGTATATCTCTCAAGGACGCAGACTCGGCTAAGCAGCATAAGCACAAGCTGCAGGGTTGACGTGAGCGGAGCCAGGGTCACCAGGAGTTTGCGTTGGCCTGGACATAGTTAAGTCAAAAAGCTCATGTACCCTGTGGTACTATTAAAGTAACGTTAAAGTTCGGGATTCAATGACAAAAGTGGCGTAACATGGTCAATCATCACACCCACTCCTATTGGCAACCAGTCAACCATCACCCGTCTATTAATTCAATATGAAATGTTATTTACATATTTTAATAATTTCTATACAACTTGACTCGAAGCATATGACAATCAGAATTTTCCTCAGTCAAAGTGAATGCTATAACCTCCAGACATAAACGAATATAAGCAGAGTTAATATAAGGTTGGAGAGGAAGAAAAACAAGCGCACCGCAAAATTACAAACGTAAGCTAAACTGGAAACCCAAGGACGTGGAGAAGGAGGCAAATGAATGCCAGCTGGTAAAGCTGACATCGGGACGCTAGAGATAAGAATAAGAGTGGCATGAATCAAACAACTCATTATCGCTGCCACCTGCACTCAACAAGGCTGAAAACGGCGATCACTAACCCGCCCTCACCTACACGGAGTGACGGAAATTAATGAGGCTTTGAATTGGCGGCGTCAGCGAGACAGCGGCCACAACACGCTAGAGAGAGTGTGGGGCAGAGACTGAGAGAAACAGCAAGCAGGAATATGGGCGGGGGCTTGGAATGTCAGCGTGTCAGCAAAAACCCTAGCAAGTTTTTAAGTAAGATGAAACATTACATTGTGGAATCCATAACATTCATGTGGGTGCTATTCACCGTGAACTATACTAAGCTTATGTTCTTAGCTCTTTCGGTAAAGTGTATGTTTGAGTGATATTCGTAAAATTTATACTAAGCTTACAAAAAACCTAAACTGCACAATGACTTGGGCGATGTTAAACCCAGGGTCGGAGAGAAAGGGAGATCCCGGCCGTCTTTGTATCCCCACAGCGCGGGGTAGGAGTGTGTATAAGCTCGGGAAAACACCTTCCCTTGAGTCAGACACCACGATGGAAACGACACAGATCTCGGGTTACATACCGAGTCATAATTGTGGAACTGTGGTGAAATGAAAATGTTAACTTAAAACTTTTTAACCCTTCCCTTGTGTGTCGGGGATATGACATGCAGGGAGGAAAGCTTGCCCTCCCTCTCTCGTACCGGCAGACAGAGAGGCAGACCGAGAGGCACCTTCGAGACAATTTGTAACATCTGATTGTTTTACTTTTGGTGTTTTATGGAAGGAGGGTTAGAACGGAATATGCCGTGGGTGATGCGCACAAGGACACACTGACACAAGTACGGACACATACATACGGATAGATCATGACACAGCAAAATCAAAAGAAGCCCCGCCTTGTGGGCAGGATCCAAGTGAAGGGATTTTTGGCATAAAAGAGAACGCTACAGCATTGAAACCTCAGTTCGACCGGGGGGGGGGGGGGTCGACTCACCAGGGAGTTCGACCAGTTCGGTCGGAACTCGGGGGAGTTCGGCCGGCTCACTGGAGCCGGCCCATCGGGGCAGTTCGACCGGGGGGTCGGCTCAGGAGTGAGCTGCGGCCAGCAGCTCAGCTCTGCTCCGACCTCATCATCAGCAAGGGCTAAAAGCAGCTCGGCTCATCAGCCAGAGGGGCTTCTACCAGCTCGGCATCTGCCAGCAGGGCAGAGTGCGCCGTCAACCACAGTGCGCCGTCAACTACAGTGTGCCGTCAACCACAGAGCGCCGTCCGCCACCGCGTGCCATCAGCCACCAGAGAGCAGCGCAGCCATCCAGCAGTGAAGAGGATCTGCTGCCTGCGGCTCCCCGTGCTGCGCGTGTCCGAGCTGCACCAGGAGTGGGCAGCGTGCCATCTCTCCTCCCCAGCCGAGGACAGAGGCTGGCCGCCGTGTGGAGGAGTGCCGAGCTGTCCGTATGATACACCCCCCATGCACCCTCACCGCTCTAAAGGGAGCGAGTATACTTTTCCTACAAGGGATGCCAACGTCGGCGTATGTTAACGCAAGAAGACCAACCACACTCACATTATCCTATAAAAAAAGAACTCAACGATACGATGATGCGCTATGCCCCCCACTACACGACCAATCTGACGTTCGCTTGACCTAAAGACTCAACTCCAAACACTGACTATTCAAAACAATTAATATCACTCAAACATACACGGGTCCTTAACCACTCAAGTCCATAGGCCATCAGTGGCTGTGAAGGCATCACAACGAGACCGAGTGATAACCATCCGTCGTTTATAAGTATATTCATAATTTTCCTCTTTAATATTTAGTGGGCTGTACTCTTAATCGCATAAATTCCCAACAGATCCATCAATACGAATTGATTCTTGACACCTTCCGCAGAGCCACACTCACGTGGGGAATGGTGTGTCCCACCAGATCCTTATCAGGCGATCTGGTCCACAATTAATTAAAACTTGGTATAAGGTAAAGATCTTCGGGGAAAAAGAGCACACCATCGCATGCCCTTACTCAAAGCCATTCTGTAGTCAGATAATCTGCCGATGTATCTGTTGAGATTTGTGCCTTTAAGAATAATAACTGTTTTTGATTGTTTTTGTTATCGCCGTATAATCTTTAAAGTACCTTTCGTTCATAATCGCCGCACGTACTGGCGTACTCTACAGACTACTCAACTGTTCTGTGACCCAATGTGCTAACAACGTGATAAGGGTTGCATACGATCAATAAGGAGTGCGGTACTGCGTGAACAATTTAAGTATAATTATTTATTATAAAGTTAAGGTTTTTGTTTAGCATAGCATTTGCATGTTTTAACGACTCTCTCTCACTAATAACAACAATCGCGTTATGCGGGATCCATGTGCCGTTGTCAAAGTGAAATCGTGCAGTCGTTGATGATACTGTATTGATACCGTGTTGACGTTCCGAGATTGAGAGTTCACATACGATTGATTGCATTATCCCGATTGATAACACCACCTCGTCAACGAGGCGGGGCCTGATTATCATAAAGGCTATCATTCACATAACCACACCCATTCGTATAAATTAATACGATTATCTCTCGTATTAGCATAATGTATACGCATAAGTACACAAATTAACATAGTTTCGGATTAATTATGCAAATTTCATTTAATTTTCATGATTTTTCATCAATTTTCACACACCCACATATACAACACTATTGTGATTGCATTTGTTGAGTTATGACCTGTTCCACAGATAAAATGTTTCTTACTCGCAAGCCGGTTCCTTATTTAAAATGTATACTGCATTCTCGTGTTATTTATTGTCAAATATTCTAACACCGCTGCTAGACTTCCTTTCGTAAGACATCCTCTATGCATCTTATAATCCATCCAGCACATTATATCAGCAGCAAATACGTATTCTGGCTGGTGAACCAAGTAATTTTCTCTCAAATATCGTGTCTCTTCTCAGGGCCCTGTACCACCTGTCGCGTCTGAAAGAGCTGGTTGACACCATCAAGGAGAACAAGGATGGCTGACTACCCGTGATATAGAAAGCCCGAAAGCATTTTACAGCGGTGGTCGAGGTTTGTCCTCAAGAAGGATACGTTCGCTTGGTCCTCCTGCTAATTCATGGTTCTTAAACGTCAATGGTACACCAGGCGCTGTGGTGTGAATCGCATTGCAAAAATGTGAAGTTCGTTCAGGGTTGGAGTTAGTGAATGGTTGCAGCAGTATTTTGCACAGCAACGCCATAAGACTCAAACGTCACTTTGAAAGAGAACGGATATGTGAACAATATTGTGAGCACAACTAAACCAATTGTGTTAGTCATTTTGGAAGGAGCCTACTTTATTGGGAACATACATGCTAGTATTTGTGTAGTTATAGACATTTGGGAAATCACTGTAAACGGACATTTGCTTATTTAGATTGCACTATACCTGTATTGTAAAATTTCAGAATATTTTACGTAGTTTCTACTCAATAAACCAACGTTGTATTTGTATAGTGTATGCAACCCATGACTTGGATTGTTTTTATCATGTCTTGCTGAGCATGATTGGCTATGTACGGTGTGAAAGAAATTAAACATAAAATATTTCCTGATATTTGAATGTTTTATGCTGTACATGTAAATTTATTTTACAATAAATCTGAGACAAAGGCTTATACACATGGAAATGATAATATTCAGCTATGATTTGTATTTCTCAAGTATTTCAAGGAAAGTCAGCGAGTCTCGTGACATGTCTGCACATTTGGGGGTGATGATTGCGATGTAAATCCAAGCACTAACCTGCTTACATTCCTAGAGTATTTATGGTGAATTTGGGCATTCTGGGTGATTAGGTTTTAGGCCAAACACAGGCAGATGGTTGGGGATAGATGTTTTCAAGCATCTATTAATTATTCATCGGCATGTACTATTTTACTATGATGTAAAGTTCAAAAACATGGTTGTTCATGAAGGGAATGGAATAAAAACTCAACCGTGCACAAGCATGGAGGAATTAGTACTTGGAATTCAATGCAAAGATCTGGCCATATGGTGTTTACTGGGCACCAGGGTTGCCAAACATTGCATGAAAGATGTGTATCAGGCACAGCTTGTGCATTATGAAAAAATTATCACTTCCTGAAGAAGTGCATTTTGCTTCTGTCTTAGATCACCGTCAAAAGAAATTAGAGCAAATGTGACTCGACTGACAGGCAGCATTTATACTTGTGTAGTGTCCTCCTTCCGGCGTGTGGTGTGTGTCGCAGACACTTAGTCGGAGACGAGGTAGTTGCGGGAGGCATCGTCTCTCTCTTTATTATCTTGTTCACACCAAATCCTGCCTCACTCTCTCGACCACGCTGCCATAGAGCCCGGTCTAGACACGACTCTGTCCACATTGCACGGATGGCGTTGACCGAGATGGCTAACTACTGTCTGGCCAGACAATGATCAGACAAAGGCGGTGGCAACGACAGCGACGACGAGACGAGTCTACTCCCAGAACCGGCAGCCCAGAGCTCTCGCTCTCCGCTGCTGATATTCTACTCGGCGTGGCTTGGCTCCGGCCAAGCCGCACCTCCCTTCTCGAACCCACCAGAGGGTTCCTTTGCCCCAATTCCTCTGCTCGGCCGGAACACCCGTAAAAATGCTCAACAGTGTGTGCGCAAACTGTCCACCACAGTTGCTGCTGCTGGACAGCAGTCGGCGCTGTGTCACTACACTTGTATGAACACAACAATTACATAATCACATTTACACTTATACAAGAGCAGTTGAATGAATAACGATTGCACTTAATATTGGTTATGTGCAGCAGGCAGTCAGATTTATTATGAAGCAAGTAACACGACAAAGGCATCACATAGCATAAAGACAGTATTAAGTATAACATTTTAAGCATGGAAGGCACTTAAACTTGTGAATATTTTTACAAACGACTAATGGCAACTGGTAATTACAGGCAAGAAAGAACACTGACAAGTACATACAACTGCACAATCATACTGTTCAGTCACTGTCAATGGGTTTCTTATCTTAATGAGCTTTAAATTTTGATTTAAAGCTTTCGTGACTGCAGTGATTCATATTCTTGGTTCTTTCGGTAAAGTCACATTGAAGGGAAACAATAAAATATATAAAACAATAACATTTTCACGACGTTTCGACTGCAACACAAACAGTCATCATGAGGTGTGAAAAATAACGGCAACATTTGAAAGAAGTGGCGGTTATAATGTATTTATTTATTTTTAAACGTTAGCATCACGGAGAGCGAATTGACAGTTTGTCTAGATGGACGAGTCCATCTATGTTCGGAAAAGAGGAGGGGGAAGATGAAAAATTAATGTATGCTGTCTGAAAGCCACCGTAAGCATGAACAATCAATTAAGACCCAAAATGGTTTATCAAATCCTTCCAATGATTGCTAAGCCAGAATCCATCTTCTCGGTTGAAATTGTCTCTGTGTTTGTATATGTGAATAGCCTCATGAACGAATCTCTCATGGGAGCCAGATGGCTTGCAAAGAACCTCTGTCTTGGAGAAGTCAATGTCATATGAGCCTACTGAATTATAACAGTGATCTGCCACGGCCGAGGTGTTGGTCCTACCGTGTTTAAGGTCTGCTTTGTGTTCACAAATGCGGTCTGAGACATGTCGTTTGGTTTCTCCAATGTAACTACTACCACAGAGTCAACTTTGTAGACACCAAGGTACTGTATGTCCGGAATCACATCTTTTACAGACGGAACCAGATCACGGATTTTATGTAATGTGTTGAAACGGACCTGGATCTTGTGTTTATTCAAGATTTTTGAGATCTTTTTGTGATCCCCGCAATGTAGGGTAAAGAGATGGTTTTGAAAGGCTCTTCCTTCTTCATGGTTTGAGTGATAGCTTTGCGGATTGTATAGTCGGAGCTTGGTGTACGTGCTTGAGTTCACTACCTATGTGTTCCTGGTCGGATATGCATTGGGCTCTATGGTGCAGAGTCTTGATGAGGGAATTCTTCTGGGATGGATGGTGGTGGGAATCCGGTTTCAGGTAAGCATCCATATGGGTAGCTTTCCTGTAGACAGAGTGGCTCATTAAACCATCAGGTGTCTTTTTTATTAGGACATTCAAAAAAGGTAGCTTGCCAACTTTTTCGACTTCCATGGTAAATCTGATGGCTGGGTGTATGGAATTTATGTGGTCGAAGAATTGGTCTAGAGCAGGCCGGCCATGTGGCCAGATGACAAAAGTATCATCCACGTACCTCTTCCATAAGGTTGGGCGCAGAGTGCCAGTCTGGATGCCGTCAGTCTCAAATTTCTTCATGAAAATGTTAGCTATAACTGGAGAAAGGGGGGAGCCCATTGGGCTGCCCTCAGTTTGTTTGTAGAAAGTTCCATTCCAAGTGAAGTATGTATTGGTTAAGCAGTGTCTCACCAGGGGGGGTACCTCAGTGTTTGGTCCTTGATTAACCAAGTCTTCAATGATTGCGATGGTGTCAGGTACAGGAACTTTGGTGAATAAGGAAACTACATCAAAACTTGACAAGCAGGTCGTCTGGGGACAGGGAAATACCCTTGATTGTCGATACCAGGTGAGTAGAATTTTGTACCGCAGAGGTGGTTTTTCCAGTTAAAGGCCGCAGGATTTCAGACAGAAAACGAGCCAGTTTGTAGGAGGGGGAGTTGATAATAGAGACGATGGGACGAATGGGTGTATCTACTTTATGTATTTTTGGCAAGCCGTAGAATCTTGGTGGCCTGGCAGCAGAAGGTGTCAACGAAAACTGTTTAGTTTGATCAATTAATGCAGTTGAATCAGAAATTATTTTGTTGGTTTGTGTGACGAGGCTGCTGGTGGGATCTCTTTACATTTTTGTATAGCTGCCATCGTCGAGTAATTCTTCAATTTTGTTGTTATATTCTTGTCGGCTGAGAGGATTACAATGTCATCCCTCTTTTTTAATTCATATAATTCAAAACGATCATCTTTGCTGAGGTTGCTAGCTGGCATCTTAGCGTTTTTGAGGGTTGCTGCGATTTCAGATCTTGCTACGTCTGCAGCGATGTGACCCAGGCCCTTGAGAGCAACGTCTACTTGGACAATGATATCATTAACTGGTATGTGTTTAGGTGTGACTGCAAAGTTTAGACCTTTAGCTAAAACGGCTTTCAGTCCATCGGAAATAGAACTGTTACTGCAATTAATTACGACTTTGTTAACGTCTAGCTTTTTGGTGTGTGGGTCCGGTCTTTTGTTGGAGAGGAGGTTAAATTTGAAAATCAGGTTGTCCTTACATTTGGTCGACATAGCAGCAGTTGAAGAAGCAGTCATATTGTCTACATGTTTCCAATCCGATGTGGACATTGTTGCCGCCAATGATAAGTGTGATTTGTAGAGTGTTTTGTCTATTTGATCTAGTCCAGTGCGTATAAGTCTGATTTTCTCTGAGATAAGTGCTAAGCTAGTTTTGAAAATAATTTGTTTCGCATTAGAAGAAGTTACAGCAGCAGACGTCAGTGTAAATGCGATTGGTATTACCTCAGAGTCGCGGCATCTCTTCAGAAAGGTGAGAGACTCGATCAGCTGAGCCTTCTTATTCCAGTGTTTGTTGAAGGATCTTAAAGTTACGTGGAAACCCTCCCCGTAGAGGCGGTTAAATTTTGATTCAAAGCTTTCGTGACTGAGTGATTCATATTCTTGGTTCTTTCGGTAAAGTCACGTTGAAGGGTAACACTAAAATAATAAAATATATATAAAACAATAAAATTATCACGACGTTTCGACTGCAACACAAACAGTTTTCATCAGGTGTGAAAACCAACGGCAATAACATTTGAAAGAAGTGGCGGTTTGTATTTATTTTTAAACGTTAGCACCACGGATAGCGATTTGACAGTTTGTTTAGATGGACGAGTCCATCTATGTTCGGAAAAGAGAAGAATTAATGAGCTTTACATGGCACTTTTCGAAGTAGAGAACCCATGTGCATGAACAGCCCTTTTGTAAATCCATTGCTGGATGAGGGCCTCCCCACACCATGAGTGTCATGAGGGTTATTTGACCTTACGCTGGTTAGTGCGATGGCTGTATCATGAAGTCTGCATGCCCAGCATGCCCAAGCAGCTTCCGTTTGGCTGAATTGAGACAGCTAAACGTAAAGGTGTCAAGATCGACGTCTGTGAAGGAGGTTCGTGAAAGGTGCTCCTGGGCAGCTGGATCAGCGTGGGTGGTGCATCTGTCAACCCATGGAACCTGGGCCTGTCCCGTGACCTGCCAGCGAGCCTTCGACGTCATGTGGCATGAAGGTGCACCTAGCCTGGCATGAAGGTGCATCTAGCCTGGCAAAAGCGCATTGGTGATGCCACTGCCACTTAGTGGCGAATGGCGATTGCGGTTGTTAATAAAGGTTGGGATGTTGAACCATAGTAAAGTATAATGGATTTTGCTGCGGTGCCATCTGCTAACGTCACGTTCACGTAGGCGTTGGAAATCCACTTTATGGCTGTAATCAGTCTTGTTATCGACTACCTTGGTTGGCAAGAAATCTCTGGAAAGTTTTGTATGTTTCTCTTGCCATAATTTAGACAAAGCCTTCAATATTTTCAATATTTTCTCTGGGACGTCAGAATTTGCAAAACGTCAATGGTCATTGTCATGAGATCATCATAGCCAGTGTAGTTGACAGCACCAAATTTTGCAATTACTCTCTTTTTTGCCAGATACCTAAACTTTTGTGCACTATAACCCTAATATTTATGGTCCATTCTTAAAGTATCCCATTATCTGTTCAGGCTTTCTCTATGGTTGCCTACCTCTTGATATCCATTCCAGTGCTAGACAATGCGATTAACTTGATACGCACACAGAAACTCTACAGTCACAATATAGTATTTACAAGCCAAGAATGCACAGACCGAGCCATAACACGTGCCGGGTTTAACACGGACAACTCATGCCTTTTTGAAATATTTCAGAATGCCCTGCGGGCTCTGCTAGCCACCCACTATTTCCGCTCCTGTCTCACCACGCTTTTGACAACGGGTTGCGTGGAAATAGCCGGACCCCTCCATGATGCAAACAACTCCTCCTACAGCTCGGCGGGCAGCTGGGTGTACACCTGCGGGTCCACGTCTGCAGGCAAGCGAGCTCAACTCCGGGAGTTCCACTGCGCGTGACCGCTCAGACGGACTGCATGCTTCACTATGAGATAGTTCATGAGATGCCCCAGTGTGCTGATCGGTAGTGGATGAAACTGTCAAAACACTGCGGGTACTCATCGCGACTCAAAATGTAGTTTCTACAATTGATGTCTTCATCTGAGCCCAGATGCTCAGTTTCGAAATGTATGTCAGCTGTGCTTGCTGCCATATTAGGTAAATTTATTCTTTTGGCAGTCACGTCCAACTGCTGTGCTGTTTGTGCGGTCATTTGTGCTGCTTTCTGAGACGCAATGCTGCAAGTCGGCGAGGACTTATCTCCGTATGTTGGGCGGCAGAGCGTGGAAGACGCTTGCGTCTATCTCGGGAGGGAGGTCCGGCTCACTGACCTGGGTGTTCGCTGCAGTGATGGACTTTGTTGGGGTGGATGAAGATGTCCAAGCTGCTCCTGCCACTCTACTCGCAGAGCTCTCTTGAAAGATATCACGTAGAGTATTTTGCCTTTTGTTGGGTCGACCGTGACCAGGGGTTTTGGGCACGCGATAATGAGTTCTCTTCACCCGACGTTCGTCATCTTTTTGTGCAAGACTAACCACAGCAACACGGAGCTTTACATCACTAGTAGATGCAGCCTGACTGAGGCTGTTTACTCCTGAGGTGAAGAAATCTCCGATGGATTTACTACAAACGAACTTGATTGCTACCGCACCCAGCTTGGAAAAGCAGATGTCCAAGAGAGTCAGGTGGAATGGCTTATCCACATCAATCATCTTGTGGAAAAGCTTAATCAGCACTTCCAGAAGGGGCTCGATAACTTCCAAGACATCTCCTAATTGAAGATGATCAAGGGAAAACATTGCACGTTATAGTGTTTGTTTTACTTTTAAACTTTACTTTTTACTTTCCAGAATGAAGAACCATGTTAGCTCCCATAAAGATATGATATCCCTTTTGCAAGTGTAGCGTTTATAATGACGAATAAACTTCTTATGAGGCACACTGTTTATTGTAATTCTTATCTTACACAGTCCTTAACACACAGAGGGGTATATGGTCCCCTCACCCAATACCCTAAGAAGGTACAGCCTCCGGACTTAGCGGGACCTACACACAGGTTTCTTGCTAACCTAATTAGGTGCAGCCTCCTGTCTTGGTGGGACTTACTCACACGTCTACTGCTATCCCAGAGTCCTCCGGCTGGGACCTAGGGGAGGCTATCTGACCCACCGCTGGCCCGGTGGATCCTGACCACTGGATACCGCCGAGCCTTAGCCCTCAGTAGGGCTGGAAGGCTGGGTCCAGGGTCCTGTCTATCTTCAGCCCAGGCTTCGGTCTTCGTGTAGGTAGAGAACGTCCTGCGCTCTGCGCGCTCACCCTTCTAATACCCGTTTGTGGCCAGGTCTAACCAATCCCACATTCCCACGTGGAAGTGTCTGGTTGGTTCTTACCAAACTGTGGCTACGATCCACTTCACCTCGTCTGACCTCAACCGTTATTCACACAGAGGTAACGCTGCACTGCCCCATGATACCTAGTGGCAATGCAGGTTACTGAACCGTGAGTAGTTAGCAACTGTACACAAGCAAGGTCTGGGTACAAACTATACGAGGAAACATTTTTCTTATTTATATTCTTATTTTTTCTATTTTGGACAATTTTATCATTTGAGGTGAGCAAGTGAACTCATGCAAAGGGGTTTTAGCGGTGAGCAGAAACAGTTTGTCACCTGCGTGGAAGCGGAGGAAGAGGTGGGCTGGTACGGGACACTGGCGGCTCTCTCGGCTGAAGTAGCGCTCAATCCCCGGTGTGAGGCGGCGGAGGCTGAGCCTGACCGTCCCAGGAACGCGCCCGTCCTTCCGCAGCCTGGAACAACAACTGCCAATCAGTGTTTGCCAAGTGGCATCATGTACCAATTTGTAAATGTTCTATGATTTTACAATTTTTTACAGTGACCTTGGCAGCAGGTTGCCTAGAAGCTCTCTCATCTTTTCAACAACCTCCTCCTTTGTGGATGCCTTTGGGAAAGAGTCCTCATCGCTCAAAGACTGGAACGAAGCAAGAACATTGGCAATGACCAACAGGTTGTTGACAGTGAGGAATGAACAGTAATTAAAATAAAT
The DNA here is from genome assembly GCF_048934315.1 of Petromyzon marinus. Lineage (NCBI taxonomy): Eukaryota > Metazoa > Chordata > Hyperoartia > Petromyzontiformes > Petromyzontidae > Petromyzon > Petromyzon marinus. The sequence continues at coordinate 163,907 of NW_027423157.1, forward strand.
GTAACACTAACAAGAGGACAGATAGTTTTAAGTGCTGATGTCTAAGCTCATGGTGGATGCTCTCGTTGTGAAACTCATTTAGAGGCCCAAATATAAAGGCGCAAATTAATTTTGTACGTATATTGAACTTATTTCGCACCATATGTACATAGCCAACCGTGCTAATCGAAGGTGCGGGAAATGGTTTATGCAATGCCCGACCACAATGCCAAATTAAATACTGTAATAATAATCTATCTAGCACCTGCACATGAGCTAATTTCATCGTTCCATCTATCATGGATGATGAAATCAGACATAAGTGCCTGAGGATGAGTTTCAGGCTGCATTACTATTCGGGGACTGTGTGACTATACTTCACCACGCTGGTCAGTGCGGGTTTCTGGAGCTCGCCTGACAACGGGAACACATCACTCACATTTAGGTGGGCAGATAGCATTTTAGATGTAAACAAAACTATTTTTTTTATTTTACCAGGTAAAGCCTACTGATCTATATAGCTCTTTTTCAAAAGCTACCTCACAACAAATGATAGCCCAATGAAGTGGCTTATCATGTGGAAATGTATAGCAGCCAAATGCTCAAACTCTATGTATGCAAATGTGGAGGGAAAAACCCGAGGACCCGGAGAAAAATCCACATGACCACAGGGAGAACATGCAAACTCCAAATATACAGGCGTCAGGGTCGAGATCGAACCGACGGCCTCCTGTATCCTAGTCGAGGTAGTTTACATTTCGCCACCATGATGCCCCACTATTCCAGGGAGCGGCGGCGCACTGCGCTACGAACCTGGTGACACAAGTTCAATTCCCACTCACGGCCAACACCAGTGACAATTATCTGAATCAATCCTGGGCCTCCCCAAGGTCGACAGCCTAAAATTAATATCTGGTGCGGTGTGTAAACATCACCATTAGAGAAACAAAGGCGGCCAGGCGTGATGCTGGCTACCACCAAGTGTGCCGTGCCAGCCATCGTAGGTGCTCGCTAAAAGCACTTACCCCAAGAGAGTATGTTAAGACTATACGGTGGATCTTTGTCTTTCACTCTTCCGAGTAGAGGCAATAAAACTTTTTTGCCACCCTTTATAGCTTCTCAACGAACTCCGACTGATACACTCGCAGGAGGGCAGGATCCTCCTGAAACTAGTCACGAGACTTGGGGTGGAAAACAAAAATGTGTGCAAAGAGCACAATTGTGCAAAAAGAAACGATCCACATTCCTTGAAGCAGTTCTTTGTGATCCTCTAAAAGTGATTTTCTGCTGCATTGTAATTTTTTGAGCTTAGCTGTTTGTACAGGGAGAGGAAGGGATCTGTCCTGTGAACACTGGCCCAGGGACAGCAGCAGCAAGGAGCATGTGTTCTATTATGTCATGTACGGGGGCGGGAGGCTGTTGCCATTAGTAAATTCACCGACCTACCTACCCAGTCACCCACCGACCGTCCCACTGCCCCACCACTGATCAAATTGAGCAATTGTCACGAATCCGGGTTGTGGTCTAAACATGTGTTTAATGATTTAGTAGTTGCTGTAATTTTAACCACTTCCAACCATCATAACCACAATTACCGCAGCCATAATATCCACAATCACAACTACCAAATCACCACAGAAACCACTACAGCCACAACCACCATCACAACTACCACCAAAACCACCTAAAGCACCACCACCAAAACCACTACAATCACTGTAAACACCACAGCCACAATCACAACCAAAAATAAAGGCAAATATCTCCTTGTAGCCTTAAACTGTAGGATCAAGTGCTGTTAGCAAGCACCTATGAAGACCGTCAAGGGGGTGAGTGACCAGCACCACGCCCAGCCGCTTTTATCTCCCTAGTGGCGATATTTACACACCGGCTAAGTTGACATAGGGGAGGCCCAGTATTAGTTCAGATAATCGTCAATGGTGTTAGCTGTGAGCGGGAATCAAACCCGAGTTTACCGGGTTTATAGTGTGGCGCGTTGATCGATAAGCCACCGCTCCCCACAATCGACATCACCACAAACACCACAATCACCGGACTATGGTCAAGATCACTTGCCCGGCCCCCCTCCTGCATTCCCACCCCCGGGCTGTCTTCCTCCCGCACCCCTGCCATGGGCCCCCCTTACTAATCCTCGCTCCGCTGTTATGGTTGTGGCGAGGGATAGAGTGTTAGTAAAAGGATTGCAATTGTGGTGAGGGTTACAGTGGTAGGGATGGCGTTGTAATTGTAAGGGTTAGAGATGAGTAATATGGTTATTATTAGGCTTGAGATTATGAATAGCATTGGGTAGGTGTAGAGTAAGTTTCTGAGTTGGTGTTAGGGTTTGAACAAGCGTTTGCATTATATGTCTAGATTTAGTATTGCTGTTAGGCTTTGGGGTTATGATTAGGCTTGGGGTTAAGGTTAGTGCTCGAGCTAGTATTGGGGTTCGTGTTATGACAGAGTTAAAGTTCGTGTCCGGGCATGCATTGGGTTTAGTGTAATGGTAGGGTTAGTGCTGGAGTTAGACACCGTTGGAAAATTCCACAGGTGGGACACACATGCACAACACATGACACCAATGGCCCTCGGAGACTGACACTGAGAAATTAAAACGTACATGCAGCGACACGAGGAAATTCTCCCTCTTGAACACAGGACACTTGCTCAAGGACACGGGGACACAGTCTGCAGACACAGGAACACACGCACACACGTGTGCACCCACACACACAAGCAGGTGCATACAGATACAAACTGGTTCCAGATATTATTTGTTTCTGTGTTGATTTAAACCTCTCACTGGCCTCACGTAAATCCTCACACTTCTACCTCGGGCAGCGGAGTGGTAACACTCGAGCCTCAACAGCAAGAAGTTCCTGGGTTTTATTCCCGATTGGGGCGCCTTTCTGTGTGTGAAGTGTGTATTCTCTCCGCCTGTTGTGCGTGGGTTTCCTCTGGGTTCTCTGGATGATTCCTCCCATAGCTAAACACACACGTACAAATTTTATCGATATCGGCAAAAACCATCCCAATGCTAAAAAACACATTGAAAATTACTGCATTAGGATCAAGGACCCTTCTGAAAAAGAGTCTTGAGACTCGGTGAAGCTTTTCTGGGTAAACCAACCTGGTGATGATAAAAATACAAAAACTTATCTCTCAATACCAGCAGCGAATAGTTAACAGAGTTCGCAGCAGCAAGTGAATATAATTTATTGTTTATTTAACATTTTAAATTGCGTATGCATGTCATTGCGTGATAGCTATGTGTGTATGCAAGTCTATATTCTTAGTGCAGCGGTTAGTGCACCACGCTATAAACCCGGTTACCCGAGTTCGATTCCCACTCATGGTCAACACCATTTATGATTATATGAACTGGTCTTGGGCCTCCCCTAGGTCGACTCAGCCTAAAATGAGGACCTCGTGTAAACATAGTCACTCGGGATACAAAGGCGGCCTGGCGTGATGCTGGCCACCCATTACCTCATGTGCCATTCCGGCATTCATAGCTAGAAGCTCGCTCACAGGACTTGCCCGAAGTGTAATTGGGCGTTTGCTATGTATGTGCATGTGAGTGTATGTATGTGTGCGAGTGCGGAGCAGTAGCGAACTGCACTACAAACCTAATTCTAAGCCAACACCAGTGACGGATTATAATCTAAACTAGTCCTGGGCCTTCCCCGATCGAATCAGCCATACATAAATACCTGATGTGGCATGCTTGTGTTGCAGTCGAAACGTCGTGAGAATTTTATTGTTTTATATGTATTTTTTTTATTTTGTTTCCCTTCAACGTGACTTTACCGAAAGAACCAAGAATATGAATCACTGCAGTCACGAAAGCTTTAAATAAATAAATAAAATACTTCAATATACTCAATATACTCTCCAATAAGCTGAGCTACTAACAACATTACACTTCTATGTCGCAAAAAATATTATAATATGCCTCCAACTATTCTTTTTTATATTAACTGTCATAGACAGACCCCAACATTGAATTATACACTGCGTTACTATATATACAATACCTTAGACTATAATGTATTACACTATGTATCATTCTACCAACCCTACTGTATATCACACTGCTGTATATTCACTATACAATTACGATACTATATATTACTTTATAAATTATATTAAACATTACACTGTTATACTATTTATTATTATTATACAATCTGCTATAAGTGCTGTCTCCAACTTTTATTATCCACTCTAGTTCTCTGGCCTCTCTTATTTAAGTGATATGAAGCAGGGCCCATTGCTAAAAACGTCGCCTTATTACATATTTTTTGTCAGGCCACATACAGTGTCGTTATTGACGTTTCAGTTTGTTGTTGTTCATTGTGTTTGTGCACACTGTCAAATACAGCAGCAGCAGCACGTGATTTGCACTGTGGTCCTCTTGTCTTAGGTGACCATGAAAGTAAACATAAGTAAATGTGACAGCGTAGGTTTTGGCGGTCATTCAGATGTGAGTGGCACTCCACTCTGGTTAGGTTCGCACAGCAGCCGCGCGTTGTTTGGTGTCCGACGGCGCAGCGTAGCCGAATTTAGCTCCCGACTCGGCATGCGGAGCGAAACGTCGGACGTGACCGCCTCGCCTTACCGTGTAAGGCCTGCTACAAACTGCCCGTTTGGCCTGCAATCCTCAAACTAACGATGACCGAAGCTCTGGTTAAGTCACTTGGTTCCGACGTGGAACGGGGTTAGGGAGGGCTCATTACGGATTGGAGGAGGCGCTCAGCCTGCATCGCTAAGTTTCTGGGTTTGGTAACAGGTTTGAGTATGGGTTGAGGTCCGGATTTGGTTACGGATTTAGTTCTGGGTTTGGTTCCGGTTTGGGTTATGGGTTTCAGCCACTCGTGATCCAATCTGATTTTTTCAAGCATCAAGAGTTTATGGCCTCGGCCGTAACAATGACTGCACACAAAAAATTGGATTGACACTCAAACTGGGTTATTTCAACTGAGGGTCACACAAATTGGTTTTATTGTCGGATGATTTAATATTTTGGTGCGGATTGCGGAGCTGCTGACGGCTGGCTTGGACAAGAAGCCATTTAAGATACCTCAGAAGTAGTTCTGTGACCTCAACTTTTGGAGTGTTTCTTCGACACAAGGGAGGTGCGAGTTGCAACTGAATGTTCCTCATGTCACAGACTATGAGAGTTGAAAGATATAATTAGGATGAACAATATCTCTCTCAAGTAATTAACTCAAAATTGGTCAGTGCCACTAAATCAGCTCATTACTGGCCCCACTGCGTGGCATCAGAAGAGATTGGAGGGGACCGGGCTCTCCTGGGATCTCAGTTACACACTACCCCGCGCCGTCACGCTCCAGAAACCGACGCCGGCGTGCGCACTTGCTGGAGAGAGAGACAGGTTGTGCCGTGCCTTGTATTGACACGATATCCGCATGTTTCAGTGCCATGTGTAGGGAGCTTCTTCAGAAACTGAAATGAGCCATTCACCTTGTCCCTCGATTATACAGCGTTGCAAGAAGCTCCCCAGGCAGCACGTGGAGTGATATGTCAGACAATCGTGCCAAACAAGAACAACAACCTTAAAAAACGTCGGAAAAAAAATCTTGGATCTGACAACGGTACAGCCGCTGCGTGCAAAGCCTCCGTTAGTGAGCGCCGCGGTCACGTGACTTCCCAGACTCTCCTCGTTACCCTGGGACGTAAGATGGGGAGGAGGGTGCCAGGGGCACTCTGCTGGGAAGGATCGAGTGTGCGCTCACAGCCATAATCCGGTGTTGATCAGCGAGATCGCGAGCAGCCGGTAGGGGGGCCGCAGGAACTAGGTCATCTGAATCCTCGTCCCACTAACCGACCGGGCCCTCTTGAGTGTTTTTTCCCCACAATGGCGTAGAAAGGTGCAGCCACTGTCGGTGTCAGTCAGCGATGCTGAGATGACCTCGCGGGAACTTTTGTCAGAAAGCCGCTGCCTTCACCACTGCTGCCTCGTTGTATTGCTGCGTGATTCTATTGCCGCATGTCCCCATTGATTGCTGTATCCTAAATCACTGTCAGGTTGCAGCAATCCTGCCCCCCCCCCCCCAAAATTCACTGCCGTTGCTTCCGATTTCCCCCCACCCCTATCACTACCAGCTTCTTTTGACTCTTGGTGTTGATTTCACTGCCATCCCTTTTCGGTTTCCTCCTTTTCACAGCTGCTGCTCCAATCACTCTCTCCCACTCCCATTACAACCGCCCAGCATCTCCCATCCCCCACCGTGCTGCGGTGGCGAAATGTTATCTCCCTCCCCTGGTATGGAGGTCTTGGGTTCGATCCCCACCCTGACGCCTATATAGATTTTGTATACAGGCGTCAGTTTTTACCTCCACATTTATAATCAACGTGTGTTTACATTTTTTTGCTGCTATAAATTTCCACGCAATAAGCACTTTGTTGAGATATAATTTATGGCTAGGTGGCTACTCAAAATGAGGAACATAGCTCAGTGGGCCTTACCTGGTAAAATGAAAGTTTTAGTTTATCTCACCATCTTCCATGACCCCACCGCCCCTTCGCCATCACCACCCCTTTCTATGTCTAGGTGCGAGGGCTCCCCGAAGCGTTCGAGGAGGCGGGAATCGGCTCCAATTACTCGCACCTGTGTGTGGACAAGACGTGGCGCGCGCTGCAGGACTTTCGCGAGGGAAACGCGATCTTCACGCTGCCCAACACCCCCATCAAGTGCGGCGGCGCCCCCCAGAAAATCATGTACCTGGCCGACGACTACATGCGCAAGGTGCGCTGAGCACCGGAACTCGGCAACCATGGGTTACCATGGGTTACCGTGGGTTACTGTAGGTTGCCGTACCATCGCTGGAGGTTTTCGGGCTGTTGCCACTCACGCGTTGTCCGGCGTTTCCTTCTGCGTGCCGGCCAGATTGAAGGAGGAATCCGATGAGCTATGAAGGTCTTTTTGACAGATGTCCAGTAGAGGCAGGTCAGCAAGTTATAACAGCAAATTATACACGAAACAATAGGAGTGCAAATATAGATAAATATTTATAGGTAAAAAGTGCGTAAGTACATAAATTCCTGCCAGTTTTTTAACACTAAATGCAAGCTTGGGCAAGGCAGCAAAGCAACAACAAAAATAGTCTCCAGACATTGTACCCAACACATGCCGGCACAAATCGGACAACGTTAGCCAGGTGGATGTTAGATTCCCAGTGAAGGGGTTAAAGTGAGATGATGGTTTGTTGAGTAGTGCACGTCAAGGTCAAGAGTTAATTTTTGGTTGATGCCACTGTGATGCCTTGACATCGCTTTCCTCCACCTGCTAGATCCTGCAGTTGTCGTGAAGTTAACTTTCAAGGCCCAGCCTCCCAGTCTGTGCCAATCTGGCTCGTGAGCCGGAATCCGCATTGTAAATAAAAAACAATACAGATCGATCGTGATGTAAAATCGTGGTGTCAATCATGATGATTCTTCGTTCCATGAAAGGGGCCATTGAATCCTCGCACGCCTAGAGTGCAAATATAATATATATGCACGTGCTTGGTATTAGAAACATACATATAGTTACAGGCTGTCCATAAAGCTATCGTCCGTTATTGAAGGATGATTAACTTAGGCATAAGTTTGAACATTGTTCGATTCTAACCTTCCTCGATCCGAGGTCTAACCACGAGATGGACTTCTCCTCTATTCTACATCACAGGGCCCTGTCTATGGCAGTCCTTGTGTCAAATTGTCCCCATACTGAGCCCTGTACAATCAGCAACAGCGTTGTAATCCCGAGCTCTTCTGGGGTCGGCCTCAGCCTCACTTTCCTGGCTTATAAATTACACACAGGTTTGAGCATGGATGGAAAAAATACACGAGCATTTGTTCGTGTGAATATATTTTGTTTACCTCATAAGGCTCATCACCCTAACCCTGTACATGTCTGCCACATCACATCGAGAGTCGAGAGGGCCCCAAGCATTTGCCACCTTCTTAGCTGTGATAGTTTTTCGAGTGTGACCAGAATGTGCCATCTAGCTCACCCCAAGGGATTTTATAATTAGACACTGTACATTTCGCTTATCCTCAGCTTTCCATCACACAGTTCAAACTTGCTCTCTCATTATAATTGTTTAATAATGTTGAAAATAGAGCTTGTGTGTTGCACTGCAAGACCGTGAGAAATGATGGATAAACAATGGAAACCTCGTGTTTTGATGACAATGGTGATTGATGATGATGTGTTAAAACAAGGGGATAATGGATGATAGTCAAGAATAATAACGAAGTGGCAACCGAGGACTGGAACGTGTCCAAGAGAACGTCCAAGGAGAAATAGAGTGATATTGGCTCATGTGCAGGTGCTTGGGTGTATTATTCAAATTCAGGATCGTGGAAGGTGGCGGTGACTTGGGGCGGCCTTCATTCAATAGTAGATTGACCATGGTAGATAAAGCTAATTGATGATGGTGGATAACGGATAATGCGTATGGACAACTCCTGTATTTTATGATAATTCTTCTTCAATTATATTTTTTTAAGATGGGCAAGCGAGACAAGGCAAACTTCCATTTCTTCACATCTCTGGCCGTGATGTTCAGCGTGAAGAAGTATGCGGATGTGCTCACCAAGATCGCCGCCAAGCGCAACATCACCATGAACCTCCGCTACAACCTCGTGGAGGTTCGTGCCGACCGGCGGGAGGGCCGTCTTCGAGAAGCTCGACCAGCCGGACGAGATCGTTACACTCGAGGTTCAGAAGAAGCGTTGACTGTATGGCCTCTGTCAAACCGTCTGTCTGAAACGTTTAAAACTATAAACTTAACTATTTCTACTTTAACAGGTAAAACACACTGAACTTAAGTCTTTTTTTTAGTCAGGTCTCGTGTTCTGCCTCACGGCAGGTGTGGGGGTGTGCGTACACAGGAATTTTCTGTATTGATGTTGAGTTTGGTCACGTGACCAGGAAGTTACGATTTGATATTCTCTAAGCCACGCAGCAGGGCATCAGCCATTACACAGAGTACAAAATGATGGCACAAATAGCGTTTCAGTGAAGACAGGTGCATCTGCTCATTGTGGGACTTTAAGAAGCATTGTCTGTAAGTTCGATTATGTTCTTATAATACTGCGAATGCTGTTATAATGTTATAATGGCCGTTATAATGCTGTAAATGCATTTATAATAATGTTCAATTGTTAAGATAAATATGGGGCCTAGTTAACAACGAAGCCTGCTTATTGTGAATGTAACTTGTAATTGAATAAGTCGAGTCAGACTTGTACCCATGTAACCTTATTGCGATCTTGAGAGCAAGGATGACAAATATCTCATCCACAGTTCAGTTTTATGTGTAGTGGTGTACATTTAGGCTCTAGTATGGTGATTACACGATGTGCCCTTATTTAACACAGGAGCTTATTCTCTTATATAGCTATTCAGTACTAATGTAGGTGCCTGGTCCATCCAGGTTCTATTGTTGAGTTTCATGTTATTTAAGACAATGTTATGATCTTCTTTGGTTCTTTCGGTAAAGTCACTTAGAATGAGAATAAAATAAAAAAAATAAGACAATAAAATTCTCACGACGTTTCGGCCACAACACAAGTAGCCTTCTTCAGGTGAAAGAACAGAACTGTCGGGACGACAGAGCTTCAATTAACGCTGCTAAGATTTGCAGCGTCTTTTAAGCTCGGTGAGAGGCGTGGCGAGCCTTGAAAAAGGAGTTCACATATCAAAGCAGGAGAATTTAGCATTGATAAAACTGAGGGATTAGCTTGTGACAGAAATAGCTGTGTTAAAGTCAAAGTTTACATATCCACAGAGGCATTTAGTATATGGACGCTAAAGGCCTCCAATTTCCAACTATTATAAAGTAAACCATAGCATATTTTAAGCTCGGTGAAAAGCATGAAGAGCCTTGACAAAGGAGTTTACATATCAGAGCAGGAGAATTTAGCATTGAAATAGCCGAGGGATTAGCTTGTGACAGAAATAGCTGTGTTAAAGTCAAAGTTTAAATATCAACAGAGGCATTTAGTATATTGGACGCTAAAGGCCTCCAATTACCAACTATTATAAAGTAAACCGTAGCGTCTTTTAAGCTCGGTGAGAAGCGTGAAGAGCCTTGACAAAGGAGTTTACATATCAGAGCAGGAGAATTTAGCATTGAAATAGCCGAGGGATTAGGTTGTGACAGAAATAGCTGTGTTAAAGTCAAGGTTTAAATATCAACAGAGGCATTTAGTATATTGGACGCTAAAGGCCTCCAATTACCAACTATTATAAAGTAAACCGTAGCGTCTTTTAAGCTCGGTGAGAAGCGTGAAGAGCCTTGACAAAGGAGTTTACATATCAGAGCAGGAGAATTTAGCATTGAAATAGCCGAGGGATTAGGTTGTGACAGAAATAGCTGTGTTAAAGTCAAGGTTTACATATCAACAGAGGCATTTAGTATATGGACGATTTACTTTATAATAGTTGGTAATTGGAGGCTGCGCAGCTCAAGAAAGTAGTTAACCGTCGACTGCTCAGGAACGCATGATAATGGCTGCGTTCGGCGTTATAACAGTGTACGTTCCGCATTATAATGGGCATGTTCCGCATTGTGTGAAAAGTTTTCCCAAATAGAAGAACCGTGTTACAGTGAAAAGGAGTTGTGTGAAAACGCATTCAGCGAGGACAGGCCAGATTTATGATTATACCTGATAGATTAATTATTGGTTCAGTGACTCACATTATTGGAAAACTTGACAAAGGTTGTAAAAAATAAGTATAGGGCTTTCAGGGGGTTTCCCCACCTCCTTGAAGGAAAATGTTTGGGCGATTTCCAATTTTAAAGGGGCCTGTGTAATCAATCATCTAACTTCCTAGTTCTAGAACATATTAGATAAAGATCCGTGATATAGCCTCCACAGACTGTTTGAGCAAGTGTTGTGCTCACTAAAAGCATGGCTGGTGCTCACTAAAAGCATGGCACAGCACCACAGTCGGCCATCTTGTTTTCCCAGTGGTGATGTTCTTCAACGCACCAAGAACTCAATAAGGCTGATTTGACTTCGGGGAGGCTCAGGACTGGCTCAGATAATCACCATTAATCTTAACCGTGGCCAGGCATCAAACTGTAAAACACAAAGACACCTGCACATCATACGTCTTTGTGTTTATGCATACCTTGTTAGCACCATTTGGGCACAGTACGTACATGTATAGTGCTGTCAATCCAATGAGGGGTGCGTCATGCCAGTTGGGGCTTATCTGACCATACATCACCACTGTGTTCAGTTTGGGTTGGTGAAGCTAGTGCACAGGACTGATTCAGATACCACTCCCCACTTAGGTTAGCCACGGCTGGGAATAAAACTCGGGTCGACAGCCTGTTAGCACTGTGCACCGGCTAAGCAGTGAACACGAGGCAACTAGACAAAGTTCACCTCGTGAGTATCATGCGTTATTCCAATCAGACGCTTGCTACTTAGTTTCATAATATTAGACAAACTACTCCCTTGACTGACAGAGTCTAGTGGATTGACAACGAGCTAAATGAAAAACAGCTACTACTTAGGTTTTAGCAGTTGTTCTGTACAGGTCTCTGACATGTTTTGTGATATTTTTTGACATGTCTTGACGTTTCGGTCCACGTGCTTGGGATGTTCACATGGTACAACCTGAAAACGCAGTGGAAAGCTATGAAATAGACAACCTAGAGTTGATGAACGAATGAATATGCTCGTGTGTAAGGGCGTCTCTGTGTCTGCACAATTCCCCAGATGGTTCAGCAATTGGTGGGTCTAGCACCAGGCCAAGCGAAGGCCTGAGGCTGTCTACACGCGCTGGGAGCAAGACATGGACCTACAGCCCCAGAGCCCACTTGGACTTTTTGATGACTACCTCGAGATGGGTACGATGAGCTCAGAGGATCACACTACGGAGTCAACGCGTTTGACTTAATTATTAAAAAAAAATTGGGTATCATTTGACTATATAGGCACCATGTGTACGGCCCCTTGTGTATCTGTCGCACAGGTTGTGGGAGGAAAATTACCCATACGTTGGGTTGTTGAAGGCAAGGAGCACAGATGTGAGAGCTTAGATGTACAATACAATAATGTAATTTGCTGCACTGTCCTCTGCTGCTCACAACCCCGCAGCCCACAACAAATGTTGCATGGTCACCCATCCAACCAATTTCCAGGATCAGCTCTCCTTAACTTCTGGGATCTGATTAAATCTGACGCATACTGGGAGATTTGGCCATAGGCACCAATCTATGTATATACTACAACATAATTGTCTTTGACCATGCGCGTATGTGCATATGTACAGAGTTAAGTTTTAGAAACAATAGGAGCACACATTTGCACCTCTTGTCTGCTAACCAATGCAGCTAGGTTGGTCAGCTTGGGTTGATGTTTCTCCCAATACTATTTATTTAAAACTCTTGTGCATCATGTCCACTGTGGTTAACTGATGTGATTTGTTGGAATTTCATCCACAGTGCGTGTCTAAAAATGTGTGGTACGGTTAATAGAGTCTTCAATACAGGTGGAAAATGCTGCAAAAGAAACCCAGGTGAATCAGAGCTTAGCAATAAAGATGGTAGTGGCTGGTCGCATCTCAGTGGCCATTGTAATGGACACGATAATTTTGTGAATAATTTATATGGAAATGTGATCGTATTTTGGGGGCTCCTTTGACTAAAAACACATTCAATGCATTGAAAACATGTTTTATTTGTTTAAAGTAATTACAGAATAAGAGCATTAGCAAAACATACTGGAGCCTGCGTGAGCGCTGGAAGATGCCAGTAGGACTCTAAAACTCTTCGTTAAACGAGCAGACGTAAACAACTCCCTCTGTTCACAAGCCAACCTGTTTGTTAACATCATCCTACCCTTGCCCCCCTACCGATTCTAAAAATATACCCCAGTTATCCAATTCGGGTTTGTAACTCTCTTCGTGGCATCATTTCCACTTGCGCCATTGCTCGCACTGCTCAACAACATAATTGAAATATATTCTTGGTTCTTTCGGTAAAGTCACGTAGAAGGGAAACAATAGAATAATAAAAATATAAAACAATAAAATTCTCACGACGTTTCGACTGGAACACATGCAATCATCATCAGGTGTGGAAACCACACGAAGGAAATTAGAAAAAAGTGGCAGTTTTTTTATACGTTAGCACTACGGAGAGCGATTTGGCAGTTATTTAGATGGACGAGTCCATCTATGTTCAGAAAAGAGGAGGGAGGGATACAAAAATAATGGATGCGGCCTGAAAGCCACCATAAGCGTGAACAATCAATTAAGACCCGAAATGGTCTATCAAATCCTTCCAATGATTGCTAAGCCATAATCCATCTTCTCGGTTGAAATTGTCTCTGTGCTTGTATATATGGATAGCCTCATGAACGAATCTCTCATGGTAGCCAGATGGCTTGTCTTGGAGAAGTCAATGTCATGTGAGCCTACTGAATTATAACAATGATCTGCCACGGCCGAGGTGTTGGTCCTACCATGTTTAAGGTCTCCTTTGTGTTCACGAATGCAGTCCGAGACATGGCGTTTGGTTTCTCCAATGTAACTACTACCACAGAGGCAACTTAGTTTGTAGACACCAGGGTACTGTATGTCGGGAATCACATCTTTTACAGACAGAACCAGATCACGGATTTTATGTAATGTGTTGAAACGGACCTCGATCTTGTGTTTATTCAAGATTTTGGAGATCTTTTTTGTGATCCCTGCAATGTAGGGTAAAGTGATGGTTTTGAAAGGCTCCTCAAGAGGGTCCTTCTTCATGGTTTGAGTGATAGCTTTGCGGATTGTATAGTCGGAGTAACCATTAGCCTTAAGAGCTTGGTGTACGTGCTTGAGTTCACTGCCTATGTGTTCCTGGTCGGATATGCATTGGGCTCTATGATACAGAGTCTTGATGAGAGAATCCTTCTGTGATAGATGGTGGTGGGAATCCGGTTTCAGATAAGCATCCGTATGGGTAGCTTTCCTGTAGACAGAGTGGCTCATTGAACCATCAGGTCTCTTTTTAATTAGGACATCCAAAAAAGGTAGCTTGCCATCTTTTTTGACTACCATGGTAAATCTGATGGCTGGGTGTATGGAATTGATGTGGTCAAAGAATTTGTCTAGAGCAGGCCGGCCATGTGGCCAGAAACAAAAGTGTCATCCACGTACCTCTTCCATAAGGTTGGGCGCAGAGTGGCAGTCTGGATGGCGTCAGTCTCAAATTTCTCCATGAAAATGTTAGCTATAACCGGAGATAGGGGGGAGCCCATTGGGGTGCCCTCAGTTTGTTTGTAGAAAGTTCCATTCCAAGTGAAGTATGTATTGGTTAAACAGTGTCTCACCAGGGGGGGTACCTCAGTGTTTAGTCCTTGATCCTTGATGAACCAAGTCTTCAATGATTGCGATGATGTCAGGTACAGGAATCTTGGTGAATAAGGAAACTACATCAAAACTGACAAGCAGGTCGTCTGGGGACAGAGAATACCCTAGATTGTCGATACCAGGTGAATAGAATTTTGTACCGCAGAGGTGGTTTTTCCAGTGAAAGGACGCAGGATTTCAGACAAAAAACGAGCCAGTTTGTAGGTGGGGGAGTTGATAGTAGAGACGATGGGACGAAGGGGTGTATCTACTTCATGTATTTTTGGTAGGCCGTTTAATCTTGGTGGCCTGGCAGCAGACGGTTTCAACGAAAACTGTTTAGATTGATCAATTAATGCGGTTGAATCAGAAATTATTTTGTTGGTTTGTGTGACGAGGCTGTTGGTGGGATCTCTTTTTCTTTTTGTATAACTACCATCGTCGAGTAATTCTTTAATTTTGTTGTTGTATTCTATTTTATCCATGATGACAGTAGCATTGCCCTTGTCAGCTGAAAGGACTACAATATCATCCCTTTTTTTAATTTATATAATTCAAAACGCTCATCTTTGCTGAGGTTGCTAGCTGGCATCTTAGCGTTTTTGAGGGTTGCAGCGATTTCAGATCTTGCTACGTCTGCAGCGATGTGACCCAGGCCCCTGAGAGCAACGTCTACTTGGGCAATTATATCAATAACTGGTATGTGTTTAGGTGAAACTGCAAAGTTTAGACCTTTAGCTAAAACGGATTTCAGACCATCGGAAATAGAACTGTTACTACGATTAATTACGACTTTTTTAACGTCTAACTGTTTGGTGTGTGGGTCCGGTCTTTTGTTGAAGAGGAGGTTAAATTTGGAAATCATGTTGTCCTTACATTTGGTCGACATAGTAGCAGCTGAAGAGGCAGTCATATTGTCTACATGTTCCCAATCCGATGTGGACATTGTTGCTGTCAATGATAAGTGTGATTTGTAGAGTGTCTTGTCTAACTGATCTAGTTCGGTGCGTATAAGTCTGATTTTTTCTGAGATAAGAGCTAAGCTAGTTTTGAAAAGAATTAGTTTTGCATTAGAAGAAGTTACAGCAGCAGAGGTCAGTGTAAATGCGATTGGTATTACCCCAGAGTCGCGGCATCTCTTCAGAAAGGTGAGAGACTCGATCAGCTGAGCCTTCTTATCCCGGAGTTTGTTA
Organism: Petromyzon marinus; assembly: GCF_048934315.1. Lineage (NCBI taxonomy): Eukaryota > Metazoa > Chordata > Hyperoartia > Petromyzontiformes > Petromyzontidae > Petromyzon > Petromyzon marinus. The sequence goes on from NW_027423157.1 coordinate 179,448, forward strand.
AAGGATCTTAAAGTTATGTGGAAACCCTCCCCGTAGAGGCGGTTAAATTTTGATTTAAAGTTTTCGTGACTGCAGTAATTCATATTCTTAGCTCTTTCGGTAAAGTCACGTTGAAGGGAAACAATAAAATAATAATATATATAAAACAATAAAAATTCTCACGACGTTTCGACCATAACACAAACGGTCGTCATCAGGTGTGTCGGTTTGCAATAAGATATTTATTTTTAAACAGTGTATTTATTTATTTATTTAAAAACGTCAGCTCCACGCGCAGCGATTTGGAAGTTTCTGAAAAGAGGAGGGGGGAGACGAAAAATTAATATATGCCGTCTGATCTCCAAAATCCTGAATAAACACAAGATCCAGGTCCGTTTCAACACATTACATAAAATCCGTGATCTGGTTCTGTTTGTAAAAGATGTGATTCCGGACATACAGTACCCTGGTGTCTACAAACTAAGTTGCCTCTGTGGTAGTAGTTACATCGGAGAAACCAAACGCCATGTCTCGGACCGCATTCGTGAACACAAAGCAGACCTTAAACACGGTAGGACCAACATCTCGGCCGTGGCAGATCATTGTTATTATTCAGTAGGCTCACATGACATTGACTTTTCCAAGACAGAGGTTCTTTGTAAGCCATTGGCTACCATGAGAGATTTGTTCATGAGGCTATCCACATATACAAGCACAGAGACAATTTCAACCGAGAAGATGGATTCTGGCTTAGCAATCATTGGAAAGATTTGATAAACCATTTCAGGTCTTAATTGATTGTTCCCGCTTACAGTGGCTTTCAGACAGCATACATTAATTTTTCGTCTCCCCCTCCTCTTTTCAGAACATAGATGGACTAGTCCTTCTAAGTAAACTGCCAAATCGCTGCGCGTGGTGCTGACTTTTTTTAAATAAATACACTGTTTAAAAATAAATAAATTAATGCAAACCGACACACCTGATGACGACCGTTTGTGTTATGGTCGAAACGTCGTGAATTTTTTTTATTGTTTTATATATATATTTTATTATTTTATTGTTTCCCTTCAACGTGGCTTTACCGAAAGAGCTAAGAATATGAATTACTGCAGTTACTAAAGCTTTAAATCAAAATTTGTTTGCTGATTGTCGCGGTAATTTGCGACTGTCCAGGTAAATACGGTGGGTGCATTAACTTTACATCATAAATGTTGCCTGCTGCATAGTGAACGTAAAAAAAACCATTAAGTAACTCAAAAAAGTGGCCTTTGTGGGTCAGTGCCTCGGTATAATTGCCAAATTTTCTAAAATTACTCAAATGACTTAATTTAATTGGGAAAAACGACGTAAAACGACGTAACAATATCATATCCCTTGGCTGCAGGTCATCGGAAGACTGGTGACGACTCACTGCTGAAGGGATCCGAGGAGGAATCAAGCAGCGAGGATTCGTCAACTGTCTTCTACAGCGTATAAATCTACTCTGACTGTTAAAGGAGGCGGCTATCCTAACACTGCACGTGGACAAGAACATTGCAGTCGAGGACTATCTGTATATATGTGTAGAGTAGGAGTTAGTGACGTCATGTCAGGCTCGCCCTCTGGTACGATGACGTCACGAAAAGTGACGTCATGGACAGGGGGCAGGACAGTGAGATCATGTCCCCCTTGGGGATTTAAGCTGGAACCCGTCACGGATTCACGATCGTTGCGGGGAGCCAGGAACGGGTGAAGTTGGAAGTTGGGACCCAGGGTAGGGGGAAATTGGCACCAGGCTAGGGTAGCCTGCGGGTGCTAGTGACTTCCCCAGTACCCTTACCCTGGGGGGAGTGATGGGACCCAGGGTAGGGGGAAATTGGCACCAGGCTAGGGTAGCCTGCGGGTGCTAGGGACTTCCCCAGTACGCTTACCCTGGGGTGTGGAGCGTTGGCAGTGAGGGGGCAGTATACGGAGTCGTGTCCGAAGAGAAGTCTTTAATAAAACAGCTGGCGCAAGCCCCTACATGAAGATCTGCCTCCGAGTCGTCATTTAAGCCTCAACAACTGGCATCAGAAGTGGACTTTTTCAAGGCGATGCTCTTGAAAAGGCGGAACCCACCTGTTGCGTCCTCCAATGACGCAGAGGCGGCGACCCGGGACCGGACGACCCCGGGCTCCGTGGCCCCGGTTATTGCGGCCACGGCTGGTGTGTCTACCGCACCAGTGGAGGACATCGGGCGCGCTGGGGAGACGGCCTCCATTACAGGTCCTCCAGCGACCACGTGGCAGGCCGCCGCCATCTTGACCATCGCGGCAGAGCAGTGGTCGGGGGCGGCCATTTTGGAGGTGCCACGTGGTGCGCAGCCTGCTGCTGAAGCAGCTGTGGCGCGGGAAGGAGCCGCGAGGAGAGGACGCCATCGTCGCCGCGGGGGGCTGGCGGGGGAGGCCCGGAGGGCATGCGGGGGCCGCGGTGGGGCCGCCATGTCGGCGGGTGGCCGGGACGCTGTTCCCGTCAAAACGCCGTTCCCGCCATTTTGGCGGGGGCGCTGTTCCCGCCAAAATGCCGTTCCCGCCGACGTCAACACCTGTGGAGGCTGAGCTCCATACTTCAAGAGACGCCCCGACTTATGCTCGAGCGCGGGCGGCGGCTGCAGTCGCAAGAGGAGTCCGTGTTGGCGTGCAAGATTATTCGGGACATCCCAGCGCTCCACCCTGCCGCCTTCCGCTCGTCACAGCTTGTCAGGCGAGGCGTGACGCGACACACACCGGCCCCTGTTGACACCTCATCCATCTTGCGTGCGCGGGTTGTGAGTTAATGTTATTTTTTTATTGTTTTCCCGCCGGTATGCGGGGCATCCAATTGATTTTGATAACTTGCGTCTGTCCGTGGCGTTCGTGCCGGGTGTCCGCGTGTACATGATTGGTTCATTACAGCGTCGCGGAGTTATCTTAAGATCCAGTGGATTGCCGAGTTAATGATTTGTTGACTGTTGGTTGCCGTTGCGGTGTCGCGATTGTTTTAGGTATACAGTATGGAGCTTCGCTTGTGAGTTGTCAACGTGTGACTGTGGAAAACTGTTTATCATTGTTAATGTATAGCTGTGCTGTGTTTGTTAACAGTGTATGGACTGTATGGAGCATTGCTCGAGATGGTTGGCTTGTTCATCATTGTTAATGTGTAGCTGTGCTGTGTTTAAATTTTGATTTAAAGCTTTCGTGACTGCAGTAATTCATATTCTTAGCTCTTTCGGTAAAGTCACGTTGAAGGGAAACAATAAAATAATAATATATATATATAACAATAAAACTTCTCACGACGTTTCGACCATAACACAAACGGTCGTCATCAGGTGTGTCGGTTTGCATAAATGTATTTATTTTTAAATGGTGTATTTATTTATTTATTTAAAAAAAACGTCAGCACCACGCGCAGCGATTTGGCAGTTTATTTAGAAGGACGAGTCCATCTGCATATACTGTATTACCCCATTCGACGATTATTGGGCGTTTTGTGTATTCTTTTTTTCTTCTCCTCAAATTGGAATGCCTGTATCTCGGCCTCGCTCTGCGTTGCGTTGCAGAGCTAGCTGAGTAGATAACCTCGCGTTTCCAATAAACCCTCAGAGCCAGGGTGAACATCTGCCTCCGAACGTCATTTATTGAAATTGAACGGTAGAGAGAGGTAAAACTGGTAAGAAAACAGCACAGATACAGCATCTGTTAATACCCAGAAAAACCAACACAATGAATAAACACCACAGCATCATAACGTTGTCTTATGAATGAGACATTTTGTTATTTCAAGTTTGAATCTACTTACTCGATTACGAGTAAATCACAAGGCAAGCTGCAGGCTTTATTGTCCACTAGGCCCAACATACATCGTAACAATTTAACAGCATTATAAAGGTTCTAGCGTTATAACAGCATTATAAAGGTCCTTCTAACATTATAGCAACATTGCCAGTATCATAAGAACACAAACGAACTTACAGACAATGCTTCCCAAAGTCTCACAACGGTGGCTGCAGCTGTCTTCACGGAGCTGCGATGTGTGCCGCCATCTTGAATTGTGTTTTTAATGGCCGACACCCACGTGGTTCAGCGGAAATCTAAAATCGCAACTTCCTGGTCACGTGACCACCCCCTATTTCAAAAACAGGAAATTCCTGTGTACACACACCCCACATCTGCCGTGAGGCAAGACACTTGCCGTGAGGCAGAACACTCCCCGTCTGGTATCTAGGAGATACCACCATTTATTTCCTATCTCATAAACAAGTGTATAACAACTTCAACGGGTCAACTTATTTGTCCATACCTTTGCGAGAGAGAAGTAGTACTGTCTCGACTATGGGCCTGAAGAAAGTTCTTGCGACACCTTGCTTCACAATCATAACTTCGACTTTTCGAACTTTTCCATCGGCACTTGGAATCGACTTGAGGATGCGGCCCATTGGCCACTCATTCCGTTTGGCTTGGTTGTCCTTCAGTAGGAAGAGGTCGCCTTCTTGGATGTCTGGTCTGTTAGACTGCCACTTGTTGCGCACTTGGAGTGGTATTTCCTGAAGGTATTTCCTGACAGAATCATCTTCGACATTCTCTGTACTGCTCTTAAGCTCTTTACATGCTCCAGTGAAATTGGTTCCACAATCAGAACGGAGTTGCTTGGCTGGCCCTCTGATGGCGAAGAATCTCCGGAGTGCATTTATAAAGCTCGAAGAGTCCATGGACTCGATGACTTCGATGTGCACTGCTCGTGTACTCGTGCAGGTGAACAGCACTGCCCAACGTTTGCTGTTCGCGAGCCCTCCTCTGGTGCGGCGGGAGATGACTGTCCATGGTCCGAACACGTCGATCCCTACAGAGGTGAAGGGAGGTTCTACACTGAGTCGATCGGCTGGGAGGTCTGCCATTTTCTGTTCTTCCTGTTTTCCACGTAGCTTGCGACACCTGATAGACTTGTGGATTATGCTGGCGACGCACCTCTTTGCTCCAACGATCCACAGCCCTGCAGATCGGATTGCTCCTTCTGTGAAGTACCGACCTTGGTGCTTGACCTTCTCGTGATAGTGGCGCACAAGTAAAATCGCAATGTGGCTCTGACTTGGGATTATGAGGGGGTTCCGTTCGTTCTCATCTAATTTTGCATTCCCTAGCCGATCACCGATCCTGAGCAAGCTGTCTTCGTCCATCCTAGGGTTTAGCTTCCTGAGGGTGCTGACCCTAGGAAGGTCTTCTCCCTTGTTGATGGATCTGATCTCACTTGCATAAGCTGCCTGTTGCACACAGCGGAAGATTGATTTCCTTGCTCTGGAAAGCTCATCTTCAGTGCGTGGCACTGTGCAGTGATGCCATCCATTGCAGCTACCAGTGGTGCCTCTCATTGGGCGATGGAAGCAGTCTGCGATATGCGTTAGACGTGCTATCGCTCGCACGAGCGTCGTCCATTTCGAGAAATGTTCAAAATGGTTTGGACTCAGTGGACTTCTCGGTCGCACATCTGTTACGAAAGTTGTCACTTGAGGACGAATCTCCTTGTCGGACTCGGGCTCTATGAGTCCAAAGGTCTCTTTCGTAGTACATGGGCCATTGTCACATCGTAAGAGGAACGCTGGACCCGTCAGCCAGATGGTTTGCTTCAGCAGAGATGCAGGGACGGACCTAGTTGCGAGATCTGCTGGATTCTGGTCAGTTGGAACATAATTCCATTGCTCCGGCTGCGTCGATCTCCTGATGCGTTCCACTCTATTGCTGATGTAGGTGTAGAACCTTCTGGTTTGGTTGTTTATGTAGCCTAGTACGACCTTACTGTCCGTGTAGAACTTGACTGCGTCCAGTTTGACGTCCAATTCGTCTAAGATCAGTTCCGCCACTTCCGTAGCTAGAACGGCTCCACACAGCTCGAGCCTTGGGATGGTATGTTCCAGTTGTGGGGCCAATTTGGCCTTGCCCAATATGAACCCAACATGCTGGATCCCTTCTGCGCTTGTGGTCTTTAGGTAAGCTACGGCTGCTATGGCCATCATAGAAGCATCTGCAAACACATGTAACTCCTTCCGTTGGGTTACGGAAAGGGATGTGGGCGTGTAGGAACGTGGAATCTGCAGCTGCTCAAGTGCCTGTAAGGAATTTCTCCAAGTTTCCCATTCTTGTCGCCGTTCCTCCGGCAACGGGCTATCCCAGTCTTGTGTATCAGCACAAAGGTCTCTGAGTATCCAACTGCCTTGAATGGTGACCGGCGTTACAAATCCTAGTGGATCGTACAGGCTGTTTAACATCGACAAGATGCCACGTCGCGTGTAAGGTTTCTCTCCAATTGATACTCGGAATGTGAACGTATCCACTTTTAGGTCCCAACTCAGTCCGAGGCTGCGTTGGATTGGTGGTGTGTCAACGTTAAGGTCCAAGTCTTTCAAGTCTTTTGAACGATCGTCTGAAGGGAACGCTTTTATTACTTCTGTGCTGCTGGATGCTATCTTGTGAAGTCTCAGGTTAGCAGTTGCTAACATTCCTTGCGTCCTTTGGAGCAGATCGATGGCTTCTGAGGCCGTGGGCATTGATTTAAGTGCGTCGTCAACGTAGAAATCTCGCTCTACAAATCGCTTGGCGTCTTCCCCAAACTCCCCTTCTCCTGCCTGCGCGGTCCTCCTAAGTCCATAGGTGGCTACCGCTGGGGATGGGCTGTTGCCGAAGACATGCACCTTCATTCTGTATTCAACAATTCGATCATCGACACTGTTATTGCGGTACCACAGAAACCTGAGGTAATTTCTGTCATCTTCTCGGACAATGAAGCAGTGGAACATTTGTTGAATGTCGGCTGTTACAGCGATTGACTCCTTTCTGAAACGGGTGAGTAACCCTAGGAGACTGTTGGTCAAGTCTGGTCCGGTGAGCATTACGTTGTTCAAGGAAATGCCCTTAAATTGAGCACTGGAATCGAACACCACTCTGATCTGATCCGGCTTCTTTGGGTGATACACGCCAAAGATTGGTAAGTACCAGCATTCCTGTCCTTCTTCTAGAGGAGGGGCCGCTTCAGCGTGACCACTGTCAAATATGTTTTTCATGAAGGACACAAAATGATTCTTCATCTCTGGTCTCTTGTCCAAGGTGCGGCGCAATGAATTGAGCCGTGAGAGGGCTTGCTCTCTATTGTTGGGTAGCCGGCATCTGGGATTACGAAATGGCAGAGGGGCAACCCAACTGTTTGACTCATCTTGGAAGAACTCTCTGTCCATTATTTTCAAGAATTATTTATCCTCTAGCGATGGAGCAGGTTTGTCGTCGTCCTTCGTTGTCACGAACACCGTATGTCCAACATCATCTTTCAGCATAGAGGTTTCTTCGTCGGCCTGCATGGTACAGCCTTGACTTCTATCGTCGAATTTCTCTTTCAGCGCGAAGTGGTTGGGGCACGGTTTGAAGAGCGACGTGCGTCCATTCGTGAGCACACTCGTTCTGAATGTGCTTATGTGGTCTGGTTTGTGTGTTCCATCGAGACAGACATCACCTACAATGACCCATCCTAGGTCGAGTCTCTGGGCGTAGGGAGCATCGTGAGGTCCGTTGGGTTGATCACGAACCTTGTGGACTCTCAGCATGTCCCTGCCAAGCAGAAGTAAAATCTGTGCCGCGTGATCCAATGGTGGGATGAACTCTGCTATGGGTTTCAGGTGTGGGTGGTGACGTGCGACTTCGGGCGTGGGAATCTCACTCCTGTCGTCCGGTATCTTATTGCACTCTGTCACCGTAGGAAGGGCTAGCTTCATGGTGCTATCCATGGTTTCCACCATGAGGGCACTCGCTCTTCTTCCCGCTGTCTCCATCAGTCCTGAGCATGTTCTGAGCGTGTATGGAAAGGAATTCCCACCTACGCTTAGCTGATCAAAGAACTCTGACCTTGCCAAAGACTTGTTGCTCTGGTCGTCCATTATGGCGTACATCCTTACTGCCCTTTCAGGATGCCCTTTGGGATACACTCGGACGAGGCATATCTTTGAGCAAGATCTTCCTTTGAAGCATTCTCCACAGACTTCTGTGCATTTGGTTGTGATTGACGAAGTGAGTGCGGCGGTCTCGCCTTGCTCCCCGCCGTGCTCTGCTTCGGGATCGGAAGCCTTAGTGCCACTGGGTTTGTGGTAAAATGTGTGCAGAACAGTTTCGTGTTTGTCACTGCCACATTCGTCGCACTTGATATCTGCCTTGCAATTCCTTGCAAGGTGGTTTGTAGAAGCACAGCATTTGAAGCACACTCCAAATTATTTCAGAATGTTCTTCCGCTCTTCCAATGGCTTCCTCCTGAACTCACGGCATTTCTGGAGGGAGTGAGATTTATCATGCAATGGGCATTGCTTCTCTGGATCCTCTATCTTTTTCTTTGTGGTGGTTGTCTGGATGGAGTTTGCGAATGTCGTAGGAGAGACCTCAGTCTTGTGTACAGAAATTGGCACTCTCGCTGTTCCTCGTTTCGCCATTGCTCTTTCCATTTTTGGGAGATCTGGACTGGAAATCCCCGTGGTGCCAAACATGAAACTCGGGTCATTTCTGGTCTTAGCCAGGTTGCGGATAAACTTTGAGAAAAAAGAGAATGGGGGGAATGCAACCTGATGCTCTGACTTGTATCTTGAACCTGCTGTTCTCCATTTTTCCTGCACGTCGAATGGCAATTTCTCTACTATGGGGTTCACGCCATGGTAGGTATTCAAGAAAATGAGACCTGGTAAATAGGGGTCAGCCTGGGCTGATTCAAGCTCCATCAAAAGATCTCCAAGCTCTCGTAACCTTTTATTGTACCTACCAGAGATTTTTGGAACGTTCTGCAACTTCTTGAAGAGAGCCTTCTCAATAGTTTCTGGGCTACCGTAGCACTCCTCGAGCCTCTCCCACACCGCATGCAGGCTTGAGGCGGGGTCGTCAATGTTTGCTGCCCGGATCCTCTTTGTGTACTCTGTAGATTCGTTTCCTAACCATTTCACCAACACGTCGAGTTCTTCACTTGCAGAGATGTCTGCATTTCGGATTGCATTCCTGAAGGTAGATCTCCAGGGTCGATAGTTCTCAGAATGGTCATCAAACTTAACGAGTCCTGTGTTGATTAGTTCGCGGTGAGCCAGGTACCTAGCAAAGTCCCCTAATCCTGCTGATCCAGGGTGTGTCCATACTGGCGCTTGTGAGGTGCCATTATTGGCTGCATTGCCTTGCATGCCGTCATTCGCGATGGTGTTGGATTGTGGGCCCAAAAGGTTTCGATCACGTTGGTTTGATCCCCTTATGTGACTGTCTGGAATGTGGGTCTGACGTGATGCATCCATTTCTGATCCCACATGTGCGACGCTGAGTCGACGACTAGCTGCCAGGGCAGGATATGCATTTCCACCATTCCCGTAGACAGCATTCATGTTCATTCGGTGTGGAGATGGCGATGCCTGAACGTCCACCATTTGTTCAGTATCGTTTGGTGGAGGAGCATTGATGCATTGTTCAGACCAGTCCAAAATATTTTTTCTGGTGAGTTGATCACGGTCCTTGACAGGTATCTGAGTGCCAAACTTACTCCAATTCTCTTCCTTATCCAGATTGGCTGCTGCTTGGAGCACCTCTGCTTGGGCCCTTGCAGCAGCTGCTTCTTTTTTGAGCTGTAGGGTACTTAACTTAGCATCCAGCTCAATTTTCTTCCGTGTGGCAGTAGCAACTAATATACTCTCTTGTTCTCGTGCGGCAGCAGTTGCTAATATACTTTCTTGCTCTGCATGCTCTGCTTTCCTCCGTGCGGCAGCAGTTGCTATGCTTGCTTCTTCTTGTATGCGGGCCTTTTCAATTAGCATGGCTTCGTCTTCAGCCATGTAGGCAATACGGGCATTTGCTGCTTCTGCTGCTGCACGTGCCTGAGCTGCTGCCATACTAGTAGATGATGTCTTTGAGTGTGCTAAGCCTTTAGATCTTGTGGTGGATCTGGATGAGACAGAGTGCTGAGATCGGGTCTCTCTTAAGCCCTCCACACGGTCTATTGCATCTTGTATCACTGCCTGTACATTATCATCGAGCAGTTCGAGGAAGTTCTCTTGCATGCGCACTCCCTCAAGGCCCTCATCTGTTTTCATCTTCATCAGGAGGGAGATGTATTTATTTGCCAGGAGCTTGTAGCTTGAGCTGCTCACCTTCACTCGCTGGATGGCCCGCTGAATTGAGGCCACTGTGTCTGAGGCATTTGCAGCTTCAGATATATCAGCTTCAACCCGGTCCCATGCCCTTTGTATCCTGGCATCAAGGTCTTGCTTCTCAGCATCATAGCTTTCCAAGGCCCGTTGTGTCAGCCTGACCTCTCTTTGGGGCCTTGAACTTCCTTGGTACTCTTGTGGCTGGATGGGAGGTCCTGGATTGCCTAAATCACCTTCAGCATCTCTCCCTGCTGAACTGTGGCTTTCCATGCTGAGATGCTTGCAACACAATTTTTAATGTAGACTCGTTGCAGAGCTCCTTGCTTGCTGCAGGCTGACTGCTTGAGAGCACTTTTGCTTGCTGCAGGCTGACTGCTTGAGAGCTCCTTTCTTGCTGCAGGCTGACTGCTTGAGAGCTCTTTTGCTTGCTGCAGGATGACTGCTTCAAGAAGAATGTCTTTTTACTATCTCGGCCTCGCTCTGCGTTGCGTTGCAGAGCTAGCTGAGTAGATAACCTCGCGTTTCCAAAAAACCCTCAGAGCCAGGGTGAACATCTGCCTCCGAACGTCATTTATTGAAATTGAACGGTAGAGAGAGGTAAAACTGGTAAGAAAACAGCACAAATACAGCATCTGTTAATACCCAGAAAAACCAACGCAATGAATAAACACCACAGCATCATAACGTTGTCTTATGAATGAGACATTTTGTTATTTCAAGTTTGAATCTACTTACTCGATTACGGGTAAATCACAACAAGGCAAGCTGCAGGCTTTATTGTCCACTAGGCCCCACATACATCGTAACAATTTAACAGCATTATAAAGGTTCTAGCGTTATAACAGCATTATAAAGGTCCTTCTAATATTATAGCAACATTGCCAGTATCATAAAAACACAAACGAACTTACAGACAATGCTTCCCAAAGTCCCACAACGGTGGCTGCAGCTGTCTTCACGGAGCTGCGATGTGTGCCGCCATCTTGAATTATGTTTTTAATGGCCGACGGCCGCGTGGTTCAGCGGAAATCTAAAATAGCAACTTCCTGGTCACGTGACCACCCCCTATTTCAAAAACAGGAAATTCCTATGTACACACGCCCCACATCTGCCGTGAGGCAAGACACTTGCCATGAGGCAGAACAGCCTGAGTCCCATGGTAAATGTTGAGGGCGATTTTGAAATGCAAATATCAAATTGTATGTGTTGTGAGGGTGTGAGATTGCAATTATGCGGGGGATGATTGCCTCGGTTGGTCGCTCTGCCGTCATTGGTACGGAGCATTTAAATCGAGATGGTGACATGCTGCCAGTGTTGGAATTGTAGTGCTGGCTGTAAAATTTCTTGGGGCGCCGATCCTGACCAGGATGGTCCAGGGGGTGTTGCGTGCCTGACATGTCAGTTGTGGTACCGTCATGCTATGGCTGACGGCTTGACCTGGCCGCCCGGAGATTGCAACACTCTGTGGTGTGGATAGCCTAGTGGGCTGGGCGCTCACATGGCTTGGAGAGTGTGGTCCCGTCATGGTATGGCTGACGGCTTGACCTGGCCGCCCGGAGATTGAAACACTCCGTGGTGTGGATAGCCTAGTGGGGGCTGTGCGCTCACATGGCTCGGAGAATGTGGTCCCGTCGTGCTACGGCGGACGGCTTGACCTGGCGGCCCAGAGGTTGAGACCCTCCGTGGTGCATCTGGAGCTGTAGGCTCGCCCTGCCAGCCTGGAGATTGAGACACTCCGAGGCGCGTTGCAACAGAGGGCTGGTGATTCGTGTTGTTCGGGCGTTGTTGTCCAGTTGCATTGAGACTGTATCCTTCCGTTGTTATGGTGCATGTTGTGCAGTAAGTGAGCGCTAGGCGGTTCTTCCGTCTTCGCTTCATCACCGTCTAATGGATGGAGCGGTGGCTGGGGGTCGGGGAACCCTGCCACCCGTGTTGTGTGGGTGAAGGTGAACATACAGGGGTACCCCGGAGATCAAACTTAATTCGTTCCAGACGGCCATTCCAACACCAATTGGTTCAGGTTCTGGTGCATTCCATCTCCGAGGTTCTACTGTATTTGGGTTCATCGCGGCATTGGTTGTGCATCCAACGCGTCTGAATTTGTGGTTATTTTTTTTCTTCTCTTCTCTCGAGCTGGCCGGAATCCCCTCATTTCCACTATTCAGGGGCCAGGTGTCTCTTGTGTCCACTGAGCCGGGCCGCACGAGTTGTGATGGCGCGAGTGATGCCATGCCTTTGTGTGCGCCTGCAGAAGCCCCGCCAGTAATTCCACCAGCGGCGCCTCACCTGGCGGATTGGCCGGCGGACTGGAAACCTGCCAGCACACCGCCGATTCTGACGCCGACACGGCACGGAAGAGCGGGCCGGCGTCACGCACACGCTCGCGGGGCGTGCGGATACGGTGACGGCCAGTGAGGCCGTTTCTTCGTCCCCTACCTTCGTCGGATACGTTCCGGTGCTCGTGTGGGGACCATCTCCAAGTTGCCCTGTACCGTGCTGCCCTAGTGTTGGGTTATGTTCTAGCAGCCGGTCCTGTTCTCTTCACACACATGTCACTTACACTCTTTTGATGTAGTTTTCTTCCCATTTGGGTGGCCGGGCTCTGCTCTCATAATGGTTGCAGCCGGGTCGGCTGATTTTTTTTAATGGGGGGGTGGGGGTGATGTAGAGTAGGAGTTAGTGACGTCATGTCACGCTTGCCCTCTGGTACGATGACGTCACGGATGGTGACGTCATGGACAGGGGGCAGGACAGTGACATCATGTCCCCCTGGGGGATTTAAGCTGGAACCCCTCACGGGTTCACGGTCGTTGCGGGGAGCCAGGAACGGGTGAAGTTGGGACCCAGGGTACGGGGGAATTAGCACCAGGCTCGGGGAGCCTGGGGTGTGCTAGGGACTTCCCCAGTACCCTTATCCTGCGGAGCGATGGGACCCAGGGTAGGGGGAAATTGGCACCAGGCTAGGGTAGCCTGCGGGTGCTAGGGACTTCCCCAGTACCCTTACCCTGGGGTGTGGAGCGTAGGCATTGAGGGGGCAGTACACGGAGTCGTGTCCGAAGAGAAGTCTTTAATAAAACAGCTGGCGCAAGCCCCTACATGAAGATCTGCCTCCGAGTCGTCATTTACGCCTCAACATATGTATTAATAAATACGTGTATGATTTAATGTCTCAAACATATCATGTCTTTTCATACGAATCACGATGTGAATGAGGAAAATGTGGCACATTAGGAAGGGACCACTCTTTTAATTATATCCTTGTGCAGCAAGGGAGTAAAAGTGTGGTTCTATGAACGTCCTGATGTGCTGTGCGGCGCATTAGTGCGCGTGTGTACAGCAGCATGTGATGACTGAGTTGGGCCTGTAGGTGGCTGGCAGGGTTAATGATTAACCGCGTTTGTAAACCCGCCACATGGTTAATGGCGACTCGGAAGAAATGCTGTGTGTGACACACGTGTTGGTGCATTTTACAGGTAAAGGACCAAAAGCTTGTTTTTGATCGTTATATAAATGTTCTAGACTTGTTCTAGACGTTAAGCTTGGCTTTGAATTGTTCGTTTGTGATATATGCAATTAGAGGGGTTTTAGCACTGTGCATTGTAAAGGGATGATGCACTGTAATTACCTACTGTCATTGTAATTCTTTAACTCTAATACTGTTTAGTCTATAACCATGCCCATGTACCCAGAGTATGACTACTTGCAATGCTATTGAGAATAGAACACATGTAAATAGTAAGCTGTACAATGGTGATATACAGTTTGTATACTGTACACATACAGTACATATAATGGGTGTAAGACACCGAGATAAGTGGATGGTATAGATAGACATGCAGCTTAGGATTAAAGTAATATTCGAATAGTGATGTGCAAATGTGATTGTCAAAGACAAAGATGGTTTATCAGTAGTAGAATTGGGTGTAAGAGAAAACTGTGAATGATTAACCGCGCTTGTAAACCCGCCACATGGTTAATGGCGACTCGGAAGAAATGCTGTGTGTGACACACGTGTTGGTGCATTTTACAGAGTAACGGTGCTGTTCTTCACAAGATTACAGATTAACCACAATAAATGTGCTTGCCCTCGATTTGGAGCACTTGCCCATGTCCTTCATTTCGAGTGTGCAACATATTTTGGCGAGCCTGGCAGGAGAGTTTCCCAGAGTTCACTGACGGGGATCAACTCTTCAAAAGAGACGGACCAAGCATACATAAAGACAGTCGTGCAAGGATCTGAACGGTCTTCACATCATGGCACTGGAACAGCTGTAGGACAAGGCCAGTACTGCTTTGGATCAGCTGCAGAAAGCCCAGCTCATGGAAATATGCAGATATTTGAAGTGTTTCCATGATGATGAGACTGGTGAAGATAAAAGCAGACGGGCTTTGATTCGTATGGCAGAAAGAGTACTTGATAAAGTTGAAGACCAAGAAGAAGATGATGAGGCCTGTGCATATGTTCAAAACCTGCTGTCTTTCATTGAAATAATACAGCAGAAAGACAAAGACAGCAAGGGAACAAGTCAAATACTGCCACCATCAAAACTTTCTGAAGATATGGATGGTGAAATACAAGAGTCACAAGAAGAATCCAGAAAAACCCTTGAGGAAAATAAAACCTCAAGTGAAGGTGGAACAAAAACCACAGCAGCATTGAATCCCATACGAATGGCCAGACTAGGAAATGTGCCGGAAGTCACAATACGGAGAGAATTAAGGATCTGCGGGCAGATTGGTGAAAGAGGGCAGAAAGACAAGTTATCTTACACCAATCTGATGCACCAGATCGACACAGGAACCCGTAAGGGACATGCTGAATCTGACATAATTGAGGCAGTAGTCAGAGCAATCAGTCCTGGTCTAAATTTGAGGGACATGCTAGAAATAAAAACTGATTTGACTATTTACAAGTTAAAAACCATTTTGAAGGGACACTATAGAGAAGAAAGCACATCTGATCTCTATCAGAAGTTGATGAACATATCTCAGGAGCCAAGAGAAACTGCACAAAACTTTCTGTTCCGAGCTATCGAATTAAAGGACAGACTATTATTTGCATCTAAAGAAAAAGGAGCTGATGACCAGCACAATCCAGATATGGTACGCAGGAAGTTCCTGAGATCGATTGGCACAGGATTGCTCAGTGACTCTATGAAATTCCAAATAAAGCCCCATCTGGATGACATCACTGTCACTGATGAGATGCTGATTGAAAAAGTCAATGAAGCAGCCAGCTTGGAACTTGAGAGACAAAACAAGCTCAAACGGAATGTGGCTCCTAAAATAACTCGGATGAATGAACTGCAAGCTGAGTTGAAAGGGAGTAGGGAAGGCTGTCAGCAGGACTCACATGGACCATTTAAAGTGGTTACATCACCAAAACCACCATCCAACAACGGAAATGCCAGGACCAAAACAGAGGGCAACAAAACATCAGCAACTGAGAGGCCATCTCGAGATGGGATGAAAAAGATGGTAAGCGAGTTAAGGGCTGAAGTTGCAGAAATCAGGAAGAGGTGGCAGGATGATGTCACCCCAGACACCAAGCGAGGACACTGGAAACAACCTGCCCAAGACAGAGCAATACGACCAAGAGGCTGTAGGATGTGTCAAGAGGCTGGAGCAGGGGGTACATGTAACCATTGTTTCAAATGTGGCCAGCCGGGACACCTGGCCCATGGATGTCGAGCCTCTCGACAGCAGCAGGGAAACTGGCGAGGGTTGCTGCAGGGGGACCAGCAGTAACCTACAAGCCAGGGTCCCAAGGGTGTCATTACTGTTTATGTGAAGGGAATGATGTTGTAAGACTGCAGAAGTGCCAGGGTTGTCACGCAGTACAGTACTGCTCGAATACCTGCCAAAAACAACACTGGCAAGAGCACAAGGTACTCTGCAGAGCAATCAACACATTACAGAAGAAAACAGAATGTCAAAAGACACCAGAGTGGAAGAACCCAAATATGGGCAAGGTTATCTTTCTCAGGCCTAAATGCAACAACAGACTGTTAAAGTTAATTGGGAAAAGATGCATGGTGAAGTGTTCACTGGACTACGTATCAACCTCTGTCCTCTGGGACACAGGAGCTCAAGCCAGTGTTATAAATGAAGCATGGCGAAATAAGCATCTACCTAAGTCAATAGTGAGACCAGTTCAAGAGCTCTTGGGGACTGGTACAATTACTGGAATGGCAGTTAACCAAACAGAAATACCATTCACAGGCTGGATAGAGGTGGCATTCAGATTGAACAGTAATATGGGGACCAGTCAGTGCTTTCTCATTCCAATGCTGGTATCCAGTGACCCCAGAGTTGCGGAAGATTCCCATTATTGGTTGTAATGTCATCGAGGAGGTCATCAATGGGCTGGCGGAAGGGGGAGAGACAATTGTGGACCCCATTAAAGTGGGGGTTGTGGGTGAGGCTTTTTCCATCACTCCAGGAGACACAAACGTCCTCATCCACCTGTTGTCTTCTGGCAACCGGGACAGTGATGGTGGGGCAGTCAAGACAGGCAAACAGAGAGTGGTGCTACCACCAGGTCAAGCCACAATGGTTCGAAGTCGTGCTCATTTGGGACAGCTGTAGGAAGATGAAGTGATGCTGTTTGTCCCTGAAGAGAAGCCCCAATGGCCAGAGGGTTTACACATCAACGAGGTCCTGGTGACACTGAGTAGAGGCAACTCATCCTGCATACCAATCTCAGTGATCAACACAACCAAACACAGAATTACACTTGATCAGCAGGTAACCCTAGGACAATTACAGCTGGTGAAATCTGTGTATCCAGCAGCAGTAAGACCTGTGGCGTATCACCAATGCAC
Source organism: Petromyzon marinus (assembly GCF_048934315.1). Lineage (NCBI taxonomy): Eukaryota > Metazoa > Chordata > Hyperoartia > Petromyzontiformes > Petromyzontidae > Petromyzon > Petromyzon marinus. The sequence goes on from NW_027423157.1 coordinate 196,392, forward strand.
CCCTAGTCAGGATCAGACATGCCAACAAACACAGGATGACCACACAACTGGTGGAGCAAAAGCTAAGGGACTGCAGCTGAGGCCAAATATTAAAGAGCAAGGCGAAAAATGGGATCCACTGGTAAACCTGGAACACCTAACAAAGGAGCAGCAAATTGCCACCAAGATGATGCTCAGAGAGGAATGCCATTCTTTTTCAAGGGATGACAATGATGTTGGGAGCATACCTTCATTGAAAATGCATATCACCCTCAAGGATAGGACTCCAGTGCAAAAGACGTACATTGCAGTCCCAAAACCATTGCATAATGAAGTTAAGCAGTATCTGCAAGATTTGATCAATCGAGGCTGGGTGACAAAATCGAGATCATCATATTCTTCACCCATTGTCTGCGTAAGGAAGAGAGATGGAAACCTGAGACTATGTTGTGATTACCGAGAGCTGAACCGCAAGTCGGTTCCTGACAGGCATCCCATCCCAAGGATCCAAGACATGCTTAACAGTTTGAGTGGGAGTTCTTGGTTTTCGGTGTTAGACCAAGGGAAAGCCTACCATCAAGGCTTCCTCGATGAAGAAAGTCGCCCCCTCACAGCTTTAATCACACCATGGGGATTATATGAGTGGGTGCGTATTCCCTTTGGTTTGAGTTCAGCACTAGCAGAATTCCAGAGGAGCATGGAGGACTGCCTGTCTGGCCTTCAGGATGAAATCTGTCAGCCTTACCTGGATGACAACCTCGTTCATAGCAAGTCCTTTGAAGATTATGTGCAGCATGTACAAATAGTATTGCGTCGGTATCAACAACACAGTGTCAAACTGACAGCAAAGAAATGTGAGTTGTTCCAGAGCAAGGTGCGATACTTCGGCAAAATCGTATCGAAAGATGACTATACTATGGACCCAGCAGAGATTGCCCCAGTTCAAGCACTAAAAGCAAGGAATCCTGCAACAGTGGGAGAGCTCAGAAAGATGCTGGGATTCATATCTTACTACAGGTCGTATATACAGAACTTTTCAAGTATTGCCAGGCCACTGTATGACTTGCTTTAAACAACACCTAGGCAATTTCAAAAGAACAAAACAGTACAGGGAACAAAATCAGGCCAACTGTTTAGCAGAACACCAATAACATGGACAGATTGCCACCAAAGAGTTTTGATTCAGTTGGTTGATCACCTATCCAGTCCACCAATATTGGCATACCCAAACTTTAATCAACCATTCGTCTTACATTGCGATGCCTCACAAGAAGGCCTAGGAGCTACCCTTTACCAGAAGCAAGATGGAAGAATGAGAGTCATAGCCTATGGGTCCAGAACTCTCACTCCACCAGAGAAAAATTACCACCTTCACTCAGGCAAGCTGGAATTTTTGGCACTGAAATGGGCAGTCTGTGAACGTTTCCGGGATTATCTGTATCATGCCCCTTCGTTGTGGTATACACAGACAATAATCCCCTCACCTATGTCCTCACCACTGCCAAACTCAATGCAATTGGACAAAGATGGGTTGCCAAATTGGCCGACTTTGATTTCACAATCAAGTACCGCCCGGGTAGAACCAATGCAAATGCTGATGGACTCTCAAGGATGCCCCTGAACATTGATGGATTCATAGCTCAGTGCACTGAAAAAGTCAGCCCAGAGGTGATTAGTGCAACAATGCAGGGAGTCACCATTCAGCATGAGGAATCAACAGCCTGGTCCAGATTGATACCACTCCATGCCATTGAAATACCGGAGGATTGTGACTCACTAGCTTGTTCGATGCAACCGATCCCAAGGGGTGAACTCAGCCAATGCCAGCAAAGAGACCCAGTCATTGGCAAAGTATTGGAATACAAAGGCAAAAATCGAAGGCCCACGGTAAAAGCCAGCCATACAGAAAACCGTGATGTGAGGGCATTATTAAGAGAATGGGCAAAGCTTCACATCAGTAAGGAGGGAATTCTGTACCGGAAAACCAATACCAGGTCCCAGCTGGTATTGCCTAAACTGTATCACCCATTGGTCTATAAAGAAATGCATCAGGAAATGGACCATATTGGCGTGGAAAGGACATTGAACTTGATCAAAGATCGATTTTATTGGCCAAGGATGCAGACCGACGTCGAGCATTTTGTCACAAAGGTATGTGACTGCCTAAAGAAAAGAAAGCCAAACATACCAACACGGGCACCCATCAAAACCACATACCCTTTTGAGATGGTTTTCATTGATTTCCTGCACCTTGAAACATGTAAGCAGGGATATGAATATATCCTGGTTGTAATAGATCATTTTACACGGTTTGCTCAAGCCTATGCTACAACCAACAAAACAGCAAAAACAGTGGCTGACAAGCTGTTCAATGACTATGCCCTTAAATTTGGTTTCCCCACAAAAATACACCATGATCAGGGATGAGAATTTGAGAATCAGCTGATGGCCCAATTAAAGAAAAATTGTGGAATGAGAGGCTCCCACACTACCCCATACCACCGACAGGGGAACGGACAGGTAGAGCGATTCAACAGGACCCTGCTGTCAATGTTAAGGACTCTGACTGAAGAGCAGAAGACGGATTGGAAGAGCTCCCTGGCCAAGGTAGTGCATGCCTATAACTGTACTCGTAGTGAAGCCACAGGATTCTCACCTTTTTATCTCCTGTTTGGGAGGTCTCCAAAACTACCAGTGGATCTTATTTTTGGTTTTGAACACCAGGGAGAGGAAGGATCCTATAAGCAATATGTGGAGAAGTGGAGACAGCGGATGGTGGAAGCCTACAGAATAGCATCTGACTGTGCAACAAAATAAGCCACTAAAGGGAAGGACCAGTATGACAAGAACATTCATGGGGCAGAGCTACAACAAGGCAATCGTGTCCTGGTGAGAAATATGAGTGAGAAAGGAGAACCAGGCAAAATTCGCTCCTACTGGGAGGACAAGGTGTATGTTGTCATTTGAAGAAAAAGTAATGACAGCGCAGTTTATGAGGTGAAACCTGACAGCGGTGAAGGGAGAACCAAAGTGATTCATCGGAATTTGCTGCTACCTTGTGACTTCCTCACAATTGAGCAGCAATCACAAAAGCAACGGAGTAGGAAAGCAATAAAGAAAACTCACCAAACAAGAACGAGAGGCCCATGGAAGGACATGATGGAACCAACAGACAGTGAGTGGGAAGCAGAGGAAGAATTTGACAGAGGTGACTTCAGTTGGTCCAAAACTGTTCAGCAAGCTACAGTAAGACAAGACACGGAGTCACCATTGAACCCAGACGCTGAAGAATTCCACTCCCACAACACAGAGGGTGAACAACAGTTATCGGCAGCAGCCGAGGAACATTTATCACCAACTGGTACAGAGAGCAGGGAGACAGATTCAGAGAGTGAATATCAGTTAACTGAAGCAACTGAGGGACGGTTTTTGCCGAAGGGATCAGAATATAGTGAGACCGATTTGACTATGAATAATGAAGAAGAGCAGTTGAGTCCAGCAGGCGAATCTGCAAGGAACCTGGAACAGAGTGATGAAGAGGATGAGAGTAGTCATCACGACAGGAGACTCCACCCTCAAAGAGAGAGGAGACAGCCAAAAACACTCACCTATGACAAGTTAGGTGAACCTACCATCGTGAGAAGGAGCCCGAGAGCACAAGAGATAACTGTTGAGTGCTACTGGAGACCATGGTGAAACAAGGAACTTTTGACTACAACATGCGTGATCAAGACAAGATATAAGCTGTGGTCATATAGTTGTTAGTTGTTTAAGATGTTTTTGTTTGTTAGTGTTGTGTTTAATATGTTAAGAAGGGATCATTGTCTAAGATGGAGAAAAATGGTGAGGAGGTTTCAAGTATGTTGGTAGGCCGATAAGTAAGTACCTAAGAGGTAAATTCCACATGGCATTGACAAGCTGTAAAGGATTTTATCTTGACAGGTACTGGGAAAAGAATCCTAACCATTTCTGGTCAGTAAAATGTGAAGCATGGTTTAATAATACCAGATTGTCTGGTAATTCCAAAAGCATAATACAATGCTTGGGCTCCTATCTCTTCGTGCACAAAGAGTTGGAGCTCACCCCAAAATAGAGAGCTTCTGGAGTGGCGTTATCTTGGAAGGGATATGATCCCTAGAAAATTGTGTTCACGATTTCATAAACTCCTTTCATGACCAGTTTAAGGAAAAAGACTGCAAAATGTTTGCAAGGGAAAACATGGAGTGTCGAGACAACACTCATTCTGTGGGGGAGAGTGTGGCACATTAGGAAGGGACCACTCTTTTAATTATATCCTTGTGCAGCAAGGGAGTAAAAGTGTGGTTCTATGAACGTCCTGATGTGCTGTGCGGTGCATTAGTGCGTGTGTGTACAGCAGCATGTGATGACTGAGTTGGGCCTGTAGGTGGCTGGCAGGGTTAATGATTAACCGCGTTTCTAAACCCACCACATGGTTAATGGCGACTCGGAAGAAATGCTGTGTGTGACACACGTGTTGGTGCATTTTACAGGTAAAGGACCAAAAGGTTTTGATTTAAAGCTTTCGTGACTGCAGTAATTCATATTCTTAGTTTTTTCGGTAAAGTCACGTTGAAGAGAAACAACAAAATAATAAAATATATATATAAAACAATAAAAAAAATTCTCACGACGTTTCGACCATAACTCAAACGGTCATCTTCAGGTGTTTTGGTTTGCATAAATTTATTTAAAAAACGGCGCATTTATTTATTTATTTAAAAATCCGTTTGCGCCACGCGCAGCGATTTGGCAGTTTACCCAGGACTAGTCCATCTATATTCTGAAAAGAGGAGGGGGGAGACGAAATTTTTTATAATGTATGCTGTCTGAAAGCCACTGTAAGCGTGAACAATCAATTAAGAACTGAAATGGTTTATCAAATCTTTCCAATGATTGCTAAGATAGAATCCATCTTCTCAGTTGAAATTGTCTCTGTGCTTGTATATGTGGATATCCTCATTTCGTTCATGAGGCTATCCACATATACAAGCACAGAGACAATTTCAACCGAGAAGATGGATTCTATCTTAGCAATCATTGGAAAGATTTGATAAACCATTTCAGTTCTTAATTGATTGTTCACGCTTACAGTGGCTTTCAGACAGCATACATTATAAAAAATTTCGTCTCCCCCCTCCTCTTTTCAGAATATAGATGGACTAGTCCTGGGTAAACTGCCAAATCGCTGCGCGTGGCGCTAACGTTTTTTATAAATAAATAGATGCGCCGTTTTAAAAATACATTTATGCAAACCAACACACCTGAAGATGACCGTTAGAGTTATGTTCGAAATGTCGTGAGAATTTTTTATTGTTTTATATATATTTTATTATTTTGTTGTTTCTCTTCAATGTGACTTTACCGAAAAAAACTAAGAATAAGACCAAAAGGTTGTTTTTGATCGTTATATAAATGTTCTAGACTTGTTCTAGACGTTAAGTTTGGCTTTGAATTGTTCGTTTGTGATATATGCAATTAGAGGTGTTTTAGCACTGTGCATTGTAAAGGGATGATGCACTGTAATTACCTACTGTCATTGTAATTCTTTAACTCTAATACTGTTTAGTCTATAACCATGCCCATGTACCCAGAGTATGACTACTTGCAATGCTATTGAGAATAGAACACATGTAAATAGTAAGCTGTACAATAGTGATATACAGTTTGTATACTGTACACATACAGTACATATAATGGGTGTAAGACACCGAGATAAGTGGATGGTATAGATAGACATACAGCTTAGGATTAAAGTAATATTCGAATAGTGATGTGCAAATGTGATTGTCAAAGACAAAGATGGTTTATCAGTAGTAGAATTGGGTGTAAGAGAAAACTGTGAATGATTAACCGCGCTTGTAAACCCGCCACATGGTTAATGGCGACTCGGAAGAAATGCTGTGTGTGACACACGTGTTGGTGCATTTTACAGAGTGACGGTGCTGTTCTTCACAAGATTACAGATTAACCACAATAAATGTGCTTGCCCTCGATTTGGAGCACTTGCCCATGTCCTTCATTTCGAGTGTGCAACAAAAACTATAAATTATTAGTTCATTTTCTTTGGTTCTTTCGGTAAAGTCACGTAGAATGAGAATAAAATAATAAAGTAATAAAATAAAATAACACAATAAAATTCTCACGACTTTCGAAATATTAGTTAATTGTTTTGTATATATATTTTTATTTTGGTTTAACTTGTAGGCTTTTGCGACCAATATCATCCATAGAGGTTTTTTGGGTTAGATCGCGAAAATATAAAAACGTGTTGTTAAAACCCGCCATCACCCGACACAGCCAACTAGTAAGGGTTGTCACGTACTGTAAACAGAACATGCCAATTCGGCGCTAGTACAGTACACCGGTGTAATGTACGTTGACTCGGTAATCCCCACCTGGTGCATGTGGATGTTGTGTGTGTGTGTTGTGCATGTGTGTGTTATGCGTGTGTGCTGCGTGTGTGTGGCGCATATGCGCGTGTGTGGTGCGTGTGCGTGGTGCATGTGTGTGTGGTGCGTGTGTGTGTGTGTGATTGTCCGGCAAAACAACCCCCTACCTCCTCGCGGTGCCGGACGGGCAACTCTGTCGTTGACAGTGCTGTGGGGGGAGATCCAATTTTGATTGGCTCCTCCCCTCATGGCATATGTGTCCACCACAGGGGTTAAACGGGGACTCTGGACGGGTGCGAGGGGCTGGTAACCCCTCCACCGTCAATTAATTACCACGAAACCACGAGTTAAACTGAAATATGTAACTAATAAGCTTGTACCGGAGGCCCCGGGGGGCCAGGCGTCTATGACGTCTCCTGGCCAAACCCCAATTGGCGGAGCCAAGAGATTGAATACCTACCCTCGGGGCTACTCCAGAAACAACGAAAAGCCACTACGGGTGGCCACGTGGAATGTTCGAACGCTCACTGCGGAGGAGAGGCTGCCACTCCTCTGTCGGGAGCTGGACCGGTACCGCCTGGATCTATGCGGCATTCAGGAGGTCCGGTGGACCGGCTCTGGCTCCTGCCACCATGAGGGGTGGACAGTCCTCTACTCGGGGCAGCAGACTGCCAAACAACAGGGTGTGGCTCTTCTTTTGAACAAAAGAATGAAGGGGGCGTGGGAGCGTGGCGATGAGGTGTGGGAAGCTGTAAGCCCCAGGCTACTTTGGGCTCGCCTTCCTATTAACCGGAGGCGAGGAATGGTGGTCGTGGTTACTTATGGCCCCACCGAAGATGAACATCCGTGGAGGGATGCAGGCAAAGCCGATGAGTCAGATGCCTTCTATGACCTCCTGTCACAGGTGCTGGCTAAAGTGGCCCCTCGAGATAGAGTCATCATGTTGGGTGACTTCAATGCCCGAGTTGGTCATGATACTGGCACCTGGTCTGGAGTGATTGGAGGGCATGGGCCAGATCAGCTCAATAACAACGGTAGGAGGCTGCTAGATTTTTGTAATTACCAACACGCTGTTCCGGCATCGGCGCATCCACACCACATCATGGATGCATGCCGGGTCCAAGCAAGAACATCTGCTGGACTACATAGTGACGGACCAGCGGATGCGAGCCCATGTCCTTGACACCAGGACCTACCGTGGAGCTGATCTGCCCTCTGACCATCGACTAGTCATCTGTAAGATGCGCCTGCCATTCTTCCACTCCGGTGGTGGGTGTACACCCAGGACCCCATTCCGACCTAAAGTGGCCTGGTCTCAGTTATCTGATGAAAGTTGCATGTGAGAATTTCACCATCGCTTGCTTTGGGTACGCGGTCCAGACCTCCCCTGAGACCCTGGCTGACAGAGGAGGTGTTCAGGATGGTTGAGAAAAAGCGACAGGCCCACTGCCATCGGCTACAGAATCCCACGTCAGAGAATGAGGAGGCCTACCGCAGCCTTCGCTCGGAGGTTCGGAGAGCCGTGAGGCACTGCAAGGATGGGTGGTGGTCGCGGGTTGCTGAGGAGATGGAGTCTGCCTCAGTGGCCCGTGATCACAAATCTCTATTTAACTCCATCAAAAAGTAACCTGCAGCGCCACACCTATTACCATCATTAGGGGAAAAAACGGTGATCCAATCTCTGACCCCCAGGAACAGGTTTGCAGATTTGCTGAGCATTTCTGTGAGGTCCTGGGGGAGGGAAAATCCATCAGCCAGGAAAACATCGTGGCACAAAGTGAGGATGACTCTGCTGAGGCTGCGGTGCCTCAAATATTGGAAGAAGTCACCCCCCGTGAGTGGCTGGCTGAGGTGCCATCTGTTGAGGAAGTACTGAAGGCGATCCGGAGTCTGAGACCAGGAAAGGCAGCGGGCAGAGATGATCTCCCAAGCGAAATACTGAGGGAGGGCGGCGTTTGTGCACAGACTGCCCTATATGACATCATAACAACAGTCTGGACCACTGGACGGGTTCCGCAGGATTGGAAGGATGCCCTGGTGGTCCCCCTTTTTAAGAAGGGGGACCGCACAGACTGTAACAACTACAGGGGCATCTCACTCCTCAGTGTGCCGGGAAAGGTCCTGGCAAGGATTATTCAGCATCGCCTTGCCAGGCACGCTGAGGAGAGGCTTTCGGAGCCCCAATGCGGTTTCAGGATAGGGCGGTCATGCACAGATGCCATATTTTCTGTCCGTCTGCTACAGCAGAGGCGTAGGGAATTCCAACAAGACCTACATCTCTGCTTTATTGACCTGGTCAAGGCCTATGATACCATCAGTAGGCCTGGGCTCTGGGTCGTTCTTCGTGCTTTTGGAGTACCTGACCCTATGCTCACGATCATTAAGGACCTTCATGATGGTGAGCGGGCCCGGGTAAAACTACGTGGCCGGGAGTCAGAGCCATTCCCTGTACACCTTGGGGTGCGACAGGGATGTCCTCTGGCTCCCACATTATTTAACATCTATTTTGACCACGTAGTTCGTGAAGCCTTCAATAGCTGTACTGGGGAAATCTCCATATGGTACAGATATAATGGGAGGCTGATCGGTGCCCGGGTGCGGTCAAGGGATGGCTCCCTATTGCTCAACCACGTTATGTATGCTGATGATTTGGTAATAGCTGCTCAGTCAGAGGAGGAGTTGGAGACGCTGCTGCTGAGACTGGAGCGTGCCACTAAGAGGTGGGGCCTTACCATCAGCCCCACCAAAACTAAGCACCTGCCTGGGTATTTTGTACCATCGGACACTCCACCCCCACAACTCCCGATCGGTGATGGGGCAGTTGTGGAGAGAGTGGAGAGTTTCCCATACCTGGGCAGTGTGCTTATGACTGGCTCAAGTTTAACAGCAGAGGTCTCACTCCGAATCAGTCGAGCGGCAATATATTTTCATCGGTTGCGTAACGCTGTGTGGAAGCTACCTGGTTTGTCGCTCCGCACTAAGCTTCAGGTCTTCTCGGCCACGGTCATTCCCTCCCTTCTCTACGCTTGCGAAACGTGGACCCCCCCTAATGGAACATCTTTGCCGGTTAGAAACATTTAGGCTGGCCTGCCTACGATCCATCCTGGGTTTAACCAGACTGGATTGTGTGAGGAGCTCACAAATCCTTGAAAGATCTGGGCAAGGTCCCATCGGTGAGCTCCTCCGGCGGGAAAGGCTGCGATGGCTGGGTCATGTTGCCCGCATGCCCAGCCACCGCATGCCGACACAGCTTTTGTTCGGCCGGATTGAGGGGGCAAAGCGGGCGCGGCACGGGCTAGAGAAGAGATGGAGTGATGTGGTACAGGAGGACGTGGAGCTGAGTGGACTTGCCGATGACTGGTACCAGCGGTGTCAAGATCGGCCTCTATGGAGGAGGCTCGTGAAGGATGCTACTGGGCAGTTGGAGGTAGTCGCCCTCCAACAACAACGGAGGGGGGAGGAGCGACGCTCACAACAACGAGCGGAGCGCCGGGTGGCTAAAGCTAAGCAGGTTGGCACAGTAGGGGGCACAGGTGGTGCATCAGCCAGTCATCTCAGTCAGTCGACCCGTGGCACCTGGGTCTGCCCGTGACCTCCTGCCAGCGGGCATTCGACACTTCACGTGGCCTCAGGGTGCACATGGCCTGGCACAAGCGTCGTGGTGACGTCACCGCCACTTAGTGGCGAATGGCGGTTGTTGTTGTTATTGTGATTAAAAAGCAGAAATTCTCTTCCCAGAAATGAGAAAGGCTCTCCTCCCACATGCGGCCTCCGAGCGAGCGGGCGAGTCGACGTTTGTTTTCACGGTTTTCTTGGGAAAACATCTCCCACGTCCTGTCTACTACAACCCAGACACACACACATGCACCACACACACACATGCACCACACACACACACCACACACACGCACCTCACACGCACCACGCGCATATGCACCACACACACGCACAACACACACATGCACAACACACACGCACAACACACACATGCACCACACACACACATGTACCACACACGCACCACACACACACGCACCACACACACATGCACCACACACACATGCACCACACACCACACACACACAAGCACCACACACGCACCACACACACATGCACCACACACACGCACAACACACACATGCACCACACACACACATGCACCACACACCACACACACACAAGCACCACACACGCACCACACACACATGCACCACACACGCGTATAAGTCCGACTCGTCGAACGATCAAGCGCAGGGATAATGTCAAGAAGTGCACGCGCTTGCGTGCACTTTTTTACAGTGTGCACTTTTTGACAAACAGGTGATCGGAGCGTGCACTTCTTGACATTATCCCTGTCTGCGTGTGTCTGTTGTGTATGGGGGTCTATGTCTGTCGTTGTGTGAGTGTCTGTGTGTGGGTATCTGTGTGTGAGCATCTGTGTGTGAGTGTCTGTGTGTGAGCATCTGTGTGTGAGTGTCTGTGTGAGTATCTATGTGACTGCATGTGTGAGTATCTATGTGACTGCATGTGTGATGACGATGCTGTTAAAGGCTAAGTGAGCACAGTACATGTATTTTTTGTGATTGTGCAGCCAGACACGGTGATGCCCTGCCATACATAGCTCCGGAGATGTTGCTGGGCTATGATTTAACCTGCACTGCCGACATTTGGTCACTGGGCTGCATGGTAACATAGATGGCCACTGGAAAGAAATTATTCCAGCCCAACAACGAATACGATTTTCTTCTGGCCTGCATGGAGGTATTTCGCACATAATGTCCGCTCGTGGGTTAGGGGGGGCCATATGGTGATTTGGCGAATGATAGCTGTTGTGTGCTGTGTGCGTGTTTAGACGTGTGTGTGTGTACATGTGTGTACACGGTAGTGTAGCGGTTAACACGGTGTGCTACGAACCTGGAGACCCTAGTTCGATTCCGGCTCACAGCCAACACCAGTGACGATTATCTGAACCGGTCCTGGGCCTCCCCTAGGTCGACTCAGCCTCCAATGAGTACCTGGTGCATTGTGTTAACATCACCACTAGGGAGACAAAGGTGGCCGGGCGTGGTGTTGGCCACCCACCCCCTCGTGTGGCGTGTCAGCCTTCAGAGGTGCTACTCACTAACATCACTTGCCCCAAGTCTGTTTAGGTTATACGGGGGATTTTTGTCTTGTACATGTGTGTACACGTGTTTGTCTGTTTGTCTTGTCTATGTGTGTGACCAAAAGTATGTTAAGGCTATATGGGGGATATTTGTCTTTGCCTATGTGTATAGAATGTGTGGTGCAGTGGTTAGCACACCGCGCTGTGCTACGAACCCGGCAGAGACCTGAGTTTGATTCCGACTCATGGCCACTGCCACCACCAGCACCGGAGGGTACCAAATAATACAAAATGGCCGAGGCAATTAAATATTTTATTTCTGGGACACTTTTTTGCAGGGGTGTACTTAACTCTGCGACTGGGGTACCAATGAATCCGAAATAAGTGCTACTCCGCGATGTTGAAACGCCAAACATTGGCATAAAAATATCCATTATCGAAAAATGCAACTTTTAATAGTGCATCGTGTACAGCTTGCTGAGATGAGTCAATTGCCGCATCGCCGACCATCACCACACCATCACCAGACCATAGTACCCCGGGGTACTATGGTACCCCGGGGTACTGCCATAAGGTTCAAACATCTGAACTGGTCCCTAGGCCTCTCCTAGATCAAATCAGCTTCAAATAAGTACCTAGTTTGGTGTGTGAAGCACCTGGGGCAATGTGATCAACCATGCCCTCGTGTGCCACAGTTCCAGCCTCAATACATGCTGCTACTTGCTCTCAGCACTTGCCCCAACAGTCTACTGAGGCTTTATGATTGACCTCTGTCTTTGTCTGAACCGTGTGCAGAGGCTGGGTTTGCCCCCAAGAAACTTCATACATGCCGCTCCTTACGGATTGATATACTTTGGTAAGTTAAAAGGGGTGGCTTTGGGCTGATATTGCGTAATTCCAACGGAGTGATTTGCAGTGATTTTTTTTCTGAGTAGGAGGGTTGGTAGGTAGATGGGTAGGTGGATGGGTAGGCGGATGGGTAGGCGTGTGCATGGGTGGGGGGCAAGGGGGTGGCGGGGATAAGTGGGTGGGTAGGTGGGTGAGTAGGTGAATGAGTCCAACAAAACAACACCACACCTCAAAGGTGGTACCGGTCGGTAACGCTGTGGTAAGCAATGCCAACGGAGGGAAGGTCAATTTCAATATGCTATTCCCATGATGGGGCTCATAGCCACCACTGAGGCCAATGGGTGCGAGGGGCTGGTAACCCCTCCACCTTAAATTGAATTACCACGGCCAGTCATCTCATTCAGTCTGTCCCATGACCTTCTGCCAGCGGGCTTTTGACACTTCAGGTGGCCTTAAAGTGCACATAGCCTGGTACAAGCGCCATGATGATGTCACTGCCACTTAGTGGCGAATGGCAGTTGTTGTTTTTGAGTAGGCCGTGGAGGGGATGGGTAGGTGGGTGAGTGGGTGGGTAGGTGGGTGAGTGGGTGGGTAGGTGGGTGATGTGGTTTGTAACTATGTATATCTCTCTCTTCCGCTGTGCATGGCTCCTGCAGGTGGTTGGAAGAAACCATACAGCCTGCCGGGGAGCTTCCCACTACGCTCTGTGCTCAAGAGCCAGGACACGGAGTTTGTGGACTTTATCAGCCTCTGCCTCCAGTAAGAACTACCCCCTCTCCCTCTTCCATATTCCCCCTGCTGCCCCCCACAAGGATTCTCCATCACTCAATCTCCTCCAAATGATTGGTGATCACTCTCCATCGATCACCAGCTCCACCGTCTCATTCTTACTCATCACCTCCTGGGCCAGAGTTGGTGGACTGTGTCCATTGTTGCCTACAGTAGATACAGTAAGACAACCTCCCGCCTGCCCATCCCCCTCTCCCACGCCTCCCCACAAGGATTCTAATATCAGTCACTCTCCTTCAAGTGATCGTTACAGAGACACCCATAGACCCCCATTTTCTTCTTCCTCTTCGTTGGATCCGAAAGTCCAACATGTGGAGAATGTAGTACGTCTGGGCCACGTCGTCAGCGCTGAGCCGTGTCACAGAAGAGGTGGAGCTGATGTGGTACAGGAGGATGTGAAGCTCAGTGAACCTGCCGATGACCTGTACCAGCAGTGTTAAGATCGGTGTCTGTGGTGGAGGCCCATGAAAGATGCTACTGGGCAGTGGCAGGCTAGGTGCATTTTTAGGCTACTGGGCAGTGGAGTACTCCCCGCTGCTGGTGAGAATTCCTGGACCTCGTGGAAGAAGGGAAGGAATGTAAATCCTTGAAACGTGCCTCTCACCACGTGTGCCCCGCGTGTCTCTCAACAGATGGGATCCAAATCTTCGGATGACTCCCACTCAGGCGCTCGCACACAGCTGGCTTCAGAACATGGCTGAGGTCGATGATCAAGGGACAGCCACTGCCACCACCAGCACGAACATTACCACCGCTACCACCACCGATGTTAGCAGTGTGCAGGGCCTGATCGTGCTGAGATCCAGAGAAGAGGGCTCCGGAGAATACGATGCAAAGTCTGGAGCCGCTGAGCCACGGTAAGCAACTCTGCATGTGTCCTGTGTAAGTGTTTATTATTTTGTATCATTATTACTACGTTTGCTCACCCAGGATGAACATCATTGAGTCTCAAGATAAAATATTCAAGAGGGCCCTGCCAAGTTTTGTTCGCAGTAGGGAACAAAGTTGCTGTGTGTGATCCCAATTGAGCGCTTTAGAGGTCGATTTTGATCCAAGACCAGTTGTATTGTATTTGTGGGTTCAGTTTCGGGGAAGAACCTGCTGAACCCAGAGGAAACCCATGCAGAACGGGGGGAGAACACAAGTGTATTCCAGCCTATCCCTCGTGTACATTCAGCTGTAGACCGATTTCTCTTCCATAATTGGTTTCTGGGTGAGCCCACATAACCATGCGGGCATATCTTCACCATCTAACCCTTCATTCACCAGAAAATACGTTGAGGTGCAAGATGTGATATGTAAGTGCCTCATTGCGTTGTAAAGCACTCTAAGATGCCATCGAAGTCAAGATGGGCAGCTTTATCTAACACGAATCACCATCAGATATTTTTACAACAATCGTGCGTGGGTGATGCGGCCCAGCGGCAGCACTCTTGACGTCCCGCCATGGTTATTACTGCCATGGCGGGACGTCAAGACATGATGCACCCTGTCCTTTGCAGTGGATGTTGAAGATCTCCCCTAATGTCGTTCAAAACGAGTAGGCCATTGTGTGCCAGGGGTCATATTTGCCCCAATTAGAATATATCATAAAAAAAAAAGATATCATGACAAATTACTTTGTTGGATTTACAAAGCAACGCTGCCTGTTACTGTGACACTACAGCAGACTGGATGAGACACAGTGGCACATTCCTTCATGATAATCTTTTCCCATCAGAATGACAGCTCTGACATCAAGCGTACTCAATTTTTTCATTGTTATTAAGCTTGGTTTAATCTGCCACAACAACGGGAGATGGGGAGGTGACTCTGCCATAGCAAAAAGGAGTCGTGTCGTGCGTGTGTCTCCCCAGAGTGAAACCGGTGCAGCCCACCTCCTCACTTGCCCAGGCCTCTGAAGAGGAAACAGAGGTTGTGGTGGAAAATGAGGGAGAGCAAAAGACGGAGGTGGAGGAGGAAGAGAATACAGAGGAGCAGGATGAGGAGACAGATGAAGAGACAGATGAACAGACAGATGAGGAGACGGAGGATACAGAGTAGGAGACGGAGGAGCAGACGGATGAGGAGACAGACGAGGAGATGGACAAGGGGGGAAATATGGTGCAGGAAGAGAAGATGGTGGTGGAGGAGATGATGGTGCAGAAGGTTGAAAAGTTAGAAGAGAATGAGGTGAAGGTGAAGATGGACGAGGAAAAGATGGAGGTGGAGGAGGAAGAGAATACGGAGGAGCAGGATGAGGAGACAGATGAAGAGATGGAGGATACGGAGGAGGAGACGGAGGAAGAGACAGAGGAGGAGACGGACGAGGAGATGGACGAGGAGATGGATAAGGGGGGAAATATGGTGCAGGAAGAGAAGATGGTGGTGGAGGAGATGATGGTGCAGGAGGTTGAGAAGTTAGAGAATGAGGTGAAGGTGAAGATGGGAGATGAAAAGACGGATGTGGAGGAGGAAGAGGATACGGAGGAGGAGGAGACGGAGGAGGAGGAGACGGAGGAGCCAGAGGAGGAGCTAGAGGAAGGGGAGGACGAGGAGATGGATAAGGGGGGAAATATGGTGGTGGAGGAGATGATGGTGTAGGTGTTTGAGAATTTGAAGAAGGAAAAGGAGATGAAGGAAATGAATAAGAAGCGAGGGTGCATGGCTCGTGTGGGGAGAGCAATACGCTCACTCCTCCACCGCGTGCTACTGTGCGGTGGCCGGTCCACCCCACAGGAGGGATGGTAGTGGTCGTGGTCGTGCATCGGTGTAAACCACGACTGCTATCACCACACCACCCACCCTCCCCCCGTAATACACATTTTTAGTCTATTGGTGTACATATTTTTATTCTATTGCTGTATATGTTTTGTCTATTGCTGTACATATTTCCATGGATACAATGCATTTAATAAACCGTCCTAATTTATTCATATTTTTGTTCAGAGTTACATTATTGTTTTACTTGTGGTGTGGTCAGTAGATATTGTTCGGTGAATCAAACCGAGACAAGGATTTGTTGGAAAATCTGTGGCTGCTGATTCTCTGCTGGCTGGAGACTGCAAACTCACCCAGAAGCCAGGCCACAAGGACTTTGGCTCAGTGTTAACGGCAGTAACAACCGACTTGCTTTAAATATTGCTCCTGAAGAGCACCATTCTGCTTTGGCTCTTCAGATGGTGCAGGTTTTAAAAAGACAACTGAATGTGTGCTGTCTTGTGTGAAGTATGGCAACAGTTTCCGACAATGCCTGTGCATACAATAAACGTCATGACACATCCAGATTGGGTTCCTTTGAGCTTGGTGCAACCGTTTACAGTTATTGACGATTGAGAAATGCAACATTTGTCATCATCGCGTACGGTGATTAAGTATAATATGCTGGCAAATCTCTCCTTAATGTCGTACATGTTTTTCCGAACTGTGAAACATGTATGATTGAATGTTGCCTTCATGTGCAGATGGCAATATTTGTTTCTGGTTCTGGTCCAACAGTGACCGCTATTGGATGCTGTGTGCAAAAAACGTGTTATGGGAGCCAATAGTGGTTTGGATAACAAACATTGCATCGTTTAAATCCAGGAAATCACTGTGTGGGTTTCTCAGTGTTGATAATGGTTTCAAATGAACCACACATTGCAACAGCGCATTCCAAATGGTGTCGAATGCACCGCCTGTAATCTGGTTGGTAAGAAACACGCTTGGATTTAAATGGACAGAACTCGACCTTCTGCATTATTCTTCATTATGGACCCCGATTTGTTAGCATTAATCACGCAAACCTTGCACCTGATTGATTTGAGTTGCTGTGCTCACGAGCAACAGGGCTTTTGTGGCGAGGTTTGAATGTACCCCGGGTTAGCACGGTTGACTATGTACGCTGCAAAATAAGTTTAACAAACATAAGTTGTAGAAAACGTGTGACTCTGCATGCACTGGACCGCATGATGGTGTTAAGCGAGCCGATCCGATGAAACAAATAATTTCAGGGAATCAAATAGCAAGTGTGCAATCTCCCTTCTGGTGGGCATCAAGGATGAGCCATACCCTGGCTTGCCAGAAGAAGGCAGTACAACAAAACTGTGGAATATACCTGTTCCATTTGCGTCGGACAGAATGTTGCCCCCTGCTCACATATGCGGGACATTTGCAGCAACTCATTAAGTGGCTACAAATATATAAATATATAAACACATACAGTAAAACCTTGGATTGTAAACAATTCGTTCCGGAAACGTGTTTGTAATCCAAAGCACTCGTATATCAGTTGTGATCACGTGACGCTCGCCAGACAAAGCGTATACGTACACTACTCGTATTGCAAGACCTCGCTCGTTTATCAAATTAATATTTAATTACAATTTTTGCTCGTCTTGCAAAACACTCGCAGACCAAGTTACTCGCAATCCAAGGTCTTACTGTATAGCGAAGCGCAGAGCTTGGGGGATTGTTGGTAGTGCCGGTTCACCGCCTGGCTGCTGGCTTCCCGCGATTCGGTGGAGGAACTGATTTAGATTCATCTTCTCTACTTAACATAATTCCTATCTACACAAAGCAATCACCTCAGAGTGATATTCCACTACATAAATAAGGAATGTACGTAACCAATACAGAAGACAATGAGCACAGCTGTGCATACACGTACACACATGTACACGATTCCTGCTGTGGGGTGGAACGATTCACCACTGAATTGTTACGATTCAGGATCATGAATGCAAAATATCTCCCAATCTCAAACCCGACTACGATTTAAAAAGTCTAAGAGTACCTTTGTCTGAAGCAATTACTGGCCCATGTCACTTCGACGGGCAGATTCAACCCATTGCAGTCGGCATACCGGAAGTTCCACAGCACTCAGACTGCTCGACTAAAGATCACCAATGACCTCTACAAGATCACCAATGACCTCTACAAGATCATGGATGACCGGTGCACCAGTGTTGATTTGCCTCGATCTCTCAGCCGCCTTCGATACCATCAACCATGAGATACTCATCAAGTGGCTAAGGTCAAGGATTAGTGTATCGGGTACGGCACTGGGTTCGGCCCTATTTCTCGTTTAGTCCCATATCCCAACTGGATGTACTGCATCAGCTCGCATCAATGAAGACATGGTCATCCACGGGGGAAGACGAGTTACATTCGTTTGCACTTGTGTCTGTGGCAGATCTCATCTATAAACCTCTCACACATTTTTAACTTCTCATTCACCCAAGGTACATTTCCACTCCAGTAGAAATATTATTTTCTTCGTGCAATGCATGAAAATGGCTCCAAAGAAGATCCTAATACTCTGGTTCTTTTGGTAGTCACGTAGATAGAAAAATAACTAATAAATCACGACGTTTCAATAGCAACACAAGCCATCATCCTCAGGTGAAAAATTATAAACAGCAGGCGGACTTATGAGGATGAAATGTAGCGAGAGAGCGACTGCAACCAAGGGTTATATACGTAGAGTAAGTGGGCGATGCTAGGGATGGAATGTGCAACTAGTGAGTGTTGGCTAATCAGAAGAGGGGTAGGGGGGAGCTGTCGCAACGGGTGAAACAAAGGGTGGAGGTGAAATTTACAGAGGGAAAAATTGCTAGAGAAAAAATAAAAATATATCAAACTTAGCAAACTTAGAAATGTAATGCAACTCAAAGAGTCGGCAAACACAACAGTCAACACCACACCTGGTTGATCAACATCCTTCCAAAGATCGCTAAATTTTGCATCCATCTTCTCGGTTGAAGTCATGTCTGACAACCCAAGGGTAAGTGGGCGGGAATAGGGATGAAATTTGTAAGTAAATGTAACGGCAGAGAGGGGTGAGCGTCGGCTAATCAGAGGAGGGGGAGGGGGGAGCTGTCGCAACGGGCGGGAGGGTGGGGGTGAGTGGTTGAGTGAGTGACTGAGTAAGTAGCTGAGATGAGTGGCTGAGTGAGTGGTTTTTGGAGAGGTTGAGTGAGTGGATGAGTGTGTGAGTGAGTGGATAAGTGCGTGGTTGAGTGTGCGAGTGGTTGAGTGAGTGGCTGATTGAGTGGCTCAACTGCCTCTCCCCTCTCATTCCACTGTACTCCCCTCCACACACACTCACCTGTCTCTCCCCTCTCATCACACTCAAGGCAACACTTACCTACCTCTCCCCTCTCTTCCCACTCTACTCCCCTCAACAAACACACTTGTCTCTCTCCTCACTCTAAAACCCTCCACACACTATCCTGCTTCTCTCTCGTCTCTTCGAACACTACTCCCCTCCACAAACTCAATTGTCTCTCCCTTATCTCACTCTCGGCCACATGTACCTGTCTCTTCCCTCATCTCACTGTACTCCCCTCCACACACTCAATTGCCTCTGCTCTCTCACATGACTGTGCCATCAGACTGGAGACAACTACGTCAGCAGCCAGGGCCTGACCTGAATGAAATGCAACTCCTATTATTTAGGGCACAATTGTCCCAGAAATAGGAAAACGATGATGGTGAACATTTTATTCATATACTAGATTACATAAACAGGCTAGATTTGAAGCTTTCGTGACTGCAGGAATCCATACTCTTTGGTTCTTTCGATAAAGTCACGTAGGTATAAAATTATACATCATTTCGGATTGCGTTCCTGAAGGTAGATCTCCAGGCTCGATAGTTCTCAGAGTGGTCATCAAACTTAACGAGTCCTGTGTTGATTAGTTCGTGGCGAGCCAGGTACCTAGCAAAGTCCCCTAATCCTGCTGATCTAGGGTGTGTCCATACTGGCGCTTGTGAGGTGCCATTATTGGCTGCATTGCCTTGCATGCCGTCATTCGCGATGGTGTTGGATTGTGGGCCCAAAAGGTTTCGATCACGTTGGTTTGATCCCCTTATGTGACTGTCTGGAATGTGGGTCTGACGTGATGCATCCATTTCTGATTCCACATGTGCGACGCTGAGTCGACGACTAGCTGCCAGGGCAGGATATGCATTTCCACCATTCCCGTAGACAGCATTCATGTTCATTCGGTGTGGAGATGGCGATGCCTGAACGTCCACCATTTGTTCAGTATCGTTTGGTGGAGGAGCATTGATGCATTGTTCAGACCAGTCCAAAATATTTTTTCTGGTGAGTTGATCACGGTCCTTGACAGGTATCTGAGTGCCAAACTCACTCCAATTATCTTCCTTATCCAGATTGGCTGCTGCTTGGAGCACCTCTGCTTGGGTCCTTGCAGCAGCTGCTTCTTTTTTGAGCTGTAGGGTACTTAACTTAGCATCCAGCTCAATTTTCTTCCGTGTGGCAGCAGCCACTAATATACTCTCTTGCTCTCGTGCGGCAGCAGTTGCTATGCTTGCTTCTTCTTGTATGCGGGCCTTTTCAATTAGCATGGCTTCCTCTTCAGCCATGTAGGCAATACGGGCATTTGCTGCTGCTGTGCGTGCCTGAGCTGCTGCCATACTAGTAGATGATGTCTTTGAGTGTGCTGAGCCTTTAGATCTTGTGGTGGACCTGGATGAGACAGAGTGCTGAGATCGGGTCTCTCTTAAGCCCTCCACACGGTCTATTGCATCTTGTATCACTGCCTGTACATTATCATCGAGCAGTTCGAGGAAGTTCTCTTGCGTGCGCACTCCCTCAAGGCCATCATCTGTTTTCATCTTCATCAGGAGGGAGATGTATTTATTTGCCAGGAGCTTGTAGCTTGAGCTGCTCACCTTCACTCGCTGGAGGGCTTAAGAGAGACCCGATCTCAACACTCTGTCTCATCCAGGTCCACCACAAGATCTAAAGGCTCAGCACACTCAAAGACATCATCTACTAGTATGGCAGCAGCTCAGGCACGCGCAGCAGCAGCAAATGCCCGTATTGCCTACAATTGAGGCCACTGTGTCTGAGGCATTTGCAGCTTCAGATATATCAGCTTCAACCCGGTCCCATGCCCTTTGTATCCTGGCATCAAGGTCTTGCTTCTCAGCATCATAGCTTTCCAAGGCCCGTTGTGTCAGCCTGACCTCTCTTTGGGGCCTTGAACTTCCTTGGTCCTCTTGTGGCTGGATGGGAGGTCCTGGATTGCCTAAATCACCTTCTTCAGCATTTCTCCCTGCTGAACTGTGGCTTTCCATGCTGAGATGCTTGCAACACAATTTTTAATGTAGACTCGTTGCAGAGCTCCTTGCTTGCTGCAGGATGACTGCTTGAGAGCTCTTTTGCTTGCTGCAGGCTGACTGCTTGAGAGATCTCTTTTGCTTGCTGCAGGATGACTGCTTGAGAGCTCGTTGCTTGCTGCAGGCTCACTAGCTCCTTGCTTGCTGCAGGCTGACTGCTTGAGAGCTCCAAGAAGAATGTCTTTGTACTATCCCGGCCTCGCTCTGCGTTGCGTTACGGAGCTAGCTGAGTAGATAACCTCGCGTTTCCAATAAACCCTCAGAGCCAGGGTGAACATCTGACTCCGAACGTCATTTATTGAAATTGAACGGTAGAGAGAGGTAAAACTGGTAAGAAAACAGCACAAATACAGCATCTGTTAATACCCAGAAAAACCAACACAATGAATAAACACCACAGCATCATAAAGTTGTCTTATGAATGAGACATTTTGTTATTTCAAGTTTGAATCTACTTACTCGATTACGGGTAAATCACAACAAGGCAAGCTGCAGGCTTTATTATCAACTAGCCCCTACATACATCGTAACAATTTAACAGCATTATAAAGGTTCTAGCGTTATAACAGCATTATAAAGGTCCTTCTAATATTATAGCAACATTGCCAGTATCATAAGAACACAAACGAACTTACAGACAATGCTTCCCAAAGTCCCACAACGGTGGCTGCAGCTGTCTTCACGGAGCTGCGATGTGTGCCGCCATCTTGAATTATGTTTTTAATGGCCGACGCCCGCGTGGTTCAGCGGAAATCTAAAATCGCAACTTCCTGGTCACGTGACCACCCCCTATTTCAAAAACAGGAAATTCCTGTGTACACACGCCCCACATCTGCCGTGAGGCAAGACACTTGCCGTGAGGCAGAACACTATCTATGTATAAACATTTAGACCACTCTTATCTATCCACTTTTGGATGAAGGCCTCCCTCCTCGAGCCACTGCCACCTCTCGCAATCTAGCGATGAAATAATCTGGCCAGCACATGCTCTGCATTCTATGAGCCTATTTCATAGCTCCATCTCGATGGCGGACGTTTTCTCAGATGCGTACCTGCCACTCCATTATTGGCTGTCACTTCGTTATTATTTTTGACGATCAACCATCACCATCCCTTCTGGCCGTGGCGTGTCCTGGCCCAGCCACAGCCCCACTCAGTTTTCTTAACATTTTGAATTATCCCATTAACCTGTGTGTCTTTCAATCCACGTGTTCCTCTTTCTGTCTCAATGTAAATCCAGATGTGGCATCTTGATATAAGACAAACATCCCAATGCTGCGATTGGACATCGGAAACAGAATCTTTATTTAGACTGTAGGAATCCGATGACCTACGAAGCTTGTTTTCACAGATGTCCAGTATGGGAGGGTCAGCAAGTTACAACAGCAAATATAAAAAAACGATTGGAGTGCAAAATAGAAAAATGGAAAGCAAATCAGTAACTTTAAATAAAAAACAATAATTATAAAAGTCTTATTTATCAATATTGTGAAATAATATTATTTGGGTCTTTTGATAAAGTCACGTAGATAGGTTCAAATTAAAAATCAATAAACAAAAAACGACGACGTTTCAATCATAACACAAGCAATCATCATCAGGAGGAAAACCGAGGTGGAAAGCTGCTCATAGCAGACTGTTTTAAAGGTTAAAATGGGTGTAGCCATGTGCCTCGCCCACTTCGTTTATGACCCTTGGGCTACACCCATTTTTAAAACAGTCTGTTTTTAGCAACTTTCCCCGTCTGTTTTCTTCCTGATGATGATCGCTTGTGTTGTGATCGAAACGTTATGGTTTATTTATTTTATTCTTTTAATTTTAACCTATCTACGTGACTTTACCGAAAGACCCAAAGAATATGAATTCCTGCAGTCACGAAAGCTTTAAGTCAAGATTTAATATTGGGAAAGGCAGCAAAAACAACAACAAAACAGTCCTCAACCACATCAATATACCACATATGCCCATCAATAAACTTGCACATTAGCTTTGAACTATCAGCAGGACCCTCCTGAATGTGGAGCCCAGATCTCATCGGTGCTTGTTCAGTACTCACCGACTGCACTTAACTTAACACCTTGTTGAATCCTATCTGAGGAACCTTTGTCTTTGTGTAGATGAGCAACGCTAAAGATGGGAGCAATGGCGGGTCTTGCGACACTGCGGGTACCGCCTCCATCCGGAGAAAATCACCCAAAGGTAGTAATAGTCATGTGGGACGTAACAGTGGCCATGTTGCAGGGGTGATGTCACATCAACTATGTTGCATGGGTGATGTCAAGGTGGCCATGTTGCATGGGTGATATCAAGGTGGCCATGTTGCATGAGGAAAATCATGGTGGCCATGTTGCATGGGGGGATATGTATTTTTCTGCTGATTAGCAGCTGAATGACTGGTACAGTGAGAGTGATAATGTAGAGCCAGCAGTCGCTCTTTTGGAAGCTAGAGTTTTGATTTAACTAGAACTCCCATATTTAATTTGATCTCTCTTTTTCACATGATGGTTACAAAAATTGTTCAATCATAGCCTGCCAAACTGATGATTATCTATGCGTTGGCCTCAGTATTGTAACAACAAAAGAAACATCAATAGCCACGTAAGCCAGTATGGCATCACAACTTTACGTGGCAGGGTGAAGCATAATAGCCACACTCGTGTCTCACAGCAGGAAGGTCCTGGGTTTGATTGCTGATTCGAGCACCTTCCTGTTTGCAGTTGAAACATTATTCCCCAGTTCTGAAGAACTTAAGGGAGTGAGAGTGTGTGTGTGGGCATATGGGTATCCCAGTTTCATCCCATCGCTACAAAATAACCACACAATGTATTGGCCAAAACATTCCAATCCTGAAATATTTACCTGACAAATTCCTCAACACAGGATCACATATCAGCACAAGCACTGCTCCCATTCTGCAAAAGATCTGCAGGAACCTCCTGAGAAGGAGTCTTGAGACTCAGTAAGGCTGTCCTATGTAAAATGCGCTTCGATGATAAAATATCACTTACAGTTATTGTTTTTCTCATGTTCGCAGAAATCCTGGGTCTTATTGGCCCTCAACTAACTCACCGAGAGAAAGCAGAACTTGCCGTCATGAAAGACATCTGGTACTTGAAGTAGCAACCAGGCTGGCTGCCCTGATTGCTACTTCAGGCCTCATTATCATCTTCATCATGCACAGTATCATCACGTGCAGTATCCTCACACACTGTGTAATAACTCACTGCGTGATGACGTGCAGTGTCCTTGCACACAGCATCATCAGCCACAGTGTATGGTCTGCCAACCAGCCAAGCATGAAAACTCGCAGCATGATAGAGCTCTCTCTCCTTCCAACAAACACACACAAAGAAAATGTATCGTGCTTCAGTTAATAACAACTGTGCATCAGGTTATTAAATTGTACCTGCGACATTCCTATCAAACCGAGCACTGAATTAACAGGGGGGGGGTGAATGAGTGTTGATGATGGAGTTGGTGCCCTCACCCCTGACCTCTGTTTGATTGTCGCTCAGGACCCACATGTGCATCTCAACTACCGTTATGAGGTGCTCAAGACAATTGTGGTGGGAGGTCAAGGCCAGGTCATCGAGTGTCGTGACCACAAGACAAATAACATCGTGATCGTGAAGATGTTGGTCACACCCTTAAGGTAAGACTCCACAGAGGCACCGTAATGAGGCCATGTGGTAGTGAAACTCGTGCCTCACAGCGAGAAGTGTGCCTGGGTTCGACTCCTGAATTGGGCGCCCTCCCGTGTAGAGTTGGTATGTTCTCCATCTCTTCTGCATTGGTTCCCTCTGCGTTCTCCAGTTTCTAGTGGCGAGATTTTAACTCCCTCGCCTAGTAAGTAGGAGGTCGTGGGTTCAATGGCACCTATATATTTGGAGTGATCTCCCCGTGGCAACATGGATTTTTTCCGGGTCCTCCGGTTTTTAACTCCACATTTAGAAACATGCGTTTAAAGTATTTGTCTGCTATAACGTAATAAGCCACTTGGTGGACCTATCATCTGTAGCCTGGTCGCTTCTGAAAAAGAGCTACAATATATAGGTTAGTGGGCCTTACCTGGTAAAATAAAAAAATGTTTTTTTCAATAGTTTTAGTTTCATCCTCAAGGTTAAAAAACACGTACAGTGTAACTGGTATTGGACCAAACATCCCAATACTGAAAAATCACCTCTACATTACTCAACTACTGTGATTATAAATAACATTGGCGCCAACTGTGCAACTACTGCAGACTCTGTCAGTGAAACATAGCGCCTCGCCTTGCACTATGAGACCCACATTCAGAGCCATGGCTCAGCTCTAGCTCAGCCTCGAACTCTCAGTCTTAGGCTCTGGCTTGAGTCATTTGGCTGCTGTTAAATATGCTTGAGCAGCTCAGCCATAGCTCGGCACAGGCTCAACTCCTACAAAATCCTGAGCATTCCTTGGACCACGCTCGGAGCTGGCTCAAGTTAATCACAGTCACACATCAGGGAATTACTCTATTCAGGCAGCACCCCAAACTCCCTTCTCTCCCTAGCTAATTTTATCCTCTTCCCCAACCTTTCTGGAACTTTCCATGGTTCTCCACCACCAATCCATAATTTCTTCAGTCTCTCCCAACTTGACCCCCTTATTTGCATTAAGTTTCCTCTGATGACCAATCTTCACAGCGGCTTTGGCTAGCCTTTGAACAAAGAGGGTCACTGCACCTCATGATTTCAGATGCACTTCTGTGGCCATCTGGAACGGTCTTCCTTCCAATATTAGAAAGCCACTGAAACTATGTGCTTATAAATGTAAATTGAAAACAAATTTCTTTAGAACTGCTTTTCGTGTTAAGTTTGTTATCCTTCCCACGCATCTCCGATTAGCATGATTGGCTATATACAGTGCAAAAGAAGTTCACCATACATATGTACACTCCTATTTGAATGGCTCTCTACCTTCAAATCCGATTGTGTGCCATATGTCGGCCACTTTCCCTGTGATAGCTTCTCGGTAATGAAAGTTGAGCACTTCAAACTCACAAAGCCATTAGACTCAGTGAATGCATATGTATTTTTATCCGAATAGGCTTTACTTCTCGTCATTGTTGCATATAAGCCTTTTTCCATTTTTTTAAATTAAGAATGAGTTGCCAATTTTTCCCGTGGTGTGGCTTGGAGGCCAGAGGGGGTGAAGTGAACAACCCCCTCCCCTCACAGCAGCCGCCATTCTCACATACAACAGGCCGCCGGAGATGAGTAATAAAAAGTAATAAACCCAAACCAAAGAGAAGGGGATGGGGAGGAATTCCTAATGAGACTCGAGGGGAACTCGACAGGACTTCAAAGACCCCCTCTTTGAGCTCACAGACAACCAGGCGCCACTCACAGGCGAATTCTAAAATAATTTTCCCTTTCGTTGCTATTAATACTAGGGTTAAAGTTCAGAACTTAGCAACAAATGAGTCGACATCATAGACTGTCCACACACTCAATAAGATAAAAAACAGACTACAATCTAAATAGCGGGTTATTACTTCTCATACATAATATTAATACTAACGTTATTCACCTTAAATTATAATACATCTTGCCGTTTATGTGACCTTACAAAAACCAAGGAATATGAATTCCAACAGTCAAGAAACTCACCTCTGAAACTCAGGACGTAAAAAAATAATAACTCAAGCATAACAGCACCGATCCCAGGTACAGACAGGGGGACGAAATTAATAAACCCTAAAAAAATACGTGGTGATGACAATGTTAAATCACAAATCTTAGGAAACATAGGCCAAATAATATTTGTGCCGTATTAAATCGAGGGTTGTCCAGAAGAGATGAGGCGAAAGAGGTCAAACTTACACAACCAAGATGAACTGTGTTCCATAGGGAAGGAGCCTCCCAACCGTCTTTGTCTTTCCACAGCACGGAATAGCAAGGAATGTGACACCCAGAGCGAGGGAAATGACTCGTTTATTGCAGGGGGGGCATCTGTGTCCACGGATGAAAATATGGCTTAATAAATGACATACACAACAACAACAACCGCCATTCACCACTAAGTTGCGGTGACGTCACCACGACGCTTGTGCCAGGCCATGTGCACCTTGAGGCCACGTGAAGTGTCGAACGCCCACAGGCAGGAAGTCACAGGGCAGACCCAACTGTTACCGGTCGACTGACTAAGATGACTGAGATGACTGGCTGATGCACCACCTGTGCCCCCTACTGTGCCAACCTGCTGTGCTTTAGCCACCTGGCGCTCCTTTCGTTGTTGTGAGCGTCGATCCTCCGCCCTCCGTTGTTGTTGGAGGGCGACTACCTCCAACTGCCCAGTAGCGTCCTTCACGAGCCTCCTCCACAGAGGCCGATCTTGACACTTCTGGTACCAGTCATCAGCAAGTCCACTCAGCTCCACGTCCTCCTGTACCACATCACTTCATCTCTTCTCTAGCCCGTGCCGCACCCGTTTAGCCCCCTCGATCCAGCCAAACAAAAACTGTTTCGGCATGCGGTGGCTGGGCATGCGGACTACATGACCCAGCCAACGGAGCCTTGCCTGCCGGAGGAGCTCACCGATGGGACCTTGCCCAGATCTTTCAAAGATTTGTGAGCTCCTCACACAATCCAGCCTGCTTAAACCCAGGATGGATCGTAGGCAGGCTAGCCTAAATGTTTCTAACCAGCAAAGATGTTCCATTAGGGGGGTCCACGTTTTGCAAGCGTAGAGAAGGGAGGGAATGACCGTGGCCGAGAAGACCTGAAGCTTAGTGCGGAGCGACAGACCAGGTAGCTTCCACACAGCGTTACGCAACCGATGAAAAGATATTGCCGCTCGACTGATTTGGAGTGAGACCTCTGCTGTTAAACTGGAGCCGGTCATAAGCACACTGCCCAGGTATGGGAAACTCTCCACTCTCTCCACAACTGCCCCATCACCGATTGGGAGTTGTGGGGGTGGAGTGTCCGATGGTAAAAAATACCCAGGCAAGTGCTTAGTTTTGGTGGGGCTGATGGTAAGGCCCCATCTCTTAGTGGCACGCTCCAGTCTCAGCCGCAGCGTCTACAAATCCTCCTCTGAATGAGCAGCTATTACCAAATCATCAGCATACATAACGTGGTTGAGCAATAGGGAGCCATCCCTTGACCGCACCCGGGCATCGATCAGCCTCCCGTTATATCTGTACCATATGGAGATTCTCCTGGTACAGCTATTGAAGGCTTCATGAACTACCTGGTCAAAATAGATGTTAAACAATGTGAGAGCCAGAGGACATCCCTGTCGCACCCCAAGGTGTACAGGGAATGGCTCTGACTCCCGGCCACGTAGTTTTACCCGGGCCCGCTCACGATCATGAAGGTCCTTAATGATCGTGAGCAGAGTGCCAGGTACTCCAAAAGCACGAAGAACAACCTAGAAGCCAGGCCTACTGATGGTATCATAGGCCTTGACCAGGTCAATAAAGCAGAGATGTAGGTCTTGCTGGAATTCCCTACACCTATGCTGTAGCAGACAGACAGAAAATATGGCATCTGTGCAGGACCACCCTTTCCTGAAACCGCATTGGTGCTCTGCAAGCCTCTCCTCAGCATGCCTGGCAAGGCGATGTTGAATAATCCTTGCCAGGACCTTTCCCGGCACACTGAGGAGTGAGATGCCCCTGTAGTTGTTACAGTCTGTGCGGTCCCCCTTCTTAAAGAGGGGGACCACCAGGGCATCCTTCCAATTCTGCGGAACCCGTCCAGTGGTCCAGACTGTTGTTATGATGTCACATAGGGCAGTCTGTGCACAAACGCCACCCTCCCTAAGCATTTCGCTTGGGAGATCATCTCTGCCCGCTGCCTTTCCTGGCCTCAGACTCCGGATCGCCTTCAGTACTTCCTCAACAGATGGCACTTCAGCCAGCCACTCACAGGGGGTGACTTATTCCAATATTTGAGGCACCGCAGACTCAGCAGGGTCATCCTCACTTTGTGCCACGATGTTTTCCTGGCTGAGGGATTTTCCCTCTCCCAGGACCTCACAGAAATGCTCAGCAAATCTGCAAACCTGTTCTTGGGGGTCAGAGATTGGATCACCGTTTTTCCCCCTAATGATGGTAATAGGTGTGGCGCTGCAGGTTACTTTTTTGATGGAGTTAAATAGAGATTTGTGATCACGGGCCACTGAGGCAGACTCCATCTCCTCAGCAACCTGCGACCACCACCCATCCTTGCAGCGCCTCACGGCTCTCCGAACCTCCGAGCGACGGCTGCGGTAAGCCTCCTCATTCTCTGACGTGGGATTTTGTAGCCGATGACAGTGGGCCTGTTGCTTTTTCTCAACCATCCTGAACACCTCCTCTGTCAGCCAGGGTCTCTGGGGAGGTCTGGGCCGCGTACCCAAAGCAGCCATTGCAGCTGCATGAGTCAGAGTCCTAAACCTCGCCCATTTACCCTCGACATCAGGAGGAGTGGGGGACGATGCCAACCCCTGCCGCAAGCAATGATGAAATTCTCGCTTGCAACTTTCATCAGATAACTGAGACCAGGCCGCTTTAGGTTGGAATGGGGTCGTGGGTGTACACCCACCACCGGAGTGGAAGAATGGCAGGCACATCTTACAGATGACTAGTCGATGGTCAGAGGGCAGATCAGCTCCACGGTAGGTCCTGGTGTCAAGGACATGGGCTCGCATCCGCTGGTCCGTCACTATGTAGTCCAGCAGATGTTCTTGCTTGGACCCGGCATGCATCCATGATGTTGTGTGGGTGCGCCGATGCTGGTAATTACAAGCCCATGGGCTGCACAAAAATATAGCAGCCTCCCATCGTTGTTATTGAGCTGATCTGGCCCATGCCCTCCAATCACTCCAGACCAGGTGCCAGCATCATGACCAACTCGGGCATTGAAATCACCCAACAAGATAACTCTACCCCGAGGGGCCACTTTAGCCAGCACCTGTGACAGGAGGTCATAGAAGGCATCTGACTCATGGGCTTTGCCTGCATCCCTCCACGGATGTTCGTCTTCGGTGGGAGCATAAGTAACCACGACCGCCACTCCTCGCCTCCGAGGAGTGTCCACAACAGAGTTGCCCATCCGGCACCGCGAGGAGGTAGTGGGTTGTTTTGCCGGACACACACACACACGGACACACGTACAGCCCCACAACACACAGCCAGAGGAAAAAAATTGGCATAAAAAGAGCGACACGGGCTATGATTTGAACAGCTGCTACCAGCGGCAGAAGACGGCGACCATCAGCTACTGAAGATGACCAGCTAGCCACCGACGCAGAAGAAGACTCCTCAACTCATCCAGGATGGCGAGGCTCGCTGAGTAGCGACATGCTATGCCGTGCGAATTCAGCGTCATCAGAAGTATCGCTCGAAAATCATTCCGCTCTGGGCATCGACTCACAAGAGCCACTGCAGTTCGAGCTAAGCTGACGAGAATTCCAGCATCACCCGTCAGAGAGGGTGGAAAGCGCCAAACGTCGACCAAGCCTGCCATCAAAAAACGAAAGCATCGTTCATCACGAGAGAGCCGGAGCAGGAGAGAGCACGCCGCAGGGCCACCAGCATCACCAAGCAAGGGTGTCAGCTGCCAGCGGACGAGCTGTGGGTGCTACCTAACAACGGGATCATCGCGCACCGACGGCGAGCGTCGTGCCAACTCTTCCCACCAGCTGTGGACCGAACTCCGGCCGTCCTTGTGAAAGAAGGAGAACCCAGCTATCCATATGATATGCACACTGCCACACATTACAACGCATCACCTGGCGTCTGCTTGACGCAAAGAATTGATCAAGAACACATCCCCACTCAACACATACATTAATAAGAAGCTTAATCATTAGTGCATGAACGATCAGCTGGCCTTGAAGGCATCGCGGCTCATCGAGTGATAAGAATACGTCGTTTATAAGTACATTAATATTTTTTCTTCTTATTTTGTTTTATGTGATTTTACTTCCAATCGCATACAGTGAGGGAAAAAAATATTTTATCCCCTGCAGATTTTGTACGTTTGCCCACTGACAAAGAAATGATCAGTCTATAATTTTAATGGTAGGTTTATTTGAACAGTGAGAGACAGAATAACAACAAGAAAATCCAGAAAAACGCATGTCAAAAATGTTATAAATTGATTTGCATTTTAATGAGGGAAATAAGTATTTGACCCCTCTGCAAAACATGACTTAGTACTTGGTGGCAAAACCCTTGTTGGCAATCACAGAGGTCAGACGTTTCTTGTAGTTGGCAACCAGGTTTGCACACATCTCAGAAGAGATTTTGTCCCACTACTCTTTGCAGATCTCCAAGGCATTAAGGTCTCGAGGCTGACGTTTGACAACTCGAACCTTCAGCTCCCTCCACAGATTTTCTATGGGATTAAGGTCTGGAGACTGGCTAGGCCACTCCAGGACCTTAATGTGCTTCTTCTTGAGCCACTCCTTTGTTGCCTTGGCCGTGTGTTTTGGGTCATTGTCATGCTGGAATACCCATCCACGACCCATTTTCAATGCCCTGGCTGAGGGAAGGAGGTTCTCACCCAAGATTTGACGGTACATGGCCCCGTCCATCGTCTCTTTGATGCGGTGAAGTTGTCCTGTCCTCTTAGCAGAAAAACACCCCCCAAAGCATAATGTTTCCACCTCCATGTTTGACGATGGGGTTGGTGTTCTTGGGGTCATAGGCAGCATTCCTCCTCCTCCAAACATGGCGAGTTGAGTTGATGCCAAAGAACTCCATTTTGATCTCATCTGACCACAACACTTTCACCCAGTTGTCCTCTGAATCATTCAGATGTTCATTAGCAAACTTAAGACGGGCATGTATATGTGCTTTCTCGAGCAGGGGGACCTTGCGGGCACTGCAGGATTTCAGTCCTTCACGGCATAGTGTGTTACCAATTGTTTTCTTGGTGACTATGGTCCCAGCTGTCTTGAGATCATTGACAAGATCCTCCCGTGAAGTTCTGGGCTGATTCCTCACCGTTCTCATGATCATTGCAACTCCGCGACTTGAGATCTTGCATGGAGCCCCAGGCCGAGGGAGATTGACAGTTCTTTTTTGTTTCTTCCATGTGTGAATAATCGCACCAACTGTTGTCACCTTCTCACCAAGCTGCTTGGCAATGGTCTTGTAGCCCATTCCAGCCTTGTGTACGTCTACAATCTTTCCCTGACATCCTTGGAGAGCTCTTTGGTCGTGGCCATGGTGGAGAGTTTGGAATCTGATTGATTGATTGCTCCTGTGGACAGGTATCTTTATACAGGTAACAAGCTGAGATTAGGAGCACTCCCTTTAAGAGTGTGCTCCTAATCTTAGCTCGTTACCTGTATAAAAGACACCTGGGAGCCAGAAATCTTTCTGATTGAGAGGGGGTCAAATACTTATTTCCCTCATTAAAATGCAAATCAATTTATAACATTTTTGACATGCATTTTTCTGGATTTTTTTGTTGTTATTCTGTCTCTCACTGTTCAAATAAACCTACCATTAAAATTATAGACTGATCATTTTTTTTGTCAGTGGGCAAACGTAAAAAATCGGCAGGGGATCAAATACTTTTTTCCTTTATTGTAAATTACCAAAATATTCATCGACAAAAACTAAACATTTGAAACCTTCGTCACAAATCTACACGCTCACAGAGAGAATATCATGCTAAACCCGTTTCTTTATCATATAATCTTTTCCACGAATTGCTTAAAACTTAGCCAAAGATCAGAATCTTCCATAGGAGGGCACGCACCCCGTCGCACCCTTCTTCCAAGACATTTCGTTAATTATATAATCTTGCCAATGAATCTATTGACGTATACATTTGCCTTTGGGGTATAATAATTTGCTTTATTGCCTTTCCTATGAAAATCCTTGCATGAATTTTTAAGGACTTTTCCTCTTGCCGATATGCTCGTGTTACTCTGATGAAGTAATCGTTTGTTCTGTTACCCAATTAACAAACGTGATCATTGAGGGTTAAATGTATGAATCCATGAAGCCTTAGCCAATTGATGAGTATTTTGCTGAAGCAGGCATACTGCCACACACCCTTGTTCCAAGACATTTCGCAATTACGTAATCTTGCTCATGAATTTATTACCGTATACTTTGCCTTCAAGGACATGTTTCTTTATTGCCTCTGTATGAATGTCGTTGCATGAATTTTTAAGGACTTTTGGTTCCTATCGCCGTGTATGCTCGCGTACTCTGAGGAAGTAATCAATTGTTCTGTTACCCAGTTAAAAAACGTGATAATTGAGGGTTAAATGAATGGATCAATGAGGGGAACATCTCCTGGAGTACTGTGTTGACAATTTTAAGCATAAGAATTCGCATATTAGAGTGTGTTAAAATTGCTTAACACAGAAGTGTTTGAGTGTTTCTTTCCTAAGGTCATGCGTAATAATCTTAATTATAAGAATTGTATCCTGCAGTGAGATTTGAATTTGGAGACCTGACATAACACACTAATACATAATCAGTAAATGTTAAAGTGAGAACAATTGTATTATCCCGATCGATAATACGAACCTAGACAACGAAGCCGAGCTTAATCTAGCATACTTACATCACACCTGCATAACTTCATACGATTAATTGTCTTATCCCGATTGATGATACGACCCTCGTCAGCGAGGCAGGGCCTAATTATCATAACGGCTCACATTAGCATAATCGCATACATTCGCATAAATTAATACGATTACGCATTTTTCCAAATTTCATTTAATTTTATTATTTTCATCAAATTTTCAATACCCGGCATATACAACATAATCCTTTACACAAATCTAAGTGATTAACTTGTGGATTTCCTCTGTGCAGCTCCACGGATAAAATATTGGAGATGGGGCTCAAGAGGGCTATGAAACGTCAACGCAAAGACTATAACCAGGACTCCAACGTCGTCAAAGTCCTGGATGATTTCACTTTCAGAGGGCACTACTGCATCGTGCTGGAGCTGTTGAAGTATGTACTGCATGTTCCCCCGTAGCGTGGTTACTTTTGACACTTGTGCCATCCACACATTGTAATAGAATGGCACTGCCATGTGTCTGGGAGGCTCAACCAGGACACACGCGTGGTTGCACTGGAGGCCCCTCCTCTTTTCTCTATCAACCCTTCCCCTGTTCACCAAGCCACACCCCATTCCATCAGCAGGGTGGTGACAGCGCAGTGGTGACGCTCATGCATCTCGGCGAGAAGGGCCTTGGTTCGATTCTCAACTCGGGTGCTTTTCTGTGGTTAGTTTGTGTCTCCCCCCATGTTCTGCAGAATATGAGTAAGGGAGCGGTAGTGTAACAATTAGCACGCTGCACTACAAACCTAGTGACCCAGGTTCAATTCCCACTTATGGCCAACACCAGTGACGATTATCTGAACCGGTCCTGGGCCTCCCCTAGGTCTCAGCCTCAAATAAGTAGGGATGTGCGAGATGCACACACCCTGCTCCCATCCCCCAGCTAAGATCAGGTCTACCCCAATAAATATCATTATCCCTATCACTACCCTTTTGCTAGGACCAGGCTGTCCCCAACTCCTATCAATATCATTATCCCTATCATTACCCCTACTGCTACAACCAGGTGTACCACAACCCCTCCTTAACCTGTCGCATGTTGTCCTGTCACCATAACCACACCACTTTTAACAACCACACTCTTTATCTAAACCACAATCATGGCATGTACAATTTTTTACAAATTCTGGCATGTGCCTTGGAATAAGGTGCAAAAAATCTATATCATATACAAAATATGTGGGCAGATGTGCCATCTGATTAGGTTTATCAACAAATAGACCTAAACCCAAACGGGATTTATTATGAATAATAATATTGGTCGTAAACGTGCATGGATAATAGTATTATTGTCCTTATCAGAATCAGCATAGCATTGCAGGATGGTACTGACGCTGCATCATCGTTGTTGTTGCTGCTGCCACTGCCTCTCTCACAGGGAGAGTCTCCAGCAAGTGATTGAAGCAGCAGAGCTCCGGGGCTTGGACATGGCGTTGATTAAAGCATACACCAGGGAAATCCTCACATTCCTGAAGCATATGGAGTTGAAGGAGGTCGTCCACGCAGCCATCAGGCCAGTAAGTGAACATGGTGTTCAGCGCGTCTTTGGCGAAGAGTTGTGTTTTACCTGAGAAAAAAACGGCCATCACAATGTTAATGTGTTATGCCTGTCTGTCTATCTGGAAGGAGGCAGGGTCACAGTAAAACTGGTGAAGATGATCCGGTATAAATTAGACTTTGGTGAAGAGGCATGTCTCTATTGGGGACTCACCACAGAGAAAACTGGCCACATTGATCACGGCGTTGGCCAAAACTTGGGAGACATGAACCGGAGCTAAAACGATAATTTGCAAAATATATCAAATACGTGTTTTGACCTGTTGGTTGCCCGTCAGCTTCAATGCGGCGAATGGAAAACTATGAAAGGCAAATGCATGGTGGAAAGCGTCACAGAATCCATGCGCGTTGTCGGTGGTTTTTCGGGACTCATAAACAGGCACTCGTACAGCTGTGAACTTCGTTCAGCTCTACTGTTGGAACAACGGTGATCAGTTGTCGATAGCGCCATCCCCTTTTACTTTGACAATGTCTCAGAGCTATTAACACGCGATAAGCCACTCGCATCTCTCATCTTAACGGACTTGAAAGGGGCACCCCCAGTGATAGTTGTCAGAAAACATTAATTGTCACTGAGACTGATGCTTGGCAAGAGCGCGCCACCTCTTTTGATTCCCTGTTTAATATGTATTGTGGTACATGATCGATCCACTGCTAGCTGAATCCTATCAACATAACCTCTGAGTGTGAATCCCATCTGCCTCTCTTCTAGAACAACATCATGGTCAAAGACACCGTGGCTGGCACCATTAGGGTCATGGATTTTAAGACCAGCTTTATTGTGGGAAGTCAACGTGAGTGACCTCATCTGCGTGTGTGAGTGTCTGTGTGTGAGTAGTGAAAATGCCCAGCCACCGCATCCCCAAGCAGCTTTTGATCAGCCAGATAAATAGGGCTAAACGGGCGTGGCACGGGCTAGAGAATACAAAAATAAAAAGAGATCCCACCAACAGCCTGGTCACCAAAACGAAGAAAATAATCTCTGATTCAACAGCATTAATTGATGAGATCAAACAGTTATCGTTGAAACCCTCTGCTGCCAGACCACCAAGATTATATGGCCTTCCAAAGATACACAAAGAAGATACACCCCTTCGTCCCATCGTCTCTACTATCAACTCCCCCACCTTCAAACTGGCACGTTTTCTTGCTGATATACTGCGACCTTTCACTGGAAAAACAACCTCTGCGGTACTTTATTCTACTCACCTGGTATCGACAATCAAAGGCATTTCCCTGTCCCCAGACGACCTGCTTGTCAGTTTTGATGTGGTGTCCTTGTTCACCAAAGTCCCGGTACCTGACACCATCGCTATCATTGAAGACCTGGTTCATCAAGGACTGCATACTGATGTACACCCCCTGGTGAGACATTGCTTAACCAACACATACTTCACCTGGAATGGAACTTTCTACAAACAAACTGAGGGCACCCCAATGGGCTCCCCCCTATCTCCGGTTGTAGCCAACGTATTCATGGAAAAATTTGAAACTGACGCCATCCAGACTGCCACTCTACGCCCGACCTTATGGAAGAGGTAAGTTGATGACACCTTTGTCATCTGGCCACATGGCCAGCCTGCTCTAGACCAATTCCGCGACCACATCAATTCCATACACCCAGCCATCAGATTTACCATGGAGGTAGAAAAAGATGGCAAACTACCCTTTTTGAATGTCTTAATTAAAAGGAGACATGATGGTTCAATGAGCCACTCTGTCTACAGGAAAGCTACCCATACAGATGCTTACTTGAAACCGGATTCCCACCACCATCCATCCCAGAAGAACTCCCTCATCAAGACTCTATACCATGGAGCCCAATGCATTTCCGACCAGGAACACATTATCAGTGAACTCAAGCACATACACCAGGCTCTCAGGGCTAATGGTTACTCCGACTACACAATCCGCAAAGCCATCACTCCAGTCATGAAGAAGGATCCTCTTGTGGAGCCACTCAAAACCATCACCTTACCCTACATTGCAGGAGTCACTAAAAAGATCTCCAAAATCCTGAATAAACACAAGATCCAGGTCCGATTCAACACAGTACATAAAATCCGTGATTTAGTTCCATCTGTAAAAGATGCTGTTCCAGACATACAGTACCCGGGCGTTTACAAACTAAAGTGCCTCTGTGGTAGTAGCTACATTGGAGAAACCAAACGACATATCTCGGACCGCATCCACGAACATAAATCAGACTTGAAACACGGTAGAACGACCTCCTCTGCCGTGGCAGATCACTGTTATAATTCAGTGGGCTCACATAACATTGACTTCTCCAAGAAGGAGGTGCTTTGCAAACCAACCGGCTACCATGAGAGATTCGTTCATGAGGCCATTCACATATACAAGCACAGAGACAATTTCAACCGAGAAGATGGATGCTGGCTTAGTAACCATTGGAAAGATGTTTTAAACCATTTCTGTTCTTAATTTATTGTATTTTACGATGACCTTCAGACCGCAGCTCTTTCGCCAGCATTGACTTTTAATACCTCTCACACCACGGTTAATGGTATGGTTTACAACATGGAGTATAATAGCGCCTCGCAGCTGTCTCTCTCCCCCTCCTCTGTTCCGACCATGGATGAACTCGTCCGTCAGGAACGGGGCCCGTAGCTAACCGTGTTGCTAAAGTTGAGGGTAAGAATCCACCCATTGTTTCGCCATATAGCATTGTGATATATAACGACTTATTGTTGGTAGCTTAGCTGATTGGAGAATATAGAGTTTATTGATAACATTAAGGTAATTTATATTTTAGTTTTTTTATTGGTTCACTATATAGTACTGTGAATCGCTCAGATGTGTAGGCCTTGACTTCAACATAGCCATTTCTGTGACCAGTCACTAGCTAATCACTCAGTTATTTCAATGCTAAATTCGCCTAGTTATTTCAATGATAAATTCTCCTGTTTGATTTGTACTAAGTGCCTCAGTGAATGTGTATGCTCTGACTTTAACATAGCTATTTCTGTGACCTGTTACAAGCTAATCACTCAGCTATTTCAATGCTAAATTCTATGCTAATTCCTTCGTCAAGGGGTGCCTCTGCGGATGTGTATGCTTTAACTTAGCTATTTCAATGCTAAATTCTATGCTAATTCCTTTGTCAAGGGGTGCCTCTGCGGATGTGTATGCTTTAACTTTTAACATAGCTATTTCTGTGACCAGTCACAAGCTAATCACTCAGCCATTTCAATGCTAAACTATATGCTAATTCCTTTGTCAAGGCGCTTTGTTTCCTCTCACACAGCTTAAAGGTCGTGATCTGAACGTGGCTCTTTCAATCCAGCGCTGTCCTACCAGACAGTCTCGTCCCTTCACCTGATGGAGGCCGCTTGTGGTGTGGCCGAAACGTCGTGAGAATATTATTGTGTTATTTTATTTGATCAATTTATTATTTTATTCTCATTCTACGTGACTTTACCAAAAGAACCAAAGAAGATGAATCATTGCAGTCACGAAAGCTTTAAATCGAAATTTAACCCTATTCAGTTGCGTGCAACCAAGTTACACTTATCGCTCAGGTATGGGGTCGCCTCAAGAAATGCTTGTAATCGATGTATTGATGATGATGCACCATGGTCCCCAGTCTCATATTGAACCCGAGACTCATGCAGTCTGTGCACTCCCAGCAGATAGTGACAGCGCAAAAGGGAGTGCGTCACCAGCATTAATTGAGTAACTCACTGGTTCGTTCATTTCGTCTTTCATCTGTTCATTCTTCAATTCATAGGTTTTTTAAATGATGTATTTGTCAATTAATTAATTCGGCACTTAATCCATTTACTCATTCAGAAAATCATTGATCGCTTCTCTCAGTCTCCTTCCATGCATCAAGTCGTACGTGAAGTCACAGCTCAGTTCCCATTCGTGTTCAGCTATACAGGTGACGTCACGGCAGCTCTACACACAAATCAATGTCGTCCACGGTGGTGGAATATTGATTTGGTGCACTGCACTATAAACCAGTCAGCCATCCATAGGGAGTGTGGGGCCTGGTGCAAATCTCACCGTGTGGGATTCCTGAAGCCTTCAAACTAAACTGGAAGTCACGTAGATAGGTTCATACATAGCAAGGGTCACCAAAAAGATTTCCAAAATCATGAACAAACAAAAGATCCAGGTTCGATTTAACACAGTATGTAAAATTCGTGATCTGATCCAATCTGTGAAGAATGTGATCCCTGACATGCAATACCCCCGGCGTCTACAAACTAATCTGTGTCTGTGGCAGTAGTTACATTGGGGAAACTAAGCGACATGTCTCGGACCGTGTTCGTGAACATGAGGCAGATCTGAAACACGGAAGGACCAATACCTCGGTCATGGCTGATCATTGTTTTAATGTGGTGGGCTCACAAAATTGATTTCTCTAAGATGAAGGTACTTGCAAACCCACTGGCTATCAACAAATATTCGTTCATGAAGCCATCCATACATACAGACGGACACAATTTCAACCGAGAAGATGGGTACAAACTTAGAAATCATTGGAAGGACGTTATCAACCAGTTTAAGGCATAACTGGCTGTGATGCTTCATGCCACCTTTCGATGTAAATTAAAAAAAATTCCCGTGGCTTCGGCTCTCCGATTTCACATTAACAGGTTGAATTTATCGCGCCAACGTGGCCAACTACGGATGCCGACCTCTACGTCGAGCTGGCTCTGCGATCTTACATTAACACGCTAATCTCTCACATTATCATCGCCACCCATGCACTCGTCGTGGACGCCGCTCTCCGAGCTTACATCAACATGCTAATGTCTCACATTAACATCACTAGCCCCGCCCACTTCGTTTAAGACCCTAGGACGACACCCTATAAAACAGTCTGCATTCAGCAGCTTTCCTCTTTCCTCCTGATGACGATCGCTTGTGTTGTGATCGAATTGTCACAGTTTTTTGGTTTTCTTTGAACCTATCTACGTGACTTTACCGAAAGACCCAAATAATATGAATTCCTGCAGTCACAAAAGCTTTAAGTCAAATTTTAAACCAGAAGTTTTACATCTGATACCGCAACGTCAAAGCACAGGGTCCACCCACAGCCTGAGGCCCAGGGAAGTTGCCCCGATTCGCCATTACCAGGGGTGGCTGTTCCAAGCAATGGCTAACATCAGTGGAGAGTGATATCGTGTCCTCCCTTCCCTCCACTAATCTGCACTGAGCAGCGTGGTGATACATGGTTATAAAACACCTATGGATGACATGATGTGGAGAGGCCTTTGTCCAGCTGTGGATTGAAAATTGCTCAAGTAGGCTTTTTATAACATTTTAATGCATTTGGGGAGTAAGAGAGGTGCTTCGTGACACACGAGTACACACATTATTTTCTCTCGTATGTAAAAAAAGTGTACTTGACTAAACAGACACTTTAGACACCATTTGGAAGTGCACGCTGAAGTGCACCTATTTGCAAAGCAAACCAGGATCAATCCACTGCTGGATGAAGCCCTCTCCATGCTGCGATTCCTCGCATCCCTGTGATGTGGCAATCCATTCAGCTCCTGTAAGCGACCTATTTTTATTTCCAGAAGCAGCCTTGCCACATATGATTGCTCAACGAGGTGGATTATGTGAAATTTTTTAGCAGTCATTATCTCAACGCATGTTTTTAGATGTGGAGAAAAAAAACGGAGGACCTGGAGAAAAGGATACGTGACCATGGGGAGAACATGCAAACTCCAAATACGGGAGACCCTTGAATATCACGAGTTCATAGTTCGTGATTTAGACCTATCGCCGGCAAGCTCTATTCATATCAATATACCTATCATGGGGATTAGATTTGGTCTTTAGTGGGTATACTGTACAAGGAAGTACTATATCATTGTGTGATATTGTGGTGGGGAGCGGGCGAGGGGATTATTTGTTTACTAGCCTTTTGCCCTTCCAAGCATGGGTGTATTGCAGTAAATCTGAAACTTGCAAGCGCAAAGCAGACCGCGAAGTGATATTCATAGATGTCTCAATAGCGTTATGGAGATCGCGTGATGTGAGGGTTCTGCCTTTGTAGTGAGTTTATAAGTTGATGCTGAGGAGGGGAGAGGAGGCACCTCGTCCCCCCCCCCCCCCCATGTGGAGTGATGTCACCCACTAATTATTATCAATGGAGGGGGGTGTCCATTTGGAGGACGTCACCTGCTCATGATTAATAATGAGGGGGGGGGGGGTCCATGTAGAGGACGTAACCTATTCATGATTATATTCTATATGTCTTTTGGTAAAGCCACGTAGATAAAAAATAATAAAAAATATCACGACGTTTCGATCGCAACACAATCAATCGTCTTCAGGTGAGAGATAAAGTTGCTGAGACAAGGTCTTATATAGGCCTGAGATAGGTGCATCAAGGTAGGTGGGTGGAGCTAAAGATGGTCCAACCACAGAGGCTGGGACAGTGGCCTTTGTATTGTGAGTTTAGCAAACTCCTCCGCCATCTCAGTTGAGTACTCTCTATTAACTTATTAAATATTTAAACTTGTTCTATACAATAGAACCCCTCTTAACGACCACCCCATGTTAACGAGTAATTTCTTAACGACAGGCCTCCATAGAGCCCAATGTGTACTGTAGAGTAGTGGTGTATAATAGTGGAGTGCCTCTGTAGAGCCCAATGTGTTCCCTTGCCGATCATTCCCATTGTTAACGAAGGGCTGCTGGTTTATTCTCCTTGACACGAGATCAGCAAGGTATCATGGTTCATGTGTGGCAGTTTCACCACCTGTGCGCGATCACAACAGTCGACGTGGCTGACCGGGCCCCACGTTTGTGGTGAGGCACCACGGGGGCCAACGTTTTCATGGAGAAAATTGAAACGGACGCCATCCAGACTGCCACTCTATGCCCGACGTTATGGAAGAGGTACGTGGATGACACTTTTATCATCTGGCCACATGGCCGGCCTGCTCTCGACCAATTCCTCGACCACATCAATTCCATACACCCAGCTATCAGATTTACCAT
Source organism: Petromyzon marinus (assembly GCF_048934315.1). Classification (NCBI taxonomy): domain Eukaryota; kingdom Metazoa; phylum Chordata; class Hyperoartia; order Petromyzontiformes; family Petromyzontidae; genus Petromyzon; species Petromyzon marinus. The sequence continues at coordinate 238,727 of NW_027423157.1, forward strand.
GGAAGTCGAAAAAGATGGCAAGCTACCCTTTTTGATTGTCCTAATTAAAAGGAGACCTGATGGTTCAATGGGCCACTCTGTCTACAGGAAAGCTACCCATACGGATGCTTACCTAAAACCGGATTCCCACCACCATCCATCCCAGAAGAACTCCCTCATCAAGACTCTATACCACAGAGCCCAATGCATTTCCGACCAGGAACACATTGCCAGTCAACTCAAGCACGTACACCAAGCTCTTAAGGTTAATGGTTACTCCGACTACACAATCCGCAAAGCCATCACTCCAGCCATGAAGAAGGATCCTCTTGAGGAGCCATTCAAAACCATCACCTTACCCTACATTGCGGGGGTCACAAAACAGATCTCCAAAATCCTGAATAAACACAAGATCCAGGTCCGATTCAACACAGTACATAAAATCTGTGATCTGGTTCCGTTTGTAAAAGATGTGGTTCCAGACATACAGTACCCGGGCGTCTACAAACTAAAGTGCCTCTGTGGTAGTAGCTACATTGGAGAAACCAAACGACATATCTCGGACCTCATCCGCGAACATAAAGCAGACTTGAAACACAGTAGAACGAACTCCTCTGCCGTGGTAGATCACTGTTATAATTCAGTGGGCTCACATGACATTGACTTCTCCAAGACGGAGGTTTTTTGCAAACCAACCGGCTACCATGAGAGATTCGTTCATGAGGCCATTCACATATACAAGCACAGAGCCAATTTCAACCGAGAAGATGGATTCTGGCTTAGTAACCATTGGAAATATGTTTTAAACCATTTCGGTTCTTAATTAATTGTATTTTATGATGAGCTTCAGACCACAGCTCTTTCGCTGGCATTGACTCTTAATACCTCTCACACCACGGTTAATGGTATGGTGTACATCATGGAGTATAACAGCACGTCGCAGCTGTCTCTCTCCCCCTCCTCCGTTCCGACCATGGATGAACTCGTCCGTCTGAACGGGGCTCGTAGCTATCCGTGGTGCTAAAGTTGAGGGTAAGAATCCACCCATTTTTTCGCCATATAGCATTGTGACATATAACGACTTATTGTTGGTAGCTTAGCTGATTGGAGAATATATAGAGTTTATTGATAACATTGAGGTAGTTTATATTTAGTTTTTTATTGATTTACTTCATGGTATTCATTATATAGTGTAGTGTATATCCAGTTACTGTTAATAGCTCAGCTAATTGAAGAATATATTGAGTACATTTATTATATTGATGTAATTTAGACTTAGGTTTTTTCACATCGGTTTACTTTATGATAGTCGATTGGATGCAGCCCCCTTTGGCGTCCATGTACTAGGTGCCTCTGTAGATGTGTAGGCTTTGACTTTAACATAGCTATTTCTATGACCAGTCACAAGCTAATCCCTCAGTTATTTCAATGCTAAATTATCCTGTTTGATTTGTACTAGGTGCCTCTGTGGATGTGTAGGCTTTGACTTTAACATAGCCATCTCTGTGACCAGTCACAAGCTAATCACGCAGCTATTTCAATGCTAAATTATCCGAACCAAACATTAAACTAATTTTCAATGGTACAATATATTTTTCAAGTGATGGTATCCCAAACTTTCGCAGCAGCTTAAATTCCCTTTTCACACCATCAATATGTAAACTACCCCTCGCCTGTCTGCACATGTTCACCCCCTCTACACCGTTCATCATGCTAAGTCCGCCAATTAAATGCTAATTTTTTTATGCTAATTCCTTTGTCAAGGCGCTCTGTTTCTTCTCACACAGCTTAAAGGTCGCGGTCTGAGCTTGGCTGTGTTCGCTCCAGCGCTGTCCTCCAGACAGTCTCGTCCCTTCACCTGATGAAGGCCACTTGTGTTGTGGCCGAAACGTCGTGAGAATTTTATTGTTATTTTATTAATTTATTGTTTTATTCTCATTCTACGTGACTTGACCGGCAGAACCAAAGAAGAAGGCCCTTCTTGTTGCGAGGGTCAAAGATCACCGCTGCACAACCCCGCCACCTGAAACGATAATAGTTCGCTTATAATTATGATTTTTTTTATTTTAGTGTGCACATTTACACGCGATAATCACATCTCATCTCAAGCATTTGAAAAGGGCACCCTAAGTGGCAACTGTTCTCTGTGTGACTCACGGTTATTCAGCACCTAACCTGCAAGCAGGTCAAGTGCTGTCTGCTGCGAACAATCCCAATTGAGTGTTTCGCAGTGAAGTTTTTTTTTACATGACAATTTTCGCCTGTGATGCTGACACACGATGGCCATACTTTATTTTAAATAATGTCTTGGGATCGTTTTTATTTTTTACGTTGAATTTTATTGAGTAAATCACGAGCCCGTTACAGCGCGCCACGGGACTGCACGTCATTCGAGTGGTGCATTCACAATGCAACCGGACCATTTATTAGGGGGGGCTGACGCGAAGGGGGGAGTGAGGCCCGCGGCCCCCCATAAACTGGGGGGGGGGAGAGGGGGGCATTGTGACAGGCGTAGAAGAGTTGTAGTTGTAATCTGCTCCACGTTTGTCTTGATAAAGGAGACCTGTGCAACCTGCTCGGTGTGTGACGTGCGTGCTCCTCGGTGTGTGACGTGCGTGCCGCTGGATGTGTGATGTGCGTGCTCCTTGGTTTGACGTGCGTGCTCCTCGGTGTGACGTGTGTGCCGCTCAGTGTGATGTGTGTGGGTGTAGGAGAGGCCCATTACCCTGGCGCATGGCAGGCGATGACAAGTTCTACTGCTTGATCTGCGATGGCTACTGCATCCAGTCACCCCCCTGCTGTCCACCGCAAGTGTAAGCCGCCCCCCCCCCCCCATACCTCCCACGCCAGGTTTATCCACTGCTGGACTGATGCGTTTCTATTGTCGATGCAGGTGCCTGACGGAGGAGAGTGCGAAGTGTTTGTTCTGGGAGATTCTTTGATTTTAATTGTAGTGATTCAATTAATTGACTGAACAATTGCTTAAGAGTGAATTATGTGATATGTGTTATTGGCGGTGAGTTTTGCTGGCTGGTTCAGTGCCGTTGACATTGCCATCATGAACCCTCTTAGTCTACTTCCAGCCGTACGTGATGTTGCGACCCACAGACTCCTCACATACAGTGAGAGAAAAAAGTATTTGATCCCCTGCTGATTTTGTACGTTTGCCCACTGACGAAGAAATGATCAGTCTATAATTTTAATGGTAGGTTTATTTGAACAGTGAGAGACAGAATAACAACAAAATCCAGAAAAACGCATGTAAAAAATGTTATAAATTGAGTTGCATTTTAATCAGGGAAATAAGTATTTGACCCCTCTGCAAAACATGACTTAGTACTTGGTGGCAAAAGCCTTGTTGGCAATCACAGAGGTCAGACGTTTCTTGTAGTTGGACCACCAGGTTTGCACACATCTCAGGAGGGATTTTGTCCCACTCCTCTTTGCAGATCTTCACCAAGTCATTAAGGTTTCGAGGCTGACGTTTGGCAACTCGAACCTTCAGCTCCCTCCACAGATTTTCTATGGGATTAAGGTCTGGAGACTGGCTAGGCCACTCCAGGACCTTAATGTGCGTCTTCTTGAGCCACTCCCTTGTTGCCTTGGCCGTGTGTTTTGGGTCATTGTCATGCTGGAATACCCATCCACGACCCATTTTCAATGCCCTGGCTGAGGGAAGGAGGTTCTCACCCAAGATTTGATGGTACATGGCCGCGTCCATCGTCCTTTTGATGCGGTGAAGTTGTCCTGTCCCCTTGGCAGAAAAACACCCCCAAAGCATAATGTTTCCACCTCCATGTTTGACGGTAGGGATGGTGTTCTTGGGGTCATAGGCAGCATTCCTCCACCTCCAAACACGGTGAGTTGAGTTGATGCCAAAGAGCTCCATTTTGGTCTCATCTGACCACAACACTTTCACCCAGTTGTCCTCTGAATCATTCAGATGTTCATTGGCAAACTTCAGGCGGGCATGTATATGAGCTTTCTTGAGCAGGGGGACCTTGTGGGCGCTGCAGGATTTCATTCCTTCACGGCATAGTGTGTTACCAATTGTTTTCTTGGTGACTATGGTCCCAGCTGCCTTGAGATCATTGACAAGGTCCTCCCGGGTAGTTCTGGGCTGATTCCTCACCGTTCTCATGATCATTGCAACTCCACGAGGTGAGATCTTGCATGGAGCCCCAGGCCGAGGGAGATTGACAGTTCTTTTGTGTTTCTTCCATTTGCGAATAATCACACCAACTGTTGTCACCTTCACACCAAGCTGCTTGGCAATGGTCTTGTAGCCCATTCCAGCCTTGTGTAGGTCTACAATCTTGTCCCTGACATCCTTGGAGAGCTCTTTGGTCTTGGCCATGGTGGAGAGTTTGGAATCTGATTGATTGATTGCTTCTGTGGACAGGTGTTTTTTATACAGGTAACAAGTTGAGATTAGGAGCACTCCCTTTAAGAGTGTGCTCAAAATCTCAGCTCATTACCTGTATAAAATACATCTGGGAGCCAGAAATCTTTCTTATTGAGAGGGGGTCGAATACTTACTTCCCTCATTATAATGCAAATCAATTTATAACATTTTTGACATGCGTTTTTCTGGATTTTGTTGTTGTTATTCTGTCTCTCACTGTTCAAATAAACCTTCCATTAAAATTATAGACTGACGATTTATTTGTCAGTGGGCAAACGTACAAATCAGCAGGGGATCAAATACTTTTTTCCCTCACTGTAGATCCCTGTCACACCCCACTGTAAACAGGAAATTGCTCTGACTCCCGGGCACGCAACTTTATCCGGGCCTGCCCACCATCGTGAAGGTCCTTAATCATTGTGAGCAGAGGGTAAGGAACTCTGAAAACACGAATAACAATCCAGAGCCCTGGCCTACTGATTGCATCATAGGCCTTGCCCAGGTCGGCGCTGCAACACTACACATGTAACGCATGGATTTGTTACACTGTTCAACCACACACACAGACACATTTTAAATAAAACAAGTCCCTTATTTGCAAAAAATAATCAGAGTACCAGTCATCAAATAGGCAATTGACACTTGGTCCAAAGAATATGTGATGCTGTAATTGAAATACATGAATAGCTAAATTCAGAATTTAGGTTAATAAGGCATAACCCAGTGCCAATATGACATTTATGAAAAGACAAAGTGCAGTATCCAACGTATAGAGGTGTCTTCACCATGAATATTATTCACAAGCTTGTTGGTTTACAGTCACGTTTTTTAAACTCATGTGATTCATGGCACATGACCTTGCAGCACAGTTTTGAGCAATGCCTTTCCTTCTCCAAGAGGCACACATGTATCCTCTTTCCTCCAAGATTGTTTTAGCAACACAATTTAAGTCTTCTTTATTTCACTTGCCATATGGATCGGCTCAATATAATTTGACAACTGCAGATCTTAAACTTTGCTTCAGAAATCTCCACTGTTTTTCCACTATACCGTCTCCACTGCTTAACCACTATACCTCTGAGTGGTTACTCAGCGTTTCAGCCATTCTCGTGCAAGGAACGACTTCTGTTGAGAGCAACCTCACATGCACGGGAGCACATGCTATCCAGCCAACATAAACATCAGGGTTGCCCCTGGCTCTCTGGCCCCTCTGGGCACTCTCTGGGCTCCGGGCACCCCGGCTCTCCTCTTCTCCTCTCCTCCCTTTATCTTCTCTAATGTAGCCCACTAATATACTAATTGTATGAATGGACCAGTGTATAAGAATTAATAGTGTATTTCTTATCCGATTCATGCTATCTCTTGTGAAACAATGGACATCTTATCAATTTAGGCAGACCTCCACAGCAAGATCATCAATCCATCTTACTTTTTCGGAGATAACGGAAGTTTATTTATGTTTGGCCTGGAGTTTCAGACCTCGCAAACTTAATATGGCCTCCCCAACCAGCCAATAAATTTAATGAAGTTCCGAAATTGTTTAAAACATCTTTCCAATGGTTCTTAATTAATTGTATTTGACGGTTACTGTCAGACCGCAGCTCTTTCGCTGATATTGCCTCTTAATATCTCTCACACCACGGTTAATGGTATGGTTTATAACATGGAGTATAACAACGCATTATGGCTGTCTCTCTCCCTCTTCTGTTCCCGAGCATGGATTGAGTCGTCCGTCTGAACGAAGCTCGTTCGTTGTCCGTGGTGCTGGTCGTTGATGGGAAGAAAAACCGCCATTTTTTGCAATATGGCATTGTGATATATAACGACTTATTGTTGGTGGCTCAGCTGATTGGAGAGTATATAGAGTTTATTTATAACATTGAGGTACTTTATATTTTGGTTTTCATTGGTTTTACTATATGGTATTCATTATATAGTATAGTGTATACCCAGTTGCTTTGTGATTAATAGCTCAGCTTATTGAAGAATATATCAAGTACAATAATTATACTGATGTAATATAGACTTAGTTTTTTCTCACATTGGTTTACTGTATGATAGTTGGGTAGTTGGAGGCCCTTTAGCGTCCATATACTAAATGCCTCTGTTGATATGTAAACTTTGACTTTAACACAGCTATTTTTTGTCACAAGCTAATCCCTTGCTATTTCAATGCTACATTCTCCTGCTTTCTAGGTCATTCACACCTATCACCGAGCTTAAAAGACGCCACGAATCTCAGCAGCACTCATTGAAGCACTATCGTCCCGACAGTTCTGTTCTTTCACCTGAAGAAGGCCGCTTGTGTTGCGGCCGAAACGTCGTGAGAATTTATTGTCTTATTTTTATTTTATTATTTTATTCTCATTCTACGTGACTTTACCGAAAGAACCAAAGAAGATAAACAGACACTTTAAACACCTTCATTTGGAAGTGCACACTGCAGTTTACTATTTGCAAAACATAAACCAGGATCAATCCACTGCTGGATGAAGCCCTCTCCATGCTGCGATTCCTTGCGTCCCTGTGATGTGGCAATCCATTCAGCTCCTGTAAGCGACCTATTTTTATTTGACCAGGTAAGGCCCACTGAGATATATAGCTCTTTTCCAGAAGCAGCCTGGCCACATATGATTGCTCAATGAAGTGGCTTATGTGAATATTTCTAGCAGTAATTATCTTAATGCATGTTTTTAGATGTGGAGAAAAAAAACCGGAGGACCTGGAGAAAAGGATACGTGACCATGGGGAGAACATGCACACTCCAAATACGGGAGACCCTTGAATATCACGAGTTCATAGTTCGTGGTTTAGACCTATTGCCGGCAAGCTCTATGTATATCAATTTACCTATCATGGGGATTAGTTTTGGTCTTTACCGGGTATACTGTACAAGGAAGTACTGTATCATTGTGTGATATCGTGGTGGGGAGCGGGCGAGGGGATTATTTGTTTACTAGCCTTTTGCCCGTCCAAGGATGGGTGTATTGCAGTAAATCTATTGCAGTAAATCAGACCGCGAAGTGATATTCATTGCATCCATTTGTGTGCAATTTGTAAGGCCGTGGTGACAGACCTATTTCATTTAAAGGTTATAATCCCTTGTTCATCATGACGTCCTTTTTACTTCGATGTCTCAATAGCGTTATGGAGATCGCATGGCGTGAGGGTTCTGCCTTTCTAGTGAGTTTCTAAGTTGATGCTGAGGAGGGGGCAGGAGGCACCTCGCCCCCCCCCCATGTGTAGTGACGTCACCCGAAAGTTGCTGAGACAAGGTCTTATATAAGCCTGAGATGAGTGCATCAAGGTAGGTGGGTGGAGCTAGAGATGGTCCAACCACAGAGGCTGGGGCAGTGGCCTTTGTATTGTGAGATTAGCATGTCAATGGCTGTGGCAGTGGCCTTTGTATTGTGAGAGATTAGTCTATTCATGAGTATTAATGAGGGGGCCTGCTCGACGTGGAGTGACGTCACGCGCAGGACACAGACATTCTTGGCTCATTATAGTAGTAAATTTGGCATTCAGTACAGCACATTTCTATTGTGATGTGTCTATTTTTAGTTGCCGTCTATGTAAGCTCATTATTTAGGTCAAGCTTAAGTATTGAATATCACGCTTTTGGCTTTTGCTGCACTTTCCAAAAATGTAACCACCTCGATATCCAAGGTACTCCTTATAAAGGCATCAGGGTCGGGATCAAACTCTCGGCCTCCTCCATGCCAGGTGAGGTAGTTAACATCTCCTAGCCACCGAGCTGATTCTGTCTCTGTGGCAATGATTGTCCATGCTTTGCACAAGCAAATACTGTAGAAGCATAACTCGCTTTTTGTGTCTCCACATAAATCAGAATACGATGTTTAAATACATCGGCCTAAGGGCTTTTCCCACCAACATTTCCCAGCAGCATTTGTTTTAAGCAATATAATTATACCGGCTTCCATTTGGGTTTCATCAGTTAGGCTTGTTAAACTAATGGTGGTTGTTATTCAAAAAAGAGCCGGCCATTTGCGTCAGTGCCACAGTCCAAATTTACCAGACTTTAAATAATACTTTCCAATTATCCAATTGGTTAAAACCACAGAGCAGCATTGCCCTTAATGTGAAACCATGGCACACTCTACCCGTCTGTAAAACATATCACCTTCGTGAGAGCCTTGCATTGTAGGAATGGTGCAAATACATCTGGTAATGATTTCATCTAATTAGATCTGAGGAAGAGTCATTACTATAAATCTTGACTTAAAGCTTTCGTGACTGCAGGAATTCATATTATTTGGGTCTTTCGGTAAAGTCACGTAGATAGGTTCAAATTAATACAAATAAAATAAATAAAAAACTCTGACTTTTTTATCACAACACAAGTGATCGTCATCAGGAAGTAGAAAGAGGGGGAAAGCTGCTGAGGCAGACTGTTTTAAAGGTTGAAAATGGGTGTAGCCCAAGGGTCATAAACGACGTGGCTAGTGATGTTAATGCGAGAAATTAGCACATTAATGTAAGATCAGAGAGCGGCCTCCATGATGAGGGCGCGGAGGTGGCTATGTTAATGTGAGAGATTGGCATGTTAATGTAAGATCGCAGAGCTGCCGCCACGTCGAGGTCAGCACGCGGAAGGGGCTATGTTGGTGTGAAATTTGTCTCACCTGTTAATGTAAGATCGGAGAGCCGAACCTATGGGGAAAATAAAAACTAACATCGGAAGGTGGCAGGATGAGAACAACACCAGTTATGACTTAAACTGGTTGACGACGTTCTTCCAATGATTGCTGAGTTTGTACCCATCCTCTCAGTTGAAATTGTGACTGTGTCTGTATATGTGGATGGCTTCATGAACGAATTTTTTTGATAGCCAGTGGGCTTACAAAGTACCTTCGTCTTAGAGAAATCAATTGGCGTGTGAGCCAACCGCATTAAAACAATGATCAGCCAAGGCTACCGTGTTGGTCCTACCGTGTTTCAAATCTTCCTTATGCTCATGAACACAGTCCGAGACATGTCGGTTAGTTTCCCCAATGTAACTACTGCCACATACACGGCTTAGTTTGTAGACGAAAGGGTATTGTATATCAGGGACCCAGCGCGTCCGCACGTGGTGGATAGTGGAACGACCTTCTGTGAACGTTAGCTGCAAAATAAGCAGCGGCAACCCTGGCGGATAAGCAGTTGTGGACCAAGCAGTGACAGCACCACCAGGGTGTGGTTAGGACTGAACATGCCAATGGTTTTCCTCTTGAAAAGCGACATATACCCTTTAACGATGCTGCCACATGGCGAGTATAGGCCGCCATTATAATAAGCATGTCTGCCACCAGCCATGGGTTAACAAGTCCTCAACGGCAGAGCAGGAGGAAGAAGATGTTAACATCTCAACAGCTGTGAAGGCGGACCAAGACTGCAGCAGAACGATATCTCCAATCGTACAGGTCCCCTTGCCATTGGATTCATGGTCCCATTCTCTCAAGAACTGTGTGGAAGCTACTGTACAACAGCTTTTTGGCGTTATCTGGTCCAACACCATGTGAGACTAGGCTCTAAGGAAAGCTGTTTTGGGTGTGGACCAATCAATTTCAAGGACAGTGCATACATTATCAGAGTTATGTTTTTTGTTTGCATTCGGACCGCAGGTATTGTGGTCAATGCAAACATGACTCCTTGTAAAAAAAGATGTCAGTTTTGTTTCCAGATAACAGGGTAAAAAAACAATTATCAGCTTCTCCACAATAAAATAAATCATGCACAGGCGTGTTTCATTAAAGGAACAACATCTTCTAGCCCATTCAATACAATGTTTTTGGTGACCAGCTAGTGACGACGGGAGCATGATTGTGAAGTCTGGAAGCTTCTAGTGGCAGCTACAAGAAGGTCGTCTAACACTCAGCAGAAACAAGAGTGTGTTTCTGCAGCTGTACCTGCGACTAAGAAGTCCTTTCAAATGATCCACTCTGCTCACCCCACGTGGGGAAGGAGCTAGGAAAGTGGCCCTAAACATAGTCTGTCTCACTCCTTCCTGACTGGATAACCACGTTCAGAAGGATCCCCATTACTGTGGTGGAAACAAAACTAAAAGTCAGATAATTACCTTTGGGAACTGGAATGTCAGGACCCTTATGTAAAACACTAAAAGTGAACGCCCAGAATGCTGCACCTTAATCGTGGCCCGGAAACTCAGACGACACAACACTGACGTAGCTGCCCTCAATGACACTCGACGAGAAGAGGAGGGGCAGCTCAAGGAACAAGGAGCTGGCTGTACTCTCTTCTGGAAAGGCAGACAGGAAGAACAGCGGTGGCTGCACAGAGTTGGTTTCTCCATCAAGAATTAACTTGATGAGTGAGCGACTCATGACTCTATGTCTCAAACTGGTGGGGAGCCAATATTCTACTGTCATCAGCGTATATGCCCTGATTCTTCACTCCGATTATGAATGTTACGTCAACCTTGATCAGGTCCTTTCTACTGTTCCTGTGGGAGACAAACTTATTCTGCTCGGTGATATGCATGCCAGAGTTGGAAGAAACATAAACCTCAGTAATGGAACCATCGGGAAAGAAGGAGTGGGTAAAGTCAATTCCAACGGCATCCTTCCCTTGACTAAATGCACGGAAAATGGAGTCATCATCATCAACACCCTGTTACGCCAGAAAAAACAAATACAAAACATCATAGCATCATCCGTGATCTAAGCACCGCCACTTGATCGATTACGTCATTGTCCATGCCCAGGATCCCAAATATGTCTGCATTATCCAGGCTGTTCTAGTAGCTGCTGGTGGCTGGACTGATCATTGACTCATCTGCTCAACCATGCTCATAAAACTGGCTCGCAAGTGACGGCTTCATCGGAAGAGATGTCTACAGAAGATTAACATTGAAGCTTTATAGGACTCCATTAAGCAAGACCTCTTCCGCCAATGCCTCAATGAAAAACTGTCAAACTTAATTAACCAAAAGTGGGAGAATGTAGTTCGTCAGAGAAACTGCTTCAAGGATGTCCTCAAGTCCAACATGAAGAAGTGCTCCATCGACACTAACTCAAGGGAGTATCTTTCCCAGGATCACCTCAGATGGAGACAGAGTCTATTTCAAGAAGTCAAACATTTTAAAACTTAACAGCAGAAACAGAAAAAGTGGGAATGGCGGAAACAACAGCCTGCAGCCCGACTAATGCAGTTCCACCCACTACTATTTCTGGACACGTGCCAGAGTTGCGGCAGAATCTGTCGATCCCAGATTGGTCTCTTCAGTCATCTTTGGACCCACAGAAAATCCAAATTTTCTCTGGAAGGCAATCTTCGATTGCGAGGGAAAGCCTATGATGACACTTGCGTCCCTGGTTCCATTGAAAAGGACGCAGTTGGGTTCATATTTTCACTACCACCATACCGTTCCGGGCCCTATCCACAGCTATTTGTGACTCAGTCTATGGGCCTCTGAGTCTATGAGTTTGTATGTACAACGTTAGTTCATGGGCTTCTCTGGACAGGCAAGATATTGGTAATACGAAGCCGTAATTTTCACAGCCCCGATGTGTTATATGTAATTTTTGTTGTGACTGAAATGATGTACATTATATAAGCGATATAGTTTGAAGAGTTGCGATGATTAGAAGGCTCGTGTAGGGGCTAATGTTGACCAAACTGTCGATGATTTCCCTGCACTCAAGTATACAAACGGGAGAATGTGGAGCGCCATCTGCAGTTGGAAATGATGCGTCGATATCTCAAGGAGCTGGAGAAAGCCACGGCCACGGTCTCCACCAACACCACCACTGCCTCCAACGCCATCCTGGCAGCCACATGCAGTTCCGCCGCCACCACCAGGGATGCTGTTGGGAGATGCATCGACACCCCCACCCCGACTGCTTCTGGCATATTATTCACCCCCACCGCCATGGCGCTTGATGTTGGCAGATTCAGCGCTGCCACCCCGGCAGCTGCTGGCATCTCCAACACCGCCACCACCACCCCGGCTGCTGCCGGGAGATCTAACGCTGTCATCCCAGCCCAGCTTATGCTGGCAGATGCACCACTGCCTCCCCAGCTTTTGCTGGAAGATCCACCACCAACACCGCCTGTGCCAAAGCCACCAGGTTCGGCAAATTGCATAAATTTATTCGAGAACTTCACTGGTCGGCTACTGCTGGAAGATCCACCGCCGCTACCCCTACATCTGCAGGCTGATCCACCACCAACACCCCTCGATCTGTAGGCCAATCCACCACCGACACCCCTGCGTCTGCAGGCCGATCTACCGCCGCCACCCCAGCGTCTGCAGGCCAATCCACCACCACCCCAACGTCTGCAGGCCAATCCAACGCTGCCACCTGTGGGTCTGCAGGCTGATGCACCTTCACCACTCCTTCAATACCCGTTGAGAAATACAACTGAGATTCTTGCATTACGTGTAGTCATTACACTTTCAGTGTTTTGCTTTCACTGGTGTTTGTCACGCCAAAACAAAGGTCACATGTTGCTTTTGGGAGGTTATAGCTGCGAGGGAGAGGACAAGTTTGGCAGAAAAGAACCAGAGCTTTGTATGAAGTGATAGGCCATGTTACTTTTATACAGCGCTAGGCAGCTGAAAAAAAGGATATGCCACTGAACTAATTCAGAGTAAGACCTCCGCTCTGAAATCGGAGCTGGTCATAAACAACTGCCCAGATATGGGAATACCTCCACTCTTTCCACAACTACCTATCATGCGGAGTTGAGGGGGTGGAGTTCTTGAAGACATACGAAATATCAAAGCAGGTACTGCTTTGATGTATTTGGTAGGGCGAATGGTAAGGCCCTACCTCTTATTGGCACGATCCAGGTTCACCATCAGACTCTCCCACTCCTCGAAGTGAACAGTCATTACGAGATCACCAACATCATCAGCACACAGATCATCAGTTGTTCTCTCCTTCCAGATTAAGAAAAACCGTGGGGCATGTTACACGTTAACATTATTGATACATTACGATTCGTAGATCAAAGTAGATTTTAATACAATCAGTCCTCGCTTAGAATGCCCCGTAGAACACTGATTCGTTACAGTGATAGGTGTGGGGCCAAATGTTCTGGACTGACTTCTACCACCAAGCCAGCTTCACAACATTTGCGCGTTTATCCGGTTTCCTTCTACGTGCCGAACCATGATGCTTGAAATTGTCCAAACATCTTAATGCAGCACGGAGCTAATAATGCGTCTCGAGACTCCATGTGGCTCTCCTGGGTACATAAAGGATATTTCTAGATTATATTTATTCATATGATTCAGCCTAGCAGCTGCACTGCGATGTGCCAGCCTTGCCACTGTGTCATGGTGGTAGTGGTGGTAAAACCGATTCGGAATAATATGTTCAGTACGCGTCGTGATTTTTTATTTTAAAAGTGTTAATCAAACGAGTTGCAGTGACGTCATGGCCGAGTAAGCAGCAATGACCGCTCCAACCACTACATTAGAACATTACCTTTTTCGACCCAACATAACCACTCGCTTTCCTGTTTGATAGTTTTCTTATTTTTCTACCTGGCCTCAGGCACTTTATAGGGGGCCTTGGAAAGCTAGTTTTCTACTTTGGAGCTTCCTAGGGCGATCCACAGCCTCCTTAGGTGTAGGGTCCTCAGTAAGCAACTCGAGCCTGACCTCATGGCTAGGCCAAAGGGACCTTCCGCCTGTATCTTTGTGCTCCATGGAAGACAGATCCCCTGGGAAAAAAGCCATAGCTTTGTCTCCCCTCCCCCCGTTCAAGTTGACACCAGAGATCCCGGTGGGAGGAACGAGAGCTCTTACAAGCCCTTTTGTAAAAAAAAAAAACACAAAGAGAATACTGCCCTTCTTCGGGTCCTCAACGAGATGTCGAGTAAGGTTTGCAGGAGGGTGAAGATTCAGGAGGCAGCCACATATGACCCTTCAGACTATGCTAGACGAGCAGAGCGGTGCAATGAAGACCTATGAAGCCAGGCTGCTGGAACTGAGGAGGCTTACATCAGACTGGACTCTAAGGGACGGGAGTGCCAAGTAAACCATACGGCCTCCCGGAGGGGGTCGAGGGCAACGCTCCTCAAGATGCTCTCTCCTACATTCGGCCACATCTGCTCGAAGCTCCGGCATTCTTCTCTACAACTGGGCCATCACCACCTACACGAGTCGGCGCTGCGCTGTGACCACGGCGTGCCTCCACGCGTGCCTGTCGACGGTCGTCCTCAAGACTGCCCGCATCGAACGCGAGCTCATCTCATTCGTATGGCAATGCTTGCTTCCCGCAGAGCAGACTCTTGTCCACAACCTCTCTCGCATAGATGTAGCGTAATAAATGCGCATCTTTTACCGTCGGTATACTTACATGCAGGTGCGGGCACAAGCCCATAGGGGGTGTCACCCTGAGCTGGGGAAGGACAGAGAGAGCCAGGCCCCCGGTGAGGGGTTGGGGGGTTCTTCCAGAGCCCCCTGGAAGGTTCTAGAGAGGGGGCGGTACCGGGGGCGGAGAGCCCCCGAGAGGTGTATTAAAGGGGCACCTCTGGGACAGCTCGGGGCAGTGTTCCAAAGACGAAGAACAGAAGACCAGCCTAGCTAGGACCCTGGGACCTGACATCCTTATAAGGGTCGGGGCCGAGCACGGACCAGTGGTCAGGACCCGCACCTTGGCTGGGTCGGGTCAGAGTAGTCTCCCTAGCTAGGACCCTGGGACCTCGAGCCCGACGTCCTTGTAAGGGCCGGGCCGAGCTCGGACCAGTGGTCAGGACCCGCACCTTGGCTGGGTCGGGTCAGTTAGCCTCCCCTAGGGCACAGATAGCCAGAGGGCTGAGAGCCAGGTTTGATCAGTGCGAGGGCACGCTAGCCCAGAGGCTGTACCTCCCTAGATAGTGGGAGTTAAGGGGAGTTCTGTTCATAGTTACCAATAAACTGTGTTGCGTCTAAAGACGTCTCCAGTCTCCGTTCCGTGGAACCCACTACATATATATGTATTTTTATATTTTGACCACTGTGTGATAAACACGTTGCCTGCGTGCGGCGACGCTGGATGCTTTTTCCTCTTCCTTTTCCTCATCCCTTCACCACAGAATAAACACGGTAATGCGGTCATGCACCTCGGGGGGGTCAGACATTTGTGACGATGTGTGACGAGGGGGAAGGGGGGGGTTCAGAAATGTGACGTCACATCAAAATGCGCAACTTTAAGTATAGAATTGTTATAACACTAATTGTTATACCACTCCTACAACATCAGTGCAGCGCCACGCACTACAATGGCAATAGTTGAAGCATTGTTTTATTTTCAAAATGGAAATATGGTTTTGGGGGGTTGGCAGAGCTTTGTGACATCATATTTGAGGGGGGGGGTCTGACTTTTTGTGACGCCGAGTGACGAGAGGTCAAAAATTGCGTGACGTCATTTATGGACGGCCCCTCAAGTGAATGGCAAAATTGGTTTCGATTTACGTTTCACTTACCGTCGTGTTTTTCAATGTACTAAATCGAGAACTTCAGTGCTTGGGGGATTTTGAAGCTGGCTCACCGCCTGGGCTGCTGCTGCCTTCCCACTCGGCTGTGGTTGCTCGAACCTCCAAGTCGTTCATAGCTCGTGGCTTCTAATATCGGAAGGAAGCGGTGATCGTCTTTGTTCGATGGCCAAGAGCTGCTGCTGCGAGGATGACCGGAGTTTGCGTGATGATCATTTATGCTCCTGGACACGAGATCAGCAAGGTGTGATGTTTCATTTGTGGGCGTTGCACCGCCTGTACGCGATCGCGGCTGGGGGGGGGACTCAACCGTCGACGCGCCCACCCGGGCCCCACGTTTGCCGTGAGGCACCATGAGGGCCTCCCCGACGGCCAGCGCCTCCGCACAGTCGGAGTGGGCAGAGGCCGGCGTTCGACTGGTGGTTTGAAAAGAGCACGGACAAACATTCGAGCTCACGCTTTTGCTTTGGCAACAATTTTCGTTAATTGGGCTCCGAGCGGCTCAACAAGCCTGGAAGCTGGCGCATTTAATCACCTCCGAGATCGAAATGTGGCAAATCGCATGCTAATTAGGAGCAAGTTGGCCCAAGGATTGAGAATCAAATTTGCATGTGAAACGGCGGTGCAGGACTCTATTCGAAGGCGAGTGAATACTGCGCGGTGGTGCATTGCAAGTGGACATTATTATCATCCAACAGTGACCAGCATGGTGAAGTATGGTCAAACTAAACCCGACATCCAACATCACGTAGCGAGATCTTCATCCAGCAGTGGAAAACGTAACTTAAAGTAACCAAAATAACAGAAGATGCATGGAAAATAAATCGGTTTAATTTTGTATATAAACGCATATAACTCATGTGTACATGCTTGTAAATGTACGATTCAGCTAAAAAATGTTAAACACATTTACACAAAGTCGCAAAGACATCAACTCGCTTAAATCTTTACCACTACTCCAGGAGCTCAGAATTATTGCCCAAGTACTGTATATACGTGAGCAAAGTTATAACCATTTACGAAACAATTTGAAAACGTGTCAATATTTTGTCAGAAATTATCTTTGCACGTCTAAAGGACAAGAGAAGCTGTAACGAAATGCGCATTTGTAAACGATTAAACCTTAAAATTTTCTGACACCGACATATTTTCCAAAAACATTCCTTGTGTGATTGCACAGAGTCCGATGAGGGGTGGGGCAGTTGTGTAAAAAAAACCTGAGGTGAAATTCTCCGTTAAACCGACGAGTTAAACAGCAACAGCTCGGGGAATTTTATACTCTGTTCTATGCAGCTGACCGCTGCCCCTTCATACAGTAAATGGCATCCTCACAAGAATAAGTAACCTAACATCCCTTGCAGGGAATCCTCTCGCGATAAAAAATCTTCCATTTGCCATCCATCACGAGACCCCTGCGGGTATCACCGTGCACAATCATACTTCGAAGCTCTTGCTCGGATTCCCCAGAGCTTTGCCCTCCGAGTGGCCACCCTAATGGCCCACTCCGACAGGCCAAACCTGGCACAATTGTAGGTTTTCAACTATAATACACGTTTTATGGGTTAGATCGGGTTTACCGACACATTTAAATATTTATTACGCGATCTAACCCAAAAAACCTGTGTTATGGATATTGGTCACGAAAGCCTACGTGTTAAACTGGTTTTCAACTGTTAGATCAGTGGTAGCCAATATGTGAATCGCGATCCATGGGTGGATGATCGCAAAAGATTTTTTTATTGTGGATCTCGGGACAAATAGGATTAAACACCTCTAATATAAAGCAATTCTTGTTATAGCAGATGGCAAAACTCGACTAAGAATTAATGGATTAATAATATATATTTTAAACCAATAGATCGCACTAGCACTTGGCATGTCTCCAGTGTTCTATTAGTCGGTTAAATCCATCCGGGTAACTGTTGGTCATATATTGCTGGTAGATCACGGAACATGTTGAGATATACCAGAATGGATCACAGTGCTTTGTGGGTTGGACACTGCTGCGTTAGTCAATAAACACCACCGATTCAGTAACCAATATTTTTGTGAAATCACCTTCATCACAAGGGGGTCAGTGTCTTGGCTGGCAAAGAAGTGGGGCATAAGATATCCTAAACCTTTCATACATCTTGACGCGTATACACCTTAATTGGCTGATTGTATTGGTTGGCAAGGTAAAAATTATATTAAAAAATTGCGCTACCATTTGAACCGCTGCGACAGGAGAACAAAGAACCGGTGACCTCTGGATTGCAAGTTCAGAGTGCAAACCGTCTGTTACTTCAGGGTAGCATTTCTCATAACCGCCACTGATTTTTTTTCAATTGTTCACCTCTGCTTGCGAGCACAATGTACACTTAATTAACTCTGCAGATGTAAAACCCAGAGTGTGTGCCCACTCATGCACCTCCTCCGACATCTTGTTGACACCGCATCCACGATACACTAGTGATGTCTGGGTTTCTTAGGCCGGGGAGAAGGCGAGCCCCATGGGGTGGACTCCGCAGGGTTGTAGCCTGGAATCTGTGACAGCGGACACACAAATGGCACAAACGTACAACAAAGATAGTCACCCAAATAAGTCTTTAACAGACTGTGCTGCTGTTAGGCGGCATGGCCCACGAGGGGGTAAGTGGCCAACACCTCTCCCCAGTGCTGATGTTTACACACTGCACCAGGAACTCATTTAAGAAAGAGTTGACCTTGGGAAGGCAAAACAGCAGTTCAGATAATCCTCACTGGTGTTGGCGGTGAGTGGGAATTGGGTTGCCGGGTTCATAGCGCAGCGTGCTAACCACTACACCAATGCTCTCACACACACACATGCGAGTATTTCCAACACAAGTGATACGTTATTATTACACTTATTAACACTGAAAAACTTCGCCAAGTCTGAAGACTTTTGAGGAACATGGGGAGAGAAGATGACAACTCCACACAGTAACACACTCTAGTTGGGAATCAAACCCAGTTTTCTTGCTGCAAGACGCAAGGGTTTACCAATGTGCCACCCTGCCGCCCATGGCGATACGTAAACTACCTTAATACCAGTTTAAACGCATGCTTATTTTTATATATGGGAGGAAACCAGAGAACCCGGAGGAAACCCATGCAGAACAGACTCATGGAGTTTTGTTAAGAAATCTGATATCTACCAAGGCTCCCACACCCTGACTTAGCTTGGTATCTTGAGAACTCGCATTCATCAACAGCCCCAAACGATCATTTAAATAGGTCACGTTTCAGATAATGGCCCTTCTTGTGCAATGAACTAGGGCCATAAAAAAAAATCTATTTTATACAGCACCTTACATATCGAAATATCTAAAAAAAGCACTGGACATTAAAAAAACTACTCAAGTATAGATACAAGCCAATAGAAATAAAAAAAATCGTGTTATAATAAACAATATATATTATATGGGGTAAAGCGCAGTCCGCAATAACGCGTGAGATGCGTAACACAGGCTGAACAAAGACTAAGGAACGTGGGTAGCATCTAGAAGCATCCAGCAGCATCCCGCCTTGCGTGATGCTACGCCGAGGCAGCCGTTACAACCGCTTATTCCTACTCGCGCAACGTAGTTCCATTCATTCAACCGAGTTATAGAATACAACAACAAAATTAAAGAATTACTCGACGATGGTAGTTATACAAAAATAAAAAGAGATCCCACCAACAGCCTCGTCACACAAACCAACAAAATAATTTCTGATTCAACCGCATTAATTGATCAATCTAAACAGTTTTCGTTGAAACCTTCTGCTGCCAGGCCACCAAGATTATACGGCTTACCAAAAATACATAAAGTAGATACACCCCTTCGTCCCATAGTCTCTACTATCGGCTCCCCCACCTACAAACTAGCTCGTTTTTTGTCTGAAATCCTGCGTCCTTTCACTGGAAAGACCACCTCTGCGGTACAAAATTCTACTCACCTGGTATCGACAATCAAGGGTATTTCCCTGTCCCCAGACGACCTGCTTGTCAGTTTTGATGTAGTTTCCTTATTCACCAAGGTTCCTGTACCTGACACCATTGCAATCATTGAAGACTTGGTTCATCAAGGACTAAACACTGAGGTACCCCCCCTGGTGAGACACTGTTTAACCAATACATACTTCACTTGGAATGGAACTTTCTACAAACAAACTGAGGGCACCCCAATGGGCTCCCCCCTTTCTCCAGTTATAGCTAACATTTTCATGGAGAAATTTGAGACTGACGCCATCCAGACTGCCACTCTGCGCCCAACCTTATGGAAGAGGTACGTGGATGACACTTTTGTCATCTGGCCACATGGCCGGCCTGCTCTAGACCAATTCTTCGACCACATCAATTCCATACACCCAGCCATCAGATTTACCATGGAAGTCGAAATAGATGGCAAGATACCTTTTTTGGATGTCCTATTTAAAAAGAGACCTGATGGTTCAATGAGCCACTCTGTCTACAGGAAAGCTACCCATACGGATGCTTATCTGAAACCGGATTCCCACCACCATCCATCACAGAAGAATTCTCTCATCAAGACTCTGTATCATAGAGCCCAATGCATATCTGACCAGGAACACATAAGCAGTGAACTCAAGCACGTACACCAAGCTCTTAGGGCTAATGGTTACTTCGACTATACAATCCGCAAAGCTATCACTCAAACCATGAAGAAGAACCCTCTTGAGGAGCCTTTCAAAACCATCACTTTACCCTACATTGCTGGGATCACAAAAAAGATCTCCAAAATCTTGAATAAACACAAGATCCAGGTCCGTTTCAACACATTACATAAAATCCGTGATCTGGTTCCGTCTGTAAAAGATGTGATTCCGGACATACAATACCCTGGTGTCTACAAACTAAGTTGCCTCTGTGGTAGTAGTTACATTGGAGAAACCAAACGCCATGTCTCGGACCGCATTCGTGAACACAAAGCAGACCTTAAACACGGTAGGACCAACACCTCGGCCGTAGCAGATCATTGTTCTAATTCAGTAGGCTTACATGCCATTGACTTTTCCAAGACAGAGGTTATTTGTAAGCCATCTGGCTTCCATGAGAGATTCGTTCATGAGGCTATCCACATATACAAGCACAGAGACAATTTCAACCGAGAAGATGGATTCTATCTTAGCAATCATTGGAAAGATTTGATAAACCATTTCAGTTCTTAATTGATTGTTCACGCTTACAGTGGCTTTCAGACAGCATACATTATAAAAAATTTCGTCTCCCCCCTCCTCTTTTCAGAATATAGATGGACTAGTCCTGGGTAAACTGCCAAATCGCTGCACGTGGCGCTAACGTTTTTTATAAATAAATAAATGCGCCGTTTAAAAATAAATTTATGCAAACCAACACACCTGAAGATGACCATTTCAGTTATGGTCGAAACGTCGTGAGAATTTTTTATTGTTTTATATATATTTTATTATTTTGTTGTTTCTCTTCAACGTGACTTTACCGAAAAAACTAAGAATATGAGTTATATCCAGGTCGGATCCGCGTTATACAAAAAATGCGTTCCTTCATACATTCATCATCGCGTTATATCCAATTTGCCAGTTATAGGAGGTATAGGACAACAGACTGCAGCTCAAAATGCTAGCTATAACATATATTTTTTCCATCCAAGACCGGAGTTTATATTTTATTCCTGTGTTATAAGGGTATTACGTTCAGGGGATAAATGCCAATGGATGGGTCTGATAGCCAAGGGAAAGCCTCAGGAGAGAGTTTGTGTCATCTTGCCACCCCCTCCATTGAAGGAGCGCAGACTACAGTGGTGTAAAATGTGGTCCATAGTATGGGTTGCATGGCCACAATCGTACAGTAGCTTGTTTTTAATGCACTGCTATGTATCTGTATGAGTCTCGATGAATTTCCAGTAATCATAATGGGTCTCTCTGTATCTCCTATGTGTCTCTGTGTCTCAATGGGTTTACTATACGGTCCCACAGTTTGGGTTGCATGGCAACAAGCGCTATGCTGTGGCTTGTGTCATTAATTTTCGGCCCGCTGACGTTCCGATGCGGCGAGCGTTTGTTTTTTGTGCACTACTGCTGACGCAGCAAGCAGCAACAGCAGCATGGTCACAATACAAATCGGTGGTATTCCGAGGTTGTGCGTCGCGCCGCACGGTGAGTACCTCCGGGCGGACGAGGTGCATGCGGATCCGCTGGTGCTGCAGGTTGGACGAATCCAGCGACACGTGCACGCACACATGGTCGAACATGTTCAGCGCGATGCCCTCCACGCACAGCGTGGGGCCCTACACAAAACACAAAGACATGTCTCCAATGTAGCCTTAACAGACTGTTGGGGCAAGTGCTGTTGGCGAGGAGCACAGATGAAGGCCGGCACGGCACACAAGGGGGTGGGTCGCCAGCGCCATGCCCGGCCACCTTTGCCTCCCCAGTGGCGATGTTTACACACCGCACCAGGCATTCAATTGAGTTCCGAGTCAACCTAGGGGAGGCCCAGGACCGGTTCAGATAATCATCACTGGTGTTGACCGTGCAAAGGAATTGAACCCAAGTCGCCGGGATCGTAGCGCAGAGCGCTAAACGCTACACTACCGATGACTGCTCTCTGCCAAGTGCCCTGCACACAAGCATGGATTGACGTAAACCCAACGTTATTATTCATACTATTACATGGGTCACTCAAAAAAGCCTCACTGATTCTCAAAACGTTTGCATTCAAGGTCACTGCTACGTCTTTGTAAAAGGAGGCGACCGATTGATATGTGCTCCCCAAATAAGTAATTTGCATGTAATTTGCCAACCTTGGACCATGATGCTGGCACACAAATAACGTAACAGGATCTTTTAACGTCCACTGTTAAAGCGGATAGCCTGTAAATATTTTACGCTTAATACACACCACAGCATTAACCGGAGTGGCCACCGAGTTTGAAACGCAAACCTCCACAACACACAGCGAATGCAATACCGCTTGGGCCACCTCACCGCGAGCTGAAAACCAGGCATGAGAAGCCGATGGCTGCAATGACCAAACCAACTGAGGGATCGTGATGTGCGGGCCAGCCAAGGAATTTTAAAGCCTTATTTGGCCATCATTAAGGAGTAGATGCAACCCCCCTTAGGTTATATGGAGTGTACAATTGCAGTTAAGAACATACCTAAAATATGGCTGCAAATGTTGACCCTTTTGAGCTTCTGGTCCAAATTAGGCTGTGTGCATTATCCACGCAGAGTGACAATGTAATGCGGCATGCAAGGCATGCTGGAAAGGACCGGATCCACTAGTCACAAATGTGCTTTTTGCCATCTAGAGATCACTTTTTGCATCAACTACTATTTCCCTCATTTGTTTTTATTCTACAAGTACTTTTCTGCCCTTTGAGTTTCTCATTGTTTACAGAAAGCATTAGATTTTCTCTATAATTCTTCCGGATCTGAGGGATTTTACTGTATTTTTAATGTGATGTCCTCTCTGTGACAATACGGGCTCCATCATGGCAGTTATTTCCAAAGCATATTTAATTGTGACCGTTTTATATTTGAAACGCATTTACATAATTTAATTCAGTTTCAGTTTATTTTGGTATAGCCCTGTGAGCCATCCGGCTCTAATGTATCCACGGGTGTAACTTCCTCTGTAATAGTCCACACTGCCAAATGGCAAAAAAACGGAGCTTCGTATCTCACTGCGTTCTTCCACCTTAAACCAAGTGTCTGTGTGTCTGATAGAAACCTAATCGTAGAGAGATGGTCAGGGGGCTTGGGTCCCAGTGCATTAAGCCAGTCCTGGGTTTAAATGCAGAATTCAGCCGTTCGGGAAATGCCAATGCCTCCCGGTTAAGTGAACACATGCCCTACCTCCTCGTCGAAGGTAACGTTGAGCTTGAGATCTTTGGAGTCCAAGCCGTACTTGGGAATGAGCACCACCACGGCGTTCTTGCGCACAAACAGCACGAAGCCCTCTTTGCTCACCACTCCCTTGCTCTTGAAGAACAACTGAGACCACAACAACAACAGCCGTTAATCACCGCTACGTGGCCAAGAGCAGACACACGCGCATCACTTACCAAGCCCATAATTAATTAACAAAATGAAAAGTATTTTTCTGCATCCCCCCGCTAATTTATTCCAGTTGTGCTATTGGCATCATGTCATGGGGATTATTTTGAGTTCAATCGTGAAGGTACAATGTCAATTGTATAGACTATAATCCTCCATCACCTGACAGAGCCAATCAAATAAAGTTGTCACATCATGGGCAAATGTGCCAAGTGACCAGGTTTTTCAGCAAACACAGAAGAATGCTGAAAAGCAATGTCAAGTGTAGCCAACCAGTACAGCCACGGCACCACCACACGTAAGCGTGCGAATAGAAAACAATTGATTCTTACTACACGCACAATACGATGCCTGCTTTCGTGACCTTAAAAATGGCTTTCAAGAGACGAATGGACGCATTATCAGGTGCCTAAGCACACGCCGGCCAAGCTCCACGTGGCCCACACTTCCGCCTCCCACCTGCGTGTGGAAAGCTACAGACGATCGTTGGGCGTACTGCGCCATCTTGTGGCGGTAGTTGAGATTGTTGCAGAGCTGCTGCTGCTTCTGCTTGTCGGTGAGCGCCGGGTACGTGGGGTTGGCGCCCACGCACACGGCCAGCAGCCGGTGCACAATCACATCCGAGTATCTGTAACGGTACAGGGAGACAACAACAACAATATTCACATTTGTTGTAGCCTCTATTTAATATGAAGATTAAATTTACAGTAGATACAGGCTGCGGTATGGCCACGAGATGCCAACGGAGCAGCGGTATTAATCCACCAAGCACCGCGATTCATTCTGGTGGATCTCAGCGGGTTTCACGATCCACCAGAAAGCTACACAAACAATGACTCAGATGGATTTAACGCTGTGATAGAATACTGTACTCTGGCCATACCACGTTCTAGCACCATCTGCTGGTGGAAATTATCTTTGTTAATGTATGAATTTAATTATTTGTTGAGGACTTTTTATTTGTCATCAGATGTAGCGCAAATTGCTGCCTGCTCATATCTGTGTTCTTATTTAAGATCCACAACAAAATCTTTAGCGATCCATGGCAGAATTGCAATTCACTTTTGGCCGCCGCTGCAACACGGCAATGGATTCTTGATTCTGCACGTGGAACACTGTCACCCTCTTTGTAGGCATTGGTGTTCTCCGGATCCTCTAGTTTTTCTTCAACACATGCCAAACAACCATTTAAGGAATTGGCCAAACTTCCCGTTTACAGGACCTTTTAGAAAAATAAGTCAAAATCTGAATCTTTATCCTGGAGAAATCCGATTCGCGATAAAAGCTCTTTTTGACAGATGTCCAGTAGGTAGATGATAGGAGTGCTAAGAATAGGAAAGGTAAACAAATCACTAAAAGTAAATAATATAAAAAGATATACAAGTACGTAGCCAATCATGCTAATCGGAGGTGTGCCATAATGACAAATTAACATTGCATAAGTACATCAATTAATGAGTAAATTCCTAAACTTGGGAAAGGCAGCACAGTCCCAGACCACACCAAGACAACAACATAGTCCCCTCATTAATCGCGAAGGTCGATTTCACGCGTGTGCCTGACGCCAGGGCACGTTACCGTCGAATGGGCGACGTGAAGTGGGTGTAGATGGCGGTGGCGAGCCCGTAGTGGTGGGTGTCGGGCTCCATGCCGGAGCAGAAGTAGATGGCCTGCATCATGCAGCACGTGGCCAGGATGCGCAGCAGAGTGTTGAGGTATGGTGGCGCTCCCGGCACCGCCGCCCGGTCCAGGGACTCGGCCAACGCCTTAGCCGAGTCCACCTGGATCTCGATGTTCTGCGCAAAAAAATCGGGCACACCGGCGTTTGTGAGGTGACTATCCTGCACGTGGCTTGTAGTTTAGTGCTGGGGAAGCAGCAAGGGTTGTGGTGTATTGGAAAGAAAACGTTATTCAGCGCACTTCCTGTGGGCATTCAGGTTTCCATAACCTGGCTTGTCAGGAGAAGGCAGTACAGCAAGTGGATTAATCTACATCTGGCACAGTGCCTGGCTGCCTTCCAGCGTTGTCTGTGGTTCGTCACACCTTTTGAGTTGTTCCGCCTCTAAGGGCGAGTGGAAACTATACGGCTACATCTCAAGATAAAGGTAAAAGGTGCAGCCCTGCAATTTCTCGCACAGGCCAATACTGACATCGTTTCAAGACACCTCTGCTTCACAGTAGGGGGTAGCACATTCCCACCCATTTTGAGCATAATGTTCATCACAATAAGTCGACCTGATATTTCAACATTTCAGTGCTGGAATTTATCTAAAATTAAATACAGTACTACATTTATCGTGATGGTTTTTTGTTGCTTATTTCTGTGGAGTAGCTGGGAAACGAGCCGAGTCCTTCAACTCCCTACACTTGATAACACAGTATGTTCAATGTGGCTGCTGGATTTTGAAGCCAGGATCCCAGCTGTAATCTCTGGGTCATAGGGTGACCCAGGTGACCCTTGCAAATGAGACTATTATGGTCTCTTGAGTTATCACCCGGTTAAACCAAAAGACCTCAAACAAAAATTTGAGCCACCCGACGACCTCTGAATTCCTTGCGAGGAGGATGATATTGAAGGAAGGTTAACAGCAATCTAGAGACAGTAGAACCCCTCTTAAAGACGGTAATTGGTTCCATGAACACGAGCATTAAAGGATTTGGTCATTAAGCGAGTATAGGAAATACGTGTTAAAAGCTTAATTCGTTCCGATAGCATCGAAAGTTTCCCTTGTTCACCCAAAAAACGTACTTTATAATATTTAAACAATGGATATTAATACATAAAGATACTAACATTATAAACACATCATATTAAAATAAACACTGTTAATAAATGCATTAATTCATTTTGATTTAAAGCTTTCGTGACTGCAGGGATTCATATTCTTGGTTCTTTCGGTAAATTCACGTAGAAGGGAAACAAAATAATACAAATATAAAACAATAAAATTCTCACGACGTTTCGACTGCAATACAAGCAATCATCATCAGGTGTGAAAACCACAACAAGAAAATTTGAAAAAAGCGGAGATTATTTTAACGTTAGCACCACGGAGAGAGATTTGATAAACCATTTTGGGGCTTAATTGATTGATCACGCTTAAGGTGGCTTTCAGGCCGCATCCATTATTTTTCGTCTCCCCCCTCCTCTTTTCCGAACATAGATGGACTCGTCCATCTGAACAAACTGTCAAATCTCTCTCCGTGGTGCTAACGTTAAAAATAACTGCCACTTTTTTCAAATTTTCTTGTTGTGGTTTTCACACCTGATGGTGATTGCTTGTGTTGCAGTCGAAACGTCGTGAGAATTTTATTGTTTTATATTTTTATGATTTTATTGTTTCCCTTCTACGTGGCATTAATTCATATTTACTGTACCTACAACAGCACGTCGTTAACAGGAAGATGGTCGGTTAATGGAGGCCCGTTGTTAAGCGATTAGTTAACAAGGGTGGTCGTTAAAAGGGGTTCTAACTCTACCTTTGATTTCGCCGCCTTCACCAAGATGTCGTAGTTGGAAGGCGGAGGCGCCGGGTGGCGTCGGAGCAGCGCACACTCGGGGAATTCGTCTACGATGCGCTCCGCCACGGAGATGTTGGCGAGCAACATGAACTCCTCCACCATCGAGTTGGTCTCCCTGTGTACACGCACCAGTTTCCGCCACCACAACACATCAACCACAAGGGTCAAGAATCTTTATCTTAGATTATTTTGCTGATAATAAATTTCCCACGTGATAAGCCACTTTGTTCAGCTATCATTTGTGGTCAGGGTTTTACTTGGTAAGATAAAAATAGTTTAGTTTTATTTGTATATTTGTTTAAGTTATTTGTTTACCTTTCCAATACTTTGCAATACTAACGTGTGCTTGTATTGTTTGTTGTTGTAACGTTGTGACCTGCCCCAACTGGACATCTGTGAAAAAAGAGCTTTATAGCTCATCGGATTCTTCCAGTAGAAATATATATTTTGATTCTGATAGAGAGATCTGCACAACAGTCGGATTGCAGTCATGGGAGGTGTCTTGTGCGACGAGACTCACTTGAGTTCCTTGGTGCGCAGGTCGATCGGGTCATGGGTTTCGCTGTCCATGTGGAATCGGACCTCAGGGGATGCCAGAGTCAATGCCCTACGGGTGGAGAAGGGACATGAGCGATTATCATGTCCAGCCAAAACAACACAGAATCTTAATATAAGACACTTCACAAACTCAGATATTTGAGTTGAACATGCACAGCTCGTTAAGTCAATCCACTGCTGGATGAGGGCCGCCCCATGTCATGCGGGTCGTGGGGTGGTTTTACCGTACTTAACCGTGGTGGTCAGTACGCGTTGGCACAGGTGGGGGAGCACAGACATGGGAGCATTAAGTAGAGTAAAACAATTTATGTCACTGTATTGTCCTCTATTGCCCACAATGTAGCCCAGCAGCAGCCTGTAACACTCCAATCTAGAAGGATGTTATTAACCAGGTAAAACCTTAACTTCTTTATTGTTATATTCTTAATTTTTTTCGGTAAAGTCACATTGAAGGGAAACAACAAAATAATAAAATATATATAAAACAATAAAAAAATTCTCACGACGTTTCGACCATAACACAAACGGTCGTCTTCAGGTGTGTTGGTTTGCATACATTTATTTTTAAACGGTGCATTTATTTATTTATAAAAAAACGTTAGCGCCACGCGCAACGATTTGGCAGTTTATTTAGGACTAGTCCATCTATATTCTGAAAAGAGGAGGGGGGAGACGAAATTTTTTATAATGTATGCTGTCTGAAAGCCACTGTAAGCGTGAACAATCAATTAAGACCTGAAATGGTTTATCAAATCTTTCCAATGATTGCTAAGATAGAATCCATCTTCTCGGTTGAAATTGTCTCTGTGCTTGTATATGTGGATAGCCTCATGAACGAATCTCTCATGGTAGCCAGATGGCTTACAAAGAACCTCTGTCTTGGAAAAGTCAATGGCATGTGAGCCTACTGAATTATAACAATGATCTGCCACGGCCGAGGTGTTGGTCCTACCGTGTTTAAGGTCTGCTTTGTGTTCACGAATGCGGTCCGAGACATGGCGTTTGGTTTCTCCAATGTAACTACTACCACAGAGGCAACTTAGTTTGTAGACACCAGGGTATTTTATGTCCGGAATCACATCTTTTACAGACGGAATCAGATCACGGATTTTATGTAATGTGTTGAAACGGACCTGGATCTTGTGTTTATTCAAGATTTTGGAGATCTTTTTTGTGATCCCCGCAATGTAGGGTAAAGTGATGGTTTTGAAAGGCTCCTCAAGAGGGTTCTTCTTCATGGTTTGAGTGATAGCTTTGCAGATTGTATAGTCGGAGTAACCATTAGCCCTAAGAGCTTGGTGTACGTGCTTGAGTTCACTGCCTATGTGTTCCTGGTCGGATATGCATTGGACTCTATGATACAGAGTCTTGATGAGAGAATTCTTCTGTGATGGATGGTGGTGGGAATCCGGTTTCAGATAAGCATCCGTATGGGTAGCTTTCCTGTAGACAGAGTGGCTCATTGAACCATCAGGTCTCTTTTTAATTAGGACATCCAAAAAAGGTATCTTGCCATCTATTTCGACTTCCATGGTAAATCTGATGGCTGGGTGTATGTCGTTAAACCCGCCACCACCCGACACAGCTGACAGGAAAGGGTTGTCACATAAACAGAACGTGGCCAATTCGACACTGGTACAACACAGCGGTGCGCTGTACTCGTGACGAATTGGCATGTTCTGTTTACGTGACAACCCTTATTAGTTGGCTGTGTCGGGTGGGGGTGGGTTTAATGACACATTAACATATTTACACGATCGACCTAAAAAAAACCGTGTGTTTTGTGTAGTGATTGTTGACTGGATAGAGACCATCAACTCACTACTTTCATGTTCTACCTCGCACCTCCGATTAGCACAGTTGGCTACGTACGGTGCAAAAGAAGTTCAACATACATACTACCACTTGTGAACCCGGTTCATCACGCTCCACTTGTGAACCCAGAGGTGCAAGCTCAACACTCTGACCTCTCAGCCATCCGGAAACCTCAACTGCACTAACATAGCAAGGCACCGATAGAATACACGTGAAAGCAAACGAGAGTTTTACAAAAACTGAACGTCCGTGGGGGAGGGGGGGTAATCACCTTGGAATTGATGATGCTCTTGGTAAAACGTGTGCTCACGATCTCAGCCTTTGGAGTCATCTCCCATATGCACGAGAACGCCAGCCTGCACGTGCACAGCACATGCACCATCGCCATTCACCGTCGAGTGGCGGAGTCGTCGTCATTGCATTGATGCAGGGTGTTCACTCAGAAAAGCCTCGCAAAGTCTTGAGACTCTTTTTCAGGAGGGTCTTGCCAAGTTTTTGGCAGTCGAGTCATTCTTTCAGCAGCGGGATGTTTGCCCAAATACCGGTTTGGGTTGTTACAAATTACTCAACTGGAATATATATGTAGCAACCATTGTTCGACTACAAAAGCTTTGCAGTACCCTCCCGAAGTTATGAGATTCAGTGAGGCTTTTCTTGGTTAAGGATCATAGTAGTAATAACACGTTTATGTTAGGGATGAGAGGAAACCTGATAACCTGGAGTCAACCCATGCTAAATAGGGGGAGAACATACAAAATCTACATGGAAAGACAACCAAGACGGGCATCAATCCTAGGCCATTCTTGCTGTGAGACACGTGTTACCATTGTGCCATCCTGGTTTGGCTGCTTATGTATGTAAACATGCTAGTGTGGATCTGTACAATGACACTTTAACAGTGCCACGCATCATGGGATTACATGTGCACCTGGCAACAATGCACGTTAGCTGCTGAGTATGGGTTGCAATGTGCGCACTCGCGAGTTCACAGTTGTTGGTGCATCTCACCGGTCGACGTTGGATCTCAAGGAACACAGGTTTGAGCTGAATAATCCTCTGCAGGCACACAAACACATAAACGCAACAACTTCTCTGTCAATAAACACAATCTGGCAAATACATATGCACCAACTCAACCCACACATGATTAAGTCACCTGCAGGTAACTGTTCAGCAAGGAGATGTTTTCGCGAATGCCAGTTAAGATTGTATGGGTTTTATTTAGAGGAAATCTGATGAATCCAGAGGAAACCAATTCACTAACAGGGGGGAGAACAAACAAAACTGCAAGCAAAAAGGCACAAGAGTTGAGTAATCAAACCCAGCGTCTCCTTGTTGCAAGGCACGAGTGTTACCACTGCGCCGATAGCCTGCCGCTCATGATGTCACGGTACATCATATGATAAGAAATCCGCAAAAATCAACTCGTTTAAAATATCATGAGAGATATTTAGCACTGTTGTTGCACATTTTTTTTATTCTAATTCATTTTTAAGTTATCATTATTCATACGGGAAGTGCTGAAAAGCACGCATAAAAATGTGGTGAAAATGTCAAATACAATTACAGTTGTGGGGAAACTGGTACCGCGATGATCGTTACATCATAATATTTTACATCATGTCGTAAAGTTAAGAATGAAAAGATGAAATCGGCGGGTCGTAAAAAACTTGATATTGTGGCAAGAAGAAATCCACATCTCACCTTCTCACACAGGTAAACTGTGGTACCACGCAGAGATGCCTCCTCATCCAAGGCATTCCCCGGCCGGATAAAGTAGCTCACATCGGCGATGTGTACCCCAACCTAGAACACACATTAATACACCGTCACCACCATCACATGCATGGATGTGTAATGACAGGGTGATACCTGCCGGCCTGTAAGGGTAATTAAGGTTATAGCTGCATTACATAATGCCTTATTATGAAGGGGCGTATCTAGGGTAAAGGTCAACGGCGGAGTCAGTCGAGAAGCTCCGGGAACCATCCCGAAGGGCCTAGAAGGTTCTAGAAAGGGGGCGTGGCCAGAGGTGGAGCTTGGCCACTCCAGTCAGATATAAAGAGCACCGAATCAGAACTTCGGGGCTGTTAGCGTGGGGTCTGGGTCCTGGTTGCGTCGCTACCGTCGTCATCTCTTCGTCTTCGACCACGTGGCTGGTTTTTCTGCAAGAGCAGCTCTGTCTCCGCCGCTACGCTCGTTAACCAGCCAGCGTAGCTACGCAGGACGGAGATGGGCTGCGTGCTTGTACAGCCTAGGTGTAGCCGCGTCACGAAGTGTATCGCCCTGTGTGCTTTTAATAAATAAGACGCCTTCTACTAGACGTCTGTCGGAAGTCGCTCACTCCACATGCATGCATAACATCCACCATAGCCACTCCAACCAAAGTACAATAATGTGAAATGAAATGCACACCCATTACTACCTGGTGCATTCATTGTGAACCAGGCATTCGGCCAGTGACGTGGACACTTAGGCCAGTGGGGTCTTAGCCATGGCTTGGCTCAGGCTTGGCTCTCGCGCAACATGCATTGAGATTATTTATATTATTTTGGCTGCTATAAATGTCCAAATGATGGGCCACTTTGTTGAGCTATTCATTTGTGGCCAGGTCACTAATCAAAAATAAATCAATACCTCAGTGGGCTTTGCCTGGTAGGATGGGGATGGTTTCGTTGTATTTGTTTGTGTTTGGGTTATTTGTTTATCTTTCTCGTACTTTGCACTACTATGATGTTTTTGTACTGTTTGTTGTTGTAATGTTCTTACCCGCCTCTACTGGACATGTGAAAAATAGCTTTATAGCTCATCGGATTCCTCCAGTATAAATATTCTGATTCTAATTTTCAATAAGCCACATCAAAGCAACGCTTAAAACCCGAGCTGCCTCTAAGCATGTTTCCAGCCCTGAGCCTCTGTGTCCCTTGTGCCTCCTCGTATATCTCTGCATGCTCCCAGCCACGCTGAGAATTTCCGTGAGCTGAGCCTGAGCCAAGGCACAGCTGAGCCACTCATACATCTTTGGAGGCAACGGAGCAGATCAAGCCAGAACCGAGCCATGTTGAAATCAGTCCTGAGCCGAGCAGAGACCAAGAATACGGGCACCCCTTTGTCAATCCACTGCAGGATGAGGGCTTCTCCATGCCGTAATGGGTCGCGATTGTCATTTGACCTTGCTTTATTACGATGGTCAATGCAGGTGGTGAAGGGGAGAACTTGGGCAGTTTTTTTAGATATCACTCTGTACCGGTGTTAGCCATGACTGGATAAACCAGCTTGACAGGATGAATGTGCAGTGCACTTATCATTGTGCCACTAAACTCCCCTTGTCACCTCCGCTAGCATTGACAAAACCATGAAAGGAATAGGCACGAATTACCGCGACCGTGACCACGATAACCACCACCAAATGAATACCTCGGTGTTCCCATTGTCGAGCGGTTTGCAGTGTAGGGCATCGTCGATGTCTGTGCAGCCTGGAGGATCCACACTGCAGATGGACAATGCACGGAGGTCCTCCCTGCCAGCCTGGTCCTTGTACGAGACACACACAGCACCAGGTTCAACAAAACGCTGCCTTACAACAAACAAAACACAGCGTGAGCCATACATGGGTAAACCAACTTCATTCTAATGGCGTTCTATCTTCTCAATAGGCGACTGAATATTTTGAAAGTACAGTCCGTTCTCCTATAACTCTGCGTGTTTTCATATCGTGAATTAGATATAATGCGATGAATGCATTAGGGAACAATTTTTTTTCATAACATGGATGCGAATTGGATAAAGGGCGATCGAGTGAACAGAACTGCGTTGTGCGAGGCAGAATAAGTGGTTGTACGGTTGCCTCGGTGTAGCATCACACAAGGCGGGATGCTTCTGGATGCTTCTAGATGCTACTCACGTACCCGAAGTCTTTGTTAAGCCTGCGTACGCATCTCACGTGTTATCACGGACTGTGCTTTACCCTATATTATTTATTATGCGATTTTTCCACAATTCGGTGTTCTTCAGGAACGCAAGTACAGCGTTATAGGAAAAAAGTCTGTAGTCCCCTTGCTCCATTCATTTCTGTACTGGACCATCTCCACGGCTACTGCAGAGTCCTCCACATCCTGGCTCACCACTTTGATCCGCATCTCTCGAGGCCTGCCTCTCGGGTCTCCGCCCTGGTGCTTCCATAAGTCCGTCGCCTTCCTTCCTCCGATGTGAATTTCCTCTCTTCTTACGATGATGTGTCCGAGCTATCGACTTTCTTTCAGGTCGACGGCTTTTCTATATACGGTCTGCGGTAAAGGTGTAGAGCCCCGTGGCTTCTCGTTCATGCCAGTGCAGCGGAAGGACCTCGACTGGAGGGAGAGCTCCAGAGAGGCCCTCTAGAAGGTATTCTACGCAGGCCAAACATCTTGAAACTATTGAGGTTTGACAGCACGATGATGATGATGGGGGGTGTTTTCGCATTTGTCTATTGTCGGGGGCCTATACGTCGGGGGCCACACGTCATGGGCCACACCAAAGGCCACCCAGGGGCCACCAGTGGCCCGTGGGCCTTGTAATAAAGAACATTGAAGTAAAGGATTCTCACATGCACGACCAAACACACCAACACACCGCAGGCGTAAGAATTGAACTCAATCGATGAATTGACATATCGTCACACGTCTCATGCGTACCTCTGCTGTGATGCTGAACGTGGGAGGGGGCAGGCATGCAAGTACGGTCTGGCTGAAGGGCTGGTGTGGCACGTCGTGCTCCAGCAGCAGCACCTCTGTCTCCGTCTCCTTATCCCCACATTCGCCCAGAGAGCGCACAAAATGGCCCTGCACAAGCACACCGACGATTAGCACGGTTGTCTACGTATGGTACGGAAGAAGTTCAACATGCATATGCACATACGTGGCCAATCGTCACCGGTATCCCTTTTCCACTGGTACATTGGAACCCAGACAGCGCAGAGCTCTCGAGGTGTCTGTGGTCACCCACTGGCTTTTTGCCGTGTTGAACCGGAACCAAACCGTGATATGCTGGCCCCACAAGGCATCCAAATCTATCCGGGGGCCGAGCAGGGCCAAGGGCGGGGCTAGCGACACGTTAATTGTGTGACGGCAGTCGGTACACCACGGGGACGTGGCACCACAGCGTCATCTGCATGTGCCTAGACTTGTTCAAAGCATTGACCGTCCATGGCATGGATCTGCTTTTGCAGTGGATAAACAACCTGCAGCCTACTAAACCGTGCCAGCCATGGTGCCGCTCGGTTGTGCAGTGGCAAATAGGTATGAAAAGCACAACCACAATGCCAACCTTGTACCTAACGTACATTATGTAGAATATTAACCGGCATCTGTTTAAACAAAGATACAACCCAAAGAATACATCTTAACAATATATTCAACTTATCACCAATTTTGTTTCTCATTGTGTTAATGGTATCACACAAGACAAGCAATCTATACAAACCCTTCGTGGTCAAGGACGACCCACAGGAGCAGACATAACAGAGCTACTGCTAAGATCCATTGAAGTGAAATGCAGTCCAAATTGTAGGGGGGCAGTGCTTTTCCAACCACTCTGCCAATCAAAGTAATGTTCATCACATGGCAGTCAAACGCAGTAGTTTTCTCAGAGATGGAAATTAAACAATCGAAGTGCACGACCAAATTTAATATCGTTTTTGGTGCAGTTATTGGTGACTGGGCTGAGACTATCAACTTACAACACCTTACTAACCTAGGTTGAATCACAGGTGAGTTTGCCATGCTTTCAAACAAAAAAATCACAGTGGTGCCAGCTCATCCACCCCGACTTCCAATTCACCGTGTCACCGTTCGTGTTTTGGGTTCGACGGCTGTATTGCATACAGAGCCGCGTGGCCGCGCGTCAAGTGACAGAAGGATGAGCCCAACGATGCCGACCATGGGACGGACGGGTGAGGTGTCACGGCGTGCGGGGCGTCACCGTGCAGTCGTACGTTCGGGTAGCGGGAGTGTCGCAGCCAGCCATCGATGGCCACCATGATGCGGTGGGCCTGCAGGGACGCTGCTTGTCTTGTCTCCACCCGCACTCGTGGCATGCGGCGGTCCGCGGGCGTGAACAGGTGGCGGGTGGCCTGCAACACGCACAAAGAGCCCTCAGTAAGGCATTCAACAAACTGTTTGGGCGAGTGCCGTCAGCACACACCTATTCAAGCTGGTACGGCAAACGACGGGGTGGGTACGGCCAGCACCATGCCCGACCGCCTTTGTCTCCACAGCGCTGATGTTTACATGCCACATCAGATACTCGTTTATGGCCGAGTCGACCTAAGGAACGGCCCAAGACAGGTTCAGACATTTGCCGCTGTTTATTGGTTATGAGCGATAAATATAATCCAACTCGGGTCCCAGGATTCGTAGCGCAGCGTGCTAACCGCTACATCACCCCTCCCCACACGTACACCCACTAATGCAGATCAGCCCACCTCCTTGATTGGGCTGGGCATGAGCATGCCGCACAGCGGCCTCGAGTTCCGCTTGATGATGCCGACCACTTTGCCAGTGGGCCGACGCATCTTCCCACTTTCGGCTTTCAGCTGGAGACCAAAACAAAGGACAAACATCGTGTTGCGTAATCTAAGCAAGAGCGACGACAGCAGCAGCAGCTGCTGGGATAGCACCGGGAGATGACAACGCAAACTCAAATGAGCACTCACCACAGTAGCATCTCTCTCACACACTGAAATAATGAAATAACTATTTTTTCACCAACTCACTGCGTAACACAATACAATTTGGCTTGAAGGGGAAGGAGCAATCCAAAACAATAGCGCTTAACCTGCGGATGTGGTTTCATGCTGTGTCTCATCAGTGTCAATAATGAGACTGACGCTTTGTTAAAATGACAAAAGATCACAGTGAGGAGTCCTCCGTAAATATTGATAAGTTAAAACAGTTCTGGCGATTGATAGAATCAACCGGAACACGCCCATCAGATACCACACGTTTAAAAAAAAACGCGTAGGCTTTTGCGACCAATATTATCTACAACAAAGGTTACCCTCCCATCTAATTCACAATTTGATGCTTAATCTCTCGATTCTTTATGATTTCATTTGCAATTGTGATTGACATTTTCTCTTACCTGCTTAGCACATCAGTCACCCTATATGTGTTTAATGTTTACGTAACGTTTTTATAAGTATAACTGTGCAATGATCAGTCTATAAATAATCTGCCCAAGCCAACTTGCACTACATGCGATTTAATATCTAACACTTGTTTACGTTTGTGAAATATTGTCGACTTTTCATAAACCACGGTTGTTTTTGTGCGAATTTGAATTAACTTCATTGCTGTACTTTATTATGTTTTGCATTTTGTCACTGTGGTATGTATGCATGTAGAACTTATTTCGCACCGTACACAGCCAACTATGCTAAAAAGAGGTGCGTGGCAAGGACTACAATCTAAATACAAAAAGCAGTTCTAAAGAAATTAGTTTTCAATATAGAGGCCACCCTGTGACCCAGGTCACTCTCGCAAATGATACGTGTCCTGATCTCTTGAGTTCTAATTAAGTTAATTAAAATAAACATTAAAAAGGAGCTCAGACCGTGGAAGCGACGCCGTGTTGAGCCTGGATATGCATAACAGGTGGTATAGGTTCTGCGCCAAAATGGCAGGCAGCAGAGCGCAGTACAGCAAAATGAACTGTTGTCCTGTCCTTCTATGCTCCTGATCTATGCCCCCCCCCTTCACCAACCCGCATCGAAGTATGGTCAAATAACCCTTACGTACATACAAAAATAGTACGAAATGATTAGCACTCCTGACTTGATTTTGAAGTAATGTAATGTAAAGTCATTTAATAAACGCAAAATCAAGCTAACAGCATCTCTAATGTGGATTGTTGTCTGGTCACACAGTGTTCATTATGTTTAAGGTCTCTCTTGAAGTGGTTGAGTCTTTGTTGTTATTCTTTGTTTAAACTATATTAAAACTATTTAAAAACTATAAACTAAATAACTTTACCAGGTAAGGACCCTGAGAGCTATATAGCTATTTTTAAGTGACCTGGCCATAAATGATCGTTCAATGAAGTATCTTATCACATTTGAAATTTATAGCAGCCAAATACTCCAAGTGCATGTCAGATTGTAACTGTGGAGGGAAAAGCCGGAGGACCTGGAGAAAAATCCATGCGACCACGGGGAGAGAGACACGCACACTGCAGGTGTCTGGGTTTGATTTTGGTTCGGCAGTGTTGACGCTCCACTCACCACATCCTCCTCATTCTCTTCTGCAACGTTCCCTGCGACGCCCTCATCGTGCAGGACCAGCGAGGAGGGGGCAACCCAGCGCTCCTCAGGGAACATCTCCACGCACACGATGTCGTCGTGCATCGCGCGGTTTAAATGCTGCAGCGCCTGGATCAACACCTGCACGGAGACAAAAAAGATCCCCCGTATAGCCTGAACAGACCAGTGGGCCAAGTGCTGTTAGAGAGCAGCATATACAGTAAAACCTTGGATTGCGAGTAACTTGGTCTGCGAGTGTTTTACAAGACGAGCAAAATTTTTAATAAATATTAATTTTATAAACGAGCGAGGGTCTTGCAATACGAGCAGCTTTGTACTGCCGAGCGTCACGTGATCACAACTGATATACGAGTGCTTTGATATACGAGTGCTTTGGATTACAAACACGTTTCCGGAACGAATTATGCTCGCAATCCAAGGTTTTACTGTACAAGAGTTTTAATACCACGAATAAACAATTTAAAATATAGGACTATGAGCCCATGAATCTTCTGAAACCAATGTTTTTCAGTAACATATGTTCAAGCAGGGCAATTTCTGGACTGTTTTTTTTCCAACAAAGGGCCAATGTACCTAATTGTTATTTAACGTTACATTTTGGGGGTGGAAATAGACCATTCAATTTGTTAACAAAGTAGTCACAACCATCATTAGACCTCCTTTGCCAGTACCAAAATATAATAGGGTTTTCCCCTTTTTTCTGGCAACAAAACTGAAACCTTTTACAAGGAATCACGTGTGCATTAACCACAATACTTGTGGTGAAAATGCAAACAAAAGCACTGATAATATTTGCAATATATGCGTACGCCTTTTGGCGTCCTCTGGTCTCGTACCGATTGGGTCGAGGCTCAAAAGAAAGCCATCCCTGGTGTGGACCAATCAGTCTCAAGGACAATGCATATATTATCATAGTGTGTTTTTTGTTTGCATTTTGACCACAAGTATTCTGGTTAATGCACACATGATTCTTTGTAAAAGGTTTCAGTTTTGTTGCCAGAAAAAAAGGGAAAAACCCTATTATTAAAGTAGTCACAATTAACGTATATACTGTGGTTGTGGTGGCGTAGCTATCGAGTGTGCAGGCAGTGCAACTGCACCAGGACCCACAGGCCGGGGGGGGGCAGGAGCCAGGCTACGATACCTACATAGGGTGCAAAAGACGTTCAAAATACAAATATTTTAGCCCAGTAGCTCTTAACCTTTACTACAGCCTTGCAGTAAAGGTTAAGAGCTACTGTTCATGCCAAGAACGCTATGCCACTGCTTCATTATAAATTTGTTTTTCAAACTCACACAGATACGATCGAACAGCATTGTTCCTTCCGGACGCAGGCTTGTGAAACGTGTACCTCTTTATCACTGTCACCGTCCCCTCGCACCCTCAGAGTCCCCTCCAGGTAATTCTCACGACTCGCAAGGAAGGTTCCCTGGACAAACCGGCCGGAGCGCACACCTTGCTGCAGCTGGGACAGCGGGAGATGTTCGGGGAAGATTACCCGGGACTCCACCACATCCTGCACACGTACACAGCACACGCACGGCACATGCACGCGTCAACAACAATTTTGCAACCGCCATCACGTAACGAGACGAAGGATCCAGTCTGATTTATCTCAGAGCAGTACGGCCATCCGTGTTAGAGAACGTTCCACAAAAGCGGATATCATAGAGCTACCTCTAGAGTTTCACCCTTCCGTCTCTGCTTTTTGATAAATATGCCACGTTATAAATCTAGGATTTATTTGATTCATAATAAAGGTTTTTGGGTTAGATCGCGTTATTTATAAATGTGTCGTAACCCTCCACCACCCGACACGGCCAATCAGCAAAAAAAGTGTCACGTTGACAAAAGACAAATAATTCACTACTTTAGCCCACCGATGTGTTGAAGAGTGAATCCAATTGAGTACTCAAACTGTAAATGTTGTGGATTCACTCTTCAACACACCGGTGGGCTAAAGTAGTGAATTATTTGTCTTTTGTCAACGTGACACTTTTTTTACTGATTGGCCGTGTCAGGTGGTGGAGGGTTACGAGACATTTATAAATAACGCGATCTAACCCAAAAACCTTTATTATGAATAATATTGGTCGCGAAAGCCTACGTGTTAAACCGATTTATTTGATTGATTGACCATTGCTGGTGAGGATGAGACATTCTAAAAGGGAGCTGTTTAACACGTATTATTTTGCGACCAATATTATCCATAATAAAGGTTTTTTGGGTAAGAGCACGTAAATGTGTGTAGTTAACCCGGTACAGCCAATTAGTAAGGTTTGTTACGTAAAACAAAACGTGTCAATTAGTTACTACTGCAGCACGCCAGTGTATTGGAGAGTAAACCCACAACACTGACAAATCGAGTATATCGTTTCCCTGGCGATTACAACCAGCGAAACGTCGTACTCAGCGCAAGGCAAGTTTCCCTTTCTTCAATGAGGCAGCTGGATGCAACGCGGAAGTGAGGGGTCGTTCAAGGGTACAGGCCCGCACCATAAATATGAAGGGGGGGCAGAGCTGATGCACACAAACGGAGTCTCAGCTGCTCCAAGGCCAGTGCCAGACGGTCAATCAACTCAGGGTTGTCCAGCAAGCTGCGCACGTATTCCTCCACTGGGGGTACACAGACACGTGCAGATAAACGCAGAAATTATAATTGGCGACACGATTTACCGGACGATTTAGAGTGCCACCCAAAATGTAAATTTGATACTTTTCAAGTCATGCCTGCTGGATTTATTAATTTTCCTGTTTAACTGAAGCACTGTTTAACAAGAGGCACTACAGACTTGATTCAAAGCTTTCGTGACTGCAGGAATTACTCTTTGGTTTTTTTCGGTAAAGTCACGTATAAATAAGAAATAATAAAATAACATAATAGCATACGACGTTTCGGTTGCAACACAAGCAGCCATCATCAGGTACAGAAGAGCTAAATTTACGAGAGAGAGGAAACACATAACCCCAGATGTATATACATACACACAAGTAGGGGGGAACTAACACAGATACAACAGGGGACACAGAGAGAGAAGCATACCAAACAAACAGGGTTTAGCAAAATTTGGAAACCATATAAAGCAACACAGACGGTCGGTCAAAACACAATTAACGCATAGTCTGGTTGATTACGCTATTTCAAAGATTGCTAAATTGCAAGTTAAGTATGAAATTTAAAATACAGACCGCGCACACACACATAGACATCCAAGTAGAGTGAACCAGCACAGACACGCACACAGTGAAGTCGCCTTAAATAGGAAGAGAAGGTAAGGCTGAGAGACAATAGGACAATTTAGCATCAGGTATGCATGGAGCAAAGGGGGTGCAGCAGTACACACTCGGAAACACTAAGGCCCACACACAGGCAGAGACAGCACAGAGACACAAATCCAAGCCAAGACACAAAGGCAGATACACAAGCAGAGACAACACAAAGACACAAACCTCATACCTCCCCGTAGAGGTGGTTCAGACTTGATTCGAAGCTTTCGTGACTGCAGGAATTACTCTTTGGTTTTTTCGGTAAAGTCACGTATAAATAAGAAATAATAAAATAACATAATAGCGTACGACGTTTCGGTTGCAACACAAGCAGCCATCATTAGGTACAGAAGAGCTAAATTTACGAGAGAGAGGAAACACATAACCCGAGATGTATATACAGACACACAAGTAGGGGGGAACTAACACAGATACAACAGGGGACACAGAGAGAGAAGCATACCAAACAAACAGGGTTTAGCGCCCGAAACGTCGTGATTTGTTTTATTTTATACCTATGTTACTTTACCGAAAGAACCAAAGAGTATGTTTAACTGTGTCTCTGTGACTGTGCGTGTTTAACTGTGTCTTTGTATGTGACTGTGTCTGTGGTGCACGTCTTTGTTGCCCTTAATATGGCTGTCTGGGTGGCGAGTGGTCGCGCAGTGGTTAGTTCACCCACCCCGTCGTGTACCGTGGCCGACCTTCACAGAAGTTGCCCCAAGTTTGTTGAAGGCCACACAGGGAATTTTTTTCTATTTTTGTGTGCATCCACCGCGACCTGGCTGCGAGGAAATTGCTGGTAACGCATGGACACATCGCCAAGATTTGCGACTTTGGGCTGGCACGGGACGTCCAGACTGACCCCAACTACGTGGTGAAGGGCAATGTGAGTCCTTCACCTTACTTAGCATCATCAGCATCATTATCAGTATCGCCAATGTCATCACCATCATCGGGATAGAAGGCCCATCACTTTAATTGTACTCAATGTTTTTTATTTTATTTTGCACAGCCCCTAAGAAAAAAAG
Organism: Petromyzon marinus; assembly: GCF_048934315.1. NCBI lineage: Eukaryota > Metazoa > Chordata > Hyperoartia > Petromyzontiformes > Petromyzontidae > Petromyzon > Petromyzon marinus. The sequence goes on from NW_027423157.1 coordinate 281,095, forward strand.
AGTGGGGGTGCTGCCACACACGGTGGTGCAATGGCTCTCCCACCCTGGACTTGCAATCCAGAGGTCGGTAATTGGATTCAATCTCTTTGCTCTGCCGACAGTTTAAAATATGGGGCAATTTAACAAATCGCCTTCCCCCCCCCACCATGTGGTACACGGGGTAACTCTGGCCCAGAATAACCTGTGGTGGTGACCACCAGGCTAACTACACTAATTACAACATGACTAGCTACGACAGACCGGGACCACAGCTCGGGTCCAGGTCCACGTGTTGGAGACTCGGTAAAACGTAGACGCAGACAAAGGTTTCTTCAAGATGAACAACAACGCCAGTCCCTCTGGGGGACCCGGCTTATATTCTCTGTGGCGTGGCTGGCTCCGCCCTTGGCCACGACCACCTTCTAGAATCCTCGAGCAGCAGGATCTGGACCCCGACCACTTGACCACCCCTAGCCCCCACTTGGGGCCCCTTTGTAGACTTAGCCGGTCACGTGTCCTCTCGGGTCAACCAGAGTGCCATGGCCTTTAGTAACCCCTTTCCTATGGCCGGCATTCCCACACCCTATCCTGTCGGGCTGGCACTGCACGCCAAGCGTGATGCCAACCAGCTGATCAATCAGCGCTGACCGAGCCCTTCTAGGGCCGGTACTACACCTGGCACTACACAGTGACATCCCGTGATATAATTACACATTTAACCCTTCAGGGTAGTGGAGGTCTAGATGACGCTAATTTGGCCAGATGAATATGTGGCCTCACGCAAAAAAAACGTATGACGAATCGCGAAGCATCGCCCTGAACTGAATTTACTGAACGTATTGTTGTTGTGCTTGTGGCCATGCGGTCATGTCTCCAGAAAGCATGTTCCATGGGCTCTACAAGGTGCAGAGCGACGTGTGGTCAAGGGCATTTCCCTGTCCCCAGACGACTTGCTTGTCAGTTTTGATGTGGTTTCCTTATTCACCAAAGTTCCGATACCTGACACCATCGCAATCACTGAAGACTTAGTTCATAAAGGACTGCATATTGATGTACCCCCCTGGTGAGACACTGTTTAACCAACACATACTTCACCTGGAATATAACTTTCTACAAACAAACTGAGGGCACCCCAATGGGCTCCCCCCTATCTCCGGTTGTAGCCAACGTTTTCATGGAGAAATTTGAAACTGACGCCATCCAGACTGCCACTCTACGCCCGACGTTATGGAAGAGGTACGTGGATGACACTTTTGTCATCTGGCCACATGGCCGGCCTGCTCTAGACCAATTCCTCGACCACATCAATTCCATATACCCAGCCATCAGATTTACCATGGAAGTCGAAAAAGATGGCAAGCTACCCTTTTTTATGTCCTAATTAAAAGGAGACCTGATGGTTCAATGAGCCACTCTGTCTACAGTAAAGCTACCCATACGGATGCTTACTTAAAACCGGATTCCCACCACCATCCATCCCAGAAGAACTCCCTGATCAAGACTTATACCATAGAGCCCAATGCATTTCCGACCAGGAACACATTACCAGTGAACTCAAGCATGTACACCAAGCTCTCAAGGCTAATGGTTACTCCGACTACACAATCCGCAAAGCCATCACTCCAGCCATGAAGAAGGATCCTCTTGAGGAGCCATTCAAAACCTTACCCTACATTGCGGGGGTCAATGATCTCCAAAATCCTGAATAAACACAAGATCCAGGTCCGATTCAACACAGTACATAAAATCCGTGATCTGGTTCCATCTGTAAAAGATGTGGTTCAAGACATACAGTACCCGGGCGTCTACAAACTAAGTTGCCTCTGTGGTAGTAGTTACATTGGAGAAAACAAACGACATATCTCGGACCGCATCCGTGAACATAAAGCAGACTTGAAACACTGTAGGACGAACACCTTAGCCGTGGCAGATCACTGTTATAATTCAGTGGGCTCACATGACATTGACTTCTCCAAGACGGAGGTTCTCTGCAAGCCATCCGGCTTGTATTTTATGGTGACTTTCAGACCGCAGTCCATTCGCTGGCACTGCCTCTTCACACGACGATCAACGGTATGGTTTATAGCATGGTATATAATAATACAAAATAGTATAACATTGTAATGTTTAACATAATTCATAAGGCAATATATAGTATCGTAATTGTATAGTGAATATACAGCAGTGTGGTATACACTAGGGTTGGTAGAATAATACATAGTGTAATATTACAAGTCTAACATTTTACAGTCTAAAATATAGGGTAGTGTAAAGTAACGCATTGTGTAATTCAAGGGTGGGTTTGTCTATGGTAGTGTATATTACGGTGTATAGTCGTGTAATGTAGGAAAAAGTTTAGTTGAAGACATATAAATATACTGCATAATGTTCGAGCTTACATTGGGCTGTGTATACTATATTATACAATGTAGTTTAGATTGGAAGGTATAACGTTACAATGTATAGTAGTCTAGTTTATGGCATGGTTGTAACGCAACACAGGACAGAGCAGCGCATCGTGGCAGTTTCTCCCCCCTCCTCCGTTCCGAGCATGGGTGGACTCGTCCGTCTGAACGAGGCTCGTCGCTCTCCGTGGTGCTAACGTTGGAAAGAAGGAAAAAACCGCCACCCATTTTTTCGCCATATGGCATTGTAATGTATAATGACTTATTGTTAGTAGCTCAGCTGATTGGAGAGTATATAGAGTTTATTAATAACATTGATGTAGTTTATATTTTAGTTTTATTAATTCGTTTACTATATGGTATTCAATATATAGTGTAGTGTATACACAGTTACTTTATGTTTATAGCTTAACATATTGAAGAACATATTGAGTACATTTATTATATTGATGTAGTTTATACTTAGTTTTTTTCACATCGGTTAATTGTATAATAGTTGGGTAGTTGCAGTCCTTTAGCGTCCATATACTGAATGCCTCTGTTGAGATGGAAACTTTGACTTTAACATAGCTATTTCCGTGACCAGTCGCATGCTAATCCCTCACATTAACATCATGCTAATCTCCCAGTTACATGCTTATTTCTGACTTTAACACCCTGCTGATCCAACACTTTAACACAGCGATTTCAATGCTAAATTCTCCTGTTTGATATGTAAACTCCTTTGTCAAGGCGCTTTACCTCTCCCACCTAGCCTAAAAGACGCTGCGAATCTTAGCAGCGTTCATTGAAGCGCTCTGCTGATTGGAGAGCATATAGAGTTTATTGATAACATTGATGTAGTTTATACTTAGTTTTTTTTCACATCGGTTTATTGTATGATAGTTGGGTAGTTGCAGTCCTTTAGCGTCCATATACTAAACGCCTCTGTTGAGATGTAAACTTTGACTTTAACATAGCTATTTCCGTGACCAGTCACATGCTAATCCCTCACATTAACATCATGCTAATCTCCCAGTTACATGCTTATTTCTGACTTTAACACCCTGCTGATCCAACACTTTAACACAGCGATTTCAATGCTAAATTCTCCTGTTTGATATGTAAACTCCTTTGTCAAGGCGCTTTACCTCTCCCACCTAGCTTAAAAGACGCTGCGAATCTTAGCAGCAGTTATTGAAGCGCTGTCGTCCCGACAGTTCTGTTCCTTCACCTGAAGAAGGCTACTTGTGTTTTGGCAGAAACGTCGTGAGAATTTTATTTTTTATTATGTTTTATTTTTATTATTTTATTTCCATTCAACGTGACTTTACCAAAATAACCAAGAAGTTGCATAAAGTTGTTGCATGCTTGGGCTCCAGATGCCGAAATTACCTTTTAAAAAACGGCTACCAGTCTCATCAGATCTCAGAAGCTAAGCTTGCAGCGCCCAGCCCTGATGGTAACCCGGGGATACAAATTAATGTGGAGAAACAAATGTTCGCTTGTGACGACCAAGACTACGCCTGTCCTCCCAAGGACAGGCCTCACTGATTCCGAAGACTTTCATTTTCAGGAGAGTCCTGCCGAGTTTTTTGCAGTAGGGAGGCGATGTTGTGCTGTGCAGTACCGGAGAGTAAGCTCATGCAGCCCGTCCACCCTGTCCTCTCTCCTCCCGTCGGGACGGGTCAGTCATAAGAGCGTTCAGAAACACCCTCCACGTCACAAAACAGTTCAATTTCTCAATCCGCAGGTCAGCTCAAATCTGTATTGTGGGCGTTCCCTTGTACTCTACTGTCTACGTGGGGCTCTGGATCCAATCCCCTGATCACCATTGCATTCACTTAAATAATAATAAATTCTCCTGGCCACCCATAGAAAATTAGAGTGCACAATTATACGTGTGATTCATCACAGGCGAGCTCACACCGGCCACACTTGCAGCTTAGGGCCTCGCATTAAGAGAGGGGGGGGATCTCTAAATACGAAACAAGAAATGGACACGAGGTTTCGAGTTTTAACATAATTGCTTAATAAATAAAGAATCGGTGAGAAAAAAAGACTCTCCAAAGCAGTTATTTTCATTCTGCTGACAAAAATATACAGGCATTCATAGAAGGGGCCTCTTAAACTTGACAATGGCATAGGGCCGCAGCAATGGCATCATCTGGCTCTGCTGCCGCGTGTCATCCCAATGAAGTAATTTGCAGGTAACGTGAGCATTGGGATGCTTGGCCAATACCCAGTTACATTGAGATTGTGTGTTTTCTAGCTATGTGAGCAAACTGGATAATTAATTAACCAAGGCCCTTCTTGTTGCGAGGGTCAAAGATCACCGGTGCACCACCCTGCCACCTGAAACGATAATAGTTCGCTTATAATTTTTTGGTTATTTTAGTGTGCACATTTACACGCGATAATCACATCTCATCTCAAGCATTTTAAAAGGGCACCCTCAGTGGCAACTGTTCTCTGTGTGACACACAGTTATTCAGCACCTAACCTGTAAGCAGGTCAAGTGCTGTTTGCTGCGAGCAATCCCAATTGAGTGATTCGCAGTGAAGTTTTTTTTTACATAACAATTTTCGCCTGTGATGCTGACACACGATGGCCATACTTTATTTTAAATAATGTCTTGGGCTCGTTTTTATTTTTTTACGTTGAAATTTATTGAGTAAATCACGAGCCCGTTACAGTGCGCCACGGGACTGCACGTCATTCGAGTGGGACGATGGACGGGGCCATGTTCCGTCAAATCTTGGGTGAGAACCTCCTTCCCTCAGCCAGGGCATTGAAAATGGGTCGTGGATGGGTATTCCAGCATGACAATAACCAAAAACACACGGCCAAGGCAACAAAGGAGTGGCTCAAGAAGAAACACATTAAGGTCCTGGAGTGGCCTAGCCAGTCTCCAGACCTTAATCCCATAGAAAATCTGTGGAGGGAGCTGAAGGTTCGCGTTGCCAAACGTCAGCCTCGAAACCTTAATGACTTTGAGAAGATCTGCAAAGAGGAGTGGGACAAAATCCCTCCTGAGATGTGTGCAAACCTGGTGGCCAACTACAAGAAACGTCTGACCTCTGTGATTGCCAACAAGGGTTTTGCCACCAAGTACTAAGTCATGTTTTGCAGAGGGGTCAAATACTTATTTCCCTCATTAAAATGCAAATAAATTCATAACATTTTTGACATGCGTTTTTCTGGATTTTTTTTGTTGTTATTCTGTTTCTCACTGTTCAAATAAACATACAATTAAAATGATAGACTGATCATTTCTTTGTCAGTGGGCAAACGTACAAAATCAGCAGGGGATCAAATACTTTTTTCCCTCACTGTAGAGACCCACAGACTGCTTCTCTCTCTACAAGATAAACATGACCAGTGTTTCTGCACTACGTATGGAGATGCAGTGCATTTAGACGCCGCTGTATGAATCCATTCTGTAGATATTTTATGCCTTCATGACCCTCTACCTACTCACCCCCCCCTCACCCCCCTCGCCACCTGACCCCCTTCATCCCCCTCTGTGACGTCATTAACATCATCGGCACTCATTCAACCATTCTGAGAACGAACGCGCACTGGAAGAGGTGAAAGCGCAGTCCGCGCTTGTGCGCGATTCGCCTTCCTCGCACCCTTACCGCACCCTCCCCTCGCCCAACAGCCGCAAGGTGATGCACCACTGCTGGAGCTACGCGCCGTTAGAGCGCCCCACGTTTGAGGCGATCCTCGCAGAGCTGAGACCGGCCTCCAACGATGACAAGATCGACAAAGGCGAAGAGGTCGGCTGGGAGCCGTCGTCCGTTCCGTCCGAGCACAGCTCCCTCGCTTGCTAGGATCGCCCTCGCTACCTTGTCCACTCTAGGGGTGAAGTTTTTTTTATTATTTCAAAGATTACCGTGCTACATTTATTTATTCAGGGAAGTCTAACTCTTTTTCAAGGAGGGTCCTGTCCAGCTTTCACAGAAGGGGGCGATGTTGCCACGGTGTGTAATCCCTGTTTAAGTAATTTGCAAGTAAAATCTCACTGTTAGAATTGGTTGTTCTTTTTTGAAAGCTGAGAACCCTGAGAAAACGCGTGCACAACAGGGGAAGAACATGCAAAGTCCACAAACTCTCACTTACACGCCAAGACTAAGATCCCCCCATGTAACAGACTGTTGGGGTAAGTGCCGTTAAGAGCACTTATGCAGGCCAGCACAGCATATGGGGTTTGTCTCTGCCAGTGCTGATGTTTTCACAATGCACCAAGTACTCATTTGAGGCCGAGGGTAGGTCCAGGAATAGTTCAGATAATTGCCACTGGTGGTGTTGGCCATGAGCAGGAATTATACCAGGATTTATGGATTTATAGTACAGCTCGCTAACCCGCTGCACTAACGCTCCCCGTAAACATCGGTAACATAAACAACAGCTCGTACAAATACAAGAACAAATACAAGAACCCCCCCCCCCCCCCCATAAGGTACATCGTGTTGTTTTGTTTCACGACTCGGCGCGACTCGCGAATACTCAAAGCGAGATGCTCGTGGTTAGTAAACAGGTGTCCAGTAGTTAATCCGTGTTTACTAAAATCTCGTGGTTGGTAAATTAGCGGTTAGCAATGGATTCCTGTACATGTATGCCTCTACTTACGAAAGGGATGCGTTCTTCGAAAAACGCACGTAAAACAAAATATCGTAAATCGGAATGGCTTTTCCCATTAATTGAATACGAAAAACTTGCGATGTGTTTCAGACAGTCATTTCTACTATAAACCCAAAATAAAACACCAATATTTCACAATGCAAAAAATAATAAAGAACAAACATTACAACGGTTGAATAATAATCAATTTAAAACAAAAATAATTAACGTCTTCAAGGAACTCACCAAAAGATCTGCATGTTGGAATGACTGGAGAGGTGACGAGGCGTTACTTTTGCACTATGGGGAAAGCGTGACACTGTCGTGGATGGATGACAGCTTTTTGCTTGATGATCTCATGGCGCGAGCCATGTGATATATTGTTTCCGCTGAAATTCTATTTCGTAACTCGAAAAGTATCCTTAATTTGTCAATTTCGTTTTCATTAAATTTCGTGAATGGGACATTCGTAAATCAAAACACAAAGATTTCCTGTACAACCAATATAGACTGTTGGGCCAAGTGCTGTCGTCAAGCACCTAATACAGAAAATAAAAAATACGTGCATTCATGCACAACCACGTACAAATACACGTGACCATTATAAGCACATGCTTTCAACAGAAATTACAAATGTTATATATAGTGCTTTAATGATTACATTTTATATTAGTGTGTCTTAATATTACACAGTAAATATCTTCAAGGACCACTCTTACAGTCCCATCATCACCACCATCATCACCAAATGTATCATTATCATCATCCTAACCTTCTTCTTTGGTTCTTTCGGTAAAGTCACGTAGAATGAGAATAAAATAATAAATTGATAAAATAAAATAACACAATAATATTCTCACGACGTTTCGGCCACAACACAAGCGGCCTTCATCAGGTGAAGGGGGCGAGACTGTCTGGTAGGACAGCGCTGGAGTGAGAGAGCCACGTTCAGATCACGGCTTTTAAGCTGTGTGAGAGGAACAAAGAGCCTTGACGAAGGAATTAGCATAAAATTTAGCATTGAAATGGCTGAATGATTAGCTTGTGACTGGTCACAGAAATAGCTATGTTAAAAGTTAAAGCATACACATCCGCAGAGGCACCCATTGTTAAAAGGAATTAGCATAGAATTTAGCATTGAAATAGCTAAGTTAAGGCATACACATCCGCAGAGGCACCCCTTGACAATGGGATTAGCATAGAATTTAGCATTGAAATGGCTGAGTGATTCGCTTGTAACTGCTACAGAAATAGTTACGTTGAAGTCAGAGCATACACATTCACCGAGGCACTCAGTACAAATCAAACAGGAGAATTTAGCATTGAAATAACTAGGCGAATTTAGCATTGAAATAACTGGGTGATTTGCTAGTGACTGGTCACAGAAATGACTACACATCTGAGCTATTCACAGTACTATATAGTGAACCAATAAAAACTAAAATATAAATTACCTTCATGTTATCAATAAACTCTATATTCTCCAATCAGCTAAGCTACCAACCATAAGTCGTTATATATCACAATGCTATATGGCGAAAAAATGGGTGGATTCTTACCCTCAAATTTCCGTACCACGGATAGCTACGGGCCCCGTTCAGACGGACGAGTTCGTCCATGGTCGGAACAGAGGAGGGGGAGAGAGACAGCTGCGAAGCCCTAGTATACTCCATGTTGTAAACCATACCATTAACCGTGGTGTGAGAGGTATTAAGAGGCAATGCTGGCGGAAGAGCTGCGGTCTGAAGGTCATCGTAAAATTACAATTAATTAAGAACAGAAATGATTTAACACATCTTTCCAGTGGTTACTAAGCCTGAATCCATCTTCTCGGTTGAAATTGTCTCTGTGCTTGTATATGTGAATGGCCTCATGAACGAATCTCTCATGGTAGCCAGTTGGTTTGCAAAGAACCTCCGTCTTGGAGAAGTCAATGTCATGTGAGCCCACTGAATTGTAACAGTGATCTGCCACGGCAGAGGAGTTCGTCTTACCGTGTTTCAAGTCTGCTTTATGTTCGCGGATGCGGTCCGAGATATGTCTTTTGGTTTCTCCAATGTAGCTACTACCACAGAGGCACTTTAGTTTGTAAACGCCCGGGTACTGTATGTCTGGAAGAGCATCTTTTACAGATGGAACTAAATCACGGATTTTGTGTACTGTGTTGAATCGGAACTGGATCTTGTGTTTATTCAGGATTTTGGAGATCTTTTTAGTGACCCCTGCAATGTAGGGTAAGGTGATGGTTTTGAGTGGCTCCACAAGAGGATCCTTCTTCATGACTGGAGTGATGGCTTTGCGGATTGTGTAGTCGGAGTAGCCATTAGCCCTGAGAGCCTGGTGTACGTGCTTGAGTTCACTGGTAATGTGTTCCTGGTCGGAAATGCATTGGGCTCTATGGTATAGAGTCTTGATGAGGCAGTTCTTCTGGGATGGATGGTGGTGGGAATCCGGTTTCAAGTAAGCATCTGTATGGGTAGCTTTCCTGTAGACAGAGTGGCTCATTGAACCATCATGTCTCCTTTTAATTAAGACATCCAGAAAGGGTAGTTTGCCATCTTTTTCGACCTCCATGGTAAATCTGATGGCTGGGTGTATGGAATTGATGTGGTCGCGGAATTGGTCTAGAGCAGGCTGGCCATGTGGCCAGATGACAAAGGTGTCATCAACGTACCTCTTCCATAAGGTCGGGCGTAGAGTGGCAGTCTGGATGGCGTCAGTTTCAAATTTTTCCATGAATACGTTGGCTACAACCGGAGATAGGGGGGAGCCCATTGGGGTGCCCTCAGTTTGTTTGTAGAAAGTTCCATTCCAGGTGAAGTATGTGTTGCTTAAGTAATGTCTCACCAGGGGGGGTACATCAGTATGCAGTCCTTGATGAACCAGGTCTTCAATGATAGCGATGGTGTCCGGTACCGGGACTTTGGTGAACAAGGACACCACATCAAAACTGACAAGCAGGTCGTTTGGGGACAGGGAAATGTCTTTGATTGTCGATACCAGGTGAGTAGAATTTAGTACCGCAGAGGTGGTTTTTCCAGTGAAAGGTCGCAGTATATCAGCCAGAAAACGTGCCAGTTTGTAGGTGGGGGAGCTGATAGTAGAGACGATGGGACGAAGGGGTGTATCTTCTTTGTGTATCTTTGGAAGGCCATATAATCTTGGTGGTCTGGCAGCAGAGGGTTTCAACGAGAACTGTTTGTTCTCATCAATTAATGCTGTTGAATCAGAGATAATTTTGTTCGTTTTGGTGACCAGGCTGTTGGTGGGATCTCTTTTTATTTTTGTATAGCTGCCATCGTTGAGTAGTTCTTGAATTTTGTTGTTATATTCTGTTTTGTCCATGATGACAGTGGCATTGCCTTTGTCGGCTGAGAGAACGACAATATCATCCCTCTTTTTTAATTGAGATAATTCAAAACGTTCGTCTTTGCTGATGTTGCTAGGTGGCAACTTAGCGTTTTTGAGGGTTGCAGTGATTTCAGATCTTGCTACGTCTGCAGAGATGTGACTCAAGCCCTTGAGTGCAACGTCGACATGGGCAATGATATCATTAACCGGTAAGTGTCTCGGTGTGACAGCAAAGTTTAGACCTTTAGCTAAAACGGATTTCAGACCATCAGAAATGGAACTGTTACTGCGATTAATTACGACTTTGTTGACGTCTATCTTTTCGGTGTGTGGATCCGATTTTTTGCTGGAGAGGTGATTGAATTTGGAAATCAAATTGTCCCTACATTTGTTCGACATAGTGGCAGCCGAAGAGGTAGTCATATTGTCTACATGTTCCCAATCCGATGTAGACATTGTTGCTGTCAATTTTAAGTGCGATTTGTAGAGTGTCTTGTCTAACTGATCGAGTTCGGTGCGTGTAAGTCTGATTTTTTCCGAGATAAGAGCGAAGCTAGTTCTAGCTAGAATTCGTTTTGCATTGAGAGAAGTTGCAACAGCAGAGGTTAGTGTAAATGCGGTTGGTATTACCTTAGAGTCACGGCATCTCTTCAGAAAGGTGAAAGACTCGATTAGTTGAGCCTTCTTATCCCGAAGTCTGTTGAATGATCTTAAGGATGTGTGGAATCCCTCCCCGTAGAGGTGGTTAAATTTCGATTTAAAGCTTTCGTGACTGCAATGATTCATCTTCTTTGGTTCTTTCGGTAAAGTCACGTAGAATGAGAATAAAATAATAAATTGATAAAATAAAATAACACAATAATATTCTCACGACGTTTCGGCCACAACACAAGCGGCCTTCATCAGGTGAAGGGGGCGAGACTGTCTGGTAGGACAGCGCTGGAGTGAGAGAGCCACGTTCAGATCACGGCTTTTAAGCAGTGTGAGAGGAACAAAGAGCCTTGACGAAGGAATTAGCATAAAATTTAGCATTGAAATGGCTGAATGATTAGCTTGTGACTGGTCACAGAAATAGCTATGTTAAAAGTTAAAGCATACACATCCGCAGAAGCACCCATTGTTAAAAGGAATTAGCATAGAATTTAGCATTGAAATAGCTAAGTTAAGGCATACACATCCGCAGAGGCACCCCTTGACAATGGGATTAGCATAGAATTTAGCATTGAAATGGCTGAGTGATTCGCTTGTAACTGCTACAGAAATAGTTACGTTGAAGTCAGAGCATACACATTCACCGAGGCACTTAGTACAAATCAAACAGGAGAATTTAGCATTGAAATAACTAGGCGAATTTAGCATTGAAATAACTGGGTGATTTGCTAGTGACTGGTCACAGAAATGACTACACATCTGAGCTATTCACAGTACTATATAGTGAACCAATAAAAACTAAAATATAAATTACCTTCATGTTATCAATAAACTCTATATTCTCCAATCAGCTAAGCTACCAACCATAAGTCGTTATATATCACAATGCTATATGGCGAAAAAATGGGTGGATTCTTACCCTCAAATTTCCGTACCACGGATAGCTACGGGCCCCGTTCAGACGGACGAGTTCGTCCATGGTCGGAACAGAGGAGGGGGAGAGAGACAGCTGCGAAGCCCTAGTATACTCCATGTTGTAAACCATACCATTAACCGTGGTGTGAGAGGTATTAAGAGGCAATGCTGGCGGAAGAGCTGCGGTCTGAAGGTCATCGTAAAATTACAATTAATTAAGAACAGAAATGATTTAACACATCTTTCCAGTGGTTACTAAGCCTGAATCCATCTTCTCGGTTGAAATTGTCTCTGTGCTTGTATATGTGAATGGCCTCATGAACGAATCTCTCATGGTAGCCAGTTGGTTTGCAAAGAACCTCCGTCTTGGAGAAGTCAATGTCATGTGAGCCCACTGAATTGTAACAGTGATCTGCCACGGCAGAGGAGTTCGTCTTACCGTGTTTCAAGTCTGCTTTATGTTCGCGGATGCGGTCCGAGATATGTCTTTTGGTTTCTCCAAGGTAGCTACTACCACAGAGGCACTTTAGTTTGTAAACGCCCGGGTACTGTATGTCTGGAAGAGCATCTTTTACAGATGGAACTAAGTTTAACACGTAGGCTTTCGCGACCAATATTATTCATAATAAAGGTTTTTGGGTTAGATCGCGTTTATTTATAAATGTGTCGTAACCCTCCACCACCCGACACGGCCAATCAGCAAAAAAAAGTGTCACGTTGACAAAAGACAAATAATTCACTACTTCAGCCCACCGGTGTGTTGAAGAGTTAATCCACATTTACAGTTTGAGTACGACGTTTCGCTGGTAAATACTTCCAGCATCATCGGGCAATTCGCCAGAATGGTAAAGCCCTCGCTTGCTCCCAGTTTTATATAGAGCAGCAGGGTGACGTCATCACTTAACTCATCAGGTGCAGTAATTAGAGGCGGAGGGGGGGGTAATGTAATTATATAATCGATTAGTAATCAGTCATTGGTTATGATTAGTAATGAGTTGTAGATTAGTAATTCTTTAAATCAAAATGTAATGTGTATTATTTAATAATACGCTTCCAGGCCGCACTAAGCCGGTAGCTGTCAGAGCGATTAAAGTTATTCTTGTTCCTCTCAATTTCAATGGATTCTCTAATTAGTCTTTGCCAGTAATAATTAGTTTTACACACCACTGCAACATTGTCAAAATCAATTGAGTGTCCTTGTTGACAAGCATGTTCTGCCACTGCCGACAGTTGTGTTTGAGATAATTTAATATTTCTCTGATGTTCTTTTAGTCTTACGCTGATGTTACGTCCCGTCTGCCCAATGTAGCAGCTGCCACATGAACAATTAATCCGATATACACCTTCTGTTGATAGTTTAGGTAATGCGTCTTTAGTGCAAGATACTAGTTTTTGAATTTTGTGTACTGTACCAAATCTTACTGTAATGTTTTGCTTTTGCAAAACGCGGGCTAATTTGTCAGTTACTCCTGAGATATATGGAATTTTTATTGTTTTAACAATCTGGTCGCTTTCAGTAGTATTGCTTTGCGATCGTGATTTGGCATTCAGTGCTCTGTTAATTTGAGCATTATTGTAGCCATTCTGTCGTAGTGCGTCTTTAACGTGTTTAATCTCTCTCACTAGACTCTCACCATCTGACACTGTTTTCGCCCGATGTACGAGCATCTTGATAAGAGAGGATTTTTGAGCTGGATGATGATGTGATTCCGCATTCAGATAGGCATCAGTGTGCGTTTGCTTTCTGTAAACGCTGTGTGTTATTTTACCGTTTAGGCCATGTCCAAGCAAAATATCTAGGAATGGGAGTGTGTTATTCACCTCCATTTCCATGGTGAACTGGATGGCCGGGTTTTGTGCATTGAGATGATTTAGAAAATCATTAAGTGTATCTTTACCATGTGGCCAGACAACCAAAGTGTCATCCACATACCTAAACCAAAAGGATGGTTTTAATGTGCTCGAGGCAAGTGCTCTTATTTCAAAGTTTTCCATGTACAAATTTGCTATAGCAGGGGATAAAGGAGAACCCATTGCTGCTCCTTCCTTTTGTTTAAAGAAATCCCCTCTCCATAAGAAGTAAGTGTTATTTAAACAATGGCCAGCAAGTTTCGGAATATCTTTTTGTAAACCGGTATTCTTTACTAGTGTATCAAGTAATTTAAGCGATTCGTCCACTGGAACCTTAGTGAATAGAGAAATAACATCAAAACTTACCAGAATATCATCAGGAGTAAGTTTAATATCTTTAATCACATTCACAAGATGTTCTGAATTTTTTTATGAATGAAGATGTCTTACCGATGTAGGGCTGTATTTGTTTGGTTATATATTTTGCTAATTGATATGTGGCAGAGCCAATTGTACTGACTATGGGTCGTAATGGGATGCCGATTTTATGAATCTTTGGTAGCCCATAGAGTCTAGGTGGTTTTGAGGCCATTGGCTTAATTAGGTAATGCTCATTTTTAGGGATTAATGAATTTGCAATTATTGCAGTGGTCTTACGTTCTAAAGTATTAGTTGGATCTCATATTCTTAGTTTTTTCGGTAAAGTCACGTTGAAGAGAAACAACAAAATAACAAAATATATATAAAACAATAAAAAATTCTCACGACGTTTCGACCATAACTCAAACGGTCATCATCAGGTGTGTTGGTTTGCATAAATTTATTTTTAAAATGGCACATTTATTTATTTATAATAAAAAAAACGTTGGCGTCACATGCAGCGATTGGCAGTTTGCCCAGGACTAGTCCATCTATTTTTTTTTAAAAGAGGAGGGGGGAGACGAAATTTTTTATAATGTATGCTGTCTGAAAGCCACTGTAAGCGTGAACAATCAATCAAGAACTGAAATGATTTATCAAATCTTTCCAATGATTGCTAAGATAGAATCCATCTTCTCGGTTGAAATTGTCTCTGTGCTTGTATATGTGGATAGCCTCATGAACGAATCTCTCATGGAAGCCAGATGGCTTACAAAGAACCTCCGTCTTGGAAAAGTCAATGGCATGTGAGCCTACTGAATTAGAACAATGATCTGCTACGGCCGAGGTGTTGGTCCTACCGTTTATTTATAAATGTGTCGTAACCCTCCACCACCCGACACGGCCAATCAGCAAAGAAAAGTGTCACGTTGACAAAAGACAAATAATTCACTACTTCAGCCCACCGGTGTGTTGAAGAGTTAATCCACATTTACAGTTTGAGTACGACGTTTCGCTGGTAAATACTTCCAGCATCATCGGGCAATTCGCCAGAATGGTAAAGCCCTCGCTTGCTCCCGGTTTTATATAGAGCAGAAGAGTGACGTCATCACTTAACTCATCAGGTGCAGTGATTAGAGGCGGAGGGGGGGGTAATGTAATTATATAATCGATTAGTAATCAGTCATTGGTTATGATTAGTAATGAGTTGTAGATTAGTAATTCTTTAAATCAAAATGTAATGTGTATTATTTAATAATACGCTTCCAGGCCGCACTAAGCCGGTAGCTGTCAGAGCGATTAAAGTTATTCTTGTTCCTCTCAATTTCAATGGATTCTCTAATTAGTCTTTGCCAGTAATAATTAGTTTTACACACCACTGCAACATTGTCAAAATCAATTGAGTGTCCTTGTTGACAAGCATGTTCTGCCACTGCCGACAGTTGTGTTTGAGATAATTTAATATTTCTCTGATGTTCTTTTAGTCTTACGCTGATGTTACGTCCCGTCTGCCCAATGTAGCAGCTGCCACATGAACAATTAATCCGATATACACCTTCTGTTGATAGTTTAGGTAATGCGTCTTTAGTGCAAGATACTAGTTTTTGAATTTTGTGTACTGTACCAAATCTTACTGTAATGTTTTGCTTTTGCAAAACGCGGGCTAATTTGTCAGTTACTCCTGAGATATATGGAATTTTTATTGTTTTAACAATCTGGTCGCTTTCAGTAGTATTGCTTTGCGATCGTGATTTGGCATTCAGTGCTCTGTTAATTTGAGCATTATTGTAGCCATTCTGTCGTAGTGCGTCTTTAACGTGTTTAATCTCTCTCACTAGACTCTCACCATCTGACACTGTTTTCGCCCGATGTACGAGCATCTTGATAAGAGAGGATTTTTGAGCTGGATGATGATGTGATTCCGCATTCAGATAGGCATCAGTGTGCGTTTGCTTTCTGTAAACGCTGTGTGTTATTTTACCGTTTAGGCCATGTCCAAGCAAAATATCTAGGAATGGGAGTGTGTTATTCACCTCCATTTCCATGGTGAACTGGATGGCCGGGTTTTGTGCATTGAGATGATTTAGAAAATCATTAAGTGTATCTTTACCATGTGGCCAGACAACCAAAGTGTCATCCACATACCTAAACCAAAAGGATGGTTTTAATGTGCTCGAGGCAAGTGCTCTTATTTCAAAGTTTTCCATGTACAAATTTGCTATAGCAGGGGATAAAGGAGAACCCATTGCTGCTCCTTCCTTTTGTTTAAAGAAATCCCCTCTCCATAAGAAGTAAGTGTTATTTAAACAATGGCCAGCAAGTTTCGGAATATCTTTTTGTAAACCGGTATTCTTTACTAGTGTATCAAGTAATTTAAGCGATTCGTCCACTGGAACCTTAGTGAATAGAGAAATAACATCAAAACTTACCAGAATATCATCAGGAGTAAGTTTAATATCTTTAATCACATTCACAAGATGTTCTGAATTTTTTATGAATGAAGATGTCTTACCGATGTAGGGCTGTATTTGTTTGGTTATATATTTTGCTAATTGATATGTGGCAGAGCCAATTGTACTGACTATGGGTCGTAATGGGATGCCGATTTTATGAATCTTTGGTAGCCCATAGAGTCTAGGTGGTTTTGAGGCCATTGGCTTAATTAGGTAATGCTCATTTTTAGGGATTAATGAATTTGCAATTATTGCAGTGGTCTTACGTTCTAAAGTATTAGTTGGATCTCATATTCTTAGTTTTTTCGGTAAAGTCACGTTGAAGAGAAACAACAAAATAACAAAATATATATAAAACAATAAAAAATTCTCACGACGTTTCGACCATAACTCAAACGGTCATCATCAGGTGTGTTGGTTTGCATAAATTTATTTTTAAAACGGCACATTTATTTATTTATAATAAAAAAACGTTGGCGTCACGCGCAGCGATTGGCAGTTTGCCCAGGACTAGTCCATCTATTTTTTTTTTGAAAAGAGGAGGGGGGAGACGAAATTTTTTATAATGTATGCTGTCTGAAAGCCACTGTAAGCGTGAACAATCAATCAAGAACTGAAATGATTTATCAAATCTTTCCAATGATTGCTAAGATAGAATCCATTTTCTCGGTTGAAATTGTCTCTGTGCTTGTATATGTGGATAGCCTCATGAACGAATCTCTCATGGAAGCCAGATGGCTTACAAAGAACCTCCGTCTTGGAAAAGTCAATGGCATGTGAGCCTACTGAATTAGAACAATGATCTGCTACGGCCGAGGTGTTGGTCCTACCGTTTATTTATAAATGTGTCGTAACCCTCCACCACCCGACACGGCCAATCAGCAAAGAAAAGTGTCACGTTGACAAAAGACAAATAATTCACTACTTCAGCCCACCGGTGTGTTGAAGAGTTAATCCACATTTACAGTTTGAGTACGACGTTTCGCTGGTAAATACTTCCAGCATCATCGGGCAATTCGCCAGAATGGTAAAGCCCTCGCTTGCTCCCGGTTTTATATAGAGCAGAAGAGTGACGTCATCACTTAACTCATCAGGTGCAGTGATTAGAGGCGGAGGGGGGGGTAATGTAATTATATAATCGATTAGTAATCAGTCATTGGTTATGATTAGTAATGAGTTGTAGATTAGTAATTCTTTAAATCAAAATGTAATGTGTATTATTTAATAATACGCTTCCAGGCCGCACTAAGCCGGTAGCTGTCAGAGCGATTAAAGTTATTCTTGTTCCTCTCAATTTCAATGGATTCTCTAATTAGTCTTTGCCAGTAATAATTAGTTTTACACACCACTGCAACATTGTCAAAATCAATTGAGTGTCCTTGTTGACAAGCATGTTCTGCCACTGCCGACAGTTGTGTTTGAGATAATTTAATATTTCTCTGATGTTCTTTTAGTCTTACGCTGATGTTACGTCCCGTCTGCCCAATGTAGCAGCTGCCACATGAACAATTAATCCGATATACACCTTCTGTTGATAGTTTAGGTAATGCGTCTTTAGTGCAAGATACTAGTTTTTGAATTTTGTGTACTGTACCAAATCTTACTGTAATGTTTTGCTTTTGCAAAACGCGGGCTAATTTGTCAGTTACTCCTGAGATATATGGAATTTTTATTGTTTTAACAATCTGGTCGCTTTCAGTAGTATTGCTTTGCGATCGTGATTTGGCATTCAGTGCTCTGTTAATTTGAGCATTATTGTAGCCATTCTGTCGTAGTGCATCTTTAACGTGTTTAATCTCTCTCACTAGACTCTCACCATCTGACACTGTTTTCGCCCGATGTACGAGCATCTTGATAAGAGAGGATTTTTGAGCTGGATGATGATGTGATTCCGCATTCAGATAGGCATCAGTGTGCGTTTGCTTTCTGTAAACGCTGTGTGTTATTTTACCGTTTAGGCCATGTCCAAGCAAAATATCTAGGAATGGGAGTGTGTTATTCACCTCCATTTCCATGGTGAACTGGATGGCCGGGTTTTGTGCATTGAGATGATTTAGAAAATCATTAAGTGTATCTTTACCATGTGGCCAGACAACCAAAGTGTCATCCACATACCTAAACCAAAAGGATGGTTTTAATGTGCTCGAGGCAAGTGCTCTTATTTCAAAGTTTTCCATGTACAAATTTGCTATAGCAGGGGATAAAGGAGAACCCATTGCTGCTCCTTCCTTTTGTTTAAAGAAATCCCCTCTCCATAAGAAGTAAGTGTTATTTAAACAATGGCCAGCAAGTTTCGGAATATCTTTTTGTAAACCGGTATTCTTTACTAGTGTATCAAGTAATTTAAGCGATTCGTCCACTGGAACCTTAGTGAATAGAGAAATAACATCAAAACTTACCAGAATATCATCAGGAGTAAGTTTAATATCTTTAATCACATTCACAAGATGTTCTGAATTTTTTTTGAATGAAGATGTCTTACCGATGTAGGGCTGTATTTGTTTGGTTATATATTTTGCTAATTGATATGTGGCAGAGCCAATTGTACTGACTATGGGTCGTAATGGGATGCCGATTTTATGAATCTTTGGTAGCCCATAGAGTCTAGGTGGTTTTGAGGCCATTGGCTTAATTAGGTAATGCTCATTTTTAGGGATTAATGAATTTGCAATTATTGCAGTGGTCTTACGTTCTAAAGTATTAGTTGGATCTCATATTCTTAGTTTTTTCGGTAAAGTCACGTTGAAGAGAAACAACAAAATAACAAAATATATATAAAACAATAAAAAATTCTCACGACGTTTCGACCATAACTCAAACGGTCATCATCAGGTGTGTTGGTTTGCATAAATTTATTTTTAAAACGGCACATTTATTTATTTATAATAAAAAAACGTGGGCGTCACGCGCAGCGATTGGCAGTTTGCCCAGGACTAGTCCATCTATTTTTTTTTTGAAAAGAGGAGGGGGGAGACGAAATTTTTTATAATGTATGCTGTCTGAAAGCCACTGTAAGCGTGAACAATCAATCAAGAACTGAAATGATTTATCAAATCTTTCCAATGATTGCTAAGATAGAATCCATCTTCTCGGTTGAAATTGTCTCTGTGCTTGTATATGTGGATAGCCTCATGAACGAATCTCTCATGGAAGCCAGATGGCTTACAAAGAACCTCCGTCTTGGAAAAGTCAATGGCATGTGAGCCTACTGAATTAGAACAATGATCTGCTACGGCCGAGGTGTTGGTCCTACCGTTTATTTATAAATGTGTCGTAACCCTCCACCACCCGACACGGCCAATCAGCAAAGAAAAGTGTCACGTTGACAAAAGACAAATAATTCACTACTTCAGCCCACCGGTGTGTTGAAGAGTTAATCCACATTTACAGTTTGAGTACGACGTTTCGCTGGTAAATACTTCCAGCATCATCGGGCAATTCGCCAGAATGGTAAAGCCCTCGCTTGCTCCCGGTTTTATATAGAGCAGAAGAGTGACGTCATCACTTAACTCATCAGGTGCAGTGATTAGAGGCGGAGGGGGGGGTAATGTAATTATATAATCGATTAGTAATCAGTCATTGGTTATGATTAGTAATGAGTTGTAGATTAGTAATTCTTTAAATCAAAATGTAATGTGTATTATTTAATAATACGCTTCCAGGCCGCACTAAGCCGGTAGCTGTCAGAGCGATTAAAGTTATTCTTGTTCCTCTCAATTTCAATGGATTCTCTAATTAGTCTTTGCCAGTAATAATTAGTTTTACACACCACTGCAACATTGTCAAAATCAATTGAGTGTCCTTGTTGACAAGCATGTTCTGCCACTGCCGATAGTTGTGTTTGAGATAATTTAATATTTCTCTGATGTTCTTTTAGTCTTACGCTGATGTTACGTCCCGTCTGCCCAATGTAGCAGCTGCCACATGAACAATTAATCCGATATACACCTTCTGTTGATAGTTTAGGTAATGCGTCTTTAGTGCAAGATACTAGTTTTTGAATTTTGTGTACTGTACCAAATCTTACTGTAATGTTTTGCTTTTGAAAAACGCGGGCTAATTTGTCAGTTACTCCTGAGATATATGGAATTTTTATTGTTTTAACAATCTGGTCGCTTTCAGTAGTATTGCTTTGCGATCGTGATTTGGCATTCAGTGCTCTGTTAATTTGAGCATTATTGTAGCCATTCTGTCGTAGTGCGTCTTTAACGTGTTTAATCTCTCTCACTAGACTCTCACCATCTGACACTGTTTTCGCCCGATGTATGAGCGTCTTGATAAGAGAGGATTTTTGAGCTGGATGATGATGTGATTCCGCATTCAGATAGGCATCAGTGTGCGTTTGCTTTCTGTAAACGCTGTGTGTTATTTTACCGTTTAGGCCATGTCCAAGCAAAATATCTAGGAATGGGAGTGTGTTATTCACCTCCATTTCCATGGTGAACTGGATGGCCGGGTTTTGTGCATTGAGATGATTTAGAAAATCATTAAGTGTATCTTTACCATGTGGCCAGACAACCAAAGTGTCATCCACATACCTAAACCAAAAGGATGGTTTTAATGTGCTCGAGGCAAGTGCTCTTATTTCAAAGTTTTCCATGTACAAATTTGCTATAGCAGGGGATAAAGGAGAACCCATTGCTGCTCCTTCCTTTTGTTTAAAGAAATCCCCTCTCCATAAGAAGTAAGTGTTATTTAAGCAATGGCCAGCAAGTTTCGGAATATCTTTTTGTAAACCGGTATTCTTTACTAGTGTATCAAGTAATTTAAGCGATTCGTCCACTGGAACCTTAGTGAATAGAGAAATCACATCAAAGCTTACCAGAATATCATCAGGAGTAAGTTTAATATCTTTAATCACATTCACAAGATGTTCTGAATTTTTTATGAATGAAGATGTCTTACCGATGTAGGGCTGTATTTGTTTGGTTATATATTTTGCTAATTGATATGTGGCAGAGCCAATTGTACTGACTATGGGTCGTAATGGGATGCCGATTTTATGAATCTTTGGTAGCCCAAGGGCCTCAAAACCACCTAGACTCTATGGGCTACCAAAGATTCATAAAATCGGCATCCCATTACGACCCATAGTCAGTACAATTGGCTCTGCCACATATCAATTAGCAAAATATATAACCAAACAAATACAGCCCTACATCGGTAAGACATCTTCATTCATAAAAAATTCAGAACATCTTGTGAATGTGATTAAAGATAGTAAACTTACTCCTGATGATATTCTGGTAAGCTTTGATGTGATTTCTCTATTCACTAAGGTTCCAGTGGACGAATCGCTTAAATTACTTGATACACTAGTAAAGAATACCGGTTTACAAAAAGATATTCCGAAACTTGCTGGCCATTGCTTAAATAACACTTACTTCTTATGGAGAGGGGATTTCTTTAAACAAAAGGAAGGAGCAGCAATGGGTTCTCCTTTATCCCCTGCTATAGCAAATTTGTACATGGAAAACTTTGAAATAAGAGCACTTGCCTCGAGCACATTAAAACCATCCTTTTGGTTTAGGTATGTGGATGACACTTTGGTTGTCTGGCCACATGGTAAAGATACACTTAATGATTTTCTAAATCATCTCAATGCACAAAACCCGGCCATCCAGTTCACCATGGAAATGGAGGTGAATAACACACTCCCATTCCTAGATATTTTGCTTGGACATGGCCTAAACGGTAAAATAACACACAGCGTTTACAGAAAGCAAACGCACACTGATGCCTATCTGAATGCGGAATCACATCATCATCCAGCTCAAAAATCCTCTCTTATCAAGACGCTCGTACATCGGGCGAAAACAGTGTCAGATGGTGAGAGTCTAGTGAGAGAGATTAAACACGTTAAAGACGCACTACAACAGAATGGCTACAATAATGCTCAAATTAACAGAGCACTGAATGCCAAATCACGATCGCAAAGTAATACTACTGAAAGCGACCAGATTGTTAAAACAATAAAAATTCCATATATCTCAGGAGTAACTGACAAATTAGCCCGCGTTTTGCAAAAGCAAAACATTACAGTAAGATTTGGTACAGTACACAAAATTCAAAAACTAGTATCTTGCACTAAAGACGCATTACCTAAACTATCAACAGAAGGTGTATATCGGATTAATTGTTCATGTGGCAGCTGCTACATTGGGCAGACGGGACGTAACATCAGCGTAAGACTAAAAGAACATCAGAGAAATATTAAATTATCTCAAACACAACTGTCGGCAGTGGCAGAACATGCTTGTCAACAAGGACACTCAATTGATTTTGACAATGTTGCAGTGGTGTGTAAAACTAATTATTACTGGCAAAGACTAATTAGAGAATCCATTGAAATTGAGAGGAACAAGAATAACTTTAATCGCTCTGACAGCTACCGGCTTAGTGCGGCCTGGAAGCGTATTATTAAATAATACACATTACATTTTGATTTAAAGAATTACTAATCTACAACTCATTACTAATCATAACCAATGACTGATTACTAATCGATTATATAATTACATTACCCCCCCCTCCGCCTCTAATCACTGCACCTGATGAGTTAAGTGATGACGTCACTCTTCTGCTCTATATAAAACCGGGAGCAAGCGAGGGCTTTACCATTCTGGCGAATTGCCCGATGATGCTGGAAGTATTTACCAGCGAAACGTCGTACTCAAACTGTAAATGTGGATTAACTCTTCAACACACCGGTGGGCTGAAGTAGTGAATTATTTGTCTTTTGTCAACGTGACACTTTTCTTTGCTGATTGGCCATGTCGGGTGGTGGAGGGTTACGACACATTTATAAATAAACGGTAGGACCAACACCTCGGCCGTAGCAGATCATTGTTCTAATTCAGTAGGCTCACATGCCATTGACTTTTCCAAGACGGAGGTTCTTTGTAAGCCATCTGGCTTTCATGAGAGATTCGTTCATGAGGCTATCCACATATACAAGCACAGAGACAATTTCAACCGAGAAGATGGATTCTATCTTAGCAATCATTGGAAAGATTTGATAAATCATTTCAGTTCTTGATTGATTGTTCACGCTTACAGTGGCTTTCAGACAGCATACATTATAAAAAATTTCGTCTCCCCCCTCCTCTTTTCAAAAAAAATAGATGGACTAGTCCTGGGCAAACTGCCAATCGCTGCACGTGACGCCAACGTTTTTTTATTATAAATAAATAAATGTGCCATTTTAAAAATAAATTTATGCAAACCAACACACCTGATGATGACCGTTTGAGTTATGGTCGAAACGTCGTGAGAATTTTTTATTGTTTTATATATATTTTGTTATTTTGTTGTTTCTCTTCAACGTGACTTTACCGAAAAAACTAAGAATATGAGATCCAACTAATACTTTAGAACGTAAGACCACTGCAATAATTGCAAATTCATTAATCCCTAAAAATGAGCATTACCTAATTAAGCCAATGGCCTCAAAACCACCTAGACTCTATGGGCTACCAAAGATTCATAAAATCGGCATCCCATTACGACCCATAGTCAGTACAATTGGCTCTGCCACATATCAATTAGCAAAATATATAACCAAAAAAATACAGCCCTACATCGGTAAGACATCTTCATTCATAAAAAATTCAGAACCTCTTGTGAATGTGATTAAAGATATTAAACTTACTCCTGATGATATTCTGGTAAGTTTTGATGTTATTTCTCTATTCACTAAGGTTCCAGTGGACGAATCGCTTAAATTACTTGATACACTAGTAAAGAATACCGGTTTACAAAAAGATATTCCGAAACTTGCTGGCCATTGTTTAAATAACACTTACTTCTTATGGAGAGGGGATTTCTTTAAACAAAAGGAAGGAGCAGCAATGGGTTCTCCTTTATCCCCTGCTATAGCAAATTTGTACATGGAAAACTTTGAAATAAGAGCACTTGCCTCGAGCACATTAAAACCATCCTTTTGGTTTAGGTATGTGGATGACACTTTGGTTGTCTGGCCACATGGTAAAGATACACTTAATGATTTTCTAAATCATCTCAATGCACAAAACCCGGCCATCCAGTTCACCATGGAAATGGAGGTGAATAACACACTCCCATTCCTAGATATTTTGCTTGGACATGGCCTAAACGGTAAAATAACACACAGCGTTTACAGAAAGCAAACGCACACTGATGCCTATCTGAATGCGGAATCACATCATCATCCAGCTCAAAAATCCTCTCTTATCAAGATGCTCGTACATCGGGCGAAAACAGTGTCAGATGGTGAGAGTCTAGTGAGAGAGATTAAACACGTTAAAGACGCACTACGACAGAATGGCTACAATAATGCTCAAATTAACAGAGCACTGAATGCCAAATCACGATCGCAAAGCAATACTACTGAAAGCGACCAGATTGTTAAAACAATAAAAATTCCATATATCTCAGGAGTAACTGACAAATTAGCCCGCGTTTTTCAAAAGCAAAACATTACAGTAAGATTTGGTACAGTACACAAAATTCAAAAACTAGTATCTTGCACTAAAGACGCATTACCTAAACTATCAACAGAAGGTGTATATCGGATTAATTGTTCATGTGGCAGCTGCTACATTGGGCAGACGGGACGTAACATCAGCGTAAGACTAAAAGAACATCAGAGAAATATTAAATTATCTCAAACACAACTGTCGGCAGTGGCAGAACATGCTTGTCAACAAGGACACTCAATTGATTTTGACAATGTTGCAGTGGTGTGTAAAACTAATTATTACTGGCAAAGACTAATTAGAGAATCCATTGAAATTGAGAGGAACAAGAATAACTTTAATCGCTCTGACAGCTACCGGCTTAGTGCGGCCTGGAAGCATATTATTAAATAATACACATTACATTTTGATTTAAAGAATTACTAATCTACAACTCATTACTAATCATAACCAATGACTGATTACTAATCGATTATATAATTACATTACCCCCCCCTCCGCCTCTAATCACTGCACCTGATGAGTTAAGTGATGACGTCACTCTTCTGCTCTATATAAAACCGGGAGCAAGCGAGGGCTTTACCATTCTGGCGAATTGCCCGATGATGCTGGAAGTATTTACCAGCGAAACGTCGTACTCAAACTGTAAATGTGGATTAACTCTTCAACACACCGGTGGGCTGAAGTAGTGAATTATTTGTCTTTTGTCAACGTGACACTTTTCTTTGCTGATTGGCCGTGTCGGGTGGTGGAGGGTTACGACACATTTATAAATAAACGCGATCTAACCCAAAAACCTTTATTATGAATAATATTGGTCGCGAAAGCCTACGTGTTAAACTGGTCCTACCGTGTTTAAGGTCTGCTTTATGTTCACGAATGCGGTCCGAGACATGGCGTTTGGTTTCTCCAATGTAACTACTACCATAGAGGCAACTTAGTTTGTAGACACCAGGGTATTGTATGTCCGGAATCACATCTTTTACAGACGGAACCAGATCACGGATTTTATGTAATGTGTTGAAACGGACCTGGATCTTGTGTTTATTCAAGATTTTGGAGATCTTTTTGTGATCCCAGCAATGTAGGGTAAAGTGATGGTTTTGAAAGGCTCCTCAAGAGGGTTCTTCTTCATGGTTTGAGTGATAGCTTTGCTGATTGTATAGTCGGAGTAACCATTAGCCCTAAGAGCTTGGTGTACGTGCTTGAGTTCACTGTTTATGTGTTCCTGGTCGGATATGCATTGGGCTCTAAGATACAGAGTCTTGATGAGAGAATTCTTCTGTGATGGATGGTGGTGGGAATCCGGTTTCAGATAAGCATCCGTATGGGTAGCTTTCCTGTAGACAGAGTGGCTCATTGAACCATCAGGTCTCTTTTTAATTAGGACATCCAAAAAAGGTATCTTGCCATCTATTTCGACTTCCATGGTAAATCTGATGGCTGGGTGTATGGAATTGATGTGGTCGAAGAATTGGTCTAGAGCAGGCCGGCCATGTGGCCAGATGACAAAAGTGTCATCCACGTACTTCTTCCATAAGGTTGGGCGCAGAGTGGCAGTCTGGATGGCGTCAGTCTCAAATTTCTCCATGAAAATGTTAGCTATAACTGGAGAAAGGGGGGAGCCCATTGGGGTGCCCTCAGTTTGTTTGTAGAAAGTTCCATTCCAAGTGAAGTATGTATTGGTTAAACAGTGTCTCACCAGGGGGGGTACCTCAGTCTTTAGTCCTTGATGAACCAA
The DNA here is from genome assembly GCF_048934315.1 of Petromyzon marinus. Classification (NCBI taxonomy): domain Eukaryota; kingdom Metazoa; phylum Chordata; class Hyperoartia; order Petromyzontiformes; family Petromyzontidae; genus Petromyzon; species Petromyzon marinus. The sequence continues at coordinate 307,862 of NW_027423157.1, forward strand.
GTCTTCAATGATTGCAATGGTGTCAGGTACAGGAACCTTGGTGAATAAGGAAACTACATCAAAACTGACAAGCAGGTCGTCTGGGGACAGGGAAATACCCTTGATTGTTGATACCAGGTGAGTAGAATTTTGTACCGCAGAGGTGGTCTTTCCAGTGAAAGGATGCAGGATTTCAGACAAAAAACGAGCTAGTTTGTAGGTGGGGGAGCTGATAGTAGAGACTATGGGACGAAGAGGTGTATCAACTTTATGTATTTTTGGTAAGCCGTATAATCTTGGTGGCCTGGCAGCAGAAGGTTTCAACGAAAACTGTTTAGATTGATCAATTAATGCGGTTGAATCAGAAATTATTTTGTTGGTTTGTGTGACGAGGCTGTTGGTGGGATCTCTTTTTATTTTTGTATAACTACCATCGTCGAGTAATTCTTTAATTTTGTTGTTGTATTCTATTTTATCCATGATGACAGTAGCATTGCCTTTGTCAGCTGAGAGAACTACAATATCATTCCTCTTTTTTAATTTATATAATTCAAAACGCTCATCTTTGCTGAGGTTGCTAGCTGGCATCTTTTTTTTTATTGTTTTATATATATATTGTTGTTTCTCTTCAACGTGACTTTACCGAAAAAACTAAGAATATGAATTACTGCAGTCACGAAAGCTTTAAATCAAAATTTAGTTGGATCTCGTTTAATTTTAATGTAGGTACTTTCCTCTAGTAAATTTCTAATTTTATTATCATAATCGGCTCGTGACATCACTACAGTAGTGCGGCCTTTATCAGCTGCTAGGATTTGGATATCCTTATTTACACACAGCTCTCTTAAGACTTTTGCCTCGTTAGAGCTAAATCACGGATTTTGTGTACTGTGTTGAATCTGACCTGGATCTTGTTCTTCCAGACATACAGTACCCGGGCGTTTACAAACTAAAGTGCCTCTGTGGTAGTAGCTACATTGGAGAAACCAAAAGACATATCTCGGACCGCATCCGCGAACATAAAGCAGACTTGAAACACGGTAAGACGAACTCCTCTGCCGTGGCAGATCACTGTTACAATTCAGTGGGCTCACATGACATTGACTTCTCCAAGACGGAGGTTCTTTGCAAACCAACTGGCTACCATGAGAGATTCGTTCATGAGGCCATTCACATATACAAGCACAGAGACAATTTCAACCGAGAAGATGGATTCAGGCTTAGTAACCACTGGAAAGATGTGTTAAATCATTTCTGTTCTTAATTAATTGTAATTTTACGATGACCTTCAGACCGCAGCTCTTCCGCCAGCATTGCCTCTTAATACCTCTCACACCACGGTTAATGGTATGGTTTACAACATGGAGTATACTAGGGCTTCGCAGCTGTCTCTCTCCCCCTCCTCTGTTCCGACCATGGACGAACTCGTCCGTCTGAACGGGGCCCGTAGCTATCCGTGGTACGGAAATTTGAGGGTAAGAATCCACCCATTTTGTCGCCATATAGCATTGTGATATATAACGACTTATGGTTGGTAGCTTAGCTGATTGGAGAATATAGAGTTTATTGATAACATGAAGGTAATTTATATTTTAGTTTTTATTGGTTCACTATATAGTACTGTGAATAGCTCAGATGTGTAGTCATTTCTGTGACCAATCACTAGCAAATCACCCAGTTATTTCAATGCTAAATTCGCCTAGTTATTTCAATGCTAAATTCTCCTGTTTGATTTGTACTAAGTGCCTCGGTGAATGTGTATGCTCTGACTTCAACGTAACTATTTCTGTAGCAGTTACAAGCGAATCACTCAGCCATTTCAATGCTAAATTCTATGCTAATCCCATTGTCAAGGGGTGCCTCTGCGGATGTGTATGCCTTAACTTAGCTATTTCAATGCTAAATTCTATGCTAATTCCTTTTAACAATGGGTGCCTCTGCGGATGTGTATGCTTTAACTTTTAACATAGCTATTTCTGTGACCAGTCACAAGCTAATCATTCAGCCATTTCAATGCTAAATTTCATGCTAATTCCTTCGTCAAGGCTCTTTGTTCCTCTCACACAGCTTAAAAGCCGTGATCTGAACGTGGCTCTCTCACTCCAGCGCTGTCCTACCAGACAGTCTCGCCCCCTTCACCTGATGAAGGCCGCTTGTGTTGTGGCAGAAACGTTGTGAGAATATTATTGTGTTATTTTATTTTATCAATTTATTATTTTATTCTCATTCTACGTGACTTTACCGAAAGAACCAAAGAAGATGAATCATTGCAGTCACGAAAGCTTTAAATCGAAATTTAACCGCCTCTACGGGGAGGGATTCCACACATCCTTAAGATCATTCAACAGACTTCGGGATAAGAAGGCTCAACTGATCGAGTCTCTCACCTTTCTGAAGAGATGCCGCGACTCTAAGGTAATACCAACCGCATTTACACTAACCTCTGCTGTTGCAACTTCTCTCAATGCAAAACGAATTCTAGCTAGAACTAGCTTCGCTCTTATCTCGGAAAAAATCAGACTTACACGCACCGAACTCGATCAGTTAGACAAGACACTCTACAAATCGCACTTAAAATTGACAGCAACAATGTCTACATCGGATTGGGAACATGTAGACAATATGACTACCTCTTCGGCTGCCACTATGTCGAACAAATGTAGGGACAATTTGATTTCCAAATTCAATCACCTCTCCAGCAAAAAATCGGATCCACACACCGAAAAGATAGACGTCAACAAAGTCGTAATTAATCGCAGTAACAGTTCCATTTCTGATGGTCTGAAATCCGTTTTAGCTAAAGGTCTAAACTTTGCTGTCACACCGAGACACTTACCGGTTAATGATATCATTGCCCATGTCGACGTTGCACTCAAGGGCTTGAGTCACATCTCTGCAGACGTAGCAAGATCTGAAATCGCTGCAACCCTCAAAAACGCTAAGTTGCCACCTAGCAACATCAGCAAAGACGAACGTTTTGAATTATCTCAATTAAAAAAGAGGGATGATATTGTCGTTCTCTCAGCCGACAAAGGCAATGCCACTGTCATCATGGACAAAACAGAATATAACAACAAAATTCAAGAACTACTCAACGATGGCAGCTATACAAAAATAAAAAGAGATCCCACCAACAGCCTGGTCACCAAAACGAACAAAATTATCTCTGATTCAACAGCATTAATTGATGAGAACAAACAGTTCTCGTTGAAACCCTCTGCTGCCAGACCACCAAGATTATATGGCCTTCCAAAGATACACAAAGAAGATACACCCCTTCGTCCCATCGTCTCTACTATCAGCTCCCCCACCTACAAACTGGCACGTTTTCTGGCTGATATACTGCGACCTTTCACTGGAAAAACCACCTCTGCGGTACTAAATTCTACTCACCTGGTATCGACAATCAAAGACATTTCCCTGTCCCCAAACGACCTGCTTGTCAGTTTTGATGTGGTGTCCTTGTTCACCAAAGTCCCGGTACCTGACACCATCGCTATCATTGAAGACCTGGTTCATCAAGGACTGCATACTGATGTACCCCCCCTGGTGAGACATTGCTTAACCAACACATACTTCACCTGGAATGGAACTTTCTACAAACAAACTGAGGGCACCCCAATGGGCTCCCCCCTATCTCCGGTTGTAGCCAACGTATTCATAGAAAAATTTGAAACTGACGCCATCCAGACTGCCACTCTACGCCCGACCTTATGGAAGAGGTACGTTGATGACACCTTTGTCATCTGGCCACATGGCCAGCCTGCTCTAGACCAATTCCGCGACCACATCAATTCCATACACCCAGCCATCAGATTTACCATGGAGGTCGAAAAAGATGGCAAACTACCCTTTCTGGATGTCTTAATTAAAAGGAGACATGATGGTTCAATGAGCCACTCTGTCTACAGGAAAGCTACCCATACAGATGCTTACTTGAAACCGGATTCCCACCACCATCCATCCCAGAAGAACTGCCTCATCAAGACTCTATACCATAGAGCCCAATGCATTTCCGACCAGGAACACATTACCAGTGAACTCAAGCACGTACACCAGGCTCTCAGGGCTAATGGCTACTCCGACTACACAATCCACAAAGCCATCACTCCAGTCATGAAGAAGGATCCTCTTGTGGAGCCACTCAAAACCATCACCTTACGCTACATTGCAGGGGTCACTAAAAAGATCTCCAAAATCCTGAATAAACACAAGATCCAGGTCCGATTCAACACAGTACACAAAATCCGTGATTTAGTTCCATCTGTAAAAGATGCTCTTCCAGACATACAGTACCCGGGCGTTTACAAACTAAAGTGCCTCTGTGGTAGTAGCTACATTGGAGAAACCAAAAGACATATCTCGGACCGCATCCGTGAACATAAAGCAGACTTGAAACACGGTAAGACGAACTCCTCTGCCGTGGCAGATCACTGTTACAATTCAGTGGGCTCACATGACATTGACTTCTCCAAGACGGAGGTTCTTTGCAAACCAACTGGCTACCATGAGAGATTCGTTCATGAGGCCATTCACATATACACGCACAGAGACAATTTCAACCGAGAAGATGGATTCAGGCTTAGTAACCACTGGAAAGATGTGTTAAATCATTTCTGTTCTTAATTAATTGTAATTTTACGATGACCTTCAGACCGCAGCTCTTCCGCCAGCATTGCCTCTTAATACCTCTCACACCACGGTTAATGGTATGGTTTACAAAATGGAGTATACTAGGGCTTCGCAGCTGTCTCTCTCCCCCTCCTCTGTTCCGACCATGGACGAACTCGTCCGTCTGAACGGGGCCCGTAGCTATCCGTGGTACGGAAATTTGAGGGTAAGAATCCACCCATTTTTTCGCCATATAGCATTGTGATATATAACGACTTATGGTTGGTAGCTTAGCTGATTGGAGAATATAGAGTTTATTGATAACATGAAGGTAATTTATATTTTAGTTTTTATTGGTTCACTATATAGTACTGTGAATAGCTCAGATGTGTAATCATTTCTGTGACCAGTCACTAGCAAATCACCCAGTTATTTCAATGCTAAATTCGCCTAGTTATTTCAATGCTAAATTCTCCTGTTTGATTTGTACTAAGTGCCTCGGTGAATGTGTATGCTCTGACTTCAACGTAACTATTTCTGTAGCAGTTACAAGCGAATCACTCAGCCATTTCAATGCTAAATTCTATGCTAATCCCATTGTCAAGGGGTGCCTCTGCGGATGTGTATGCCTTAACTTAGCTATTTCAATGCTAAATTCTATGCTAATTCCTTTTAACAATGGGTGCCTCTGCGGATGTGTATGCTTTAACTTTTAACATAGCTATTTCTGTGACCAGTCACAAGCTAATCATTCAGCCATTTCAATGCTAAATTTCATGCTAATTCCTTCGTCAAGGCTCTTTGTTCCTCTCACACAGCTTAAAAGCCGTGATCTGAACGTGGCTCTCTCACTCCAGCGCTGTCCTACCAGACAGTCTCGCCCCCTTCACCTGATGAAGGCCGCTTGTGTTGTGGCCGAAACGTCGTGAGAATATTATTGTGTTATTTTATTTTATCAATTTATTATTTTATTCTCATTCTACGTGACTTTACCGAAAGAACCAAAGAAGATGAATCATTGCAGTCACGAAAGCTTTAAATCGAAATTTAACCGCCTCTACGGGGAGGGATTCCACACATCCTTAAGATCATTCAACAGACTTCGGGATAAGAAGGCTCAACTAATCGAGTCTCTCACCTTTCTGAAGAGATGCCGCGACTCTAAGGTAATACCAACCGCATTTACACTAACCTCTGCTGTTGCAACTTCTCTCAATGCAAAACGAATTCTAGCTAGAACTAGCTTCGCTCTTATCTCGGAAAAAATCAGACTTACACGCACCGAACTCGATCAGTTAGACAAGACACTCTACAAATCGCACTTAAAATTGACAGCAACAATGTCTACATCGGATTGGGAACATGTAGACAATATGACTACCTCTTCGGCTGCCACTATGTCGAACAAATGTAGGGACAATTTGATTTCCAAATTCAATCACCTCTCCAGCAAAAAATCGGATCCACACACCGAAAAGATAGACGTCAACAAAGTCGTAATTAATCGCAGTAACAGTTCCATTTCTGATGGTCTGAAATCCGTTTTAGCTAAAGGTCTAAACTTTGCTGTCACACCGAGACACTTACCGGTTAATGATATCATTGCCCATGTCGACGTTGCACTCAAGGGCTTGAGTCACATCTCTGCAGACGTAGCAAGATCTGAAATCGCTGCAACCCTCAAAAACGCTAAGTTGCCACCTAGCAACATCAGCAAAGACGAACGTTTTGAATTATCTCAATTAAAAAAGAGGGATGATATTGTCGTTCTCTCAGCCGACAAAGGCAATGCCACTGTCATCATGGACAAAACAGAATATAACAACAAAATTCAAGAACTACTCAACGATGGCAGCTATACAAAAATAAAAAGAGATCCCACCAACAGCCTGGTCACCAAAACGAACAAAATTATCTCTGATTCAACAGCATTAATTGATGAGAACAAACAGTTCTCGTTGAAACCCTCTGCTGCCAGACCACCAAGATTATATGGCCTTCCAAAGATACACAAAGAAGATACACCCCTTCGTCCCATCGTCTCTACTATCAGCTCCCCCACCTACAAACTGGCACGTTTTCTGGCTGATATACTGCGACCTTTCACTGGAAAAACCACCTCTGCGGTACTAAATTCTACTCACCTGGTATCGACAATCAAAGACATTTCCCTGTCCCCAAACGACCTGCTTGTCAGTTTTGATGTGGTGTCCTTGTTCACCAAAGTCCCGGTACCTGACACCATCGCTATCATTGAAGACCTGGTTCATCAAGGACTGCATACTGATGTACCCCCCCTGGTGAGACATTGCTTAACCAACACATACTTCACCTGGAATGGAACTTTCTACAAACAAACTGAGGGCACCCCAATGGGCTCCCCCCTATCTCCGGTTGTAGCCAACGTATTCATAGAAAAATTTGAAACTGACGCCATCCAGACTGCCACTCTACGCCCGACCTTATGGAAGAGGTACGTTGATGACACCTTTGTCATCTGGCCACATGGCCAGCCTGCTCTAGACCAATTCCGCGACCACATCAATTCCATACACCCAGCCATCAGATTTACCATGGAGGTCGAAAAAGATGGCAAACTACCCTTTCTGGATGTCTTAATTAAAAGGAGACATGATGGTTCAATGAGCCACTCTGTCTACAGGAAAGCTACCCATACAGATGCTTACTTGAAACCGGATTCCCACCACCATCCATCCCAGAAGAACTGCCTCATCAAGACTCTATACCATAGAGCCCAATGCATTTCCGACCAGGAACCCATTACCAGTGAACTCAAGCACGTACACCAGGCTCTCAGGGCTAATGGCTACTCCGACTACACAATCCGCAAAGCCATCACTCCAGTCATGAAGAAGGATCCTCTTGTGGAGCCACTCAAAACCATCACCTTACGCTACATTGCAGGGGTCACTAAAAAGATCTCCAAAATCCTGAATAAACACAAGATCCAGGTCCGATTCAACACAGTACACAAAATCCGTGATTTAGTTCCATCTGTAAAATATGCTCTTCCAGACATACAGTACCCGGGCGTTTACAAACTAAAGTGCCTCTGTGGTAGTAGCTACATTGGAGAAACCAAAAGACATATCTCGGACCGCATCCGCGAACATAAAGCAGACTTGAAACACGGTAAGACGAACTCCTCTGCCGTGGCAGATCACTGTTACAATTCAGTGGGCTCACATGACATTGACTTCTCCAAGACGGAGGTTCTTTGCAAACCAACTGGCTACCATGAGAGATTCGTTCATGAGGCCATTCATATATACACGCACAGAGACAATTTCAACCGAGAAGATGGATTCAGGCTTAGTAACCACTGGAAAGATGTGTTAAATCATTTCTGTTCTTAATTAATTGTAATTTTACGATGACCTTCAGACCGCAGCTCTTCCGCCAGCATTGCCTCTTAATACCTCTCACACCACGGTTAATGGTATGGTTTACAACATGGAGTATACTAGGGCTTCGCAGCTGTCTCTCTCCCCCTCCTCTGTTCCGACCATGGACGAACTCGTCCGTCTGAACGGGGCCCGTAGCTATCCGTGGTACGGAAATTTGAGGGTAAGAATCCACCCATTTTTTCGCCATATAGCATTGTGATATATAACGACTTATGGTTGGTAGCTTAGCTGATTGGAGAATATAGAGTTTATTGATAACATGAAGGTAATTTATATTTTAGTTTTTATTGGTTCACTATATAGTACTGTGAATAGCTCAGATGTGTAATCATTTCTGTGACCAGTCACTAGCAAATCACCCAGTTATTTCAATGCTAAATTCGCCTAGTTATTTCAATGCTAAATTCTCCTGTTTGATTTGTACTAAGTGCCTCGGTGAATGTGTATGCTCTGACTTCAACGTAACTATTTCTGTAGCAGTTACAAGCGAATCACTCAGCCATTTCAATGCTAAATTCTATGCTAATCCCATTGTCAAGGGGTGCCTCTGCGGATGTGTATGCCTTAACTTAGCTATTTCAATGCTAAATTCTATGCTAATTCCTTTTAACAATGGGTGCCTCTGCGGATGTGTATGCTTTAACTTTTAACATAGCTATTTCTGTGACCAGTCACAAGCTAATCATTCAGCCATTTCAATGCTAAATTTCATGCTAATTCCTTCGTCAAGGCTCTTTGTTCCTCTCACACAGCTTAAAAGCCGTGATCTGAACGTGGCTCTCTCACTCCAGCGCTGTCCTACCAGACAGTCTCGCCCCCTTCACCTGATGAAGGCCGCTTGTGTTGTGGCCGAAACGTCGTGAGAATATTATTGTGTTATTTTATTTTATCAATTTATTATTTTATTCTCATTCTACGTGACTTTACCGAAAGAACCAAAGAAGATGAATCATTGCAGTCACGAAAGCTTTAAATCGAAATTTAACCGCCTCTATGGGGAGGGATTCCACACATCCTTAAGATCATTCAACAGACTTCGGGATAAGAAGGCTCAACTAATCGAGTCTCTCACCTTTCTGAAGAGATGCCGCGACTCTAAGGTAATACCAACCGCATTTACACTAACCTCTGCTGTTGCAACTTCTCTCAATGCAAAACGAATTCTAGCTAGAACTAGCTTCGCTCTTATCTCGGAAAAAATCAGACTTACACGCACCGAACTCGATCAGTTAGACAAGACACTCTACAAATCGCACTTAAAATTGACAGCAACAATGTCTACATCGGATTGGGAACATGTAGACAATATGACTACCTCTTCGGCTGCCACTATGTCGAACAAATGTAGGGACAATTTGATTTCCAAATTCAATCACCTCTCCAGCAAAAAATCGGATCCACACACCGAAAAGATAGACGTCAACAAAGTCGTAATTAATCGCAGTAACAGTTCCATTTCTGATGGTCTGAAATCCGTTTTAGCTAAAGGTCTAAACTTTGCTGTCACACCGAGACACTTACCGGTTAATGATATCATTGCCCATGTCGACGTTGCACTCAAGGGCTTGAGTCACATCTCTGCAGACGTAGCAAGATCTGAAATCGCTGCAACCCTCAAAAACGCTAAGTTGCCACCTAGCAACATCAGCAAAGACGAACGTTTTGAATTATCTCAATTAAAAAAGAGGGATGATATTGTCGTTCTCTCAGCCGACAAAGGCAATGCCACTGTCATCATGGACAAAACAGAATATAACAACAAAATTCAAAAACTACTCAACGATGGCAGCTATACAAAAATAAAAAGAGATCCCACCAACAGCCTGGTCACCAAAACGAACAAAATTATCTCTGATTCAACAGCATTAATTGATGAGAACAAACAGTTCTCGTTGAAACCCTCTGCTGCCAGACCACCAAGATTATATGGCCTTCCAAAGATACACAAAGAAGATACACCCCTTCGTCCCATCGTCTCTACTATCAGCTCCCCCACCTACAAACTGGCACGTTTTCTGGCTGATATACTGCGACCTTTCACTGGAAAAACCACCTCTGCGGTACTAAATTCTACTCACCTGGTATCGACAATCAAAGACATTTCCCTGTCCCCAAACGACCTGCTTGTCAGTTTTGATGTGGTGTCCTTGTTCACCAAAGTCCCGGTACCTGACACCATCGCTATCATTGAAGACCTGGTTCATCAAGGACTGCATACTGATGTACCCCCCCTGGTAAGACATTGCTTAACCAACACATACTTCACCTGGAATGGAACTTTCTACAAACAAACTGAGGGCACCCCAATGGGCTCCCCCCTATCTCCGGTTGTAGCCAACGTATTCATGGAAAAATTTGAAACTGACGCCATCCAGACTGCCACTCTACGCCCGACCTTATGGAAGAGGTACGTTGATGACACCTTTGTCATCTGGCCACATGGCCAGCCTGCTCTAGACCAATTCCGCGACCACATCAATTCCATACACCCAGCCATCAGATTTACCATGGAGGTCGAAAAAGATGGCAAACTACCCTTTCTGGATGTCTTAATTAAAAGGAGACATGATGGTTCAATGAGCCACTCTGTCTACAGGAAAGCTACCCATACAGATGCTTACTTGAAACCGGATTCCCACCACCATCCATCCCAGAAGAACTGCCTCATCAAGACTCTATACCATAGAGCCCAATGCATTTCCGACCAGGAACACATTACCAGTGAACTCAAGCACGTACACCAGGCTCTCAGGGCTAATGGCTACTCCGACTACACAATCCGCAAAGCCATCACTCCAGTCATGAAGAAGGATCCTCTTGTGGAGCCACTCAAAACCATCACCTTACGCTACATTGCAGGGGTCACTAAAAAGATCTCCAAAATCCTGAATAAACACAAGATCCAGGTCCGATTCAACACAGTACACAAAATCCGTGATTTAGTTCCATCTGTAAAAGATGCTCTTCCAGACATACAGTACCCGGGCGTTTACAAACTAAAGTGCCTCTGTGGTAGTAGCTACATTGGAGAAACCAAAAGACATATCTCGGACCGCATCCGCGAACATAAAGCAGACTTGAAACACGGTAAGACGAACTCCTCTGCCGTGGCAGATCACTGTTACAATTCAGTGGGCTCACATGACATTGACTTCTCCAAGACGGAGGTTCTTTGCAAACCAACTGGCTACCATGAGAGATTCGTTCATGAGGCCATTCACATATACACGCACAGAGACAATTTCAACCGAGAAGATGGATTCAGGCTTAGTAACCACTGGAAAGATGTGTTAAATCATTTCTGTTCTTAATTCATTGTAATTTTACGATGACCTTCAGACCGCAGCTCTTCCGCCAGCATTGCCTCTTAATACCTCTCACACCACGGTTAATGGTATGGTTTACAACATGGAGTATACTAGGGCTTCGCAGCTGTCTCTCTCCCCCTCCTCTGTTCCGACCATGGACGAACTCGTCCGTCTGAACGGGGCCCGTAGCTATCCGTGGTACGGAAATTTGAGGGTAAGAATCCACCCATTTTTTCGCCATATAGCATTGTGATATATAACGACTTATGGTTGGTAGCTTAGCTGATTGGAGAATATAGAGTTTATTGATACCATGAAGGTAATTTATATTTTAGTTTTTATTGGTTCACTATATAGTACTGTGAATAGCTCAGATGTGTAGTCATTTCTGTGACCAGTCACTAGCAAATCACCCAGTTATTTCAATGCTAAATTCGCCTAGTTATTTCAATGCTAAATTCTCCTGTTTGATTTGTACTAAGTGCCTCGGTGAATGTGTATGCTCTGACTTCAACGTAACTATTTCTGTAGCAGTTACAAGCGAATCACTCAGCCATTTCAATGCTAAATTCTATGCTAATCCCATTGTCAAGGGGTGCCTCTGCGGATGTGTATGCCTTAACTTAGCTATTTCAATGCTAAATTCTATGCTAATTTCTTTTAACAATGGGTGCCTCTGCGGATGTGTATGCTTTAACTTTTAACATAGCTATTTCTGTGACCAGTCACAAGCTAATCATTCAGCCATTTCAATGCTAAATTTTATGCTAATTCCTTCGTCAAGGCTCTTTGTTCCTCTCACACAGCTTAAAAGCCGTGATCTAAACGTGGCTCTCTCACTCCAGCGCTGTCCTACCAGACAGTCTCGCCCCCTTCACCTGATGAAGGCCGCTTGTGTTGTGGCCGAAACGTCGTGAGAATATTAATGTGTTATTTTATTTTATCAATTTATTATTTTATTCTCATTCTACGTGACTTTACCGAAAGAACCAAAGAAGATGAATCATTGCAGTCACGAAAGCTTTAAATCGAAATCATCCTAACCATCTGTATAATCAATCACCATCTGTATCATCACCACCAAAGCAAAGACTCCCCATATAGCCCGAATAGACTGTTGGGGCAAGTGCTGTTAGCGAGTACCTGTGAAGGCCAGGATGGCACACGAGGGGTGGGTGGCCAACACCACGCCCCGCCACCTTTGTCTCCCCAGTAGTGATGTTTACACCATACCAGGTACTCATTTGAGGCTGAGTCGACCTAGGGGAGGCCCATGACCGGTTCAGAGAGTCGTTACCTGCGTTGGGCATGAGCGAGAATTTAACTCGGGTTGCCGGGTTCGTAGCGCAGCGTGCTAAACGCTACACTACCGCTACCCACCACCTGTATCACCATCATCTTCCAGAGTTAATACATTTCATGTCAATAGCTGGAAATGTTTGTATTTGTAATTTAAAAAATGCATAAGTAGTTGTCACTCACTCACCCACACTCAAACGGTCAGAAAGGACTGAAAAATGAAATATCTTCAGAACCCAACATCCTGAAACTAAATTAATTATTTCAATTTTACCAAGTAAGGCCCACTGAACTATATCGCACACTCAGGAGTCCTGATTCCACTTCTGGGAGTCTCAAGTCCAACGCCATGGAATTGTATATGTTTAAACATGTGCGTGCATGTGTGTTTGTGTGCACGTATGTGTGCATGTGTGCCTTCATATGCACATGCGTGTATGCACGTGCGTGTGTATGCACGTGCGTGTGTAAAATAACTTTAGCCATGACATTTGGGATATGTTAGGTTTAGGGTTAAGAGCTTTGCGCACGTATGGCTGAGTGATTAGCTTGTGACTGGTCACAGAAAAGGCTATGTTAAAGTTAAAGCATACACATCCGCAAAGGCACCCCTTGACAAAGGAATTAGCATAGAATTTAGCATTGAAATAGCTAAGTTAAAGTATACACATCGGCAGAGGCACTCCTTGACAAAGGAATTAGCATAGAATTTAGCATTGAAATAGCTGAGTGATTAGCTTGTAACTGGTCACAGAAATGGCTATGTTAAAGTCAGAGCATATACATTCACCGAGGCAATTAGTACAAATCAAACAGGAGAATTTAGCATTGAAATAACTAGGCGAATTTAGCATTGAAATAACTGAGTGATTAGCCTGTGACTGGTCACAGAAATGGCTTTGTTGAAGTTAAGGCCTACACATCTGAGCTATTCACAGTAACTGGGTATACAATACAATATATAGTGAATACTATATAGTGAACCAATAAAAAATACTAAAATATAAATTACCTCAATGTTATCAATAAACTCTATATTCTCCAATCAGCTAAGCTACCAACAATAAGTCGTTATATATCACAATGCTATATGGCGAAAAATGGGTGGATTCTTACCCTCAACTTTAGCAACACGGATAGCTACGGGTCCCGTTCAGACGGACGAGTTCATCCATGGTCGGAACAGAGGAGGGGGAGAGAGACAGCTGTGAGGCGCTGTTATACTCCATGTTGTAAACCATACCATTAACCGTGGTGTGAGAGGTATTAAGAGTCAATGCCAGCGAAAGAGCTGCGGTCTGAAGGTCATCGTAAAATACAATTAATTAAGAACGGAAATGGTTTAAAACATCTTTCCAATGGTTACTAAGCCAGAATCCATCTTCTCGATTGAAATTGTCTCTGTGCTTGTATATGTGAATGGCTTCATGAACGAATCTCTCATGGTAGCCGGTTGGTTTGCAAAGAACCTCCGTCTTGGAGAAGTCAATGTCATGTGAGCCCACTGAATTATAACAGTGATCTGCCACGGCAGAGGAGTTCATCCTACCGTGTTTCAAGTCTGCTTTATGTTCGCGGATGCGGTCCGAGATATGTCGTTTGGTTTCTCCAATGTAGCTACTACCACAGAGGCACTTTAGTTTGGTAAATGCCCGGGTACTGTATGTCTGGAACAGCATTTTTACAGATGGAACTAGATCACGGATTTTATGTACTGTGTTGAATCGGACCTGGATCTTGTGTTTATTCAGGATTTTGGAGATCTTTTTAGTGACCCCTGCAATGTAGGGTAAGGTGATGGTTTTGAATGGCTCCTCAAGAGGATCCTTCTTCATGGCTGGAGTGATGGCTTTGCGGATTGTGTAGTCGGAGTAACCATTAGCCTTGAGAGCTTGGTGTACATGCTTGAGTTCACTGGTAATGTGTTCCTGGTCGGAAATGCATTGGGCTCTATGGTATAGAGTCTTGATGAGGGAGTTCTTCTGGGATGGATGGTGGTGGGAATCCGGTTTCAAGTAAGCATCTGTATGGGTAGCTTTCCTGTAGACAGAGTGGCTCATTGAACCATCATGTCTCCTTTTAATTAAGACATCCAAAAAGGGTAGTTTGCCATCTTTTTCGACCTCCATGGTAAATCTGATGGCTGGGTGTATGGAATTGATGTGGTCGCGGAATTGGTCTAGAGCAGGCTGGCCATGTGGCCAGATGACAAAGGTGTCATCCACATACCTCTTCCATAAGGTCGGGCGTAGAGTGGCAGTCTGGATGGCGTCAGTTTCAAATTTTCTACAAACAAACTGAGGGCACCCCAATGGGCTCCCCCCTATCTCCGGTTGTAGCCAACGTATTCATGGAAAAATTTGAAACTGACGCCATCCAGACTGCCACTCTACGCCCGACCTTATGGAACAGGTACGTGGATGACACCTTTGTCATCTAGCCACATGGCCAGCCTGCTCTAGACCAATTCCGCGACCACATCAATTCCATACACCCAGCCATCAGATTTACCATGGAGGTCGAAAAAGATGGCAAACTACCCTTTATGGATGTCTTAATTAAAAGGAGACATGATGGTTCAATGAGCCACTCTGTCTACAGGAAAGCTACCCATACAGATGCTTACTTGAAACCGGATTCCCACCACCATCCATCCCAGAAGAACTCCCTCATCAAGACTCTATACCATACAGCCCAATGCATTTCCGACCAGGAACACATTACCAGTGAACTCAAGTACGTACACCAGGCTCTCAGGGCTAATGGTTACTCCGACTACACAATCCGCAAAGCCATCACTCCAGCCATGAAGAAGGATCCTCTTGTGGAGCCACTCAAAACCATCACCTTACCCTACATTGCAGGGGTCACTAAAAAGATCTCCAAAATCCTGAATAAACACAAGATCCAGGTCCGATTCAACACAGTACATAAAATCCGTGATCTAGTTCCATCTGTAAAAGATGCTGTTTCAGACATACAGTACCCGGGCGTTTACAAACTAAAGTGCCTCTGTGGTAGTAGCTACATTGGAGAAACCAAACGACATATCTCGGACCGCATCCGCGAACATAAAGCAGACTTGAAACACGGTAGGACGAACTCCTCTGCCGTGGCAGATCACTGTTATAATTTAGTGGGCTCACATGACATTGACTTCTCCAAGACGGAGGTTCTTTGCAAACCAACCGGCTACCATGAGAGATTCGTTCATGAAGCCATTCACATATACAAGCACAGAGACAATTTCAATCGAGAAGATGGATTCTGGCTTAGTAACCATTGGAAAGATGTTTTAAACCATTTCCGTTCTTAATTAATTGTATTTTACGATGACCTTTAGACCGCAGCTCTTTCGCTGGCATTGACTCTTAATACCTCTCACACCACGGTTAATGGTATGGTTTACAACATGGAGTATAACAGCGCCTCGCAGCTGTCTCTCTCCCCCTCCTCTGTTCCGACCATGGATGAACTCGTCCGTCTGAACGGGACCCGTAGCTATCCGTGTTGCTAAAGTTGAGGGTAAGAATCCACCCATTTTTCGCCATATAGCATTGTGATATATAACGACTTATTGTTGGTAGCTTAGCTGATTGGAGAATATAGAGTTTATTGATAACATTGAGGTAATTTATATTTTAGTATTTTTTATTGGTTCACTATATAGTATTCATTTTATATTGTATTGTATACCCAGTTACTGTGAATAGCTCAGATGTGTAGGCCTTAACTTCAACAAAGCCGTTTCTGTGACCAGTCAGAAGCTAATCACTCAGTTATTTCAATGCTAAATTCGCCTAGTTATTTCAATGCTAAATTCTCCTGTTTGATTTGTACTAGTTGCTTCGGTGAATGTATATGCTCTGACTTTAACATGGCTATTTCTGTGACCAGTTACAAGCTAATCACTCAGCTATTTCAATGCTAAATTCTATGCTAATTCCTTTGTCAAGGAGTGCCTCTGCCGATGTGTATACTTTAACTTAGCTATTTCAATGCTAAATTCTATGCTAATTCCTTTGTCAAGGGGTGCCTTTGCAGATGTGTATGCTTTAACTTTAACATAGCCTTTTCTGTGACCAGTCACAAGCTAATCACTCAGCCATTTCAATGCTAAATAATATGCTAATTCCTTTGTCAAGGCGCTTTGTTTCTTCTCACACAGCTTAAAGGTCGTGATCTCAGCGTGGCTTTCTCACTCCAGCGCTGTCCTCCAGACAGTCTCGTCCCCTTCACCTGATGAAGGCCGCTTGTGTTGTGGCCGAAACGTCGTGAGAATATTATTGTTATTTTATTTTATCAATTTATTATTTTATTCTCATTCTACATGACTTTACCGAAAGAACCAAAGAAGATGGATATAATATATTGCACGGCAAGTGAGCAGTGATGTCACATTAGTCACATTAGTGACGTCACTGTTCACGTCACCCGCATCCAGTAGCGTCACGCAGTGTGCCTACTGACGTCACGCATCCCCCACCCCCCAACCCTCCTTGTATGCCGTGTATCCCGCACAAATGCGCGGCTGGGGCGACGGGAAATAATGGATATAATATACTAGGCTACAAACTTTAAATTTGGCATGTGGCTAGCTTCCATACTGTACACAATGTAAAAAGTATAAAAAAATATACTTTTTTAATTTGAGGGGGGGGGAATAATGGATATAATATATTGCACAAGTGGCGTCACATCTGTGATGTCACCGGCATGCGGCAGCGTTACGCAGTGTGCCTGCTGACGTCACGCATCCCCCCCCCCACCCTCCGCGTAGGCCGTGTATTAATCCAAGACAAGAATCCAAGTCCCAGGCGAAGCCGGGTAGTAAAGCTAATCTCTGATCAATTATGTTCATCCTCAGGGAAGCCAATCAGCATCAATGGGAGGGCTAACAGCCAAGGAATTTCACCAGTGTGCTTTTTTGATCCACAAATCGTGTGACAGGAATCACTGCCGATTGAAATAAAATGCCTCTGCTTGATCACTGCTTGGTCACGTAAACACAAGTATTAAGAATCATAGTTCGATCACTGCTCGATCAATGCTCGATCACATAGACACATGTAATGTGGTGCCATGGTGGCGAGATGTTAACGACCTCGTCTGGTGTACAGAAGGTTGTGGGTTTGAGCCATGGCTGAAATAAATTTCCACGTGATAAGCCACTTCAATGAGCTATCATTTGTGGCCAGGACACGTCTGAAAAAGAGCTATGTCGTTCAGTGGGCCTAACCTGGTAAATTAGGAATTAATCGTTTTTTATTATCTAATTTGTCAACGCTCGACCAATGCTCGATCACATAGAAACAAATATTCAAAATGTAATTGCTCGATCACTGCTCGATCATATAGACGCATGTATTAAAAATGTCACACCGTGATCACTGCTCAATCAATGCTCGATCACATAGACACGTATTCAAAATGTCTTAGGTCGATCACTGCTCGATCACATAGACAGATGTATTCAAAATGTCATAGCTCGATCACTGCTTTAACACATAGACAGATGTATTCAAAATGTCATAGCTCGTTCTCGACTGACCCATACATGGTGGACACTAAGTATACGGTAGGTGCCACAAGTTGTGAGTCATGGAGTTAGTTGGCAACATTTGACCCGAGATCACTCAGCTTCATTATCTGTGGCGTCTAGGTGCTGTGGGTACGTGATCTCCACAAGCGGCTCGACAAGTAGTGACTTGAGTTCTCCGTGGGGGTCCGACGTGCTCGCTGTGCACTTCAGCATCGCATACGGGACCCACTTTGTCAACATCGCTAAGAAACATTGTTGACACAGTTAACTGACTTGGTAAACTTCGTTGACTAACATTAACGAGGTTTACCACGTCCGTAACATCGTTAACAAAGTCGTTGACAAGGTGAAGACCAACGACATCTCTTGTACCGTCACGGCGATATCTTCAGTGAGTACATTCTCCCCTCGCATTCATGCACACAGGCGCTGTAACAGAATTAAATTAATCTACGACAAAATTAATGATACATTATGTTCATGCTTAGGGAAGCCAATCAGGTACAATGGGAGGGCTGACAGCCAAAAAAATCCACCATTGGGCTTTTTTGATCTACAAATCGTCTTTTTTACGATACGTAAATCGTCTTACAGAAATCACTTTACCGATCAAAAAAATCACCTTTGCTTAATCACTGATTGATCACGTATACACAAGTATTAAATATCATAGCTCGATCACTACTAGATCAATGCTTCATCACACAGACACAAGAAATGGGGTGCCACAGAGGCGAGATGTTCACGACTTCGGCTGGTATACAGGAGGTTGTGGTTTTGATCCTAACCCTGACCCCTGCATATTCAGACTTTGCATGTTCTCACCCTGGTCGTGTGGGTTTTTCTCAGGTCCTCCATTATTTTTTCAAATTTTGAAACATGCATTTTGATTAATTGTCTGCTCTACAGTTCCACACGATAAAACAATTAGTTGCGCTATCATTTATGGCCAGGCTATAATTTTTGGATCAGGTTGCTTCCCAAGAAGCACAATATAGCTCAGTTGGCCTTACCTGGTAAAATAAAAAAAGTATAGTTTTTAGTTCATTGTCAAAATATCAGCTCAATTACTGCTCGAAAACATAAACATACTTATTCAAAATGTCAAAGCTCGATCACTACTCGATCAGATAGCCACATGTTAAAAATGTCATGGCTTGATCACTGCTCGAACAAATAGACACATGCTCGATCACTGCTCAATCAATGCTCAATCATATAGACACGTGTATTCGAAATGTCATAGCTCGAACACATAGACACCTGTATTAAAAATGTCATATCTGGATCACTGCTGAATCAATGATCAATAATTTCGACATACATATTAAAATGTCATAGCTTGATCACTATATTCTTGGTTCTTTCGGTACTGACCCGTACATGGTGGACACTGTACGTATACGTATAGGTGCCATAAGATGTGAGTCGTGGAGTTAGTTGGCAACATTGAACCCGAGCTCACTCTGCTTCATTATCTGTGGCGTCTAGGTGCTGTGGGTACGCGGTCTTGACAAGTAGTGACTTCAGTTCACCTTGAGGATCCGACGTACTCGCTGTGCACTTCAACATCGCATACGGGACCACACTTTGACAACATTGCCAAAAAACATCGTTGACAGTTAACTGACTTGGTAAATTTCGTTGACTAACATTAACGAGGTTGAACACGTCCGTAACATCGTTAACAAAGTCGTTGACAAGGTGAAGATCCACGACATCTCTTGTACCGTCAAGACCATGTCTCCCGTGAGTACATTTGCCCCTCGCATTCGTCGACACACATGCACATATGTTACACACACCCCCGTGTCGCCTTCACACAAACAAACACACAGATGAATGTCACCCTAGATTCATATGGACCGCTGGGGAAAGCATCGTTAGTGTGCTTCTATTTAGACTGAGGCAGCTAACGAGTGATCCTTTTGGTCCGCACCATGCTGCCTTTCCCTCCCCAGTGTTGATGTTTATACACCGCACTGGGTCATCAGTGAAAGCTTAGTCGACCTTTCTCTATTCCCTCACCCCCGCGTGGCCCCCTACAGCCGCCCCCCCCCCTGCCCGGGCGGGATAGGGGTGGGGGCACGGGAGGGGATGTGGGATCCACGGGGGGGGGGGCAGAGGGCAAGTGGGGGGGCGTCCCGTTGTGCTATTTTCCGTAGACTTGCAATACTTTGCAGTAATTGGTCGAAGCGGTATCCACACACGTGAAGTTAGGTATGGGGAGTGACACACGTGGGGAGGGGCACGGGGAGTGAGAAATAAGATGATGGTTACCATGGTGATCGTTATGGTGGTTATGATGAGGACGGTAATGATGATGGTGGTGGTGGTTGTAAGCTGTGATGTGATTAGAGTCTCACGTGCGCTGCTGTGATTTTGTTGCAGGGTGGAGAGAAGAGCAAGCCGACGGGAAGTGAGTACTGTAATTCCACACACAGACATACACACAGACACATGCACCTGTATACAAAGACAGATCCCCGTATAGCCTTAACAGACTATTGAGTCAAGTGCTGTTAGCGAGTTAGCACCTATGATGGGGTGGGTGGTCAGCACCGCATCCGGATGCCTTTGTCTCCCCAGTGTTGATGTTTATACGTTGCACGAGGTACTATTTTAAGTTTGAGTAGATGTAGGGGAGGCACACGACCGGTTTCATTTATTAGTCACTGATGGGTGTGAATGGGAATCGAACTCAGGTCGATCCCCACAGACACAACTGCTCCCAACCACTCATACAGACACTGCACATAGACACAAACAAAGACAGAAATCTTGTGTATAGCCTTGAAACACTGTAGGAGCAAGTGCTGTTAGTGAGCACCTATGACGGCCGGCACCGCACACGAGGGGTGGTTTGCCAGCACCACACTTGTTTGTCTTTGTCTCCCAAGTTGCGATGTTTACACACCGCATCAGATACTTTTTTGAGGCTGAGTGGACCTAGGGGAGGCCCCTAACCGACTCAGATAATAACAACAGCCCTCATTCGCCACTAAGTGACGGAGACGTCACCATGGCGCTTGTGCCAGGCCTGGTACACTGTGAGGCCACTTGAAGTGTCGAAGGCTTGCCGACAGGAGATCAGGGGACAGACCCCAGTGCGATGGGTTGACTGACTGAGATGACTGGCAGACGCACCACCTTTGCATCCTACTGTGCCAACTTGCTGCGTTTTAGTCATCCAGTGCACCGTCTGTTGTTGTGAGCGTCGCTCCTCTCACCCTCCTTTTTTGCTTGAGGGCAACTGCCACCAACTTCCCATAAGCATCCTTCACGAGCTTCCTCCATAGAGGCAGATCTTGACACTAGTGGTACCAGTCTTTGGCAAGTCCACTTAGTTCCGTATCCTCCTGCACTGCATCAGTCCATCTCTTCTCCAGGCCGTGCCACGCCCATTTAGCCCCCTCTATCTAGAAAACAGAGGCTGCTTGGGCATGCGGTGGCTGAGCAAGCAGGCTACATGACCCAGGCAATGCAGCCCTGCCCACCAGTGGAGCTCACTGTGAGCTCTTCACACATTCCAGCCTAGTTAAACCCAGGGTGGATCGTAGGCAGGCCAGTCTGAAAGTTTAAAGCTGGTTCAGATTTTGTATTTATTCCATCATTGGCCAAGAAGACCCAGCGCTTTGTGTCGAGTGACAGACCAGGTAGATACCCCAAAGTGTTACGAAGCTGATGAAAATATGCCGATTCGGAGTGACACCTCTGCTGCCAAATTGGAATTTTTGCATAAGCACACTATCCAGGTACGTAAACTTCTTCTCTCTACAACTACCCCATCACTGAAGAGTAGTTGAGGGGGCGGAGTATTAAATTACACAACATACTCAGCCGGGTGCTTACTTTTGGTGGTGCTGATGGTAAGGCCCCACCTCTTTGTCGCACGCTCCAGGCTTAGCAGCAGAACCTCCAACTATTTTTCAGTGTGAGCATCAACTTCCAAATTATCAGTATACATAACATGGTTGACCAGTAGGGAGCAATCCCTTGACCTCACCCAGGCATCAATCAGCCTCCCATTGTATCTGTAGCAAATAGAAAAAAATCCACCGGTACAGCCATAAAAAGCTTCTACAACTATGTGGTCGAAGATGATGCTAAATAATGTGTCAGCCAGAGTAGATCCCTGTCGCACCCCACTGTAAACAGGAAATTGCTCTGACTCCCAGGCATGCAACTTTATCCGGGCCTGCCCACCATCGTGAAGGTCCTTAATGATTGTGAGCAGCAGGTTAGGGACTCCTAAAATACGAATAACAATCCAGAGCCCTGGCCTACTGATTGTATCATAGGCCTTCACCAGGTCGGCGCTGCAACACTACACATGTAACGCATGGAATTGTTACACTTTTCAACCACACACACAGACACATTTTAATTAAAACATGTCCCTGATTTGTAAAAAAAAGAATCAGAGTACTAGTCATCAAATAGGCAATTGACACTTGGTCCAAAGAATATGTGATACTGTAATAGAAATACATGAATAGCTAAATTCAGAATTTTGGTTAATAAGGCATAACCCAGTGCACAATATGACATTCATGAAAAGGCAAACAGTGCAACAAAGGAAATCAGCTTTCAGTCTGTATCAGACGGTCTCTGACGCTAGTGTTGAGAAGGTGACATGGCAAGCGTTTAGAAACCCTCTGTGCCAGTGGATGTAAAGTCGTTACACACAGTGTCTTTCGAACAATACAACAGTCAGGTGCTTGATGCAGCTGGTGACTTTCCAGATGTGGTGGGGTATTGAGGATGTGCAGAACGATGAAATTGTACTTCTTTCTCGAATGTCAGTTGTTATCGGGCTTTGACGATGTGTAGCACGATGGATTTCCTTCAATATCCAACGTACAGAGGTGTCTTTACCATGATAATTATTCACAGGCTTGTTGGTTTACAGTCACGTTTTTCTAAACTCATCCGATTCATGGCACGTGACCTTGCAGCAGTTTTGAGCAATGCCTTTCCTTCTCCAAGTGGCACACATGTATCCTCTCTTTCCTCCAAGATTTCTTCTGCAAAACTCACTTTAACTCTTCTTAATTTCACTTGCCATATGTTTCGGCTCAATATAAATTGACAACTGCAAATCTTAAACTTTGCTTTTAAAATTTCCACTCTTTTACCACTATATCGTCTCCACTACTTAACCACTATACCTCTGAGTGGTTACTCAGCATTTCAGCCATTCTCGTGCAAGGAATGACTTCTGTTGAGAGCAACCTCACATGCACGGGAGCACATGCTATCCAACCAACATAAACATCAGGGTTGCCCCTGGCTCTCTGGCCCCTCTGGACACTCTCTGTGCTCCGGGCACCCCGGCCCTCCTCTTCTCCTCTCCTCCCTTCATCTTCTCTAATGTAGCCCACTAATATACTAATTGTATGAATGGACTAGTGTATAAGAATTAAAAGTGGATTTCTTATCCGATTCATGCTCTCTCTTGTGAAACAATGGACATCTTATAAATTTAGCCAGACCTCCACAGCTTGGTCATCAATCCATATTACTTTTTCGGAGATAACGGAAGTTTATCTATGTTTTGGCCTGGAGTTTCCAGACCTCGCAATCTTAATATGGCCTCCCCAGCCAGCCCATTA
Source organism: Petromyzon marinus (assembly GCF_048934315.1). Lineage (NCBI taxonomy): Eukaryota > Metazoa > Chordata > Hyperoartia > Petromyzontiformes > Petromyzontidae > Petromyzon > Petromyzon marinus. Next base: position 331,644 of record NW_027423157.1, read on the forward strand.
ATCTAATAAAGTTCTTTGGAGGAGGAGGTGTCTCCGGCATATGAGTCAACCTCCAGACCTCACTACAGTGTTATCATTGTTACATCGGTCTCAAGTTAAGTTAGATTCCTGTCAATGGTGCCAAGTTTCTTTACCAAAATAACATACAGGAAATACGCCTTTTGGCATCCTCTGGTCTAACACCGTTTGAGACGAGGCTCAAAAGAAAGCTGTCCCTGGTGTGGAACAATCAGTTTCAAGGACAATGCATATATTATCAGAGTATGTTTTTTGTTTGCATTCTGACCACAAGCATCGTGGTTAATGCAGACATGATTCCTTGTAAAAGGTTTCAGTTTGGTGTTTTAACATCTTAATACCTGTTTTTTTGCCAGAAAAAATGGGAAAAACCTATTATCATACTGGAAATACTCAAACACCCATTAACGAATCAATTGTGGTGCTGCTCTCTCCTCCCCATGTGACTCCCCAGACCGTCGCTCGAAGAGGCAGCACAAGAGGATGCTCTGTGCTGCAAAACTAGAAGCTGAGCGCCACATTCGGGAGCTTGAGATGATCCTGATGGATCATTGTGCACAGCAGCAGGCCAAGTATCAGCGGGAGCTGCTGGAATTCCAGAACAGCACCGAGCTGAAGAACTTCATCATCCACCACCAGCAGCAGCAGTAGCAAAAGGCAGAAGAGCAGCAGGAGGCAAACGTCAACACTAATAATGAGGATGTGCAGCAGACATGTCAGAATAGCAACAAGGTTGAGAACGAGATGGAAGAGATGGAGAAAGTGGGGGAGAGAAATGGTATGAAGAGAAAACGTGGGAGTAGGAAGAAACATAAGAACAAGAAGAAAGTTCTGGAGGAGACAGTGAAAGAAGAGGTGGCTGAGAGAGAGGAGAGTGAGGGAGAGCCCATGCAGGAAGTGGTGGAGGTTGGGACGATTGAGGTAGAGATGATTGAGGCAGTGGCTTTGGAGGATGTGATGAATGAGGTAGAGTTGAATAAGGTAGAGGTGTTAGAAGGAGATGGCAAGCGGGAATTAGCAAATGAGGCAGAGGTAGCGGTGATTAAGGTAGAAGCAGTGGCCAAGCAGGAAGTGGTGACAGATATAGCGGCCAATGTCATAGAGGGGATTGAGAGAGATGCAAAACAGGTATTAGCAGAAGAGATAGAGCCAAATGAGGTCGATTGGAATGAGGGAATGGCCACACAGGAAGTGGTGGAGAAAGTTGAGAATGTTGTGGAGACAAAGAAAGAGGGAGAGGTTGGTGTTCAGAGGAAACGTAGGAATAGGAAGCTACGAAGGATTGAGATGAAAGTTCGGGAAGTAGAAGAGATGAAGGTAAACGAGATTGAGAGAGAGGGGAATGATGGAGAGCCCAAGAAGGCAGTGGCGAGTGAGGTAGAGGTAGCGGTGATTGAGGTAGATGCAGTGGCCACACAGGAATTTGTGAAAGAGGTAGTGGCCAATGTCGTAGAAGGGATTGAGAGAGATGCCAAGGAGAACTTAGGGAAAGAGGTAGAGGCAAGTGAGGTAGATGGGAATGAGGGAATAGCCAAACAGGAAGTGGCTAAGAAAGTTGATAATGTTGTGGAGACAAAGAAAGAGGGAGAGGATGGTGTTCAGAGGAAACGTAGGAATAGGAAGCTACGAAGGACTGAGATGAAAGTTCGGGAAGTAGAAGAGATGAAGGAAAACGAGATTGAGGGAGAGAGGAATGATGTAGAGCCCAAGAAGGAAGTGGCGAGTGAGGTAGAGGTAGTGGTGATTGAGGTTGATGCAGTGGCCAAGCAGGAAGTGGTGAAAGAGGTAGTGGCCAATGTCGTAGAAGGGATTGAGAGAGATACAAAGCAGGAATTGGTGAAACAGGTCGAGGCAATTCAGGTCGACACGATCGGAGAAAAGGCCATGCAGGTCTTGATCAATGAGGTAGATACGAATGAGGTAAAGGCCAAACAGGAAATGGCAAAAAAAGTTGAGAACGTGGTGGAGGAGATAAAGCAGGAAGGGGCAAATGAGGTTGAGGCATATGAAGTAGATGCCATCCAGGAAGTGGCAAAAGAGGTAGAGGAGATTGAGGGAGAGGCCATGCAGGAAGTGGTTATGGAGGTAGAGCCGAATGAGTTAGAGGCGAATGATGTAGAGGTGATTGAGGTAGAAGTGGAGGTAGGGGCTATTGAGGTGGAGGAGAGTGAGGGGATTTTGGTAGAGGAGAATGATGTAGAGGCAAAAGAAGTAGGAGCTATTGAGTTAAAGGCAAATGAAGTAGAGCTGAAGGAGGTCGACACGATTGAAGACGATGCAAAGCAGCAAGTGGTGAATGAGGAAGGAAGATGTGAGCAACCTTGGAGGGCAGAGAGTGTTCAGGAAGAGAAGAAAGAGATTAAGCACATCCCATCTTCTAAGGGAGAGAGAAAGAACAGTTTCTGGCGTTGGGCAATTTGGAGCTTCAATGGCTGCACACGGCAGCGGGAGAAAGATGAGGAAGAGGAGAATGAACGAGGAGGAGACAGAGGGAAGAAGCACCAAGACCAGGAGCCGGGAAACAAGAAGAAAGAAAAGTGGTGGAGACTCCGCAGAGGGAGAAACTAGCGTGTTCTCCCAGACAGACATTGAGACGTGGTTGGATGGACATGGATATTTATATATATATTTCAATTGTAATAAAAACGTACTTATGTTTCTTGAACTCTACTTCTGGTACAAAATATGTATTACTGAAGCTATCAACAGAAGGTTTGTACAGGATTAACTGCACTTGTGGCAAATGTTATGTTGGGCAAACAGGACGAATTATCAGCACGAGACTAAAAGAACATCAGAGAAATATTAAATACACACGTGTCAACAAGAACACTCAATTGATTTTGATAATGTTGAAGTTATTTGCAAAACTAGCTATGACTGCCCAAGACTAATTAGAGAATCTATCGAAATTGAAATAAATAAAAATAATTTTAACCGTTTCGATAGCTACGAACTTAGTGCTGAGTGGAAGCAAATCATCAAATAATACATTGTTTTTAATGCATGCCTATACAGAGTACCATACTACAAGAGGGATTACTGTTGGTACGGCTATTTTAACACACACAATGGACAGAAAGGACAAGATCAAAGGGCTCGCAGAAGTGTGGTCACCACATCTATGCCTCTATATAAGGAACGAAACACGTGGACTTCTCCACAAATCTGGCCGTCGCCTGATGAAGCTGGTTGTAATTACTGGCAAAACGTCGTACTCAGATTGTAAATCTTGTGGCTTGGCTCTCCAACACACCGGTGTGTACTAGTGACGAATTGGCATGTTCTGTTTACGTGACAACCCTTACTAGTTGGCTGTGTCAAGTGGTGCCGGGTTTTAATGACATATTTACGCGATCTAACCCTATTCAGTTGCATGCAACCAAGTTACACTTATCGCTCAGGTATGGGGTCGCCTCAAGAAATGCTTGTAATCGATGTATTGATGATGATGCACCATGGTCCCCAGTCTCATATTGAACCCGAGACTCATGCAGTCTGTGCACTCCCAGCAGATAGTGACAGCGCAAAAGGGAGCGCGTCACCAGCATTAATTGAGTAACTCACTGGTTCGTTCATTTCGTCTTTCATCTGTTCATTCTTCAATTCATAGGTTCATTAAATTAGGTATTTATTAATTAATTAGACACTTAATCCATTTACTCATTCAGAAAATCATTGATCGCTTCTCTCAGTCTCCTTCCATGCATCAAGTCGTACGTGAAGTCACAGCTCAGTTCCCATTCGTGTTCAGCTATACAGGTGATGTCACGGCAGCTCTACACACAAAACAATGTCGTCCACGGTGGTGGAATATTGATTTGGTGCACTGCACTATAAACCAGTCAGCCATCCATAGGGAGTGTGGGGCCTGGTGCAAATCTCACCGTGTGGGATTCCTGAAGCCTTCAAACTAAACTGGAAGTCACGTAGATAGGTTCATACATAGCAAGGGTCACCAAAAAGATTTTCAAAATCATGAACAAACGAAAGATCCAGGTTCGATTTAACACAGTACATAAAATTCGTGATCTGATCCAATCTGTGAAGGATGTGATCCCTGACATGCAATACCCCCGGCGTCTACAAACTAATCTGTGTCTGTGGCAGTAGTTACATTGGGGAAACTAAGCGACATGTCTCGAACCGTGCTCGTGAACATGAGGCAGATCTGAAACACGGAAGGACCAATACCTCGGTCATGGCTGATCATTGTTTTAATGCGGTGGGCTCACAAAATTGATTTCTCTAAGATGAAGGTACTTGCAAACCCACTGGCTATCAACAAATATTCGTTCATGAAGCCATCCATATATACAGACGGACACAATTTCAACCGAGAAGATGGGTACAAACTTAGAAATCATTGGAAGGACGTTATCAACCAGTTTAAGGCATAACTGGCTGTGATGCTTCATGCCACCTTTCGATGTAAATTTAAAAAAATTCCCGTGGCTTCGGCTCTCCGATTTCACATTAACAGGTTGAATTTATCGCGCCAACGTGGCCAACTACGGATGCCGACCTCTACGTCGTGGTGGCTCTGCGATCTTACATTAACACGCTAATCTCTCACATTATCATCGCCACCCATGCACTCGTCGTGGACGCCGCTCTCCGAGCTTACATCATCATGCTAATGTCTCACATTAACATCACTAGCCCCGCCCACTTCGTTTAAGACCCTAGGACGACACCCTATAAAACAGTCTACATTCAGCAGCTTTCCTCTTTCCTCCTGATGACGATCGCTTGTGTTGTGATCGAATTGTCATAGTTTTTTGGTTTTCTTTGAACCTATCTACGTGACTTTACCGAAAGACCCAAATAATATGAATTCCTGCAGTCACAAAAGCTTTAAGTCAAATTTTAAACCAGAAGTTTTACATCTGATACCGCAACGTCAAAGCACAGGGTCCACCCACAGCCTGAGGCCCAGGGAAGTTGCCCCGATTCGCCATTACCAGGGGTGGCTGTTCCAAGCAATGGCTAACATCAGTGGAGAGTGATATCGTGTCCTCCCTTCCCTCCACTAATCTGCACTGAGCAGCGTGGTGATACATGGTTATAAAACACCTATGGATGACATGATGTGGAGAGGCCTTCGTCCAGCTGTGGATTGAAAATTGCTCAAGTAGGCTTTTTATAACATTTTAATGCATTTGGGGAGTAAGAGAGGTGCTTCGTGACACACGAGTACACACATTATTTTCTCTCGTATGTAAAAAAGTGTACTTGACTAAACAGACACTTTAGACACCATTTGGAAGTGCACGCTGAAGTGCACCTATTTGCAAAGCAAACCAGGATCAATCCACTGCTGGATGAAGCCCTCTCCATGCTGCGATTCCTCGCATCCCTGTGATGTGGCAATCCATTCAGCTCCTGTAAGCGACCTATTTTTATTTCCAGAAGCAACCTGGCCACATGATTGCTCAACGAGGTGGATTATGTGAAAATTTTTAGCAGTCATTATCTCAACGCATGTTTTTAGATGTGGAGAAAAAAACCGGGTGACCTGGAGAAAAGGATACGTGACCATGGGGAGAACATGCAAACTCCAAATACGGGAGACCCTTGAATATCACGAGTTCATAGTTCGTGATTTAGACCTATCGCCGGCAAGCTCTATGTATATCAATTTACCTATCATGGGGATTATATTTGGTCTTTAGTGAGTATACTGTACAAGGAAGTGCTATATCATTGTGTGATATTGTGGTGGGGAGCGGGCGAGGGGATTATTTGTTTACTAGCCTTTTGCCCTTCCAAGCATGGGTGTATTGCAGTTAATCTGAAACTTGCAAGCGCAAAGCAGACCGCGAAGTGATATTCATTGCATCCATTTGTGTGCAATTTGTAAGGCCGCGGTGACAGACCTATTTCATTTAAAGGTTATAATCCCTTGTTCATCATGGCGTCCTTTTTACTTAGATGTCTCAATAGCGTTATGGAGATCACGTGACGTGAGGGTTCTGCCTTTGTAGTGAGTTTATAAGTTGATGCTGAGGAGGGGAGAGGAGGCACCTCGCCCCCCCCCCATGTGGAGTGATCTCACCCACTAATTATTATCAATGGAGGGGGGTGTCCATTTGGAGGACGTCACCTGCTCATGATTAATAATGGGGGGGGGGTCCATGTAGAGGACGTAACCTATTCATGATTATATTCTATAGGTCTTTTGGTAAAGCCACGTAGATAAAAAAATAATTAAAATATCACGACGTTTCGATCGCAACACAAGCAATCGTCTTCAGGTGAGGGGATAAAGTTGCTGAGACAAGGTCTTATATAGGCCTGAGATAGGTGCATCAAGGTAGGTGGGTGGAGCTAGAGATGGTCCAACCACAGAGGCTGGGACAGTGGCCTTTGTATTGTGAGTTTAGCAAACTCCTCCGCCATCTCAGTTGAGTACTCTCTATTAACTTATTAAATAGTTAAACTTATTATATACAATAGAACCCCTCTTAACGACCACCCCATGTTAACGAGTAATCCCTTAACGACAGGCCTCCATAGAGCCCAATGTTTACTGTATAGTAGTGGTGTATAATAGTGGAGTGCCTCTGTAGAGCCCAATGTGTTCCCTTAACGATCATTCCCATTGCTAACGACGGGCTGCTGGTTTATTCTCCTTGACACGAGATCAGCAAGGTATCATGGTTCATGTGTGGCAGTTTCACCACCTGTACGCGATCACGACAGTCGACGCGGCTGACCGGGCCCCACGTTTGTGGTGAGGCACCACGGGGGCCAACGTTTTCATGGAGAAATTTGAGACTGATGCCATCCAGACTGCCACTCTACGCCCGACGTTATGGAAGAGGTACGTGGATGACACTTTTATCATCTGGCCACATGGCCGGCCTGCTCTAGACCAATTCCTCGACCACATCAATTCCATACACCCAGCCATCCGATTTACCATGGAAGTCGAAAAAGATCGCAAGCTACCCTTTGTGTATGTCCTTATTAAAAGGAGACCTGATGGTTCAATGAGCCACTCTGTCTACAGGAAAGCTACCCATACGGATGCTTACTTAAAACCGGATTCCCACCACCATCCATCCCAGAAGAATTCTCTCATCAAGACTCAATACCATAGTGCCCAATGCATTTCCGACCAGGAACACATTGCCAGTGAACTCAAGCGCGTACACCAAGCTCTCAAGGCTAATGGTTACTCCGACTACACAATCCGCAAAGCCATCACTCCAGCCATGAAGAAGAATCCTCTTGAGGAGCCATTCAAAACCATCACCTTACCCTACATTGCGGGGGTCACAAAAAAGATCTCCAAAATCCTGAATAAACACTAGATCCAGGTCCAATTCAACACAGTACATAAAATCCGTGATCTGGTTCCATCTGTAAAAGATGTGGTTCCAGACATACAGTACCCGGGCGTCTACAAACTAAGTTGCCTCTGTGGTAGCAGTTACATTGGAGAAAACAAACGACATATCTCGGACCGCATCCGTGAACATAAAGCAGACTTGAAACATGGTAGGACGAACACCTCAGCCGTGGCAGATCACTGTTATAATTCAGTGGGCTCACATGACATTGACTTCTCCAAGACGGACGTTCTCTGCAAGCCATCCGGCTTCCATGAGAGATTCGTTCATGAGGCCATCCACATATACAAACACAGAGACAATTTCAACCGAGAAGATGGATTCTGGCTTAGTAACCATTGGAAAGATGTTATAAACCATTTTGGTTCTTAATTGATTGTATTTTATGGTGACTTTCAGACCGCAGTCCATTCGTTGGCACTGCCTCTTAATACCTTTCACACGACGGTCAATGGTATGGTTTATAGCATGTTATATAATAATAAATAGTATAACATTGTAATGTTTAACATAATTCATAAGGCAATATATAGTATCGTAATTGTATAGTGAATATACAGCAGTGTGGTATACAGTAGGGTTGGTAGAATAATACATAGTGTAATATTACAAGTCTAACATTTTACAGTCTAAAGTATAGGGTATTGTAAAGTAACGCATTGTATAATTCAAGGGTGGGTTTGTCTATGGAAGTGTATATTATGGTGAATAGTCGTGTAATGTTGGAAAATTTTAGTTGGAGACATATCAATATCATGCATAATGTTAGAGCTTACATTGGGCTGTGTATACGATATTATACAATGTAGTTTAGATTGGAAGGTATAACATTACAATGTATAGTAGTCTAGTTTATGGCATGGTTGTAACGCAACACAGGACAGAGCAGCGCATCGTGGCTGTTTCTCCCCCCTCCTCCGTTCCGAGCATGGATGGACTCGTCCGTCTGAACGAGGCTCGTCGCTCTCCGTGGTGCTAACGTTGGAAAGAAGGAAAAAACCGCCACCCATTTTTTTCGCCATATGGCATTGTAATGTATAACGACTTATTATTAGTAGCTCAGCTGATGGAGAGTATATAGAGTTTATTGATAACATTGATGTAGTTTGTATTTTAGTTTTTTTATTAGTTTACTATATGGTATTCATGAGATAGTGTAGTGTATACCCAGTTACTTTATGTTTATAGCTCAATTTATTGAAGAATATATTGAGTACATTTATTATATTGATGAAGTTTCTACTTAGTTTTTTTCACATCGGTTTATTGTATAATAGTTGGGTAGTTGCAGTCCTTTAGCGTCCATATACTAAATGCCTCTGTTGAGATGGAAACTTTGACTTTAACATAGCTATTTCCGTGACCAGTCACATGCTAATCCCTCACATTAACATCATGCTAATCTCCCAGTTACATGCTAATTTCTGACTTTAACACCCTGCTGATCCAACACTTTAACGCAGCTATTTCAATGCTAAATTATCCTGTTTGATATGTAAACTCCTTTGTCAAGGCGCTTTACCTCTCCCACCTAGTTTAAACGACACTGCGAATCTTAGCAGCAGTCATTGAAGTGCTGTCGTCCCGACAGTTCTGTTCCTTCACTTGAAAGGCTACTTGTGTTGTGGCCGAAACATCGTGAAAATTTTATTTTTTATTACGTTTTATTTTTTTAATTTTTTTCCATTCTACGTTACTTTACCGAAAGAACCAAGAAGATGAATCCCTGCAGTCACGAAAGCTTTAAATCTGAACTTTGCGCAATTAAAAATCATAGTGTAAGATAAGACTACAATCGTTGTCTGCTGTGAGGATCTTCTGTACTCAGGGCCCTGAATGTTTGTGGCAAGTGAAAGTTTGTCTCAGCAAAATATAAGATTTCTCACAGTAGCATACCGTATGACCACACGTCGCTCTGCACCTTGTAGAGCCCATGGAACATGCTTTCTGAAGACATCCACTTTACAGGCAGAGGCACCTAATGGACATGACCGCATGGCCACAAGCACAACAACAATACGTTCAGTAAATTCAGTTCAGGCCGATGCATCGTGATCCGTCATACGTTTTTTGCGTCAGGCCACATTCATCTTGCCAAATTAGCGTCATCTAGCCCTCCACTACCCTGAAGGGTTAAATGTGTAGTGACATCACGGGATGTCACTGTGTAGTGCCGGCCCTAGAGAGGCACGGCGTGCGGTGTATTGACATCGCGGATACCACTCTGGTGTGGGTGTAGTACCGGCCCTAGAGGGGCTCGGTCAGCGCTGATTGATCCCGCTGGATGGCATCACGCTTGGCGTGCAGTGCCAACCCAACAGGATAGGGTGTGGGAGTGCCGGCCGTAGGAAACGGGTTACTAAATGCCATGGCATTCTGGTTGACCCGAGAGGACACGTGACCGGTTAAGTCTACAAAGGGGCCCCAAGTGGGGGCTAGGGGTGGTCACGGGGTCGGGGTCCAGATCCTGCTGCTCGATGATTCTAGAAGGTGGTCGTGGCCAAGGGCGGAGCCAGCCACGCCACAGAGAATATAAGCCGGGTCCCCCAGAGGGACCGGCGTTGTTGTTCATCCTGAAGAACCTTTGTCTACGTCTACGTTTTACCGAGTCTCCAACACATGGACTTGGACCCGAGCTGTGGTCCCGTTCTGTCGTAGCTAGTCATGTTGTAATTAGTGTAGTTAGCCTGGTGGTCACCACCACAGGTTGTTATTCTGGGCCAGTTACCCCGTGTACCACATGGAGGGGGGAGGAGGAAGGGGATTTGTGAAATTGCCCCATATTTTGAACTGTCGGCAGAGCAGGGAGATTGAATCCAATTGCCGACCTCTGGATTGCAAGTCCAGGGTGGGAGAGCCACTGCACCACCGTGTGTGGCAGCACCCCCACTCTTTTTTTTATTAGGGGCTGTGCAAAATAAAATAAAAACATTGAGTACAATTCAAGTGATGGGCCTTCCATTCCGATGATGGTGATGACATTGGCGATACTGATAATGATGCTGATGATGCTAAGTAAGGTGAAGGACTCACTTTGCCCTTCACCACATAGTTGGGGTCAGTCTGGACGTTCCGTGCCAGCCCAAAGTCGCAAATCTTGGCGATGTGTCCATGCGTTACCAGCAAATTCCTCGCAGCCAGGTCGCGGTGGATGCACTAAAAAAAAGAAAAAAATTCCCTGTGTGGCCTTCAACAAACTTGGGGCAACTTCTGTGAAGGTCGGCCACGGTACACGACGGGGTGGGTGCCCAGCACCACGCCCGGCCGCCTTTGTCTCCCCAGTGTAGATGTTTACACACCGCACCAGGTACTCATTTGAGACTGAGTCCATCTGGGGAGGCCCAAGACCGGTTCAGATAATTGTCACTGGTGTTGGCCGTGAGCGGGAATTGAACTCTGGCCGTTGGGTTCGTAGCGCAGTGAACTAACCACTGAGCGACCACTCGCCACCCAGACAGACATATTAAGGGCAACAAAGACGTGCACCACAGACACAGTCACATACAAAGACACAGTTAAACACGCACAGTCACAGAGATACAGTTAAACATACTCTTTGGTTCTTTCGGTAAAGTAACATAGGTATAAAATAAAACAAATCACGACGTTTCGGGCGCAACACAAGCGTCCCTCATCAGGTGGGAAAGCATGATCTGCTGCTGAGGCAGACTGTTTTAAAAGGTTTGAAATAGGTGTAGCCCAAGGGTCATAAAGAAGTGGGCGGGGCTAGTGATGTTAATGTGAGAAATTAGCATGTAAATGTAGATCGGAGAGCGGCCTCCTCGACGAGGGCTTCAAATCAAGACAGTTAAACACGCGCAGTCACACATGGTCAAATTGAAACACAGAGGTGAATTTCCGGAGGTTCTTAAAGATGGTCATGGCCCTGTAGGGAAAGAGGCAGACAGGCACGGAGACACATACAGAGAGACACAGAGACAGGTTAAAATCATCACGTATTTTCATCATTATGTTCCACCACTATTTAAACCGAGGAGAGAGGCTCACTGCTGATTCACTCCTCTCGCGAGTCACGTTCTTGTGAGCGAGGAAGGCCATACCGCTCGCGACCTGCTCCGAGAAGCTCCGGAGGTTGTCCACCCCGGATGGAGTAGAGTCGCTCACGATCGCTTCTCCGACGACGACGTGTCCCAGCCTGCGGCGCACAAGGAAGCCCGGACGATTCAGAAATGCCCTAACTATAGAGTATCTATAGTAGATCATCGATTATTCGGCGGCTACGGGGGGGAAGGGGACGCCAAATTTTTTTAACAACGCCGGATATTCACTACATAATAATTTTAAAAGCTAATTTTTTGCACATTCTTGCATAGCATTGTTTTAAAATGTTGTGAATGTTTTGTTGTCTTTTAAATTAGTTTACTATATGAAATTGGTATGAATGAACATACAAATACACACAAATAAATATCCTACTGTAAAATGTAACCTATTTACTGTATCGTACTTACCAATCCAATCTCAAAGACTCTGAATGGAGTGATGTATATACGTGCAGTATTGTCATTTTTTAAGTTGTATTTAGTGTATAATGTACCGTCTATAATATTTAACACTGAAATCAAGTCGGTGGCCGCTCTGGTTAATGCCGCGGTCTACTTCGCAGTAGACACTGTTAGAGCGAACACGTACATGATTCGAAAAAGAGAGTCGGCCAAGTGTTGTGTGGTGTAATTATCCAAATTTGAGGAATTTACTCGCAAATTATTCCATCGGGGAAGCTGCCTAATAACATCACAAACCCACTTGGCAGGGTAAAGCCCGCTTGCAAGGCTGTGGCTGCACAGGGGCAGCTGCCCCCAGTCCATGAAAACTGGTATTGATGTAGTTTACGAATCGCCATGGGCGGCATGGTGGCACATTGGTAAGTAACCCTTGCGCCTTGCAGCAAGAAAGCTGGGTTTGATTCCTGACTCGGGCGCGTTTCGGCGTGGAGTTGTCATCTTCTCTCCCCCTGTTCGTGAGTGTGTAAGTGCAATGAAGTGTTTGAGTGTGTGAGTGAGTGAGTTAGCGTGAATGTGTAAGTGTGTGAAGATTGTATGTTCTCCCCCTCTTCTGGGTCTCCTCCGCGTTCTCGAGTTGCCTCCCATAGTAAAAAAAAATACCCAATACAACGAGTCTGGCATTGGGCAAAACATCCCAATACTGAAAAATCACCTGCAAATTACTCAATTGGGACTACACAGTGACGGCAAAAACTTCGCAGGACCCTCATGAAGAAGTCTTGAGTTTTTGCACAGTAAACAAATGTAATAATAAATCTTGACTTAAAGCTTTTGTGACTGCAGGAAGACATATTCTTTGGGTCTTTCGGTAACGTCACGTAGATAGGTTCAAATAAAATAACCAAAAATAACAAAAACTACGACCTTTCGATCGCAACACAAGCCTTCGTCATCAGGAAGAAAAAAAGAGAGGGGGACAGCTGCTGAGCTAGACAGTCTGCCTTATTTGAACCGGTGTTGTGCCTATCCTAGGTAAACTCTGTCTTAAATGAGTACCTGGTGCAGTGTGTAGACATGAGCACTGGGGAGACAGATGTGGCTGCATGCGCGTGGTGCTGGCCACCCACCTCCTCGTGGGCCATGCCGCCTAACAGCAGCACAGTCTGTTAAGGCTTATTTGGGTGATCTTCATCTTTGTTGTACGCTTGTGCCATCTTGTGTGTCCGCTGTCACAGATTCCAGGCTACAACCCTCCGGAGTCCACCCCATGGGGCTCCCCTTCTCCCCGGCCTAAAAAACCCAGACAGTACTCGTGCATCATGCATGCGGTGTCAACAAGAGGTAAGAGGTGCATGAGTGGGCACACACTCTGGGTTTCACATCTGCAGAGTTAGTTAAGTGTACAATGTGCTCGCAAGCAGAGGTGAACAATAAAAAATCAGTGGCGGTTATGAGAAACGCTACCCTGAAGTAACGGGCGGTTTGCACTCTGAACTTGCAATCCAGAAGTTACTGGTTCGTTTTTCCATCGCAGCGTTTGAAACAGTGGCGCAATTTTCTTACATTTACAATTTTTTCCTTGCCAACCAGTACAAACAGCCAGGTGAGGTGTATAAGCGTCACTATGTATGAATAGTTTAGGACATCTTATGCTCACAAACTCACCCGTTCACGCACTCAACCACCAACTCAATCTCACTCAAACCACCAACTCACTCTCACTCAAACCACCATCTCACTCAAACCACCAACTCACTCAAACCACCAACTCACTCAAACCACCATCTCACTCAAACCACCAACTCACTCAAACCACCAACTCACTCAAACCACCATCTCACTCAAACCACAAACTCACTTAAACCACCAACTCACTCAAACCACCAACTCACTCAAACCACCACCATCTCACTCAAACCACCATCTCACTCAAACCACCAACTCACTCAAACCACCAAACTCACTCAAACCACCATCTCACTCAAACCACCATCTCACTCAAACCACCATCTCACTCTAAAAGGTTGAAGGTTAAGGTGCAGGCAGCCCTGAAAATATATTGGCTCGCACCACTGTAAGCTCCCTTCTGGAGGATATGTTGTTGAGCCAGACGTTTGGAAGAGGTGGGAGTAACCCACATGTTACCCACACACGAACTGCCGATGGACTACCCATTGACAGTGCTGAGTGGACAACGGCAGGGCCAGTGAGGGGGGATTTAAGAAACGGTTCAATCACCTGCCGCGCTTGGAGGACGAACCGGCGGCATTTGGGTCGCCAAGCCCAGTGTGATAACCGTCACATTATGGCAGCATCATAATCTGAATATTTTTCCTGGATCAATCCGATGAGCTATAAAGCTCTTTTTCACAGGTGTCCAGCACCACTTCATCATTTGGATGAGGGGTTCCTGAATCAGGTGAGAGACAGATTTGTCCTCCTCTACCAGGTGAGGTCGGGCAATTTTACTTCTCACTTCACCTTCCTCACCTCAACTGGTAAGGTAGGAAAATCATTGCTCCTGAACTAGGTGAGAGCCCAATCAGGTGTGACCTGTGGTGCATAAGGGGACCACACCAATGATAAAAAAATACTAAACTCTTTTTTATTTTCTTGGTTCTTTCGGTAAAGTCTCGTAGAAGGAAAATAATAAAAATATAAAACAATACAATTCTCGTGACGTTTCGACTGCAACACAAGCAATCATCATCGCTTCTACGTGACTTTAACGAAAGAACCAAGAATATGAATCCCTGCAGTCACGAAAGCTTTAAATCAAAATGTATTTTTTTATTTATTTACCAAGGTCACATCTATAACAGCAGCCACTATACCCGACCAGTGTTACTCATTTCTACTTTTACCTATTATTATTATTATGATTAGTGTGTGGACCCACCACAATGCGTTATACCCCTGTTACAACTTTATCACCTTAGTTCTCATATGATCTCCGATGCTAAGCAGACTTAAGCCTGGGCTTGCCCTGAGCTACAGACGTGTGACTGTCAGGTGACCAGGGGATGGCAGTGCTGAGTGTTTTCTTCAGCTGCAAGCCGAATGTGGGGAGTTGTGTCGACTGACAGGCAAAGCTGTACCAGCTCAGCGCTCAGACCTCTTGAGACACACACCCACATTACGATCATATGATATAATAATGTTTAGTTTTAGTTGGAGCGCCGTTCATGCAAATTGCATGAACAATGTCACTACAGCCAAGCGGTGAGCCAGCACCAACAATTGCCCAAGCTCTATATACCAATATATTCCAGCCAATGTATGCGTGTTTATTCACGTAGGGGGGCAACACTTTATCCCATACAGAAGGGACAGATAATATTAGTCCACATTTTGCTCAACTGCCTTTTGGCATATCCAGGGTATGGCACTTCCTGCATGCTCACGGGAAAGAAGTTTCACAACATTTGCGTGATCCATGAATCCTCGCCTCAACGGTGTTGGATTACAGGCGTGCACCACCGCCGCCCGGCTAATGAATGCTCCCCTCGTGTGTACGTTTGCGTGTGTGCTTGCTTCTCAGATTGACCTGCTGGAGGACCCGTGCCTGCTTAACGTGGTGATTCTGCAGACGGTGTTGCAGGAGATCCGCCATCGCTCCGCTCCTGTCTACAAGAGACTTCGCGACATCATCTCCACTCCGCAGAAACACTTCTACGCCTTCACCAATGAGCACCGGTAGGCGCAGCTCTCCAACCGGTCCTAGCCATCACGCCAATCCAGTGTGCACGGCACACGAATTGACCCCTCTTTACTTCTGAACTGTGGCACACGGTGGCGGTTGGTGGCGCAAAGTCTCGTTGGGACTGTTTCCCAGTGCCATGAGGGCCAGCGGAGTTTGGTGGCATAGTGGCGTTGTGCATAAGGCTGCCCCTGTCCAGATGGCCAAGGATTGGTAGCTGATTTTTTCGCCAGGGCTGAAATTAATTGCACTCCTTTTATTGAATTTTGGCACTCCGTGGGGTGGAGTTTGAATTGTATGTATGTTGAACTTCCTTCACACAGTACATAGCCAACTGTGCTACGTACAGTTGAGATAATAAGCTGTGCATCTGATTCGGCTCGTGGGACTGAACGCCCCCGTGGCTTGAGTTACCGAGCAGAAAGGCGTTTTATAAATGTAATTCATGATTATTAAATACATTTCTTGTCATTAAAACTGGATTCCTGAAGGCGTTTCCAGCACTCGGAGGGAAACCTCTGACATGCCTAACAACTCACGGAACTACATGATTTACACTTCTCGCAGAGCTGTGCTCATTTTACTGCCCCAGAAGAGGTACACATTTCCTAGTCGACCTCTTAAGCACCATTTCAACTCCACAACTTTGTTACTGTGACTCGCGTGGAAGTGATTACACAGCAACGCCCAGTGTGATTGTCTAACAGCGCCGTAACTTGATTGTCGTGTGTCTCAGAGACACGTACGTGGAGCAGGAGAAGGGAGAGCCTTCCAATGACCGTAACGACCGAGCCATCCGATATTCTGTGTTGACTATTCCACCTGAAGACGGAAGCTTGTGTTGCCTCCGAAACGTCGTGATTCAATTGTTTTCTTTTATTTTGTTTTATTTTATCTACGTGACTTTACAGACTAAAACCAAAGAGTATGAATCCTTGCAGTCACGAAAGCTTCAAATCTTGTCACACTGCTTTTCACATGTAACAGCCCTCTTTTTCAATCCACTGCTGGGTGTGGGCCTCGTTCTGTGCGAGGTTGTGCAAGGTTGTTTGACCGTACGGTAGATCCCCGTTGAATGCGCGTTCACACTACGCGTTTTGGCTTTAACACGGTTTTACCTTTTTATGGAAAGTGTTTAGATTTTAACGCTCAACCGCGCTCGCTACATTGCAAGTATAGCGCGTGGTCACGGACTACTTTTCTGAGCGGCGTCGGTGTTAGCAGTGTTGTTGGATGATGCTAGAAGCTGTAGTACTGATGTATGCTGTGGTACCCAGCGTACCTTCCTCTTCCTCGGTCTTTGTTCCAGCAGGATCTTTGTGCGTGGAGCGTCATCTCGCTCCCTTATATTTTTCACTCACCATATCTCTCACTTGAGATTTAATTAAAGGAGTGTCATACTTAGCATATTGATAGAGATACTATATAAACACAACACATTTTAAAATAAACATGTAAAACAGTGTACTGTGCTATCAAAAAATATATATTGGTAAATAAAGTCATGGTTTGTCAGTAGAGCAGAAAACAATAAGATCTATTTATATCTGCCAACCGTACACTCGTTGAGCACACGTTTGGCTGATTTATACACCAGTTCTCTTCATTGCAATTTAACTAAATCACCGAGGCGATCCAAAATTTAGATAACAGCGTATGAGGATGTGTGCACTTGATGTTGGCCATTAAAGTGAATTGTTCTCGTCTTCAAATGATCAATGAGTGTCAGCCTCCGATCAGTAGAACTACAGGTAGGCATCACCTCAATGAGCACATCAACAAGATTAGGGAGGAGTGTGATATCACCTGGCTATGGGGTCAGCCTACAGCTGCGTGCCAGCTCATCTGGCTGGACATCCACGTTTATATGGGGCATTGTTCCCGAGCATGTCCAGTCACATTATAATGGAGCTGAATTTGTTTCACCACAATGCCAAATGACACGTGTGTACGACACCATCTGGCCAGCCACAAATCTCTTACATGCTCTTCATTGTGGTCGTGAGGTCATGGGTGTTTGCAAAGAGATAGCCCTCACCCTAATAGAGAGCGGGGATCACAACACCTTCACGTGGCCTTATCAAATGCACAGTCCTTCATTCTAGGACTGTATATCGTTTCCTTGGCGATTACAAGCAGCGATTTTGCTAAACCCTGTTTGTTTGGTATGCTTCTCTCTCTGTGGCCCCTGTTGTATCTGTGTTAGTTCCCCCCTACTTGAGTGTCTGTATATACATCTGGGGTTATGTTTCTTATCTCTCGTAAATTTAGCTCTTCTGTACCTGATGATGGCTGCTTGTGTTGCAACCGAAACGTCGTACGCTATTATGTTATTTTATTATTTCTTATTCATACGTGACTTTACCGAAGAAAACAAAGAGTAATTCCTGCAGTCACGAAAGCTTTGAATCAAGTCTGTAGTGCCTCTTGTTAAACAGTGCTTCAATTAAACAGGAAAATTAATAAATCCAGCAGGCATGACTTGAAAAGTAACAAATTTACATTTTGGGTGGCACTCTAAATCGTCCGGTAAATCGTGTCGCCAATTATAATTTCTGCGTTTATCTGCGCGTGTCTGTGTACCCCCAGTGGAGGAATACGTGCGCAGCTTGCTGGACAACCCTGAGTTGATTGACCGTCTGGCACTGGCCTCGGAGCAGGTGAGACTCCGTATGCGTGCATCAGCTCTGCCCCCCCCCTCATATTTATGGTGCGGGCCTGTACCCTTGCCCGACCCCTCACTTCCGCGTTGCATCCAGCTGCCTCACTGAAGAAAGGGACACTTGCCTTGCGCTGAGTACGACGTTTCGCTGGTTGTAATCGCCAGGGAAACGATATACTCGATTTGTAAGTGTTGTGGGTTTACTCTCCAATACACTGGCGTGCTGCAGTAGTAACTAATTGACACGTTTTGTTTTACGTAACAAACCTTACTAATTGGCTGTACCTGGTTAACTGCACACATTTACGCGCTCTTACCCAAAAAACCTTTATTATGGATAATTTTGGTCGCGATAGAATACGAGTTAAACAGCTCCCTTTTAGAACATCTCATCCTCACCAGCAATGGCCAATCAATCAAATAAATCCTAGATTTATAACGTGGCATATTTAGCAAAAAGCAGAGACGGAAGGGTGAAACTCTAGAGGTAGCTCTATGATATCCGCTTTTGTGGAACGTTCTCTAACACGGATGGCCGTACTGCTCTGAGATAAATCAGACTGGATCCTTCGTCTCGTTACGTGATGGCGGTTGCAAAATTGTTGTTGACGCGTGCATGTGCCGTGCGTGTGCTGTGTACGTGTGCAGGATGTGGTGGAGTCCCGGGTAATCTTCCCCGAACATCTCCCGCAGTCCCAGCTGCAGCAAGGTGTGCGCTCCGGCCGGTTTGTCCAGGGAACCTTCCTTGCGAGTCGTGAGAATTACCTGGAGGGGACTCTGAGGGTGCGAGGGGACGGTGACAGTGATAAAGAGGTACACGTTTCACAAGCCTGCCTCTGGAAGGAACAATGCTGTTCGATCGTATCTGTGTGAGTTTTAAAAACAAATTTATAATGAAGCAGTGGCATAGCGTTCTTGGCATGAGCAGTAGCTCTTAACCTTTACTGCAAGACTGCAGTAAAGGTTAAGAGCTACTGGGCTAAAATATTTGTATGTTGAACGTCTTTTGCACCCTACGTAGGTGTCGTAGCCTGGCTCATGTCCCCCCGGCCTGTGGGTCCTGGTGCAGTTGCACTGCCTGCACACTCAATAGCTACGCCACCACAACCACAGTATATACGTTAATTGTGACTACTTTAATAATAGGGTTTTCCCCTTTTTTTCTGGCAACAAAACTGAAACCTTTTACAAGGAATCATGTGTGCATTAACCACAATACTTGTGGTCAAAATGCAAACAAAAAAAACACACTATGATAATATATGCATTGTCGATTTAAAGCTTTCGTGACTGCAATGATTCATCTTCTTTGGTTCTTTCGGTAAAGTCACGTAGAATGAGAATAAAATAATAAATTGTTAAATAAAATAACACAATATTCCCACGACGTTTCGGCCAGACAGTCTCGTCCCTTCACCTGATGAAGGCCGCTTGTGTTGTGGCCGAAACGTCGTGAGAATATTATTGTGTTATTTTATTTTATCAATTTATTATTTTATTCTCATTCTACGTGACTTTACCGAAAGAACCAAAGAAGATATGCATTGTCCTTGAGACTGATTGGTCCACACCAGGGACGGCTTTCTTTTGAGCCTCGACCCAATTGGTGCGAGACCAGAGGACGCCAAAAGGCGTACGCATATATTGCAAATATTATCACTGTGTTTTTGTTTGCATTTTCACCACAAGTATTGTGGTTAATGCACACGTGATTCCTTGTAAAAGGTTTCAGTTTTGTTGCCAGAAAAAAGGGGAAAAACCCTATTATATTTTGGTACTGGCAAAGGAGGTCTAATGATGGTTGTGACTACTTTGTTAACAAATTGAATGGTCTATTTCCACCCCCAAAATGTAACGTTAAATAACAATTAGGTACATTGGCCCTTTGTTGGAAAAAAAAAACAGTCCAGAAATTGCCCTGCTTGAACATATGTTACTGAAATACATTGGTTTCAGAAGATTCATGGGCTCATAGTCCTACATTTTAAAGTGTTTATTCGTGGTATTAAAACTCTTGTACAGTAAAACCTTGGATTGCGAGCATAATTCGTTCCGGAAACGTGTTTGTAATCCAAAGCACTCGTATATCAAAGCACTCGTATATCAGTTGTGATCACGTGACGCTCGGCAGTACAAAGCTGCTCGTATTGCAAGACCCTCGCTCGTTTATCAAATTAATATTTATTAAAAATTTTGCTCGTCTTGTAAAACACTCGCAGACCTAGTTACTCGCAATCCAAGGTTTTACTGTATATGCTGCTCTCTAACAGCACTTGGCCCAGCGGTCTGTTAAGGCTATACGGGGGATCTTTTTTGTCTCCGTGCAGGTGTTGATCCAGGGGCTGCAGCATTTAAACCGCGCGATGCACGACGACATCGTGTGCGTGGAGATGTTCCCCGAGGAGCGCTGGGTTGCCCCCTCCTCGCTGGTCCTGCACGATGAGGGCGTCGCAGGGGACGTTGCAGAAGAGAATGAGGAGGATGTGGTGAGTGGAGCGTCAACACTGCCGAACCAAAATCAAACCCAGACACCTGCAGTGTGCGTGTCTCTCTCCCCGTGGTCGCATGGATTTTTCTCCAGGTCCTCCGGCTTTTCCCTCCACAGTTACAATCTGACATGCACTTAGAGTATTTGGCTGCTATCAATTGAAAATGTGATAAGATACTTCATTGAACGATCATTTGTGGCCAGGTCACTTAAAAAGAGCTATATAGCTCTCAGGGTCCTTACCTGGTAAAGTTATTTAGTTTATAGTTTTTAAATAGTTTTAAAATAGTTTAAACAAAGAATAACAACAAAGACTCAACCACTTCAAGAGAGACCTTAAACATAATGAACTCCGTGTGACCAGACAACAATCCACATTAGAGATGCTGTTAGCTTGATTTTGCCTTTATTAAATGACTTAACATTACATTACTTCAAAATCAAGTCAGGAGTGCTAATCATTTCGTACAATTTTTGTATGTACGTAGGGGATATTTGACCATACTTCGGTGCGGGTTGGTGAAGGGGGGGGGGGGCATAGATCTGGAGCATAGAAGGACAGGACAACAGTTCATTTTGCTGTACTGCGCTCTGCTGCCAGCCATTTTGGCGCAGAGCCTATACCACCTGTTATGCATATCCAGGCTCAACACGGCGTCGCTTCCACGGTCTGAGCTGGGTCACAGGGTGGCCTCTATATTGAAAACTAATTTCTTTAGAACTGCTTTTTGTATTTATATTGTTGTCCTTTCCGCGCACCTCCGATTAGCATGGTTGGCTGTGTACGGTGCGAAATAAGTTCTACATGCATACATACCACAGTGACAAAATGCAAAACATAATAAAGTACAGCAATGAAGTTAATTGAAATTGGCACGAAAACAACCGTGGTTTATGAAAAGTCGACAATATTTCACAAACATAAACAAGTGTTAGATATTAAATCGCATGTAGTGCAAGTTGGCTTGGGCAGAATATTTATAGAATGATCATTTCACAGTTATACTTATAAAAACGTTACGTAAACATTAAACACATATAGGGTGACTGATGTGCTAAGCAGGTAAGAGAAAATGTCAATGACAATTGCAAGTGAAATCATAAAGAATCGAGAGATTAAGCATCAAATTGTGAATTAGATGGGAGGGTAACCTTTGTTGTAGTTAATATTGGTCGCAAAAGCCTACGCGTTTTTTAAACGTGTGGTATCTGATGGGCGTGTTCCGGTTGATTCTATCAATCGCCAGAACTGTTTTAACTTATCAATATTTACGGAGGACTCCTCACTGTGATCTTTTGTCATTTTAACAAAGCGTCAGTCTCATTATTGACATTGATGAGACACAGCATGAAACCACATCTGCAGGTTAAGCGCTATTGTTTTGGATTGCTCCTTCCCCTTCAAGCCATATTGTATTGTGTTACGCAGTGAGCTGGTAAAAAAATAGTTATTTCATTATTTCAGTGTGTGAGAGAGACGCTACTGTGGTGAGTGCTCATTTGAGTTTGCGTTGTCATCTCCCGGTGCTATCCCAGCTGCTGCTGCTGCTGTCGTCGCTCTTGCTTAGATTACGCAACACGATGTTTGTCCTTTGTTTTGGTCTCCAGCTGAAAGCCGAAAGTGGGAAGATGCGTCGGCCCACTGGCAAAGTGGTCGGCATCATCAAGCGGAACTCGAGGCCGCTGTGCGGCATGCTCATGCCCAGCCCAATCAAGGAGGTGGGCTGATCTGCATGTGTGTGTGTACATGTGGGGAGCGGTGATGTAGCGGTTAGCGCGCTGCGCTACGAATCCTGGGACCCGAGTTGGATTATATTTATCGCTCATAACCAATAAACAGCGGCAAATGTCTGAACCTGTCTTGGGCCCTTCCCTAGGTCGACTCGGCCATAAATGAGTCTCTGATGTGGCATGTAAACATCAGCGCTGTGGAGACAAAGGCGGTCGGGCATGGTGCTGTCCGTACCCACCCCGTCGTTTGCCGTACCAGCTTGAATAGGTGTGTGCTGACGGCACTCGCCCAAACATTTTGTTGAATGCCTTACTGGGGGATCTTTGTGCGTGTTGCAGGCCACCCGCCACCTGTTCACGCCCGCGGACCGCCGCATGCCACGAGTGCGGGTGGAGACAAGACAAGCAGCGTCCCTGCAGGCCCACCGCATCGTGGTGGCCATCGATGGCTGGCTGCGACACTCCCGCTACCCGAATGTACGACTGCACCGTGACGCCCCGTACGCCGTGACACCTCACCCGTCCAACCCGTGGTCGGCATCGTCGGGCTCATCCTTCTGTCACTTTCCGCACGGCCACGCGGCTCTGTATGCAATACAGCCGTCGAACCCAAAACACGAACGGTGACACGGTGAATTGGAAGTCAGGGTGGATGAGCTGGCACCACTGTGATTTTTTGTTTGAAAGCATGGCAAACTCACCTGTGATTTAACCTAGGTTATTAAGGTGTTGTAAGTTGATAGTCTCAGCCCAGTCACCAATAACTGCACCAAAAACGATATTAAATTTGGTCGTGCACTTCGATTGTTTAATTTCCATCTCTGAGAAAACTACTGCGTTTGACTGCCATGTGATGAACATTACTTTGATTGGCAGAGTGGTTGGAAAAGCACTGCGCCCCTACAATTTGGACCGCATTTCACTTCATTGGATCTTAGAAGTAGCTCTGTTATGTCTGCTCCTGTGGGTCGTCCTTGACCACGAAGGGTGGTATAGATTGCTTGTCTTTTGTGATACCATTAACACAATGAGAAAAAAAATTAGTGAAAAGTTAAATATATTGTTAAGATGTATTCTTTGGGTTGTATCTTTGTTTAAACAGATGCCGGTTAATATTCTACATCATGAACGTTAGGTACAAGGTTGGCATTGTGGTTGTGCTTTTCATACCTATTTGTCACTGCACAACCGAGCGGCACCATGGCTGGCACGGTTTAGTAGGCTGCAGGTTGTTTATCCGCTGCAAAAGCGGATCCATGCCATGGACGGTCAATGCTTTGAACAAGTCTAGGCACGTGCAGATGACGCTGTGGTGCCACGTCCCCGTGGTGTACCGACTGCCGTCACACAATTAACGTGTCGCTAGCCCCGCCCCTGGCCCTGTTCGGCCCCCGGATAGATTTGGATGCCTTGTGGGGCCAGCATACTACGGTTTGGTTCCGGTTCGACACGGCAAAAAGCCAGTGGGTGACCACAGACACCTCGAGAGATCTGCGCTGTCTGGGTTCCAATGTACCAGTGGAAAAGGGATACCGGTGACGATTGGCCACGTATGTGCATATGCATGTTGAACTTCTTCCGTACCATACGTAGACAACCGTGCTAATCGTCGGTGTGCTTGTGCAGGGCCATTTTGTGCGCTCTCTGGGCGAATGTGGGGATAAGGAGATGGAGACAGAGGTGCTGCTGCTGGAGCACGACGTGCCACACCAGCCCTTCAGCCAGGCCGTACTTGCATGCCTGCCCCTCCCACGTTCAGCATCACAGCAGAGGTACGCATGAGACGTGTGACGATATGTCAATTCATCGATTGAGTTCAATTCTTACGCCTGCGGTGTGTTGGTGTGTTTGGTCGTGCATGTGAGAATCCTTTACTTCTTTATTACAAGGCCCATGGGCCACTGGTGGCCCCTGGTGGCCTTTGGTGTGGCCCAAGACGTGTGGCCCCTGAAGTATAGGCCCCCGACAATAGACAAATGTGAAAACACCCCCCATCATCATCATCGTGCTGTCAAACCTCAATAGTTTCAAGATGTTTGGCCTGCGTAGAATACCTTCTAGAGGGCCTCTCTGGAGCTCTCCCTCCAGTCGAGGTCCTTCCGCTGCACTGGCATGAACGAGAAGCCACGGGGCTCTACACCTTTACTGCAGACCGTATATATAAAAGCCGTCGACCTGAAAGAAAGTCGATGGCTCGGACACATCATCGTAAGAAGAGAGGAAATTCACATCGGAGGAAGGAAGGCGACGGACTTATGGAAGCACCAGGGCGGAGACCCAAGAGGCAGGCCTCGAGAGATGCGGATCAAAGTGGTGAGCCAGGATGTGGAGGACTCTGCAGTGGCCGTGGAGATGGTCCAGTACAGAAATGAATGGAGCAAGGGGACTACAGACTTTTCTCCTATAACGCTGTACTTGCGTTCCTGAAGAACAACGAATTGTGGAAAAATCGCATAATTAATAATATAGGGTAAAGCACAGTCCGCGATAACATGTGAGATGCGTACGCAGGCTTAACAAAGACTTCGGATACGTGAGTAGCATCTAGAAGCATCGAGCAGCATCCCGCCTTGTGTGATGCTGCACTGAGGCAACCGTACAACCGCTTATTCTGCCTCGCACAACGCAGTTCTGTTCACTCGATCGCCTTTTTTCCAATTCACATCCATGTTATGAAAAAAATGTGTTCCCTAATGCATTCATCGTATTATATCTAATTCACGATGTGAAAACACGCGGAGTTATAGGAGAACGGACCCTACTTTGAAAATATTCAGTCGCCTATTGAGAAGATAGAACGCCATTAGAATGAAGTTGGTTTACCCATGTATGGCTCACCCTGTGTTTTGTTTGTTGTAAGGCAGCGTTTTGTTGAACTTGGTGCTGTGTGTGTCCCGTACAAGGACCAGGCTGGCAGGGAGGACCTCCGTGCGTTGTCCATCTGCAGTGTGGATCCTCCAGGCTGCACAGACATCGACGATGCCCTACACTGCAAACCGCTCGACAATGGGAACACCGAGGTATTCATTTGGTGGTGGTAATCGTGGTCACGGTCGCGGTAATTCGTGCCTATTCCTTTCATGGTTTTGTCAATGCTAGCGGAGGTGACAAGGGGTGTTTAGTGGCACAATGATAAGTGCACTGCACATTCATCCTGTCAAGCTGGTTTATCCAGTCATGGCTAACACCGGTACAGAGTGATATATAAAAAGACTGCCCAAGTTCTCCCCTTCACCACCTGCATTGACCATCGTAATAAAGCAAGGTCAAATGACAATCGCGACCCATTACGGCATGGAGAAGCCCTCATCCTGCAGTGGATTGACAAAGGGGTGGACAATATTCCTGTTATTAAGTTTCCAAACATTGTTGCCTTAGTGCCCGTATTCTTGGTCTCTGCTCGGCTCAGGACTTCAACATGGCTCGGTTCTGGGTTGATCTGCTCCGTTGCCTCCAAAGATGTATGAGTGGCTCAGCTGTGCCTTGGCTCAGGCTCAGCTCACGGAAATTCTGAGCGTGGCTGGGACCATGCAGAGATATACGAGGAGGCACAAGGGACACGGAGGCTCAGGGCTGGAACCATGCTTAGAGGCAGCTCGGGTTTTAAGCGTTGCTTTGATGTGGCTTATTGAAAATTAGAATCAGAATATTTATACTGGAGGAATCCGATGAGCTATAAAGCTATTTTTCACATGTCCAGTAGAGGCGGGTAAGAACATTACAACAACAAACAGTACAAAAACATCATAGTAGTGCAAAGGACAAGAAAAATAAACAAATAACCCAAACACAAACAAATACAACGAAACCATCCCCATCCTACCAGGCAAAGCCCACTGAGGTATTGATTTATTTTTGATTAGTGACCTGGCCACAAATGAATAGCTCAACAAAGTGGCCCATCATTTGGACATTTATAGCAGCCAAAATAATAGAAATAATCTCAATGCATGTTGCGCGAGAGCCAAGCCTGCGCCAAGCCATGGCTAAGACCCCACTGGCCTAAGTGTCCACGTCACTGGCCGAATGCCTGGTTCACAATGAATGCACCAGGTAGTAATGGGTGTGCATTTCATTTCACATTGTGCTTTGGTTGGAGTGGCTATGGTGGAGGTTATGCATGCATGTGGAGTGAGCGACTTCCGACAGACGTCTAGTAGAAGGCGTCTTATTTATTAAAAGCACACAGGGCGATACACTTCGTAACGCGGCTACACCTAGGCTGTACAAGCACGCAGCCCATCTCCGTCCTGCGTAGCTACGCTGGCTGGTTAACGAGCGTAGCGGCGGAGACAGAGCTGCTCTTGCAGAAGAACCAGCCACGTGGTCGAAGACGAAGAGATGACGACGGTAGCGATGCAACCAGGACCCAGACCCCACGCTAACAGCCCCGAAGTTCTGATTCGGTGCTCTTTATATCTGCCTGGAGTGGCCAAGCTCCACCTCTGGCCACGCCCCCTTTCTAGAACCTTCTAGGCCCTTCGGGATGGTTCCCGGAGCTTCTCAACTGACTCCGCCGTTGACCTTTACCCCAGATACGCCCCTTCATAATAAGGCATTATGTAATGCAGCTATAACCTTAATTACCCTTACAGGCCGGCAGGTATCACCCTGTCATTACACATCCATGCATGTGAGGGTGGTGACGGTGTATTAATGTGTGTTCTCGGTTGGGGTACACATCGCCGATGTGAGCTACTTTATCCGGCCGGGGAATGCCTTGGATAAGGAGGCATCTCTGCGTGGTACCACAGTTTACCTGTGTGAGAAGGTGAGATGTGGATTTCTTCTTGCCACAATATCCAGTGTTTTACGACCCGCCGATTTCATCCTTTCATTCTTAACTTTACGACATGATGTAAAATATTATGATGTAACGATCATCGCGGTACCAGTTTCCCCACAACTGTAATTGTACTTGACATTTTCACCACATTTATTTGCGTGCTTTTCAGTACTTCCCGTATGAATAACGATAACTTAAAAATGAATTAGAATTAAAAAAATTTGCAACAACAATGCTAAATATCTCTCATGATGTTTTAAACGAGGTGATTTTTGCGGATTTCTTATCATATGATGTACCGTGACATCATGAGCGGCAGGCTATCGGCGCAGTGGTAACACTCGTGCCTTGCAGCAAGGCGACGCTGGGTTTGATTACTCAACTCTTGTGCGTTTTTGCTTGCAGTTTTGTTTGTTCTCCCCCCTGTTAGTGAATGGGTTTCCTCTGGATTCATCAGATTTCCTTTAAATAAAACCCATACAATCTTAACTGGCATTCGCGAAAACATCTCCTTGCTGAACAGTTACCTGCAGGTGACTTAATCATGTGTGGGTTTGCTTGCAAATCACTCGTTGAGTTGGTGCATATGTATTTGCCAGATTGTGTTTATTGACAGAGAAGTGGTTGCGTTTATGTGTTTGTGCGCCTGCAGAGGATTGATATGGTGGCAGAGTTATTGAGCTCAAACCTGTGTTCCTTGAGATCCAACGTCGACCGGTGAGATGCACCAACAACTGTTAACTCGCGAGTGCGCACATTGCAACCCATACTCAGCAGCTAACGTGCGTTGTTGCCAGGTGCACATGTAATCCCATGATGCGTGGCACTGATAAAGTGTCATTGTACAGATCCACACAAGCATATGTACATACATAAGCAGCCAAACCAGGATGGCACAATGGTAACACGTGTCTCACAGCAAGAATGGCCTAGGATTGATGCCCGACTTGGTTGCCTTTCCATGTAGATTTTGTATGTTCTCCCCCTATTTAGCATGGGTTGACTCCAGGTTATCAGGTTTCCTCTCATCGCTAACATAAACGTGTTATTACTACTATGATCCTTAACCATGGAAAGCCTCACTGAATCTCATAACTTCGGGAGGGTACTGCAAAGCTTTTGCAGTCGAACAATGGTTGCTACATATATATTCCAGTTGAGTCATTTGTAACAACCCAAACCGGTATTTGGCCAAACATCCCGCTGCTGAAAGAATGACTCGACTACCAAAAACTTGGCAAGACCCTCCTGAAAAAGAGTCTCGAGACTTTGCGAGGCTTTCCTGAGTGAACACCCTGCACCACTCCAATGACGACGACTCCGCCACTCGACGGTGAATGGCGACGGTGCATGTGCTGTGCGCGTGCAGGCTGGCGTTCTCGTGCATATGGGAGATGACTCCAAAGGCTGAGATCGTGAGCACACGTTTTACCAAGAGCATCATCAATTCCAAGGCGATTTCCCCCCCCTCCCCCACAGACGTTCAGTTTTTGTAAAACTCTCGTTTGCTTTCACATTTATTGTATCGGTGCCTTGCTATGTTAGTGCAGTTGAGGTTTCCGGATGGCTGAGAGGTCAGAGCGTTGAGCTTGCACCTCTGGGTTCACAAGTGTAGCGAGATGAACCGGGTTCACAAGTGGTAGTATGTATGTTGAACTTCTTTCGCACCGCACGTAGCCAACTGTGCTAATCGGAGGTGCGAGGTAGGACATGAAAGTAGTGAGTTGATGGTCTCTGTCCAGTCAACAATCACTGCACAAAACACAGGTTTTTATTAGGTTAGATCGTGTAAATATGTAAATGTGTCATTAAACCCACCCCCTCCTAACACAGCCAACTAATAAGACATCTGTTGAGTTCTGGCTTGGGCTTGGATCAGGCGTGGGCATTGTGTAATTGCGAGGACCCCATGGTTCACCCGTGGTGTGTTCATCGTATCCCCGCAGGCGTCTCTGACATACGCAGAGGCTCAGCTAATGATGGACGACGCCGGGCGGAAGGACCCGGTCACCAGCAGCTTACGTGGCCTCAACTCCCTGGCCAAGATCCTCAAGCAGAGGCGCATTCAAAGCGGGTAACTCATTGTCAAGATCTTCATCCCCTCCACCGCCTCTGGAGCGCTGAGCAGTATTAATGGGTGCACCACATTTAGTCGATCGGCAGGTCGCCTGTGGCGCGGTAAAGTGTGGTTACTCCCGTGTTGTCTAAGACATTCGGCCAGCGTGGAAGAGTAGGCTAAAATACATTGAGAGGGACTGTAAAAGGGTGTATCTCTAGAGGGGCCCCCTCTTATTGGAGCCCCCTTCTTCCAGCAGTGGCTTGAGTAAGCAATTGCAAGGCTGCACCTGTAGCTTTTTTTGACCCCATGATGTATGAGGCTTGGGTGAATACCATGCACGAACAAATGTTACAGGATTCATACTCTTTTTTTTTCAGTAAAGTCACGTAGGTAAAACTATAAAATAAAATAACAACTAAATTAAATCACGACGTTTCGTGCGCAACACATGCATCCTTCTTCAGGTGGGACAACCACAGCCAGAAACAATTGCTGAAGTGGGCAATAAAGGGCTGTTGTAACAAGAGGCTATATAGGTAAGAGAGTGGGGGGAGCAAGGGGGGAGAGATAGAGAGGGGGGGTGTGGGATAGGGGAAGTGGGGTGCTGCTAGAGGGATTAAAGGGGCGAGCACGGCAAAATGGCGGGGGGGTGGGGGGGGGAAGTGAGCGGGGCTGGGAGGCTGAAGAAGCTGGAGATGCGGAAATGAAGGCAACAATAAAGAAGTTAAGGTTTTACCTGGTTAATAACATCCTTCTAGATTGGAGTGTTACAGGCTGCTGCGGGGCTACATTGTGGGCAATAGAGGACAATGCAGTGACACAAATTGTTTTACTCTTCTTAATGCTCCCATGTCTGTGCTCCCCCACCTTTGCCAACGCGTACTGACCACCATGGTTAAGTACGGTAAAACCACCCCACGACCCGCATGACATGGGGCGGCCCTCATCCAGCAGTGGACTGACTTAACGAGCTGTGCATGTTCAACTCAAATATCTGAGTTTGTGAAGTGTCTTATATTAAGATTCTGTGTTGTTTTGGCTGGACATGATAATCGCTCATGTCCCTTCTCCACCCGTAGGGCATTGACTCTGGCATCTCCTGAGGTCCGATTCCACATGGACAGCGAAACCCACGACCCGATCGACCTACAGACCAAGGAACTCAAGTGAGTCTCGTCAACAAGACACCTCCCATGACTGCAATCCGACTGTTGTGCAGATCTCTCTATCAGAATCAAAATATATATTTCTACTGGAAGAATCCGATGAGCTATAAAGCTCTTTTTTCACAGATGTCCAGTTGGGGCAGGTCACAACTTCACAACAACAAACAATACAAGCACACGTTAGGATTGCAAAGTATTGGAAAGGTAAACAAATAACTTAAACAAATATACAAATAAAACTAAACTATTTTTATCTTACCAAGTAAAACCCTGACCACAAATGATAGCTGAACAAAGTGGCTTATCACGTGGGAAATTTATTATCAGCAAAATAATCTAAGATAAAGAATCTTGACCCTTGTGGTTGATGTGTTGTGGTGGCGGAAACTGGTGCGTGTACACAGGGAGACCAACTCGATGGTGGAGGAGTTCATGTTGCTCGCCAACATCTCCGTGGCGGAGCGCATCGTAGGCGAATTCCCCGAGTGTGCGCTGCTCCGACGCCATCCGGCGCCTCCGCCTTCCAACTACGACATCTTGGTGAAGGCGGCGAAATCAAAGGTAGAGTTAGAACCCCTTTTAACGACCACCCTTGTTAACTAATCGCTTAACAACGGGCCTCCATAGAGCTCAATGTGTAGGCTTCACCGACCATTTCCCTGTTAACGACGGGCTGTTGTAGGTACAGTAAATATGAATTAATGCCACGTAGAAGGAAAACAATAAAATAAAAAAAATATTAAACAATAAAATTATCACGACGTTTCGACTGCAACACAAGCAATCATCATCAGGTGTGAAAACCACAACAAGAAAATTTGAAAAAAGTGGCAGTTATTTTTAACGTTAGCACCACGGAGAGAGATTTGACAGTTTGTTCAGATGGACGAGTCCAACTATGTTCGGAAAAGAGGAGGGGGGAGACAAAAAAATAATGGATGCGTTCTGACAGCCACCTTAAGCGTGATCAATCAATTAAGACCCGAAATGGTTTATCAAATCTCTCTCCGTGGTGCTAACGTTAAAATAACCGCCACTTTTTTCAAATTTTCTTGTTGTGGTTTTCACACCTGATGATGATTGCTTGTGTTGCAGTCGAAACGTCGTGAGAATTTTATTGTTGTATATTTTTATTATTTTATTCCCTTCTACGTGAATTTACCGAAAGAACCAAGAATATGAATCCCTGCAGTCACGAAAGTTTTAAATCAAAATGAATTCATGCATTTATTAACAGTGTTTATTTTAATATGATGTGTTTATAATGTTAGTATCTTTATGTATTAATATCCATTGTTTAAATATTATAGAGTACGTTTTTTGGGTGAACAAGGGAAACTTTCGATGCTATCGGAACGAATTAAGCTTTTAACACGTATTTCCTATACTCGCTTAATGACCAAATCCTTTAATGCTCGCGTTCGTGGAACCAATTACCGTCTTTAAGAGGGGTTCTACTGTCTCTAGATTGCTGTTAACCTTCCTTCAATATCATCCTCCTCGCAAGGAATTCAGAGGTCGCCGGGTGGCTCAAATTTTTGTTTGAGGTCTTTTGGTTTAACCGGGTGAGAACTCAAGAGACCATAATAGTCTCATTTGCAAGGGTCACCTGGGTCACCCTATGACCCAGAGATTACAGCTGGGACCCTGGCTTCAAAATCCAGCAGCCGCATTGAACATACTGTGTTATCAAGTGTACGGAGTTGAAGGACTCGGCTCGTTTCCCAGCTACTCCACAGAAATAAGCAACAAAAAACCATCACGATAAATGTAGTACTGTATTTAATTTTAGATAAATTCCAGCACTGAAATGTTGAAATATCAGGTCGACTTATTGCGATGAACATTATGCTCAAAATTGGTGGGAATGTGCTACCCCCTACTGTGAAGCAGAGGTGTCTTGAAACGATGTCAGTATTGGCCTGAGCGAGCAATTGCAGGGCTGCACCTTTTACCTTTATCTTGAGATGTAGCCGTATAGTTTCCACTCGCCCTTAGAGGCAGAACAACTCAAAAGGTGTGACGAACCACAGACAACGCTGGAAGGCAGTCAGGCACTGTGCCAGATGTAGATTAATCCACTTGCTGTACTGCCTTCTCCTGGCAAGCCAGGTTATGGAAACCTGAATGCCTACAGGAAGTGCGCTGAATAACGTTTTCTTTCCAATACACCACAACCCTTGCTGCTTCCCCAGCACTGAACTACAAGCCACGTGCGGGATAGTCACCTCACAAACGCCGGTGTGCCCGATTTTTTTGCGCAGAACATCGAGATCCAGGTGGACTCGGCTAAGGCGTTGGCCGAGTCCCTGGACCGGGCGGCGGTGCCGGGAGCGCCACCATACCTCAACACTCTGCTGCGCATCCTGGCCACGCGCTGCATGATGCAGGCCATCTACTTCTGCTCCAGCATGGATCCCGACACCCACCACTACGGGCTCGCCACCGCCATCTACACCCACTTCACGTCGCCCATTCGACGGTGACGTGCTCTGGCGTCAGGCACACGCGTGAAATCGACCTTCGCGATTATTGAGGGGACTATGTTGTTGTCTTGGTGTGGTCTGGGACTGTGCTGCCTTTCCCAAGTTTAGGAATTTATTCATTAATTGATGTACTTATGCAATGTTAATTTGTCATTATGGCACACCTCCGATTAGAACGATTGGCTACGTACTTGTATATCTTTTTTCTATTATTTACTTTTAGTGATTTGTTTACCTTTCCTATTCTTAGCACTCCTATCATCTACCTACTGGACATCTGTCAAAAAGAGCTTTTATCGCGAATCGGATTTCTCCAGGATAAAGATTCAGATTTTGACTTATTTTTCTAAAAGGTCCTATAAATGGGAAGTTTGGCCAATTCCTTAAATGGTTGTTTGGCTTGTGTTGGAGAAAAACTAGAGGATCCAAAGAACACCAACGCCTACAAGGAGGGTGACAGTGTTCCACGTGCAGAATCAAGAATCCATTGCCGTGTTGCAGCGGCGGCCAAAAGTGAATTGCAATTCTGCCATGGATCGCTAACGATTTTGTTGTGGATCTTAAATAAGAACACAGATATGAGCAGGCAGCAATTTGCGTTACATCTGATGACAAATAAAAAAAATCCTCAACAAAGAATTAAATTAATACATTAATAAAGCTAATTTCCACAAGCAGATGGTGCTAGAACGTGGTATGTCCAGAGTACAGTATTCTATCACAGCGTTAAATCCATCTGAGTCATTGTTTGAGTAGCTTTCTGGTGGATCGTGAAACCCGCTGAGATCCACCAGAATGAATCGCGGTGCTTGGTGGATTAATACCGCTGCTCCGTTGGCATCTTGTGGCCATACCGCAGCCTGTATCTACTGTAAATTTAATCTTCATATTAAATAGAGGCTACAACAAATGTGAATATTGTTGTTGTTGTCTCCCTGTACCGTTACAGATACTCGGATGTGATTGTGCACCGGCTGCTGGCCGTGTGCGTGGGCGCCGACCCCACGTACCCGGCGCTCACCGACAAGCAGAAGCAGCAGCAGCTCTGCAACAACCTCAACTACCGCCACAAGATGGCGCAGTACGCCCAACGCTCGTCTGTAGCTTTCCACACGCAGGTGGGAGGCGGAAGTGTGGGCCACGTGGAGCTTGCACGGCGTGTGCTTAGGCACCTGATAATGCGTCCATTCGTCTCTTGAAAACCATTTTTAAGGCCACGAAAGCAGGCATCGTATTGTGCGTGTAGTAAGAATCAATTGTTTTCTATTCA
The DNA here is from genome assembly GCF_048934315.1 of Petromyzon marinus. Classification (NCBI taxonomy): domain Eukaryota; kingdom Metazoa; phylum Chordata; class Hyperoartia; order Petromyzontiformes; family Petromyzontidae; genus Petromyzon; species Petromyzon marinus. The sequence continues at coordinate 365,834 of NW_027423157.1, forward strand.
CACGCTTACGTGTGGTGGTGCCGTGGCTGTACTGGTTGGCTACACTTGACATTGCTTTTCAGCATTCTTCTGTGTTTGCTGAAAAACCTAGTCACTTGGCACATTTGCCCATGATGTGACAACTTTATTTGATTGGCTCTGTCAGGTGATGGAGGATTATAGTCAATACAATTGACATTGTACCTTCACGATTGAACTCAAAATAATCCCCATGACATGATGCCAATAGCACAACTGGAATAAATTAGCGGGGGGATGCGGAAAATTACCTTAAATTTTGTTAACTAATTATGGGCTTGGTAAGTGATGCGCGTGTGTCTGCTCTTGGCCACGTAGCGGTGATTAACGGCTGTTGTTGTTGTGGTCTCAATTGTTCTTCAAGAGCAAGGGAGTGGTGAGCGAAGAGGGCTTCGTGCTGTTTGTGCGCAAGAACGCCGTGGTGGTGCTCATTCCCAAGTACGGCTTGGAGGGGACGGTTTTCTTTGACTCCAAAGATCTCAAGCTCAACGTTACCTTCGACGAGGAGGTAGGGCATGTGTTCACTTAACCGGGAGGCATTGGCATTTCCCGAACGGCTGAATTCTGCATTTAAACCCAGGACTGGCTTAATGCACTGGGACCCAAGCCCCCTGACCATCTCTCTACGATTAGGTTTCTATCAGACACACAGACACTTGGTTTAAGGTGGAAGAACGCAGTGAGATACGAAGCTCCGTTTTTTTTTGCCATTTGGCAGTGTGGACTATTACAGAGGCAGTTACACCGGTGGATACATTAGAGCCGGATGGCTCACAGGGCTATACCAAAATAAACTGAAACTGAATTTAATGATGTAAATGCGTTTCAATTATAAAACGGTCACAATTAAATATGCTTTGGAAATAACTGCCATGACGGAGCCCGTATTGTCACGGAGAGGACATCAGATTAAAAATACAGTAAAATCCCTCAGATCCGGAAGAATTATAGAGAAAATCTAATGCTTTCTGTAAACAATGAGAAACTCAAAGGGCAGAAAAGTACTTGTAGAATAAAAACAAATGAGGGAAATAGTAGTTGATGCAAAAAGTGATCTCTAGATGGCAAAAAGCACATGTGTGACCAGTGGATCCGGTCCTTTCCAGCATGCCTTGCATGCCGCATTACATTGTCACTCTGCGTGGATAATGCACACAGCCTAATTTGGACCAGAAGCTCAAAAGGGCTTCTCATGCCTGGTTTTCAGCTCGCGCTGAGGTGGCCCAAGCGGTATTGCATTCGCTGTGTGTTGTGGAGGTTTGCGTTTCAAACTCGGTGGCCACTCCGGTTAATACTGTGGTGTGTATTAAGCGTAAAATATTTACAGGCTATCCGCTTTAACAGTGTACGTTAAAAGATCCTGTAACGTTATTCGTGTGCCAGCATCATGGTCCAAGGTTGGCAAATTACATGCAAATTACTTATTTGGGGAGCACATATCAATCGTTCGCCTCCTTTTACAAAGACGTAGCAGTGACCTTGAATGCAAACGTTTTGAGAATCAGTGAGGCTTTTCTGAGTGACCCATGTAATAGTATGAATAATAACGTTGGGTTTACGTCAATCCGTGCTTGTGTGCAGGGCACTTGGCAGAGAGCAGTCAGCGGTAGTGTAGTGGTTAGCGCTCTGCGCTACGATCCCGGCGACTTGGGTTCAATTCCTTCGCACGGTCAACACCAGTGATGATTATCTAAACCGGTCCTGGGCCTCCCCTAGGTTGACTCGGAACTCAATTGAATGCCTGGTGCGGTGTGTAAACATCGCCACTGGGAAGACAAAGGCGGCCGGGCATGGCGCTGGCGACCCACCCCCTTGTGTGCCGTGCCGGCCTTCATCTGTCCTCCTCGCCAACAGCACTTGCCCCAACAGTCTGTTAAGGCTACATTGGAGATATGTCTTTGTGTTTTGTGTAGGGCCCCACGCTGTGCGTGGAGGGCATCGCGCTGAACATGTTCGACCGCGTGTGCGTGCGCGTGTCGCTGGATTCGTCCAACCTGCAGCACCAGCGGATCCGCATGCACCTCGTCCGCCCGGAGGTACTCACCGTGCGGCGCGACGCGCAACCTCGGAATACCACCGATTTGTATTGTGACCATGCTGCTGTTGCTGCTTGCTGCGCCAGCAGTAGTGCACAAAAAACAAACGCTCTCCGCATCGGAACGTCAGCGGGCCGAAAATTAATGACACAAGCCACAGCATAGCGCTTGTTGCCATGCAACCCAAACTGTGGGACCGTATAGTAAACCCATAGAGACACAGAGATACATAGGAGATACAGAGAGACCCATTATGATTCCTAGAGATTCATAGAGACTCATACAGATACATAGCAGTGCATTAAAAACAAGCTACTGTACGATTGTGGCCATGCAACCCAAACTATGGACCACATTTTACACCACTGTAGTCTGCGCTCCTTCAATGGAGGGGGTGGCAAGATGACACAAACTCTCTCCTGAGGCTCTCCCGTGGCTATCAGACCCATACATTGGCATTTAGCCCCTGAACGTAATACCCTTATAACACAGGAATAAAATATAAACTCCGGTCTTGGATGGAAAAAATATATGTTTAGCTAGCATTTTGAGCTGCAGTCTGTTGTCCTATACCTCCTGTAACTGGCAAATTGGATATAACGCGATGATGAATGTATGAAGGAACGCATTTTTTGTATAACGCGGATCCGAACTGGATTTAACTCGGTTGAATGAATGGAACTACGTCGCGCGAGTAGGAATAAGCGGTCGTAACGGCTGCCTCGGCGTAGCGTCACACAAGGCGGGATGCTGCTGGATGCTTCTAGATGCTACCCACGTTCCTTAGTCTTTGTTCAGCCTGTGTTACGCATCTCACGCGTTATTGCGGACTGCGCTTTACCCCATATAATATATATTATTTATTATAACACGATTTTTCCAAAACGTGGTGTTCTTGAGGTACGCAACTACCGTATTATAGAACAGACTGTATATCCAAAGACTATGGGATACTATCCCTACCTATATCAGTTGTGACTGTCCGTGTGTTTAAATCCAGCTTGAAAACGTCGTTATTAATTGGCTTTTCCTGGATTCTGATTGGTTATTACTGTGAGGGGAATCATTATAATTAGCTTTTATTGCATTTTGCATGCTGTGTAAAGTGTCAGTATCACTATCATTGTTATTATCGGCTTTTACTTTATTTGTATTGGCTTGTATCTATACTTGAGTAGTTTTTTAATGTCCAGTGCTTTTTTTAGATGTTTCGATATGCAAGGTGCTGTATAAAATAGATTTTTATTATGGCCCTAGTTCATTGCACAAGAAGGGCCATTATCTGAAACGTGACCTATTTAAATGATCGTTTGGGGCTGTTGTTGATGAATGCGAGTTCTCAAGATACCAAGCTAAGTCAGGGTGTGGGAGCCTTGGTAGATATCAGATTTCTTAACAAAACTCCATGAGTCTGTTCTGCATGGGTTTCCTCCGGGTTCTCTGGTTTCCTCCCATATCTAAAAATAAGCATGCGTTGAAACTGGTATTAAGGTAGTTTACGTATCGCCATGGGCGGCAGGGTGGCACATTGGTAAACCCTTGCGTCTTGCAGCAAGAAAACTGGGTTTGATTCCCAACTAGAGTGTTACTGTGTGGAGTTGTTAAGTTTTTCAGTGTTAATAAGTGTAATAATAACGTATCACTTGTGTTGGAAATACCCGCATGTGTGTGTGTGAGAGCATTGGTGTAGTGGTTAGCACGCTGCGCTATGAACCCGGCAACCCAATTCCCACTCACCGCCAACACCAGTGAGGATTATCTGAACTGCTGTTTTGCCTACCCAAGGTCAACTCTTTCTTAAATGAGTACCTGGTGCAGTGTGTAAACATCAGCACTGGGGAGAGGTGTTGGCCACTTACCCCCTCGTGGGCCATGCCGTCTAACAGCAGCACAGTCTGTTAAAGGCTTATTTGGGTGACTATCTTCGTTGTACGTTTGTGCCATTTGTGTGTCCGCTGTCACAGATTCCAGGCTACAACCCTGCGGAGTCTACCCCATGGGGCTCGCCTTCTCCCCGGCCTAAGAAACCCAGACAGCACTAGTGTATCGTGGATGCGGTGTCAACAAGATGTCGGAGCAGGTGCATGAGTGGGCACACACTCTGGGTTTTACATCTGCAGAGTTAATTAAGTGTACATTGTGCTCGCAAGCAGAGGTGAACAATTGAAAAAAGCAGTGGCGGTTATGAGAATTGCTACCCTGAAGTAACAGACGGTTTGCACTCTGAACTTGCAATCCAGAGGTCACCGGTTCTTTGTTCTCCTGTCGCAGCGGTTCAAACGGTAGCGCAATTTTTTTTTTTATTTAGAATTTTTACCTTGCCAACCAGTACCATCAGCCAATTAAGGTGTATACGCATCAAGATGTATGAAAGGTTTAGGATATATTCTTAGCTCTTTCGGTAAAGTCGCGTTGAAGGGAAACAATAAAATAATATATATTTTATTATTATTACGTTGAAGGGAAACAATAACATAATAATAAAATATATATATTTTATTATTATTTTATTGTTTCCCTTCAACGTGACTTTACCGAAAGAACTAAGAATATGAATTACTGCAGTCACGAAAGCTTTAAATCAAAGGTTTAGGATATCTTATGCCCAACTTCTTTGCCAGCCAAGACACTGACCCCCTTGTGATGAAGGTGATTTCAAAAAAATATTGGTTACTGAATCGGTGGTGTTTATTGACTAACGCAGCAGCGTCCAACCCACAAAGCACTGTGATCCATTCTGGTATATCTCAACATGTTCCGTGATCTACCAGCAATATATGACCAGCAGTTACCCGGATGGATTTAACCGACTAATAGAACACTGTAGACATGCCAAGTGCTAGTGCAATCTATTGGTTTAAAATATATATTATTAATCCATTAATTCTTAGTCGGGGATTTTGTTTTGCCATCTGCTATAACAAGAAATGCTTTATATTAGAGGTGTTTATTCCTATTTGTCCCGAGATCCACAATCAAAATCTTTTGCGATCATCCACCCATGGATCGCGATTCACATATCGGCTACCACTGATCTAACAGTTGAAAACCAGTTTAACACGTAGGCTTTCGCGACCAATATCCATAACACGGGTTTTTTGGGTTAGATCGCGTAATAAATATTTAAATGTGTCGGTAAACCCACCACCACCCGACACAGCCAATTCGAAAGGTTTGTCACATTAACAGAACGTGCCAATTCGGTACTAGTAACATCACACCGGTGTCTTGGAGAGCAAAGCCACAACATTTACAATCTGAGTACAATGTTTCACCAGTATTTACAACCAGCTTCATCAGGCGACAGCCAGATTCGTGGAGAATCCTCCTCCCTTAATGCGCATGCATAATGTGTGTTGATTAACATATAAATAACCCAATCGGCAATGGATACCCATAGTCAATGCATTCATTGATTCCCCTCCCAATTCGCGAAAGAAGTGCTCACAAGTGATGGCTGTCGCCTGATGAAGCTAGTTAGTGCTGGCGAAATGTTGTACTTAGATTGTAAATGGTGTGGCTTTGCTCTCCAACACACTGGTGGACTGTACTAGTAACGAATTGACATGTTCTGTTTACATGACAAACCTTACTAATTGGCTGTCGGGTGGTGGTGGGTTTAACAACACATTTATATATTTAAACGATCTAACCCATAAAATGTGTCTTATAGTTGAAAACCTACAATTGTGCCAGGTTTGGCCTGTCGGAGTGGGCCATTAGGGTGGCCACTCGGAGGGCAAAGCTCTGGGGAATCCGAGCAAGAGCTTCGAAATATGATTGTGCACGGTGATACCCGCAGGGGTCTCGTGATGGATGGCAAATTGAAGATTTTTTATCGCGAGAGGATTCCCTGCAAGGGATGTTAGGTTACTTATTCTTGTGAGGATGCCATTTACTGTATGAAGGGGCAGCGGTCAGCTGCATAGAACATAGTATAAAATTCCCCGAGCTGTTGCTGTTTAAATCGTCGGTTTAACGGAGAATTTCACCTCAGGTTTTTTTACACAGCTGCCCCACCCCTCATCGGACTCTGTGCAATCACACAAGGAATGTTTTTTGGAAAAAATGTCGGTGTCAGAAAATTTTAAGGTTTAATCGTTTACAAATGCGCATTTCGTTACAGCTTCTCTTGTCCTTTTGACGTGCAAAGATAATTCATGACAAAATATTGACACGTTTTCAAATTGTTTCGTAAATGGTCATAACTTTGCTCACGTATATACAGTACTTGGGCAATAATTCTGAGCTCCTGGAGTACTGGTAAAGATTTAAGCGAGTTGATGTCTTTGCGACTTTGTGTAAATGTGTTTAACATTTTTTAGCTGAATCGTATATTTACAAACATGTACACATGAGTTATACGCGTTTATATACAAAATTAAACCGATTTATTTTCCATGCATCTTGTTATTTTGGTTACTTTAAGTTACGTTTTCCACTGCTGGATGAACATCTCGCCACGTGATGTTGGATGCCAGCTTTAGTTTGACCATACTTCACCATGCTGGTCACTGTTGGATGATAATAATGTCCACTTGCAATGCACCACCGCGCAGTATTCACTCACCTTCGAATCGAGTCCTGCACCGCCGTTTCACATGCAAATTTGATTCACAATCCCTGGGCCAACTTGCTCCTGATTAGCATGCGATTTGCCACATTTCGATCTCGGAGGTGATTAAATGCGCCGGCTTCCAGGCTTGTTGAGCCGCTCGGAGCCCAATTAACGAAAATTGTTGCCAAAGCAAAAGCGTGAGCTCGAATGTTTGTCCGTGTTCTTTTCAAACCACCAGTCGAACGCCGGCCTCTGCCCACTCCGACCGTGCGGAGGCCCTGGCCCTCGGGGAGGCCCTCATGGTGCCTCACGGCAAACGTGGGGCCCGGGTGGGCGCGTCGACGGTTGATCGCGTACAGGCGGTGCAACTCCCACAAATGAAACATCACACCTTGCTGATCTCGTGTCCAGGAGCATAAACGGTCATCACGCAAACTCCGGTCATCCTCGCAGCAGCAGCTCTTGGCCATCGAACAAAGACGATCACCGCTTCCTTCCGATATTAGAAGCCACGAGCTATGAACGACTCGGAGGTTCGAGCAACCACAGCCGAGTGGGAAGGCAGCAGCAGCCCAGGCGGTGAGCCAGCTCCAAAATCCCCCAAGCACTGAAGTTCTCGATTTAGTACATTGAAAAACACGACAGTAAGTGAAACAACGTAAATCGAAACCAATTTTGCCATTCACTTGAGGGGCCGTCCATAAATGACGTCACGCAATTTTTGACCTCGTCACTCGGCGTCACAAAAAGTCAGACCCCCCCCCCTCAAATATGGCGTCACAAAGCTCTGCCCCCCCCCAAAACCATATTTCCATTTTGAAAATAAAACATGCTTCAACTATTGCCATTGTAGTGCGTGGCGCTGCACTGATGTAGGAGTGTTATAACAATTAGTGTTATAACAATTCTATACTTAAAGTTGCGCATTTTGATGTGACGTCACATTTCTCAAACCCCCCCCTCCCCCACGTCACACATCGTCACAAATGTCTGACCCCTGACCCCCCCCGAGGTGCATGACCGCGTTACCGTGTTCATTCTGTGGTGAAGGGATGAAGAAAAGGAAGAGGGAAAAGCATCCAGCGTCGCCGCACGCAGGCAACGTGTATATCACAGTGGTAAAAATATAAAAATACACATATGTAGTGGGTTCCACGGAGACTGGAGACGTCTTTAGAGGCAACACGGTTTATTTGTAACTATGAACAGAACTCCCCTTAACTCCCACTCTCTAGGGAGGTACAGCCTCCGGGCTAGCGTGCCCTCGCACTGATCAAACCTGGCTCTCAGCCCTCTGGCTATCTGTGCCCTAGGGGAGGCTAACTGACCCGACCCAGCCAAGGTACGGGTCCTGACCACTGGTCCGAGCTCGGCGCGGCCCTTACAAGGACGTTGGGCTCGAGGTCCCAGGGTCCTAGCTAGGGAGGCTACTCTGACCCGACCCAGCCAAGGTGCGGGTCCTGACCACTGGTCCGCGCTCGGCCCCGACCCTTATAAGGATGTCGGGTCCCAGGGTCCTAGCTAGGATGGTCTTCTGTTCTTCGTCTTCGGAGCACTGCCCCGAGCTGTCCCAGAGGTGCCCCTTTAATACACCTCTCGGGGGCTCTCCGCCCCCGGTGCCGCCCCCTCTCTAGAACCTTCCAGGGGGCTCTGGAAGAACCCCCCAACCCCTCACCTGGGGCCTGGCTCTCTCTGTCCTTCCCCAGCTCAGGGTGGCACCCCCTATGGGCTTGTGCCCGCAACTGCAGGTAAGTATACCGACGGTATAGGATGTGCATTTATTACGCTACATCTATGCGAGACAGGTTGTGGACAAGAGTCTGCTCTGCGGGAAGCAAGCATTGCCATACGAATGAGATGAGCTCGCGTTCGATGCGGGCAGTCTTGAGGACGACCGTCGACAGGCACGCGTGGAGGCACGCCGTGGTCACAGCGCAGCGCCGACTAGTGTAGGTGGTTATGGCCCAGTTGTAGAGAGGAATGCCGGAGCTTCGAGCAGATGTAGCCGAATGTAGGATAGAGCATCTTGAGGAGCGTTGCCCTCGACCCCCTCCGGGAGGCCGTATGGTTTACTTGGCACTCCCGTCCCTTAGAGTCCAGTCTGATGTAAGCCTCCTCAGGTTCCAGCAGCCTGGCTTCGTAGGTCTTCATTGCACCGCTCTGCTCGTCTAGCATAGTCTGAAGGGTCATATGTGGCTGCCTTCTGAATCTTCACCCTCCTGCAAACCTTACTCGACATCTCGTTGAGGACCCGAAGAAGGGCAGTATTCTCTTTGTTTTTTTACAAAAGGGCTTGTAAGAGCTCTCGTTCCTCCCACCGGGATCTCTGGTGTCAACTTGAACGGGGTGGGGGGGGGGAGACAAAGCTATGGCTTTTTTCCCAGGGGATCTGTCTTCCATGGAGCACAAAGATACAGGCGGAAGGTCCCCTTGGCCTAGCCATGAGGTCAGCCTCGAGTTGCTTACTGAGGACCCTACACCTAAGGAGGCTGTGGATTGCCCTAGGAAGCTCCAAAGTAAAAAAAAAAACAGCTTTCCAAGGCCCCCTATAAAGTGCCTGAGGCCAGGTAGAAAAATAAGAAAACTATCAAACAGGAAAGCGAGTGGTTATGTTGGGTCGAAAAAGGTAATGTTCTAATGTAGGGGTTGGAGCGGTCATTGCTGCTTACTCGACCATGACGTCACTGCAACTCGTTTGATTAACACTTTTAAAAGAAAAAATCACAACGTGCACTGAACATATTATTCCGAATCGGTTTTACCACCACTACCACCATGACACAGTGGCAAGGCTGGCACATCGCAGTGCAGCTGCTAGGCTGAATCATATGAATAAATATAATCAAATCTAGAAATATCCTGTATGTACCCAGGAGAGCCACATTGAGTCTCGAGACTCATTATTAGCTCCGTGCTGCATTAAGATGTTTGGACAATTTCAAGCATCAGGGTTCGGCACGTAGGAGGAAACCGGAGAAACGCGCAGATGTTGTGAAGCTGGCTTGGTGGCAGAAGTCAGTCCAGAACATTTAGCCCCACACCTATCACTGTAACGAATCAGTGTTCTACGGGAGCATTCTAAGCGAGGACTGATTGTATTAAAATCTACTTTGATCTACGAATCGTAATGTATCAATAATGTTAACGTGTAACATGCCCCATGGTTTTTCTTAATTTGGAAGGAGGGAACAACGGATGATCTGTGTGCTGATGATGTTGGTGATGATCTCGTAATGGCTGTTCACTTCAAGGAGTGGGAGAGTCTGATGGTGAACCTGGATCGTGCCAATAAGAGCTAGGGCCTTACCATTCGCCCTACCAAACAAATCAAAGCAGTACCTGCCTTGATATTTTGTATGTCTTCAAGGACTCCACCCCCTCAACTCCGCATGATAGGTAGTTGTGGAAAGAGTGGAGGTATTCCCATATCTGGGCAGTTGTTTATGACCAGCTCCGATTTCAGAGCGGAGGTCTTACTCTGAATTAGTTCAGTGGCATATCCTTTTTTTCAGCTGCTTAGTTCTGTATAAAAGTTACATGGCCTATCACTTCATACAAAGCTCTGGTTCTTTTCTGCCACACTTGTCCTCTCCCTCCCAGCTATAACCTCCCGAAAGCAACATTTGACCTTTGTTTTGGCGTGACAAACACCAGTGAAAGCAAAACACCGAAAGTGTAATGACTACACGTAATGCAAGAATCTCAGTTGTATTTCTCAACGGGTATTGAATATGAAGTCCCAGGAGTGGTGAAGGTGCATCAACCTGCAGACCCACAGGTGGCAGCGGTGGATTGGCCTGCAGACGTTGGGGTGGTGGTGGATTGGCCTGCAGACCTTGGGGTGGTGGTGGATTGGCCTGCAGACGCTGGGGTGGCGGCGGTAGATCGGCCTGCAGATGTAGGGGTAGCGGCGGTGGATCTTCCAGCAGTAGCCGACCAGTGAAGTTCTCGAATAAATTTACGCAATTTGCCGAACCTGGTGGCTTTGGCACAGGCGGTGGTGGATCTCCCAGCAAAAGCTGGGGAGGCAGTGGTGCATCTGCCAGCATGAGCTGGGTTGGGATGACAACGTTGGATCTCCCGGCAGCAGCCGGGGCGGTGGTGGCGGTGTTGGAGATGCCAGCAGCAGCCGGGGTGGCAGCGCTGAATCTGCCAACATCAAGCGCCATGGCGGTGGGGGTGAATAATATGCCAGAAGCAGTCGGGGTGGGGGTGTCGATGCATCTCCCAACAGCATCCCTGGTGGTGGCGGCGGAACTGCATGTGGCTGCCAGGATGGCGTTGGAGGCAGTGGTGGTGTTGGTGGAGACCGTGGCCGTGGCTTTCTCCAGCTCCTTGAGCTATCAACGCATCATTTCCAACTGCAGATGGCGCTCCACATTCTCCCGTTTGTATACTTGAGTGCAGGGAAACATTCGACAGTTTGATCAACATTAGCCCCTACACGAGCCTTCTAATCATCGCAACTCTTCAAACTATATCGCTTATATAATGTACATCATTTCAGTCACAACAAAAATTACATAAACACATCGGGGCTGTGAAAATTACGGCTTCGTATTACCAATATCTTGCCTGTCCAGAGAAGCCCATGAACTAACGTTGTACATACAAACTCATAGACTCAGAGGCCCATAGACTGAGTCACAAATAGCAGTGGATAGGGCCCGGAACGGTGTGGTGTTAGTGAAAATATGAACCCAACTGCGTCCTTTTCAATGGAACCAGGGACCCAAGTGTCATCATAGGCTTTTCCTCGCAATCGAGGATTGCCTTCCAGAGAAAATTTGGATTTTCTGTGGGTCCAAAGATGGCTGAAGAGACCAATCTGGGATCGACAGATTCTGCCGCAACTCTGGCACATGTGTCCAGAAATAGTGGTGGGTGGAACTGCATTAGTCGGGCTGCAGGCTGTTGTTTCCGCCATTCCCACTTTTTCTGTTTCTGCTATTAAGTTTTAAAATGTTTGGCTTCTTGAAATAGACTGTCTCCATCTGAGGTGATCCTGGGAAAGATACTCCCTTGAGTTAGTGTCGATGGAGCACTTCTTCATGTTGGACTTGAGGACATCCTTGAAGCACTTTCTCTGACGAACTACATTCTCCCACTTTTGGTTAATCAAGTTTGACAGATTTTCATTGAGGCATTGGTGGAAGAGGTCTTGCTTAATGGAGTCCTATAAAGCTTCAATGTTAATCTTCTGTAGACATCTCTTCTGATGAAGCCGTCACTTGCGAGCCAGTTTTATGAGCATGGTTGAGCAGATGAGTCAATGATCAGTCCAGCCACCAGCAGCTACTAGAACAGCCTGGATGATGCAGACATCTTTGGGATCCTGTTCATGGACAATGACGTAATCGATCAAGTGGCGGTGCTTAGATCACGGATGATGCTATGATGTTTTGTATTTGTTTTTTCTGGCGTAACAGGGTGTTGATGATGATGACTCCATTTTCCGAGCATTTAGTCAAGGGAAGGATGCCGTTGGAATTGACTTTACCCACTCCTTCTTTCCCGATGGTTCCATTACAGAGGTTTATGTTTCTTCCAACTCTGGCATGCATATCACCGAGCAGAATAAGTTTGTCTCCCACAGGAACAGTAGAAAGGACCTGATCAAGGTTGACGTAACATTCATAATCGGAGTGAAGAATCAGGGCATATACGCTGATGACAGTAGAATATTGGCTCCCCACCAGTTTGAGACATAGAGTCATGAGGCGCTCACTCATCAAGTAAATTCTTGATGGAGAAACCAACTCTGTGCAGCCGCCGCTGTTCTTCCTGTCTGCCTTTCCAGAAGAGGGTACAGCCAGCTCCTTGTTCCTTGAGCTGCCCCTTCTCTTCTCGTCGAGTATCATTGAGGGCAGCTACGTCAGTGTTGTGTCGTCTGAGTTTCCGGGCCACGATTAAGGTGCAGCATTCTGGGCGTTCACTTTTAGTCTTGTCCATAAGGGTCCTGACATTCCAGTTCCCAAAGGTAATTATCTGACTTTTAGTTTTGTTTCCACCACAGTAATGGGGATCCTTCTGAACGTGGTTATCCAGTCCGGAAGAAGTGAGACAGACTATGTTTAGGGCCACTTTCCTAGCTCCTTCCCCACGTGGGGTGAGCAGAGTGGATCATTTGAAAGGACTTCTTAGTCGCAGGTACAGCTGCAGAAACACACTCTTGTTTCTGCTGAGTGTTAGACGACCTTCTTGTAGCTGCCACTAGAAGCTTCCAGACTTCACAATCAAGCTCCCGTCGTCACTAGCTGGTCACCAAAAACACTGTATTGAATGGGCCAGAAGATGTTGTTCCTTTAATGAAACACGCCTGTGCATGATTTATTTTATTGTGGAGAAGCTAATAATTGTTTTTTTACCCTGTTATCTGGCAATAAAACTGACACCTGTTTTTTACAAGGAGTCATGTTGCATTGACCACAATACCCGCGGTCGGAATGCAAACAAAAAACATAACTCTGATAATGTATGCACTGTCCTTGAAATTGATTGGTCCACACCCGAGACAGCGTTCCTTAGAGCCTAGTCTCACATGGTGTTGGACCAGATGACGCCAAAAAGCTGTTGTACAGTAGCTTCCACACAGTTCTTGAGAAAATGGGACCATGAATCCAATGGCAAGGAGACCAGTACGATTGGAGATATCGTTCTGCTGCAGTCTTGGTCCGCCTTCACAGCTGTTGAGATGTTAACATCTTCTTCCTCCTGCTCTGCTGTTGAGGACTTGTTAACCCATGGCTGGTGGCAGACATGCTTATTATAATGGCGGCCTATACTCGCCATGTGGAAGCATCGTTAAAGGGTATATGTCGCTTTTCAAGAGGAAAACCATTGGCATTTTCAGTCCTAACCACACCCTGGTGGTGCTGTCACTGCTTGGTCCACAACTGCTTATCCGCCAGGGTTGCCGCTGCTTATTTTGCAGCTAAAGTTCACAGAAGGTCGTTCCACTATCCACCACCTGCGGATACGCTGGGTCCCTGATATACAATACCCTGGCGTCTACAAACTAAGCCGTGTCTGTGGCAGTAGTTACATTGGGGAAACTAACCGACATGTCTCGGACTGTGTTCATGAGCATAAGGAAGATTTGAAACACGGTAGGACCAACACGGTAGCCTTGGCTGATCATTGTTTTAATGCGGTTGGCTCACACGCCAATTGATTTCTCTAAGACGAAGGTACTTTGTAAGCCCACTGGCTATCAAAAAAATTCGTTCATGAAGCCATCCACATATACAGACACAGTCACATTTTCGACCGAGACGATGGGTACAAACTCAGCAATCATTGGAAGAACGTCATCAACCAGTTTAAGTCATAACTGGTGTTGTTCTCATCCTGCCACCTTCCGATGTTAGTTTTTATTTTCCCCGTAGGTTCGGCTCTCCGATCTTACATTAACAGGTGAAACAAATTTCACACCAACATAGCCCCTTCCGCATGCTGACCTAGACGTGGCGGCAGCTCTGCGATCTTACATTAACATGCCAATCTCTCACATTAACCTAACCACCTCCGCGCCCTCGTCATGAAGGCCGCTCTCCGATCTTACATTAATGTGCTAATTTATCACATTAACATCACTAGCCACGTCGTTTATGACCCTTGGGCTACACCCATTTTCAACCTTTAAAACAGTCTGCCTCAGCAGCTTTCCCCCTCTTTCTTCTTCCTGATGACGATCACTTGTGTTGTGATTAAAACGTCAGAGCTTTTTTGTTTATTTTATTTTTATTAATTTGAACCTATCTACGTGACTTTACCGAAAGACCCAAATAATATGAATTCCTGCAGTCACGAAAGCTTTAAGTCAAGATTTATAGTAATAACTCTTCCTCAGATCTAATTAGATGAAATCATTACCAGATGTATTTGCACCATTCCTACAATGCAAGGCTCTCACGAAGGTGATATGTTTTACAGACGGGTAGAGTGTGCCATGGTTTCACATTAAGGGCAATGCTGCTCTGTGGTTTTAACCAATTGGATAATTGGAAAGTATTATTTAAAGTCTGGTAAATTTGGACTGTGGCACTGACGCAAATGGCTGGCTCTTTTTTGAATAACAACCACCATTAGTTTAACAAGCCTAACTGATGAAACCCAAATGGGAGCCTGTATAATTATATTCCTTAAAACAAATGCTGCTGGGGAATGTTGGTGGGAAAAGCCATTAGGCTGATGTATTTAAACATCGTATTCTGATTTATGTGGAGACACAAAAAGCGAGTTATGCTTCTACAGTATTTGCTTGTGCAAAGCATGGACAATCATTGCCACAGAGACTGAATCAGCTCGGTGGCTAGGAGATGTTAACTACCTCACCTGGTATGGAGGAGGCCGAGGGTTTGATCCCGACCCTGATGCCTTTATAAGGAGTACCTTGGATATCGAGGTGGTTACATTTTTGGAAAGTGTAGCAAAAGCCAAAAGCGTGATATTCAATACTTAAGCTTGACCTAAATAATGAGCTTACATACACGCAACCAAAAATAGACACATCACAATGGAAATGTGCTGTACTGAATGCCAAATTTACTACTATAATGAGCCAATAATGTCTGTGTCCCGCACGTGACGTCACTCCACGTCGAGCAGGCCCCCTCATTAATACTCATGAATAGACTAATCTCTCACAATACAAAGGCCACTGCCACAGCCATTGACATGCTAATCTTACAATACAAAGGCCACTGCCCCAGCCTCTGTGGTTGGACCATCTCTAGCTCCACCCACCTACCTTGATGCACTCATCTCAGGCCTATATAAGACCTTGTCTCAGCAACTTTCGGGTGACGTCACTCCACATGGGGGGGGCGAGGTGCCTCCTCCCCCCTCCTCAGCGTCAACTTAGAAACTCACTACAAAGGCAGAACCCTCACGTCACGTGATCTCCCTAACGCTATTGAGACATCAAAGTAAAAAGGACGTCATGATGAACAAGGGATTATAACCTTTAAATGAAATAGGTCTGTCACCGCGGCCTTACAAATTGCACACAAATGGATGCAATGAATATCATTTCGCGGTCTGATTTACTGCAATAGATTTACTGCAATACACCCATCCTTGGACGGGCAAAAGGCTAGTAAACAAATAATCCCCTCGCCTGCTCCCCACCACAATATCACACAATGATATAGTACTTCCTTGTACAGTATACCCGCTAAAGACCAAAACTAATCCCCATGATAGGTAAATTGATATACATAGAGCTTGCCGGCGATAGGTCTAAACCACGAACTATGAACTCGTGATATTCAAGGGTCTCCCGTATTTGGAGTGTGCATGTTCTCCCCATGGTCACGTATCCTTTTCTCTAGGTCCTCCGGTTTTTTTCTCCACATCTAAAAACATGCGTTAAGATAATTACTGCTATAAATATTCACAAAAGCCACTACGTTGAGCAATCATATGTGGCCAGGGTGCTTCTGGAAAAGAGCTATATATCTCGGTGGGCCTTACCTGGTCAAATAAAAATAGGTCGCTTACAGGAGCTGAATGGATTGCCACATCACAGGGACGCAAGGAATCGCAGCATGGAGAGGGCTTCATCCAGCAGTGGATTGATCCTGGTTTATGTTTTGCAAATAGTAAACGTAAGCGTGCACTTCCAAATGAAGGTGTTTAAAGTATCTGTTTATCTTCTTTGGTTCTTTCGGTAAAGTCACGTAGAATGAGAATAAAATAATAAAATAAAAATAAGACAATAAAATTCTCACGACGTTTCGGCCGCAACACAAGCGGCCTTCTTCAGGTGAAAGAACATAACTGTCGGGACGACAGTGCTTCAATGAGTGCTGCTGAGATTCGTGGCGTCTTTTAAGCTCGGTGATAGGTGTGAATGACCTAGAAAGCAGGAGAATTTAGCATTGAAATAGCTAGGGATTAGCTTGTGACAAAAAATAGCTGTGTTAAAGTCAAAGTTTACATATCAACAGAGGCATTTAGTATATGGACGCTAAAGGGCCTCCAACTACCCAACTATAATACAGTAAACCAATGTGGGAAAAACTAAGTCTATATTACATCAGTATAATAATTGTACTTGATATATTCTTCAATAAGCTGAGCTATTAATCACAAAGCAACTGGCTATACACTACACTATATAAACAGGTCCCTGCAGGGTGGGCTGGTAGGAACATTGGAATTTTGTCTATTGCAGGTTGGTACACTCAGTTTACAACTTCGTTCCTTCCAGTATTAATACCATATAGTAAAACCAATGAAAACCAAAATATAAACTACCTCAATGTTTTGATTTAAAGCTTTCGTGACTGCAGTAATTCATATTCTTAGTTTTTTCGGTAAAGTCACGTTGAAGGGAAACAACAAAATAATAATATATATATAAAACAATAAATTCTCACGACGTTTCGACCATAACTCAAACGGTCGTCTTCAGGTGTGTTGGCTTGCATAAATTTATTTTTAAACGGCGCATTTATTTATTTATAAAAACGTTAGCGCCACGTGCAACGATTTGGCAGTTTATTTAGGACTAGTCCATCTATATTCTGAAAAGAGGAGGGGGGAGACGAAATTTTTTATAATGTATGCTGTCTGAAAGCCACTGTAAGCGTGAACAATCAATTAAGACCTGAAATGGTTTATCAAATCTTTCCAATGATTGCTAAGATAGAATCCATCTTCTCGGTTGAAATTGTCTCTGTGCTTGTATATGTGGATTGCCTCATGAACGAATCTCTCATGGAAGCCAGATGGCTTACAAAGAACCTCTGTCTTGGAAAAGTCAATGGCATGTGAGCCTACTGAATTAGAACAATGATCTGCCACGGCCGAGGTGTTGGTCCTACCGTGTTTAAGGTCTGCTTTGTGTTCACGAATGCGGTCCGAGACATGGCGTTTGGTTTCTCCAATGTAACTACTACCACAGAGGCAACTTAGTTTGTAGACACCAGGGTATTGTATGTCCGGAATCACATCTTTTACAGACGGAACCAGATCATGGATTTTATGTAATGTGTTGAAACGGACCTGGATCTTGTGTTTATTCAAGATTTTGGAGATTTTTTTGTGATCCCCGCAATGTAGGGTAAAGTGATGGTTTTGAAAGGCTCCTCAAGAGGGTTCTTCTTCATGGTTTGAGTGATAGCTTTGCGGATTGTATAGTCGGAGTAACCATTAGCCCTAAGAGCTTGGTGTACGTGCTTGAGTTCACTGCTTATGTGTTCCTGGTCGGATATGCATTTATAAATAAATAAATGCGCCGTTTAAAAATAAATTTATGCAAACCAACACACCTGAAGACGACCGTTTGAGTTATTTTATATATATTTTATTATTTTGTTGTTTCCCTTCAACGTGACTTTACCGAAAAAACTAAGAATACCTCAATGTTATCAATAAACTCTATATACTCTCCAATCAGCTGAGCCACCAACAATAAGTCGTTATATATCACAATGCCATATTGCAAAAAATGGCGGTTTTTCTTCCCATCAACGACCAGCACCACGGACAACGAACGAGCTTCGTTCAGACGGACGACTCAATCCATGCTCGGGAACGGAAGAGGGAGAGAGACAGCCATAATGCGTTGTTATACTCCATGTTATAAACCATACCATTAACCGTGGTGTGAGAGGTATTAAGAGGCAATATCAGCGAAAGAGCTGCGGTCTGACGGTAACCGTAAAATACAATTAATTAAGAACCATTGTAAAGATGTTTTAAACCATTTCGGAACTTCATAAGATTTATTGGCTGGTTGGGGAGGCTATATTAAGTTTGCGAGGTCTGAAACTCCAGGCCAAACATAAACTTCCGTTATCTCCGAAAAAGTAAGATGGATTGATGACCAAGCTGTGGAGGTCTGCCTAAATTCATGAGATGTCCATTGTTTCACAAGAGATAGCATGACTCGGATAAGAAATACACTATTAATTCTTATACACTGGTCCATGCATACAATTAGTATATTAGTGGACTACGTTAGAGAAGGAGAAGATCAAGGGAGTAGAGGAGAAGAGGAGGGCCGGGGTGCCCGGAGCCCAGAGAGTGCCCAGAGGGGCCAGAGAGCCAGGGGAAACCCTCATGTTTATGTTGGCTGGATAGCATGTGCTCCCGTGCATGTGAGGTTGCTCTCAACAGAAGTCGTTCCTTGCACGAGAATAGCTGAAACGCTGAGTAACCACTCAGAGGTATAGTGGTTAAGCAGTGGAGACGATATAGTGGAAAAACAGTGGAGATTTCTGAAATATAGAAGACTTAAAGTGTGTTGCTAAAAAAATCTTGGAGGAAAGAGAGGATACATGTGTGCCTCTTGGAGAAGGAAAGGCATTGCTCAAAACTGTGCTGCAAGGTCACGTGCCATGAATCACATGAGTTTAGAAAAAACGTGACTGTAAACCAACAAGCTTGTGAATAATTATCATGGTGAAGACACCTCTATACGTTGGATACTGAAGGAAAACCATCGTGCTACGCATCGTCAAAGCACAACAACACCTGACATTTGAGAAGTACAATTTCATCGTTCTACACATCGTCAATACCCTACAACACCTGGAAAGTCACCAGCTGCATCAAGCATCTGACTGTTGTATTGTTCGAAAGACACTGTGTGTAACGACTTTACATCCACCGGCACAGCGGATTTCTAAACGCCTGCCATGTCACCTTCTCAACACTAGCGTCAGAGACCGTCTGATACAGACTGAAAGCTGATTTCCTTTGTTGCACTGTTTGTCTTTTCATGAATGTCATATTGTGCACTGGGTTATGCCTTATTAACCTAAATTCTGAATTTAGCTATTCATGTATTTCTATTACAGTATCACATATTCTTTGGACCAAGTGTCAATTGCCTATTTGATGACTGGTACTCTGATTATTTTTTACAAATAAGGAACTTGTTTTATTTAAAATGTGTATGTGTGTGTGGTTGAACAGTGTAACAAATCCATGCGTTACATGTGTAGTGTTGCAGCGCCGACCTGGGCAAGGCCTATGATACAATCAGTAGGCCAGGGCTCTGGATTGTTATTCGTGTTTTCAGAGTCCCTTACCATCTGCTCACAATGAGTAAGGACCTTCACGATGGTGGGTAGGCCCGGATAAAGTTGCGTGCCCGGGAGTCAGATCAATTGCCTGTTTACAGTGGGGTGTGACAGGGATCTACAGTGAGGGAAAAAAGTATTTGATCCCCTGCTGATTTGTACGTTTGCCCACTGACAAATACATCATCAGTCTATAATTTTAATATTAGGTTTATTTGAACAGTGAGAGACAGAATAACAACAACAAAATCCAGTAAAACGCATGTCAAAGATGTTATAAATTGATTTGCATTTTAATGAGGGAAGTGAGTATTCGACCCCCTCTCAATCAGAAATATTTCTGGCTATCAGATGTATTTTATACAGGTAATGAGCTGAGATTAGGAGCACACTCTTAAAGGGAGTGCTCCTAATATCAGCTTGTTACCTGTATAAAAAACACCTGTCCACAGAAGCAATCAATCAATCAGATTCCAAACTCTCCACCATGGCCAAGACCAAAGAGCTCTCCAAGGATGTCAGGGACAAGATTGTAGACCTACACAAGGCTGGAATGGGCTACAAGACCATTGCCAAGCAGCTTGGTGTGAAGGTGACAACAGTTGGTGTGATTATTCGCAAATGGAAGAAACACAAAAGAACTGTAAATCTCCCTCGGCCTGGGGCTCCATGCAAGATCTCACCTCGTGGAGTTGCAATGATCATGAGAACGGTGAGGAATCAGCCCAGAACTACACGGGAGGACCTTGTCAATGATCTCAAGGCAGCTGGGACCATAGTCACCAAGAAAACAATTGGCAACACACTATGCCGTGAAGGACTGAAATCCTGCAGCGCCCGCAAGGCCCCCCTGCTCAAGAAAACTCATATACATGCCCGTCTGAAGTTTGCCAATGAACATCTGAATGATTCAGAGGACAACTGGGTGAAAGTGTTGTGGTCAGATGAGACCAAAATGGAGCTCTTTGGCATCAACTCAACTCACCGTGTTTGGAGGAGGAGGAATGCTGCCTAGGACCCTAAGAACACCATCGCCACCGTCAAACATGGAGGTGGAAACATTATGCTTTGGGGGTGTTTTTATGCCAAGGGGACAGGACAACTTCACCGCATCAAAGGGACGATGGACGGGGCCATGTATAGTCAAATCTTGGGTGATAACCTCCTTCCCTCAGCCAGGGCATTGAAAATGGGTCATGGATGGGTATTCCAGCATGACAATGACCCAAAACACACGGCCAAGGCAACAGAGTAGTGGCTCAAGAAGAAGCACATTAAGGTCCTGGAGTGCCCTAGCCAGTCTCCAGACCTTAATCCCATAGAAAATCTGTGGAGGGAGCTGAAGTTTCGAGTTGCCAAACGTCAGCCTCGAAACCTTAATGACTTGGAGATGATCTGCAAAGAGCAGTGGGACAAAATCCCTCCTGAGATGTGTACAAACCTGGTGGTCCAACTACAAGAAACGTCGAACCTCTGTGATTGCCAACAAGGCTTTTGCCACCAAGTACTAAGTCATGTTTTGCACACGGGTCAAATGCTTATTTCCCTGATTAAAATGCAAATCAATTTATAACATTTTTTACATGCGTTTTTCTGGATTTTGTTGTTATTCTGTCTCTCACTGTTCAAATAAACCTACCATTAAAATTATAGACTGATCATTTCTTCGTCAGTGGGCAAACGTACTAAATCAGCAGGGGATCAAATACTTTTTCCCCTCAATGTATGTGAGGAGTCTGTGGGTCGCAACATCACGTACGGCTGGAAGTAGGACATTCCAGACTAAGAGGGTTAATGATGGCAATGTCAACGATACTGAACCAGCCAGCACAACTCACTGCCAATAACACATATCACATAATTCACCCTTAAGCAATTGTTCAATCAATTAATTGAATCACTACAATTAAAACCAAAGAATCTCCCAGAACAAACACTTCGCACTCTCCTCGGTCAGCCACCTGCATCGACAATAGAAACGCATCAGTCCAGCAGTGGATAAAACCTGGCGTCGGAGGTATGGGGGGGGCGGCGGCTTACACTTGCGGTGGACAGCAGGGGGGTGGCTGGATGCAGTAGTCATCGCAGATCAAGCGGTAGAATTTGTCATCGACTGTCATGCGCCAGGGTAATGGGCCTCTCCTACACCCACACACATCACACTGAGCGGCACACACGTCACACCGAGGAGCACGCACGTCACACACCGAGGAGCACGCACATCACACACCGAGCAGGTTGCACAGGTCTCCTTTATCAAGACAAACGTGGAGCAGATTACAACTACAACTCTTCTACGCCTGTCACAATGCCCCCCTCTCCCCCCCCCCCCCAGTTTATGGGGGGCCGCGAGCCTCACTCCACCCCTTCGCGTCAGCCCCCCCTAATAAATGGTCCGGTTGCATTGTGAATGCACCACTCGAATGACGTGCAGTCCCGTGGCGCACTGTAACGGGCTCGTGATTTACTCACTAAAATTCAATGTAAAAAAATAAAAACGATCCCAAGACATTATTTAAAATAAAGTATGGCCATCGTGTGTCAGCATCACAGGCGAAAATTGGCATGTAAAAAAAAACTTCACTCCGAATCACTCAATTCGGATTGCTCGCAGCAAAGAGCACTTGACCTGCTTGAAGGTTAAGTGCTGAATAACCGTGTGTCACACAGAGAACAGTTGCCACTGAGGGTGCCCTTTTAAAATGCTTGAGATGAGATGTGATTATCGCGTGTAAATGTGCACACTAAAATAAAAAAAATCATAATTATAAGCGAACTATTATCGTTTCAGGTGGCAGGGTGTTTCAGCGGTGATCTTTGACCCTCGCAACAAGAAGGGCCTTGGTTAATCATCCGACTGGCACTTTGCGGATGTATGGGTTATCCACTTTGCTCACGTAGCTAGAAAACACACAATCACAATGTAACTGGGTATTGGCCAAGCATCCCAATGCTAAAGTTACCTGCAAATTACTTCACTGGGATGACACTCGGCAGCAGAGCCGGATGATGACATTGCTGGGGCCCTATGCCATTGTCAAGCTTAAGAGGCCCCTTCTATGAATGCCTGTATATTTTTGTCAGCAGAATGAAAATAACTGCTTTGGAGAGTCTTTTTTTCTCACCGATCTTAATTTTTTTAAACAATTATGTTAAAACTCGAAACCTCGTGTCCATTTCTTGTTTCGTATTTAGAGCCCCCCCCCTTCCTCTCTTAATGCGAGGCCCTAAGCTGTAAGTGTAGCCGGTGTGAGCTCGCCTGTGATGAATAACACGTATAATTGCGCACTCTTATTTTCTATGGGTGGCCAGGAGACTGTATTATTATTTAAGTGAATGCAATGGTGATCAGGGGATTGGACCCAGAGCCCCACGTACACAGTAGAATACAAGGGAACGCCCACAGTACAGATTTGAGCTGACCTCCGGATTGAGAAATTGAACTGTGTTGTGACGTGGAGGGTGTTTCTGAACGCTATTGTGACCGACCCGTCCCGACGGGAGGAGAGAGGACAGGATGGACCGGCTGCATGAGCTTACTCTCCGGCACTGCACAGCACAACATCGCCTCCCTACTGCAAAAAAACTCGGCAGGACCCTCCTGAAAATAAAAGTCTTCGGAATCAGTGAGGCCTGTCCTTGGGAGGACAGGCGTAGTCTTGGTCGTCACAAGCGAACATTTGTTTCTCCATATTAATTTGTATCTCCGGGTTACCATCAGGGCTGGTCGCTGCAAGCTTAGCTTCTGAGATCTGATGAGACTGGGAGCCGTTTTTTAAAAGGTAATTTCGGCACGTGGAGCCCAAGCATGCAACAACTTTACGCAACTTCTTGGTTCTTTCGGTAAAGTCACGTAGAATGGAAATAAAATAATAAAAAATAAAACATAAAAAAATTATCACGACGTTTCGGCCACAACACAAGTAGCCTTCTTCAGGTGAAGGAACAGAACTGTCGGGACGACAGCGCTTCAATAACTGCTGCTAAGATTCGCAGCGTCTTTTAGGCTAGGTGTGAGAGGTAAAGCGCCTTGACAAAGGAGTTTACATATCAAACAGGAGAATTTAGCATTGAAATCGCTGTGTTAAAGTGTTGGATCAGCAGGGTGTTAAATTCAGAAATTAGCATGTAACTGGGAGATTAGCATGATGTTAATGTGAGGGTTTAGCATGTGACTGGTCACGGAAATAGCTATGGTTAAAGTCAAAGTTTACATCTCAACAGAGGCATTTTGTATATGGACGCTAAAGGACTGCAACTACCCAACTATCATACAATAAACCGATGTGGAAAAAAAACTAAGTATAAACTACATCAATGTCATCAATAAACTCTATATACTCTCCAATCAGCAGAGCGCTTCATTGAACGCTGCTAAGATTCGCAGCGCCTTTTAGGCTAGGTGTGAGAGGTAAAGCGCCTTGACAAAGGAGTTTACATATCAAACAGGATAATTTAGCATTGAAATAGCTGTGTTAAAGTGTTGGATCAGCAGGGTGTTAAAGTCAGAAATTAGCATGTAACTGGGAGATTAGCATGATGTTAATGTGAGAGATTAGCATGCGACTGGTCACGGAAATAGCTATATTAAAGTCAAAGTTTACATATCAAGCGAGGCATTTAGTATATGGACGCTAAAGGACTGCAACTACCCAACTATCATACAATAAACCGATGTGAAAAAAAAACTAAGTATAAACTACATCAATATTATAAATGTACTCAATATATTTTTCAAAAAGTTGAGCTATAAACATAAAGTAACTAGGTATACACTACACTATATAATGAATACCATATAGTAAACGAATTAATACAACTAAAATATAACTACATCAATGTTATCAATAAACTCTATATACTCTCCAATCAGCTGAGCTACTAACAATAAGTCATTATACATTACAATGCCCTATGGCGAAAAAATGGGTGGCGGTTTTTTCCTTCTTTCAAACGTTAGCACCATGGAGAGCGACGAGCCTCGTTCAGACGGACGAGTCCATCCATGCTCGGAACGGAGGAGGGGGGAGAAACAGCCACGATGCGCTGCTCTGTCCTGTGTTGCGTTACAACCATGCCATAAACTAGACTACTATACATTGTAATGTTATACCTTCCAATCTAAACTACATTGTATAATATCGTATACACAGCCCAATGTAAGCTCGAACATTATGCATGATATTGATATGTCTCCAACTAAAATTTTCCAACATTACACGACTATTCACCATAATATACACTACCATAGACAAACCCACCCTTGAATTATACAATGCGTTACTTTACACTACCCTATACTTTAGACTGTAAAATGTTAGACTTGTAATATTACACTATGTATTATTCTACCAACCCTACTGTATACCACACTGCTGTATATTCACTATACAATTACGATACTATATATTGCCTTATGAATTATGTTAAACATTACAATGTTATACTATTTATTATTATATAACATGCTATAAACCATACCATTGACCGTCGTGTGAAAGCTATTAAGAGGCAGTGCCAGCGAATGGACTGCGGTCTGAAAGTCACCATAAAATACAATCAATTAAGAACCGAAATGGTTTATAACATCTTTCCAATGGTTACTAAGCCAGAATCCATCTTCTCGGTTGAAATTGTCTCTGTGTTTGTATATGTGGATGGCCTCATGAACGAATCTCTCATGGTAGCCGGATGGCTTGCAGAGAACGTCCGTCTTGGAGAAGTCAATGTCATGTGAGCCCACTGAATTATAACAGTGATCTGCCATGGCTGAGGTGTTCGTCCTACCATGTTTCAAGTCTGCTTTATGTTCACGGATGCGGTCCGAGATATGTCGTTTGTTTTCTCCAATGTAACTGCTACCACAGAGGCAACTTAGTTTGTAGACGCCCGGGTACTGTATGTCTGGAACCACATCTTTTACAGACGGAACCAAATCACGGATTTTATGTACTGTGTTGAATCGGACCTGGATCTAGTGTTTATTCAGGATTTTGGAGATCTTTCTTGTGACCCCCGCAATGTAGGGTAAGGTGATGGTTTTGAATGGCTCCTCAAGAGGATTCTTCTTCATTGCTGGAGTGATGGCTTTGCGGATTGTGTAGTCGGAGTAACCATTAGCCTTGAGAGCTTGGTGTACGTGCTTGAGTTCACTGGCAATGTGTTCCTGGTCGGAAATGCATTGGGCACTATGGTATAGAGTCTTGATGAGGGAGTTCTTCTGGGATGGATGGTGGTGGGAATCCGGTTTTAAGTAAGCATCCGTATGGGTAGCTTTCCTGTAGACAGAGTGGCTCATTGAACCATCAGGTCTCCTTTTAATAAGGACATACACAAAGGGTAGCTTGCCATCTTTTTCGACTTCCATGGTAAATCTGATGGCTGGGTGTATGGAATTGATGTGGTCGAGGAATTGGTCTAGAGCAGGCCGGCCATGTGGCCAGATGATAAAAGTGTCATCCACGTACCTCTTCCATAACGTCGGGCGTAGAGTGGCAGTCTGGATGGCATCAGTTTCAAATTTCTCCATGAAAACGTTGGCCCCCGTGGTGCCTCACCACAAACGTGGGGCCCGGTCAGCCGCGTCGACTGTCGTGATCGCGTACAGGTGGTGAAACTGCCACACATGAACCATGATACCTTGCTGATCTCGTGTCAAGGAGAATAAACCAGCAGCCCGTCGCTAGCAATGGGAATGATCGGTAAGGGAACACATTGGGCTCTACAGAGGCACTCCACTATTATACACCACTACTATACAGTAAACATTGGGCTCTATGGAGGCCTGTCGTTAAGGGATTACTCGTTAACATGGGGTGGTCGTTAAGAGGGGTTCTATTGTATATAACAAGTTTAAATATTTAATAAGTTAATAGAGAGTACTCAACTGAGATGGCGGAGGAGTTTGCTAAACTCACAATACAAAGACCACTGTCCCAGCCTCTGTGGTTGGACCATCTCTAGCTCCACCAACCTACCTTGATGCACCTATCTCAGGCCTATATAAGACCTTGTCTCAGCAACTTTCTCTCTCACCTGACCTGAAGACGATTGCTTGTGTTGCGATCGAAACGTCGTGATATTTTTATTATTTTTTATCTACGTGGCTTTACCAAAGGACCCATAGAATATAATCATAAACAGGTTACGTCCTCTACATGGACCCCCCCCCCCCTCATTATTAATCATGAACAGGTGACGTCCTCCAAATGGACACCCCCCTCCATTGATAATAATTAGCGGGTGACATCACTCCACATGGGGGGGGGGCGAGGTGCCTCCTCTCCCCTCCTAAGCGTCAACTTATAAACTCACTACAAAGGCAGAACCCTCACGTAACGCGATCTCCATAACGCTATTGAGACATCTAAGTAAAAACAACGTCATGATGAACAAGGGATTATAACCTTTAAATGAAATAGGTCTGTCACCGCGGGCTTATAAATTGCACACAAATGGATGCAATGAATATCACTTCGCGGTCTGCTTTGCGCTTGCAAGTTTCAGATTTACTGCAATACACCCATGCTTGGACGGGCAAAAGGCTGGTAAACAAATAATCCCCTCGCCTGCTCCCCACCACGATATCACACGATGATATAGTACTTCCTTGTACAGTATACCCAATAAAGACCAAATCTAATCCCCATGATAGGTAAATTGATATACATAGAGCTTGCCGGCGATAGGTCTAAACCACGAACTATGAACTCGTGATATTCAAGGGTCTCCCGTATTTGGAGTTTGCATGTTCTCCCCATGGTCACGTTGGGATAATGACTGCTATGAATTTTCACATAAGCCACCTCGTTGAGCAATCATATGTGGCCAGGCTGCTTCTGGAAAAGAGCTATGTATCTCAGTGGGCCTTACCTGGTCAAATAAAAATAGGTTGCTTACAGGAGTTGAATGGATTGCCACATCACAGGGATGTGAGGAATCGCAGCATGGAGAGGGCTTTATCCAGCAGTGGATTGAGTGTTCTTGTTGAAACGTGTGTATTTAATATTTCTCTGATGTTCTTTTAGTCTCGTGCTGATCATTTGTCCTGTTTGCCCAACATAACATTTGCCACAAGTGCAGTTAATCCTGTACAAACCTTCTGTTGATAGCTTAGGTAATACATATTTTATACCAGAAGTCGAGTTCAAGAAACATAAGTACGTTTTTATTTCAACTGAAATGTATATATACATATATAAATATACATGTCCATACAACCACGTCTCAATGTCTATGTCTGGGAGAACACGCTAGTTTCTCCCTCTGTGGAGTCTCCACCACTTTTCTTTCTTCTTGTTTCCCAGCTCCTCGTCTTGGTGCTCCTTCCCTCTGTCTCCTCCTCGTCCATTCTCCTCTTCATCTTTCTCCAGCTGCCGTGTGCAGCACATGAAGCTCCAAATTGCCCAACGCCAGAAACTGTTCTTTCTCTCTCCCTTAGAAGATGGGATGTGCTTAATCTCTTTCTTCTCTTCCTGAACACTCTCTGCCCTCCAAGGTTGCACACATCTTCCTTCCTCATTCACCACTTCCTGCTTTGTATCGTCTTCAATCGTGTCGACCTCCTTCAGCTCTACCTCATTTGCCTCTAACTCAATAGCTCCTACTTCTTTTGCGTCTACCTCTATTGCCTCTACATCATTCGCCTCTACCAAAATCGCCTCACTCTCCTCCACCTCAATATCCCCTACCTTCACTTCTACCTCAATCACCTCTACGTCATTCGCCTCTAACTCATTCGGCTCTACCTCCATAACCACCTCCTGCTTGGCCTCTCCCTCAATCTCCTCTACCTCTTTTGCCACTTCCTGGATGGCATCTACTTCATATGCCTCAACCTCATTTGCCCCTTCCTGCTTTATTTCCTCCACCACGTTCTCAACTTTTGTTGCCATTTCCTGTTTGGCCTTTAGCTTATTCTTGTCTACCTCATTGATCAAGACCTGCATGGCCTTTTCTTCGATCGTGTCGACCTGAGTTGCCTCGAACTGTTTCACCAATTCCTGCTTTGTATGTCTCGCAATCCCTTCTACGACATTGGCCACAACCTCTTTCACCACTTCCTGCTTGGCCACTGCATCTACCTCAATCACCGCTACCTCTACCTCACTCGCCACTTCCTTCTTGGGCTCTACATCATTCCCCTCTCCCTCAATCTCGTTTTCCTTCATCTCTTCTACTTCGCGAAATTTCATCTCAGTCCTTCGTAGCTTCCTATTCCTACGTTTCCTCTGAACACCATCCTCTCCTTCTTTCTTTGTCTCCACAACATCATC
The DNA here is from genome assembly GCF_048934315.1 of Petromyzon marinus. Classification (NCBI taxonomy): domain Eukaryota; kingdom Metazoa; phylum Chordata; class Hyperoartia; order Petromyzontiformes; family Petromyzontidae; genus Petromyzon; species Petromyzon marinus. Next base: position 394,758 of record NW_027423157.1, read on the forward strand.
AACTTTCTTAGCCACTTCCTGTTTGGCTATTCCCTCATTCCCATCTACCTCACTTGCCTCTACCTCTTTCCCTAAGTCCTCCTTGGCATCTCTCTCAATCCCTTCTACGACATTGGACACTACCTCTTTCACAAATTCCTGTGTGGCCACTGCATCTACCTCAATCACCGCTACCTCTACCTCATTTGCCTCTACCTCACTCGCCACTTCCTTCTTGGGTTCTCCATCATTCCCCTCTCTCTCAATCTCGTTTTCCTTCATCTCTTCTACTTCCCGAACTTTCATCTCAATCCTTCGTAGCTTCCTATTCCTACGTTTCCTCTGAACACAATCCTCTCCCTCTTTCTTTGTCTCCACAATATTCTCAACTTTCTCCTCCACTTCCTGTTTGGCCATTCCCTCATTCCGATCGACCTCATTTGGCTCTACCTCTTCTGCTAATACCTGTTTTGCATCTCTCTCAATCCCCTCTATGACATTGGCTGCTATATCTTTCACCACTTCCTGCTTGGCCACTGCTTCTACCTCAATCACCGCTACCTCTGCCTCATTCGCTAATTCCTGCTTGTCATCTCCTTCTAATACCTCTACCTTATTCAACTCTACCTCATTCATCACATCCTCCAAAGCCACTGCCTCAATCATCTCTACCTCAATCGTCCCAACCTCCAACACTTCCTGCATGGGCTCTCCCTCACTCCCCTCTCTCTCAGCCACCTCTTCTTTCACTGTCTCCAGAACTTTCTTCTTGTTCTTGTGTTTATTCCTATTCCTACGTTTCCTCTGAACACCATCCTCTCCCTCTTTCTTTGTCTCCACAACATTATCAACTTTCTTAGCCACTTCCTGTTTGGCTATTCCCTTATTCCCATTTACCTCACTTGACTCTACCTCTTTCCCTAAGTTCTCCTTGGCATCTCTCTCAATCACTTCTACGACATTGGCCACTACCTCTTTCACAAATTCCTGTGTAGCCACTGCATCTACCTCAATCTCCACTACCTCTACCTCACTCGCCACTTCCTTCTTGGGCTCTCCATCATTCCCCTCTCCCTCAATCTCGTTTTCCTTCATCTCTTCTACTTCCCGCACTTTCATCTCAGTCCTTCGTAGCTTCCTATTCCTACGTTTCCTCTGAACACCATCCTCTCCCTCTTTCTTTGTCTCCACAACATTATCAACTTTCTTAGCCACTTCCTGTTTGGCTATTCCCTCATTCCCATCTACCTCACTTGCCTCTACCTCTTTCCCTAAGTCCTCCTTGGCATCTCTCTCAATCCCTTCTATGACATTGGCCACTACCTCTTTCACAAATTCCTGTGTGGCTACTGCATCTACCTCAATCACCGCTACCTCTACCTCATTTGCCTCTACCTCACTCGCCACTTCCTTCTTGAGCTCTACATCATTCCGCTCTCTCTCAATCTCGTTTACCTTCATCTCTCCTACTTCCCGAACTTTCATCTCAATCCTTCGTAGCTTCCTATTCCTATGTTTCCTCTGAACACAATCCTCTCCCTCTTTCTTTGTTTCCAAAACATTCTCAACTTTCTCCGCCACTTCCTGTTTGGCCATTCCCTCATTCCCATCGACCTCATTTGGCTCTACCTCTTCTGCTAATACCTGTTTTGCATCTCTCTCAATCCCCTCTATGACATTGGCCACTATATCTTTCACCACTTCCTGCTTGGCCACTGCTTCTACCTCAATCACCGCTACCTCTGCCTCATTCGCTAATTCCCGCTTGCCATCTCCTTCTAACACCTCTACCTTATTCAACTCTACCTCATTCATCACATCCTCCAAAGCCACTGCCTCAATCATCTCTACCTCAATCGTCCCAACCTCCACCACTTCCTGCATGGGCTCTCCCTCACTCCCCTCTCTCTCAGCCACCTCTTCTTTCAATGTCTCCAGAACTTTCTTCTTGTTCTTGTGTTTCTTCCTATTACTACGTTTCCTCTGAACACCATCCTCTCCCTCTAATTTTGTCTCCTCAACATTATCAACTTTCTTAGCCACTTCCTGTTTGGCTATTCCCTCATTCCCATTTACCTCACTTGCCTCTACCTCTTTCCCTAAGTTCTCCTTGGCATCTCTCTCAATCCTTTCTACGACATTGGCCACTACCTCTTTCACAAATTCCTGTGTGGCCACTGCATCTACCTCAATCACCGCTACCTCTACCTCACTCGCCACTTCCTTCTTGGGCTCTCCATCATTCCCCTCTCCCTCAATCTCGTTTTCCTTCATCTCTTCTACTTCCCGCACTTTCATATCAGTCCTTCGTAGCTTCCTATTCCTACGTTTCCTCTGAAGACCATCCTCTCCCTCTTTCTTTGTCTCCACACCATTATCAACTTTCTTAGCCACTTCCTGTTTGGCCATTCCCTCATTCCGATCGACCTCATTTGGCTCTACCTCTTCTGCTAATACCTGTTTTGCATCTCTCTCAATCCCCTCTATGACATTGGCTGATATATCTTTCACCACTTCCTGCTTGGCCACTGCTTCTACCTCAATCACCGCTACCTCTGCCTCATTCGCTAATTCCCGCTTGCCATCTCCTTCTAACACCTCTACCTTATTCAACTCTACCTCATTCATCACATCCTCCAAAGCCACTGCCTCAATCATCTCTACCTCAATCGTCCCAACCTCCACCACTTCCTGCATGGGCTCTCCCTCACTCCCCTCTCTCTCAGCCACCTCTTCTTTCACTGTCTCCAGAACTTTCTTCTTGTTCTTGTGTTTATTCCTATTCCTACGTTTCCTCTGAACACCATCCTCTCCCTCTTTCTTTGTCTCCACAACATTATCAACTTTCTTAGCCACTTCCTGTTTGGCTATTCCCTTATTCCCATTTACCTCACTTGACTCTACCTCTTTCCCTAAGTTCTCCTTGGCATCTCTCTCAATCACTTCTACGACAATGGCCACTACCTCTTTCACAAATTCCTGTGTAGCCACTGCATCTACCTCAATCACCGCTACCTCTACCTCACTCGCCACTTCCTTCTTGGGCTCTCCATCATTCCCCTCTCCCTCAATCTCGTTTTCCTTCATCTCTTCTACTTCCCGCATTTTCGTCTCAGTCCTTCGTAGCTTCCTATTCCTACGTTTCCTCTGAAGACCATCCTCTCCCTCTTTCTTTGTCTCCACAACATTATCAACTTTCTTAGCCACTTCCTGTTTGGCTATTCCCTCATTCCCATCTACCTCATTTGCTTCTACCTCTTTCCCTAAGTCCTCCTTGGCATCTCTCTCAATCCCTTCTATGACATTGGCCACTACCTCTTTCACAAATTCCTGTGTGGCTACTGCATCTACCTCAATCACCGCTACCTCTACCTCATTTGCCTCTACCTCACTCGCCACTTCCTTCTTGAGCTCTACATCATTCCGCTCTCTCTCAATCTCATTTACCTTCATCTCTCCTACTTCCCGAACTTTCATCTCAATCCTTCGTAGCTTCCTATTCCTATGTTTCCTCTGAACACAATCCTCTCCCTCTTTCTTTGTTTCCAAAACATTCTCAACTTTCTCCGCCACTTCCTGTTTGGCCATTCCCTCATTCCCATCGACCTCATTTGGCTCTACCTCTTCTGCTAATACCTGTTTTGCATCTCTCTCAATCCCCTCTATGACATTGGCCGCTATATCTTTCACCACTTCCTGCTTGGCCACTGCTTCTACCTCAATCACCGCTACCTCTGCCTCATTCGCTAATTCCCGCTTGCCATCTCCTTCTAACACCTCTACCTTATTCAACTCTACCTCATTCATCACATCCTCCAAAGCCACTGCCTCAATCATCTCTACCTCAATCGTCCCAACCTCCACCACTTCCTGCATGGGCTCTCCCTCACTCCCCTCTCTCTCAGCCACCTCTTCTTTCAATGTCTCCAGAACTTTCTTCTTGTTCTTGTGTTTCTTCCTATTCCTACGTTTCCTCTGGACACCATCCTCTCCCTCTGTCTTTGTCTCCACAACATTATCAACTTTCTTAGCCACTTCCTGTTTGGCTATTCCCTCATTCCCATTTACCTCACTTGCCTCTACATCTTTCCCTAAGTTCTCCTTGGCATCTCTCTCAATCCTTTCTACGACATTGGCCACTACCTCTTTCACAAATTCCTGTGTGGCCACTGCATCTACCTCAATCACCGCTACCTCTACCTCACTCGCCACTTCCTTCTTGGGCTCTCCATCATTCCCCTCTCCCTCAATCTCGTTTTCCTTCATCTCTTCTACTTCCCGCACTTTCATATCAGTCCTTCGTAGCTTCCTATTCCTACGTTTCCTCTGAAGACCATCCTCTCCCTCTTTCTTTGTCTCCACAACATTATCAACTTTCTTAGCCACTTCCTGTTTGGCCATTCCCTCATTCCGATCGACCTCATTTGGCTCTACCTCTTCTGCTAATACCTGTTTTGCATCTCTCTCAATCCCCTCTATGACATTGGCTGATATATCTTTCACCACTTCCTGCTTGGCCACTGCTTCTACCTCAATCACCGCTACCTCTGCCGCATTCGCTAATTCCCGCTTGCCATCTCCTTCTAACACCTCTACCTTATTCAACTCTACCTCATTCATCACATCCTCCAAAGCCACTGCCTCAATCATCTCTACCTCAATCGTCCCAACCTCCACCACTTCCTGCATGGGCTCTCCCTCACTCCCCTCTCTCTCAGCCACCTCTTCTTTCACTGTCTCCAGAACTTTCTTCTTGTTCTTGTGTTTATTCCTATTCCTACGTTTCCTCTGAACACCATCCTCTCCCTCTTTCTTTGTCTCCACAACATTATCAACTTTCTTAGCCACTTCCTGTTTGGCTATTCCCTTATTCCCATTTACCTCACTTGACTCTACCTCTTTCCCTAAGTTCTCCTTGGCATCTCTCTCAATCACTTCTACGACATTGGCCACTACCTCTTTCACAAATTCCTGTGTAGCCACTGCATCTACCTCAATCACCGCTACCTCTACCTCACTCGCCACTTCCTTCTTGGGCTCTCCATCATTCCCCTCTCCGTCAATCTCGTTTTCCTTCATCTCTTCTACTTCCCGCACTTTCGTCTCAGTCCTTCGTAGCTTCCTATTCCTACGTTTCCTCTGAACACCATCCTCTCCCTCTTTCTTTGTCTCCACAACATTATCAACTTTCTTAGCCACTTCCTGTTTGGCTATTCCCTCATTCCCATCTACCTCATTTGCTTCTACCTCTTTCCCTAAGTCCTCCTTGGCATCTCTCTCAATCCCTTCTATGACATTGGCCACTACCTCTTTCACAAATTCCTGTGTGGCTACTGCATCTACCTCAATCACCGCTACCTCTACCTCATTCGCCTCTACCTCACTCGCCACTTCCTTCTTGAGCTCTACATCATTCCGCTCTCTCTCAATCTCGTTTACCTTCATCTCTCCTACTTCCCGAACTTTCATCTCAATCCTTCGTAGCTTCCTATTCCTATGTTTCCTCTGAACACAATCCTCTCCCTCTTTCTTTGTTTCCAAAACATTCTCAACTTTCTCCGCCACTTCCTGTTTGGCCATTCCCTCATTCCCATCGACCTCATTTGGCTCTACCTCTTCTGCTAATACCTGTTTTGCATCTCTCTCAATCCCCTCTATGACATTGGCCGCTATATCTTTCACCACTTCCTGCTTGGCCACTGCTTCTACCTCATTCACCGCTACCTCTGCCTCATTCGCTAATTCCCGCTTGCCATCTCCTTCTAACACCTCTACCTTATTCAACTCTACCTCATTCATCACATCCTCCAAAGCCACTGCCTCAATCATCTCTACCTCAATCGTCCCAACCTCCACCACTTCCTGCATGGGCTCTCCCTCACTCCCCTCTCTCTCAGCCACCTCTTCTTTCACTGTCTCCAGAACTTTCTTCTTGTTCTTGTGTTTCTTCCTATTCCTACGTTTCCTCTGAACACCATCCTCTCCCTCTTTCTTTGTCTCCACAACATTATCAACTTTCTTAGCCACTTCCTGTTTGGCTATTCCCTCATTCCCATTTACCTCACTTTCCTCTACCTCTTTCCCTAAGTTCTCCTTGGCATCTCTCTCAATCCTTTCTACGACATTGGCCACTACCTCTTTCACAAATTCCTGTGTGGCCACTGCATCTACCTCAATCACCACTACCTCACTCGCCACTTCCTTCTTGGGCTCTCCATCATTCCCCTCTCCCTCAATCTCGTTTTCCTTCATCTCTTCTACTTCCCGCACTTTCATATCAGTCCTTCGTAGCTTCCTATTCCTACGTTTCCTCTGAAGACCATCCTCTCCCTCTTTCTTTGTCTCCACAACATTATCAACTTTCTTAGCCACTTCCTGTTTGGCCATTCCCTCATTCCGATCGACCGCATTTGGCTCTACCTCTTCTGCTAATACCTGTTTTGCATCTCTCTCAATCCCCTCTATGACATTGGCCGCTATATATTTCACCACTTCCTGCTTGGCCACTGCTTCTACCTCAATCACCGCTACCTCTTCCTCATTCGCTAATTCCCGCTTGCCATCTCCTTTTAACACCTCTACCTTATTCAACTCTACCTCATTCATCACATCCTCCAAAGCCACTGCCTCAATCATCTCTACCTCAATCGTCCCAACCTCCACCACTTACTGCATGGGCACTCCCTCACTCCCCTCTCTCTCAGCCACCTCTTCTTTCACTGTCTCCTCCAGAACTTTCTTCTTGTTCTTATGTTTCTTCCTACTCCCACGTTTTTTCTTCATACCATTTCTCTCCCCCACTTTCTCCATCTCTTCGATCTCGTTCTCAACCTTGTTGCTATTCTGCATTGTCTGCTTCACATCCTCATTATTGGTGCTGACTTCTGCCTGCTGCTGCTCTTCTGCCTTTTGCTGTTGCTGCTGGTGGTGGATGATGAAGCTCTTCAGCTCGGTGCTGTTCTGGAATTGCAGCAGCTCCCGCTGATATTTGGCCTGCTGCTGTGCACAATGATCCAGCAGGATCATCTCAAGCTCCAGAATCTGGCGCTTAGCTTCTAGTCTTGTGTCAACGAGGAACCTCTTTCGCTGCCCCTTCGAGCGACGGTCTGGGGAGTCACATGGGGAGGAGAGAGCAGCACCACAATTGATTCGTTAATGGGTGTTTGAGTATTTCCTGTATGATAATAGGTTTTTCCCGTTTTTACTGGCAACAAAACAGGTGTTAAGATGTTAAAACACCAAACTGAAACCTTTTACAAGGAATCATGTCTGCATTAACCATGATGCTTGTGGTCAGAATGCAAACAAAAAACATACTCTGATAATATATGCATTGTCCTTGAAACTGATTGGTCCACACCAGGGACAGCTTTCTTTTGAGCCTCGTCTCAAACGGTGTTAGACCAGAGGACGCCAAAAGGCGTATTTCCTGTATGTTATTTTGGTAAAGAAACTTGGCACCATTGACAGGAATCTAACTTAACTTGAGACCGATGTAACAATGATAACACTGTAGGGAGGTCTGGAGGTTGACTCATGTGCCTCCTCCAAATAACTTCATTAGGATTATGGGCTGGTTGGGGAGGCCATATTAAGTTTGCGAGGTCTGGAAACTCCAGGCCAAACATAGAAAAACTTCCGTTATCTCAGAAAAAGTAAGATGGATTTATGGGCAAGCTGTGGAGGTCTGGCTAAATTTAAAAGATGTCCATTGTTTCACAAGAGAGAACATGAATTGGATAAGAAATACACTATTAATTCTTATACACTGGTCCATTCATACAATTAGTATATTAGTGGGCTACGTTAGAAAAGATAAAGGGAGGAGAAGAGGAGGGTGCCCAAAGGGGCCAGAGAGCCAGGGGCAACCCTAATGTTTATGTTGGCTGGATAGCATGTGCTCCCGTGCATGTGAGGTTGCTCTCAACAGAAGTCATTCCTTGCACGAGAATGGCTGAAACGCTGAGTAACCACTCAGAGGTATAGTGGTTAAGCAGTGGAGACGGTATAGTGGTAAAACAGTGGAGATTTTAAAAGCAAAGTTTAAGATTTGCATTTGTCACTTTATATTGAGCCGATACATATGGCAAGTGAAATTAAGAAGACTTAAAGTGAGTTTTACAGAAAGAGAGGATACATGTGTGTCTCTTGGAGAAGGAAAGGCATTGCTCAAAACTGTGCTGCAAGGTCACGTGCCATGAATCACATGAGTTTAGAAAAAACGTGACTGTAAACCAACAAGCCTGTGAATAATTATCATGGTGAAGACACCTCTATACGTTGGATACTGAAGGAAATCCATCGTGCTACACATCGTCAAAGCCCGACAACACCTGACATTCGAGAAAGAAGTACAATTGCATCGTTCTACACATCGTCAATACCCCACCACATCTGGAAAGTCACCAGCTGCATCAAGCACCTGACTGTTGTATTGTTCGAAAGACACTGTGTGTAACGACTTTACATCTGCCGGCACTGCGGGTTTCTAAACGCCTGCCATGTCACCTTCTCAACACTAGCGTCTGAGACCGTCTGATACAGACTGAAAGCTTATTTCCTTTGTTGCACTGTTTGTCTTTTCATGAATGTCATATTGTGCACTGGGTTATGCCTTATTAACCTAAATTCTGAATTTAGCTATTCATGTATTTCTATTACAGTATCACATATTCTTTGGACCAAGTGTCAATTGCCTATTTGATGACTGGTACTCTGATTCTTTTTTTTACAAATCAGGGACTTGTTTTAATTAAAATGTGTCTGTGTGTGTGGTTGAACGGTGTAACAAATCCATGCGTTACATGTGTAGTGTTGCAGCGCCGATCTGGTCAAGGCCTATGATACAATCAGTAGGCCAGGGCTCTGGATTGTTACTCGTATTTCCGGAGTCCCTAACCCTCTGCTCACAATCATTAAGGACCTTCACGATGGTGGGCAGGCCCGGATAAAGTTGCGTGCCCAGGAGTCAGAGCAATTTCCTGTTTACAGTGGGGTGCGACAGGGATCTACTCTGGCTGACACATTATTTAGCATCATCTTCGACCACATAGTTCGAGAAGTTTTTTTTATGGCTGTACCGGTGGATTTTTTAATATTTGCTACAGATACAATGGGAGGCTGATTGATGCCTGGGTGAGGTCAAGGGATGGCTCCCTACTGGTCAACCATGTTATGTACACTGGTCATTTGGAAGTTGATGCTCACACTGAAAAATAGTTGGAGGTTCTGCTGCTAAGCCTGGAGCGTGTGACAAAGAGGTGGTGCCTTACCATCAGCCCCACCAAAACTAAGCACCCGCCTGAGTATTTTGTGTAATTTAATACTCCGCCCCCTCAACTACTCTTGAGTGATGGGGTAATTGTAGAGAGAAGTTTACGTACCTGGATAGTGTGCTTATGCAAAAATTCTGGTTTGGCAGCAGAGGTCTCACTCCGAATCGGTCAAGTGGCATATTTTCATCAGCTTCGTAACACTTTGGGGTATCTACCTGGTCTGTCACTCGACACAAAACGCTGGGTCTTCTTGGCCAATGATAGAATAAATGAAAAATCTGAACCAGCTTTACACTTTCAGACTGGCCTGCCTACGATCCACCCTGGGTTTAACTAGGCTGGAATGTGTGAACAGCTCACAGTGAGCTCCACTGGTGGGCAGGGCTGCATTGCCTGGGTCATGTAGCCTGCTTGCTCAGCCACCGCATCCCCAAGCAGCCTCTGTTTTTACAGATAGAGGGGGCTAAATGGGCGTGGCACGGCCTGGAGAAGAGATGGACTGATGCAGTACAGGAGGATACGGAACTAAGTGGACTTGCCAAAGACTGGTACCACTGGTGTCAAGATCTGCCTCTATGGAGGAAGCTCGTGAAGGATGCTTATGGGAAGTTGGTGGCAGTTGCCCTCAAGCAAAAAAGGAGGGTGAGAGGAGCGACGCTCACAACAACAGACGGTGCACTGGATGACTAAAACGCAGCAAGTTGGCACAGTAGGATGCAAAGGTGGTGCGTCTGCCAGTCATCTCAGTCAGTCAACCCATCGCACTGGGGTCTGTCCCCTGATCTCCTGTCGGCAAGCCTTCGACACTTCAAGTGGCCTCGGAGTGCACCAGGCCTGGCACAAGCGCCATGGTGACGTCTCCGTCACTTAGTGGCGAATGAGGGCTGTTGTTGTTATCTGAGTCGGTTAGGGGCCTCCCCTAGGTCCACTCAGCCTCAAATAAGTATCTGATACGGTGTGTAAACATCGCCACTTGGGAGACAAAGACGGACAAGTGTGGTGCTGGCAACCCACCCCTCGTGTGCGGTGCCGGCCGTCATAGGTGCTCACTAACAGCACTTGCTCCTACAGTGTTTCAAGGCTATACACAAGATTTCTGTCTTTGTTTGTGTCTATGTGCAGTGTCTGTATGAGTGGTTGGGAGCAGTTGTGTCTGTGGGGATCGACCTGAGTTCGATTCCCATTCACAACCATCAGTGACTAATAAATAAAACCGGTCGTGTGCGTCCCCTACATCTACTCAAACTTAAAATAGTACCTCGTGCAACGTATAGACATCAAATGTGGGGAGATAAAGGCATCCGGATGCGGTGCTGACCACCCACCCCATCATAGGTGCTAACTCGCTAACAGCACTTGACTCAATAGTCTGTTAAGGCTATACGGGGATCTGTCTTTGTATACAGGTGCATGTGTCTGTGTGTATGTCTGTGTGTGGAATTACAGTACTCACTTCCCGTCGGCTTGCTCATCTCTCCACCCTGCAACAAAATCACAGCAGCGCACGTGAGACTCTAATCATATCACAGCTTACAACCACCACCACCATCATCATTACCGTCCTCATCATTAAACATTTCGAACAGACACACATTCACATATAGATGTTCTCTCAGATTAATGTTATCCTGATACAGCGCGCGTGTGGATGTACTCACGGAAGACATCGCCTTGAAGGCAGAATGAGAAGTCACGGATGGTCACGTTTTGTCAATAGATTTCGTTAACTGTGTTAATGAAGTGTTCAACCTCACGGATGTTTGTCAATGAGGTTTACCAAGTAATTTAACCGCGTTATCGATGTTCACTGACGACGTTGTCGAAGTGTGCTCCCGAATGCGATCTTTAAGCACACAGAGCGCGCGTCCACCTCCGTCTGTAATGATCGACCGTTGCTAGGGAAGTGACGTCACTTGTTAAGGTAACGAACCCCGGAAACCACGTGGTCCACTGTATCCTCCAGGCCTGATTAGTTACACGACTGTCAAATTTTTACTTTAAACTTTCGTAACTTGCAGGAATTCATAATTTTTGGTTCTTTCGGTAAAGTCACGTAGATAGAAAATAACATTTTAAGTTAAGGCAAAAAACCCACGAGGTTTCGGTGGCAACACAAGCGGTCTTCATCACGTGTTGCGATCGAAACGTCGTGGGTTTTTTGCTTTTATTTTAATTTATTTGTATTTTATTGTTGTTATTTTCTATCTACGTGACTTTACCTGAAAGAACCAAGAATATAGTAACGATTGTACCCTGGTCGCCACGGATGAAGAGGCCGAGCGGGCTCGGTTCAACTGTTGCCAGGTACCTCCACCACTCAGCTCGCAGCACACACACACACTGTGTCCACTATGTAAAAATCAGGCTAAACTAAACCTTTCTAGAAGTTACTAAAATAATGCTATAAAAACAATGCAACAGTGATCATAAGACATGTGATTGAAAGTTAACAATAGCGACATATATAACATATATTACTAAACCTAGCATCCTTCGCTAGCTGCTTGAGTCAATCCATAATAGCAGGAATAACAATTATGTATGTTGATTAACTGCGAATAACCCAATCAATAACAGATATCCATTGTAATTTACATCAAAACATTACCCCCCCCCTCCCCCGGTCTTCGTATCGGATCTGCTTACAAGCGACGACGTCACATTTATCCCCCGTCTACGTCTATTAAAGACCGAAACAGGGGAAGGATTTCACCACAACTCTGGCTGTCACCTGACGAGGCGGGTTGTTGTTGTAGTTACAGGCGAAACGTCACAGTACTTGAATTGTAAATGTTGTGGGTTTACTCTCCAACACACCGATGTGCTGAATTAGTCACTAATTGGCATGTTTTGTTTACGTGACAAACTTGACTAAGATTTACGCGAGCTAACCCAAACAAACAAAAACACCCTCTAATAAGTAAATATTTTTATTAATTCCATGAATGGACCTTGGCCTGGGACTCTGCGGATTGAGAAGTTATGGATGCAGCTTCTGTTTGTGCTGCCATCAGAATGACCAACAAATAAATAAATAATACACACGGATTGGTGACTACAGTACTAGACCCCCAGTGCTTTTATATTTAAAAGTGTATGTGCTTTGTGGTTGCTTTATTGCGCGTGTGTACGTACTGTGTAACACTTGTTTGAACGCAGGTGATGGGGTTGTCCATGTTGGGTGTCATTACAGCCAAAAACAAGCAGCAGTACGAAGACCAGGACGCCGTGGCCGACCATGAGGACGGAAATTGGCCTCGCCCGGTCACAACGTACGACAGCAGTACAGGTTTCCCTCCACACATGCACACACCTACGAGTTTCCCACTACAGAGACGAAGGTCCCCCATATAGCCTTAACAGACTGTTGTGGCAAGTGCTGTTCGCAAGCACCAATGAAGGTCGGCATGGTATATCAGGGGGTAGGTGGCCACCACCACACCTGGCCGCCTTTGTCTCCCAAGTGGTGACGTATACACACACCGCTCCAGGTATTTATTTGAGGTTGAGTCGACCCAGGACCGGTTCAGATAAATAATCGTCACTGGCGTTGGCCATGAGCGGGACTCCAACTCGCATGTTTGCGGGGTTTGGAGCGTAGCATACTATCCACTGCGCCACTGCTACCTTCACATAACGCACACAGAAACAACACACAGGGACCCACACGCACGGACACACAGGGACCTGCTCAACATTGAAATGTGCAGCCCTTGTGTGGCGGCCTGCGTTGAATTTGGGCGTTCATCTCGTCACCCATACAAAAGGTCTCGACAATCAATGGCAGTCCCCCTTGCCCTGCCTGGCACGCACATCGGGCCAGTCACCCCACGCACAGCACACACAACGTGCGCGTCGCGTATGCCAAATCAAGAGTCGTCCCCGAGTGTCCGGCAAATTGGACCGACTATCCCGGGCCCCGCGCTTCGGGGGAGGCCCCACGTGTAGACATCAGTGTCACATGTAATGCTTCCGGTTTAGTTTGAAGGCATCGGGGGGGGGGCCCACGCACTCCCTATGGACGGCCCTGGTCAAAGCACACGGCAGCGCGGAGCACGCGCGTCACGCGCACGGGCCACGTGCGTCACGGGTACGTGACATCCACAAGGCAAGCACCTGCATCGCGTGGTCATCACTTGTAAGGCATGCCCTTTGTGCATGGGACGTGCGTAGTGTGTGCAACACGTGGCACATGTATGTCACACATGCGCATCGCAATGTGATGTCATGTGTACGTGGACATTTGAATCGCATGTAGCTGTCTGGTGGGCAGGACGGATCTACGCGTGGGCAAGTAAGGGGGTGGCTGAGTAAGACTGATACGGAGACACGTCAAGCCACACACTCACCACACACTCACCGGTACACTCACACACACCACATTCACCGCACACTCACTTACCGGCACACTCGCACACTGGCACTCACTGCACACTCACACACCGCACACTCACCACGCACTCGCTTACCGGCACACTGACTGCACATTCACACACACTCACCGCTCTCACCACGCACTCACTTACCGGCACACTGACTGCACATTCACACTCACACACCGCACACTCACCACGCACTCACCGGCACACTGACTGCACATTCACACACACTCAGCGCTCTCACCACGCACTCACTTACCGGCACACTGACTGCACATTCACACACACTCACCGCACACTCACTTACCAACACTCTGACTGCACATTCACACACACCGCACTCACGCCGCATTCACACACACTCACACACACTCACACCGCACTCATTCACTCACACACACTCACTCACACACACTCACACAAATTTACACACACTCACCACACACTCACACACACTCACACTCACCGGCACACTCGTGTGCAAGCACACTAGTGAGCTTCCACAAGATGTGCTGCACATTAGTGAGGCCACACACCAGCAGGTTTACACATCAGTGAGCTTACACACTAGTGTGCACACACACAGTCGTAAGCTTACAGATTAGATAGCGTACATACCAGCTCACCGGTGAGGTGAGCTACACACTGGTGAGTTAACACACCCACCTGTTCACGTGCGCAAAGCTCTTAACCCTAAACCTAACATATCCCAAATGCCATGGCTAAAGTTATTTTACACACGCGCGTCCATACACGCATGCGCATATGAAGGCACGCATGCACACATACGTGCACACAAACACACATGCACGCACATGTTTAAACATATACAATTCCATGGCGTTGGACTTGAGACTCCCAGAAGTGGAATCAGGACTCCTGAGTGTGCGATATAGCTCAGTGGGCCTTACTTGGTAAAATTTAAATAATTAATTTAGTTTCAGGATGTAGGGTTCTGAAGATATTTCATCTTTCAGTCCTTTCTGACCGTTTGAGTGTGGGTGAGTGAGTGACAACTACTTATGCATTTTTTGTTATTACAAATACAAGCATTTCCAGCTATTGACATGAAATGTATTAACTCTGGAAGATGATGGTGATACAGGTGGTGGGTAGCGGTAGTGTAGCGTTTAGCACGCTGCGCTACGAACCCGGCGACCCGAGTTAAATTCTCGCTCATGCGCAACGCAGGTAACGACTCTCTGAACCGGTCATGGGCCTCCCCTAGGTCGACTCAGCCTCAAATGAGTACTTGGTGTGGTGTAAACATCACTACTGGGGAGACAAAGGCGGCCGGGCGTGGTGTTGGCAACCCACCCCTCGTGGGCCATGCTGGCCTTCACAGGTACTTGCTTACAGCACTTGCCCCAATAGTCTATTCGGGCTATACGGGGAGTCTTTGCTTTGGTGGTGATAATACAGATGGTGATTGATTATACAGATGGTTAGGATGATGATAATGATACATTTGGTGATGATGGTGGTGATGATGGGACTTTAAGAGTGGTCCTTGAAGATATTTACTGTGTAATATTAAGACACACTAATATAAATGTAATCATTAAAGCACAATATATAACACTTGTAATTTCTGTTGAAAGCATGTGCTTTTAATGGTCACGTGTATTTGTACGTGGTTGTGCATGAATGCACGTGTTTTTATTTTCTGTATTAGGTGCTTGACGACAGCCCTTGGCCCAACAGTCTATATTGGTTGTACAGGAAATCTTTTGTGTTTTGATTTACGAATGTTCCATTCACGAAATGTAGTGAAAACGAAATTGACAAATTAAGGATACTTTTCGACTTACAAAATAGAATTTCAGTGGAAACAATATATCACATGGCACGCGCCATGAGATCATCAAGCAAGAAGCTGTCATCCATTCACGACAGTGTCACGGTATCCCCATAGTGCAAAAGTAACGCCTCGTCACCTCTCCAGTCATTCCAACATGCAGATCTTTTGGTGAGTTCCTTGAAGATGTTAATTATTTTTGTTTTAAATTGATTATTATTCAACCGTTGTAATATTTGTTCTCTATTATTTTTTGCATTGTGAAATATTGGTGTTTATTTTGGGTTTATAGTAGAAATGACTGTCTGAAACACATCGCAAGTTTTTCGTATTCAATTAATGGGAAAAGCCATTCCGATTTGCGATATTTTGTTTTACGGGCGTTTTTAGAAGAACGCATCCCTTTCGTAAGTAGAGGCATACATGTACAGGAATCCATTGCCAACCGCTAATTTACCAACCACGAAATTTTAGTAAACACGGATTGACTACTGGACACCTGTTTACTAACCACGAGCATCTCGCTTTGAGTATTCGCGAGTCGCGCCGAGTAGTGAAATCAAAACAACACGATGTACCTTATGGGGGGGGGGGGGGGTTCTTGTATTTGTTCTTGTATTTGTACGAGCTGTTGTTTGTTTATGTTACCGATGTTTACGGGGAGCGTTAGTGCAGCGGGTTAGCGAGCTGTACTATAAAGCCATAAATCCTGGTATAATTTCTGCTCATGGCCAACACCAGTGGCAATTATCTGAACCATTCCTGGACCTACCCTCGGCCTCAAATGAGTACTTGGTGCATTGTGAAAACATCAGCACTGGCAGAGACAAACCCCATATGCTGTGCTGGCCTGCATAAGTGCTCATAACGGCACTTACCCAACAGTCTGTTACATGGGGGGATCTTAGTCTTGGCGTGTAAGTGAGAGTTTGTGGACTTTGCATGTTCTTCCCCTGTTGTGCACGCGTTTTCTCAGGGTTCTCAGCTTTCAAAAAAGAACAACCAATTCTAACTGTAAGATATTACCTGCAAATTACTTAAACAAGGATTACACACCGTGGCAACATCGCCCCCTTCTGTGAAAGCTGGACAGGACCCTCCTGCAAAAGAGTGAGACTTCTCTGAATAAACAAATGTAGCACGGCAATCTTTGAGATAATAAAAAAAAAACTATTCACCCCTAGAGTGGACAAGGTAGCGAGGGCGATCCTAGCAAGCGAGGAAGCTGTACTCAGACGGAACGGACGACGGCTCCCAGCCGACCTCTTCGCCTTTGTCGATCTTGTCATCGTTGGAGGCCGGTCTCAGCTCTGCAAGGATCGCCTCAAACTTGGGGCGCTCTAACGGCGCGTGGCTCCAGCAGCGGTGCATCACCTTGCGGCTGTGGGGCGAGGGGAGGGTGCAGTGAGGGTGCGAGGAAGGCGAATCGCGCACAAGCTCGGACTGCGCTTTCACCTCTTCCAGTGTGCGTTCGTTCTCAGAATGGTTGAATGAGTGCCGATGATGTTAATGACGTCACAGAGGGGGATGAAGGGGGTCAGGTGGCGAGGGGGGTGAGGGGGGGTTGAGTAGGTAGAGGGTCATGAAGGCATAAAATATCTACAGAATGGATTCACACAGCGGCGTCTAAATGCCACTGCATCTCCATACGTAGTGCAGAAACACTGATCATGTTTATCTTGTAGAGAGAGAAGCAGTCTGTGGGTCTCTACAGTGAGGGAAAAAAGTATTTCATCCCCTGCTGATTTTGTACGTTTGCCCACTGACAAAGAAATGATCAGTCTATCATTTTAATTGTAGGTTTATTTGAACAGTGAGAGACAGAATAACAACAAAAAATCCAGAAAAACGCATATCAAAAATGTTATGAATTTATTTGCATTTTAATGAGGGAAATAAGTATTTGACCCCTCTGCAAAACATGACTTAGTACTTGGTGGCTAAACCCTTGTTGGAAATCACAGAGGTCAGACGTTTCTTGTAGTTGGCCACCAGGTTTGCACACATCTCAGGAGGGATTTTGTCCCACTCCTCTTTGCAGATCTTCTCCAAGTCATTAAGGTTTTGAGGCTGACGTTTGGCAACGCGAACCTTCAGCTCCCTCCACAGATTTTCTATGGGATTAAGGTCTGGAGACTGGCTAGGCCACTCCAGGACCTTAATGTGTTTCTTCTTGAGCCACTCCTTTGTTGCCTTGGCCGTGTGTTTTTGGTTATTGTCATGCTGGAATACCCATCCACGACCCATTTTCAATGCCCTGGCTGAGGGAAGGAGGTTCTCACCCAAGATTTGATGGTACATGGCCCCGTCCATCGTCCCTTTGATGCGGTGAAGTTGTCCTGTCCCCTTAGCAGAAAAACACCCCCAAAGCATAATGTTTCCACCTCCATGCTTGACGGTGGGGATTGTGTTCTTGGGGTCATAGGCAGCATTCCTCCTCCTCCAAACACGGCGAGTTGAGTTGATGCCAAAGAGCTCCATTTTGGTCTCATCTGACCACAACACTTTCACCCAGTTGTCCTCTGAATCATTCAGATGTTCATTGGCAGGGAAAAAAGTATTTGATCCCCTGCTGATTTTGTACGTTTGCCCACTGACAAAGAAATAATGAGTCTATATTTTTAATGGTAGGTTTATTTGAACAGTGAGAGACAGAATAACAACAAAAAAATCCAGAAAAATGCATGTCAAAAATGTTATAAATTAATTTGCATTTTAATGAGGGAAATAAGTATTTGACCCCCTCTCAATCAGAAAGATTTCTGGCTCCCAGGTGTCTTTTATACAGGTAACGAGCCGAGGTTAGGAGCACACTCTTAAAGGGAGTGCTCCTAATCTCAACTTGTTACCTGTATAAAAGACACCTGTCCACAGAAGCAATCAATCAATCAGATTCCAAACTCTCCACCATGGCCAAGACCAAAGAGCTCTTCAAGGATGTTGGACAAGATTGTAGACCTACACAAGGCTGGAATGGGCTACAAGACCATTGCCAAGCAGCTTGGTGAGAGGTGAGAAGAGTTAAAGCGATTATTCGCAAATGGAAGAAACACAAAAGAACGGTCAATCTCCCTTGGTCTGGGGCTCCATGCAAGATCTCACCTCGTGGAGTTGCAATGATCATGAGAACGGTGAGGTCGTGGATGGGTATTCCAGCATGACAATGACCCAAAACACACGGCCAAGGCAACAAAGGAGGGGCTCAAGAAGAAGCACATTAAGGTCCTGGAGTAGCCTAGCCAGTCTCCAGACCTTAATCCCATGGAAAATCTGTGGAGGGAGCGGAAGGTTCGAGTTGCCAAACGTCAGCCTCGAAACCTTAATGACTTGGAGAAGATCTGCAAAGAGGAGTGGGACAAAATCCCTCCTGAGATGTGTGCAAACCTGGTGGCCAACTACAAGAAACGTCTGACCTCTGTGATTGCCAACAAGGGTTTTGCCACCAAGTGCAGAGGGGTCAAATACTTATTTCCCTCATTATAATGCAAATCAATTCATAACATTTTTGACATGCATTTTTCTGGATTTTGTTGTTATTCTGTCTCTCACTGTTCAAATAAACCTACCATTAAAAATATAGACTGATCATTTCTTTGTCAGTGGGCAAACGTACAAAATCAGCAGGGGATCAAATACTTTTTTCCCTCAATGTATATGTGCTTTCTTGAGCAGGGGGACCTTGCGTGCGCTGCAGGATTTCAGTCCTTAACGGCGTAGTGTGTTACCAATTGTTTTCTTGGTGACTATGGTCCCAGCTGCCTTGAGATCATTGACAAGATCCTCCCGTGTAGTTCTGGGCTGATTCCTCACCGTTCTCATGATCATTGCAATTCCACGAGGTGAGATCTTGCATGGAGCCCCAGGCCGAGGGAGATTGACAGTTCTTTTGTGTTTCTTCCATGATGCGCACCAACTGTTGTCACCTTCTCACCAAGCTGCTTGGCAATGGTCTTGTAGCCCATTCCAGCCTTGTGTAGGTCTATAATCTTGTCCCTGACATCCTTGGAGAGCTCTTTGGTCTTGGCCATGGTGGAGAGTTTGGAATCTGATTGATTGATTGCGTCTGTGGACAGGTGTCTTTTATACAGGTAGCAAGCTGAGATTAGGAGCACTCCCTTTAAGAGTGTGCTCCTAATCTCAGCTCGTTACCTGTATCAAAGACACCTGGGAGCCGCTTTCTGATTGAGAGGGGGTCAAATACTTATTTCCCTCATTAAAATGCAAATCAATTTATAACATTTTTGACATGCGTTTTTCCGGATTTTTATGTAGTTTTTCTGTCTCTCACTGTTCAAATAAACCTACCATTAAAATTATAGACTGATAATTTCTTTGTCAGTGGGCAAACGTACAAAATCAGCAGGGGATCGAATACTTTTTTCCCTCATTGTATGTGAGGAGTCTGTGGGTCGCAACAGCACGTACGTCTGGAAGTAGGACATTCCAGACTAAGAGGGTTCATAATGGCCGTGTCAACGAGACTGAACCAGCCAGCACAACTCACTGCTAATAACACATCACATAATTCACCCTTAAGCAATTGTTCAATCAATTAATTAAATCACTACAATTAAAATCAAAGAATATCCCAGAACAAACACTTCGCACTCTCCTCCGTCAGCCACCTGCATCGACAATAGAAACGCATCAGTCCAGCAGTGGATAAAACCTGGTGTGGGAGGTATGGGGGGGCGGCTTACACTTGTGGTGGACAGCAGGGGGGTGGCTGCATGAAGTAGCCATCGCAGATCAAGCGGTAGAACTTGTCATCGACTGCCATGCACCAGGGTAAGGGGCCTCTCCTACACCCACACATATCACACACCGAGCAGTACATACGTCACACCGAGGAGCAAGCACGTCACACACCGAGCAGGTTGCACAGGTCTCCTTTATCAAGACAAACGTGGAGCAGATTACAACTACAACTCTTCTACGCCTGTCACAATGCCCCCCTCTCCCCCCCCCCCCAGTTTATGGGGGGGCGCGGGCCTCACTCCCCCCTTCGCGTCAGCCCCCCCTAATAAATGGTCCGGTTGCATTGTGAATGCACCACTCGAATGACGTGCAGTCCCGTGGCGCACTGTAACGGGCTCGTGATTTACTCAATAAAATTCAACGTAAAAAAATAAAAACGATCCCAAGACATTATTTAAAATAATGTATGGCCATCGTGTGTCAGCATCACAGGCGAAAATTGGCATGTAAACAAAAAACTTCACTGCGACTCACTCAATTGGGATTGCTCGCAGCAAACAGCACTTGACCTGCTTACAGGTTAGGTGCTGAATAACCGTGTGTCACACAGAGAACAGTTGCCACTGAGGCTGCCCTTTTCAAATGCTTGAGATGAGATGTGATTATCGCGTGTAAATGTACACACTAAAATAACGAAAAAATTATAAGCGAACTATTATCGTTAAAGGTGGCAGGATGGTGCAGCGGTGATCTTTGACCCTCGCAACAAGAAGGGCCTTGGTTAATGATCCGACTGGCACTTTGCGGAGTTTTCTACGTTCTCACCTTTGTTCTGTATGGGTTATCCAGTTTGCTCACATAGCTAGAAAACACACAATCACAATGTAACTGGGTATTGGCCAAGCATCCCAATGCTAAAGTTACCTGAAAATTACTTCATTGGGATGACACTCGGCAGCAGAGCCGGATGATGGCATTGCTGGGGCCCTATGCCATTGTCAAGGTTAAGAGGCCCCTTCTATGAATGCCTGTATATTTTTGTCAGAAGAATGAAAATAACTGCTTTGGAGAGTCTTTTTTTTCTCACCGATCTTTATTTATTAAGCAATTATGTTAAAACTCGAAACCTCGTGTCCATTTCTTGTTTCGTATTTAGAGATCCCCCCCCTCTCTTAATGCGAGGCCCTAAGCTGCAAGTGTGGCCGGTCTGAGCTCGCCTGTGATGAATCACACGTATAATTGTGCACTCTAATTTTCTATGGGTGGCCAGGAGAATTTATTATTATTTAAGTGAATGCAATGGTGATCAGGGGATTGGATCCAGAGCCCCACGTACACAGTAGAGTACAAGGGAACGCCCACAATACAGATTTGAGCTGACCTGCGGATTGAGAAATTGAACTGTTTTGTGACGTGGAGGGTGTTTCTGACCGCTATTATGACCGACCCGTCCCGACGGGAGGAGAGAGGACAGGGTGGACCGGCTGCATGAGCTTACTCTCCGGCACTGCACAGCACAACATCGCCTCCCTACTGCAAAAATACTCGGCAGGACCCTCCTGAAAATGAAAGTCTTCGGAATCAGTGAGGCCTGTCCTTGGGAGGACAGGCGTAGTCTTGGTCGTCACAAGCGAACATTTGTTTCTCCACATGAATTTGTATCCCCGGGTTACCATCAGGGCTGGGCGCTGCAAGCTTAGCTTCTGAGATCTGATGAGACTGGCCGTTTTTTAAAAGGTAATTTCGGCATCTGGAGCCCAAGCATGCAACAACTTTACGCAACTTCTTGGTTATTTTGATAAAGTCACGTAGAATGGAAATAAAATAATAAAAATAAAACATAATAAAAAATAAAATTCTCACGACGTTTCTGCCAAAACACAAGTAGCCTTCTTCAGGTGAAGGAACAGAACTGTCGGGACAACAGCGCTTCAATAACTGCTGCTAAGATTCGCAGCGTCTTTTAAGCTAGGTGGGAGAGGTAAAGCGCCTTGACAAAGGAGTTTACATATCAAACAGGAGAATTTAGCATTGAAATAGCTGTGTTAACGTGTTGGATCATCAGGGTGTTAAAAGTCAGAAATAAGCATGTAACTGGGAGATTAGCATGATGTTAATGTGAGGGATTAGCATGTGACTGGTCACGGAAATAGCTATGTTAAAGTCAAAGTTTACATCTCAACAGAGGCGTTTAGTATATGGACGCTAAAGGACTGCAACTACCCAACTATCATACAATAAACCGATGTGAAAAAAATAAGTATAAACAACATCAATATAATAAATGTACTCAATATGTTCCTCAATACGTTGAGCTATAAACATAAAGTAACTGAGTATACACTACACTATATAATGAATACCATATAGTAAACGAATTAATAAAACTAAAATATAAACTACATCAATGTTATTAATAAACTCTATATACTCTCCAATCAGCTGAGCTACTAACAATAAGTCATTATACATTACAATGCCATATGGCGAAAAAAAGGGTGGCGGTTTTTTCCTTCTTTCCAACGTTAGCACCACGGAGAGCGACGAGCCTCGTTCAGACGGACGAGTCCATCCATGCTCGGAACGGAGGAGGGGGGAGAAACAGCCACGATGTGCTGCTCTGTCCTGTGTTGCGTTACAACCATGCCATAAACTAGACTACTATACATTGTAACGTTATACCTTCCAATCTAAACCACATTGTATAATATCGTATACACAGCCCAATGTAAGCTCGAACATTATGCAGTATATTTATATGTCTTCAACTAAACTTTTTCTACATTACACGACTATACACCGTAATATACACTACCATAGACAAACCCACCCTTGAATTATAAAATGCGTTACTTTACACTACCCTATACTTTAGACTGTAAAATATTAGACTTGTAATATTACACTATGTATTATTCTACCAACCCTACTGTATACCACACTGCTGTATATTCACAATACAATTACGATACTATATATTGCCTTATGAATTATGTTAAACATTACAATGTTATACTATTTATTATTATGTAACATGCTTTAAACCATACCATTGACCGTCGTGTGAAGAGGCAGTGCCAGCGAATGGACTGCAGTCTGAATGTCACCATAAAATACAATCAATTAAGAACTGAAATTGTTTATAACGTCTTTCCAATGAAATTTTGATTTAAAGCTTTCGTGACTGCAGTAATTAATATGCTTAGTTCTTTCGGTAAAGTCACGTTGAAGGGAAACAACAAAATAATAAAATATATATAAAACAATAAAAATTCTCACGACGTTTCGACCATAACACAAACCAATTCCTCAACCACATCAATTCCATACACCCAGCCATCAGATTCACCATGGAGGTCGAAAAAGATGGCAAGCTACCCTTTTTGGATGTCCTAATTAAAAGGAGACCTGATGGTTCAATGAGCCACTCTGTCCACAGGAAAGCTACGCATACGAATGCTTACTTAAAACTGGATTCCCACCACCATCCATGTCAGAAGAAGTCCCTCATCAAGACTCTATAGCATAGAGCCCAATGCATTTCCGACCAGGAACACATTGCCAGTGAACTTAAGCACGTACACCAAGCTCTCAAGGCTAATGGTTACTCCGACTACACAATCCGCAAAGCCATCACTCCAGCCATGAAGAAGGATCCTCTTGAGGAGCCATTCAAAACCATCACCTTACCCTACATTGCGGGGGTCACAAAAAAGATCTCCAAAATCCTGAATAAACACAAGATCCAGGTCCGATTCAACACAGTACATAAAATCCGTGATCTGGTTCCGTCTGTAAAAGATGTGGTTCCAGACATACAGTACCCGGGCATCTACAAACTAAGTTGCCTCTGTGGTAGCAGTTACATTGGAGAAACCAAACGACATATCTGGGACCGCATCCGTGAATATAAAGCAGACTTGAAACACGGTAGGACGAGCACCTCAGCCGTGGCAGATCACTGTTATAATTCAGTGGGCTCACATGACATTGACTTCTCAAAGACGGACGTTCTCTGCAAGCCATCCGGCTACCATGAGAGATTCGTTCATGAGGCCATCCACATATACAAACACAGAAACAATTTCAACCGAGAAGATGGATTCTGGCTTAGTAAGCATTGGAAAGATGTTATAAACCATTTTGGTACTTAATTTATTGTATTTTATGGTGACTTTCAGATCGCAGCCCATTCGCTGCCACTGCCTCTTAATACCTTTCACACGACGGTCAATGGTATGGTTTATAGCAGGGGTGTCCAAACTTTTGTTTCCCGAGGGCCACATACAGAAAAATATACGAAGGATTGGGCCACTCACTAGACGTGAGGTATACTGCCTCACTTCTCATGCACTAATATTGTCAAAATCAATCAAATGCAGGTAAATTACGTTTGATTATTGAACATGTTTGAAGAAAAAAAGCCTCCATCATAGCTCTTCATTAGTAGATTTTAATTTTATTTTTTACAAAAATGTTGGCAGGTAATTCTCTCAGTGATAGCCTCAGATTGGTTCTTAGGGTGCTGATCCCCCTTCATTGTCCATATGAAGGGAGAGACAAGAAGACAAATAGGGGATGTGGATATTTCAAGCTTATTACACAAATACATTATTGGGCTTGTTAACACATCAACTAACGTTTGTTAAAAAAATTGTCATCAACTTTAATTGACTGAATTTATGAAGTAATTGGGCTTATTAACAAATGAAAACGGTGTGTATATTTTTAACTCACCTGTAATGGGAATAATGTTACGCTCAGTGGGAGCAGTGATGCTGCGCTTTGGTCTGAAGGATAGCTGGCAGGTCAGGAGTAAGTTTGGTGGTTGAGATGCGAAGGACGTCACGGAGATGGCTGTCGGTCGTTCTGGTTCTCAGCCTGCTTTTGTTCAGCGTTAACAGAGAGAATGTCTGCTCACATATGTATGTTGAGCCGAACAGACTCATCATTCGTTTTGCATGGCGTCTCGTCAGAGGAAACTTGGCCTTTTCCAAACTCCGGTAGAAGTCAGGTAGGGAGAGAAGCTGATGCTGATTCTTCAGAGAATCATCACACTGAATTTCGATCAGTTATAATTGCAGACTCTCCTCCACTTCTTTTGCATCCATTGAAAACGGAGCCGCAAACAGTGTGATTTCCTTCTCAATGACAGAAAAATCTTGGAAGCGCTGACTGAATTCTGTCATGAGAGATGTGATCACAGACACATATTCTCCCATTTTTGCAGAGAGCTTGGCATTTGGAAATGCGCATTGATTTCGGTCAGCGTGGGGAAGTGCGCTACATTGAAGTTGCGCAGTTGTGACTCGAAGAGACGGAGCTTCGCACGGAATGCTTTCATGTTCACATACAGCTGTGGTACCAGCTGCTCTTTGCCTTGTAGTCTCTTGTTCGGGGTGTTGAGATGATCAGTGAGATCAACTAAAAAATCCAGGCCTGCCAACCATAAAGGGTCACTGATCTCATGGAGAGGTCTGCCCTTTTCTTTCAAAAACTTGTCGATATTTGATCTCAGGGAATAAAACCACTGCAGCACGGAGCCGCGACTGAGCCAGCGCACTTGAGAATGGTAAAGTAGGTCCCCGTATTCAGCATCGACATCAGAGAGGAACGCTTGCAATTCTCTGGTAAAGCCCTCGTGCCCGAATTATGTTGACAGTTTTCACAACTGTGTTCATCACATCGTCAAGCTGGATTATCTTGGCACAGAGGGCTTCTTGGTAGATGATACAGTGCATTTTAACAATCTCACCTCCGCTCTCCTGCACCTTGGCACTCACCATAGAAGCCATTCCTTTGCGCTCGCCTGTCATTGCTGGAGCCCCATCCGTTGTAATTCCACACAGCTTGTCCCATTTAAGAACAGCCTGGTTAATTGAATCTGACACAGCTTCAAAACATATCCTTCCCAGTTGTTGCCCCCTTTAGACTCCGAAGATCAAGCAGTTCCTCCGTAATGCAAAAATTCTCATCAACTCCCCGCAAAAAAATTAACAGCCGTGCAGTGTCCGTGGCATCTGTGCTCTCATCACATGCAATCGAGTAAAAATCGAAAGCACAAGCTTTATCTGACACTTGCTGTTTTAAGTTAGCCGACAAGTCTTCAATTCGCCGCACAACCTTATTTCTGGACATACTAACATCGTTAAAATCCTGCATTTTCTCCAGGCACATTCCCACGACTTTAGTGAGGCACTGTTTGATGAAGTCACCGTCTGAGAAAGGTTTCCCATGTTGGGCAATGAGTTGAGCTACTTCATTGCTGGCTATTGTTGCATTTTCTTGAGCTTTGTTAGCACGGAAAAAAAACCCTGCTGCTGCGTTAGCAGGTTAGCTTGCCATTTGCTTTACCTTCTCTCTCCGCTCGGCGCCCGTGTAGGACGTGAAGGTCTGATGTTTCGTTTCATAATGCCGTCGTACATTGTACTCTTTCATCACGGCAACACTCTCATTACAAATCAAACAAACACACTTCCCCTTGGTTTCTATGAAAAAAAAATCATTTTTCCACCGAGTCTGAAATTTTCTGCACTCGCTTGCAATCTTGCGTCTCTTCGGTTCCGGCATTTCTGGTGACCCTGAGCAAATGTTTTCTTCGATTGCTTGCTTTGTGGAGACGCTGCCTTGTTCAAGACAATAGCGCCATCTAGTGCTTAAATTAAGAAATGCAATACAGTGGGCCATAGTCCATTATATTTTTAAACTTTGATACGGGCCAATTAAAAATGGATGGCGGGCCGCAGTTGGCCCGCGGGCCGTAGTTTGGACACCCCTGGTTTATAGCATGTTATATAATAATAAATAGTATAACATTGTAATGTTTAACATAATTCATAAGGCAATATATAGTATTGTAATTTTATAGTGAATATACAGCTGTGTGGTATACAGTAGGGTTGGTAGAATAATACATAGTGTAATATTACAAGTCTAATATTTTACAGTCTAAAGTATAGGGTAGTCTAAAGTAACGCATTGTATAATTCAAGGGTGGGTTTGTCTATGGTAGTGTATATTACGGTGTATAGTTGTGTAATGTAGGAAAAAGTTTAGTTGGAGACATATCAATATACTGCATAATGTTCGAGCTTACATTGGGCTGTGTATACGATATTATACAATGTAGTTTAGATTGGAAGGTATAACATTACAATGTATAGTAGTCTAGTTTATGGCATGGTTGTAACGCAACACAGGACAGAGCAGCACATCGTGGCAGTTTCTCCCCCCTCCTCCGTCCCGAGCATGGATGGACTCGTCCGTCTGAACGAGGCTCGTCGCTCTCCGTGGTGCTAACGTTGGAAAGAAGGAAAAAACCGCCACCCATTTTTTTCGCCATATGGCATTGTAATGTATAACGACTTATTGTTAGTAGCTCAGCTGATGGAGAGTATATAGAGTTTATTGATGACATTGATGTAGTTTGTATTTTAGTTTTTTTATTAGTTTACTATATGGTATTCATTAGATAGTGTAGTGTATACCCAGTTACTTTATGTTTATAGCTCAATTTATTGAAGAATATATTGAGTACATTTATTATATTGATGAAGTTTCTACTTAGTTTTTTTTTCACATCAGTTTATTGTATGATAGTTGGGTAGTTGCAGTCCTTTAGCGTCCATATACTAAATGCCTCTGTTGAGATGTAAACTTTGACTTTAACATAGCTATTTCCGTGACCAGTCACATGCTAATCCCTCACATTAACATCATGCTAATCTCCCAGTTACATGCTAATTTCTGACTTTAACACCCTGCTGATCCAACACTTTAACGCAGCTATTTCAATGCTAAATTATCCTGTTTGATATGTAAACTCCTTTGTCAAGGCGCTTTACCTCTCCCACCTAGTTTAAACGACACTGCGAATCTTAGCAGCAGTCACTGAAGTGCTGTCGTCCCGACAGTTCTGTTCCTTCACCTGAAGAAGGCTACTTGTGTTGTGGCCGAAACGTCGTGAAAATTTTATTTTTTATTACGTTTTTTTTATTATTTTATATCCATTCTACGTTACTTTACCGAAAGAACCAAGAAGATGAATCCCTGCAGTCACGAAAGCTTTAAATCTGAACTTTACGCAATTAAAAATCATAGTGTAAGATAAGACTACAATCGTTGTCTGCTGTGAGGATCTTCTGTACTCAGGGCCCCGAATGTTTGTGGCAAGTGAAAGTTTGTCTCAGCAAAATATAAGATTTCTCACAGTAGCATACCGTATGACCACACGTCGCTCTGCACCTTGTAGAGCCCATGGAACATGCTTTCTGAAGACATCCACTTTACAGGCAGAGGCACCTAATGGACATGACCGCATGGCCACAAGCACAACAACAATACGTTCAGTAAATTCAGTTCAGGCCGATGCATCGCGATTCGTCATACGTTTTTTGCGTCAGGCCACATTCATCTGGCCAAATTAGCGTCATCTAGCCCTCCACTACCCTGAAGGGTTAAATGTGTAGTGACATCACGGGATGTCACTGTGTAGTGCCGGCCCTAGAGAGGCACGGCGTGCGGTGTATTGACATCGCAGATACCACTCTGGTGTGGGTGTAGTACCGGCCCTAGAGGGGCTCGGTCAGCGCTGATTGATCCCGCTGGATGGCATCACGCTTGGCGTGCAGTGCCAACCCAACAGGATAGGGTGTGGGAGTGCCGGCCGTAGGAAACGGGTTACTAAATGCTATGGCACTCTGGTTGACCCGAGAGGACACGTGACCGGTTAAGTCTACAAAGGGGCCCCAAGTGGGGTCTAGGGGTGGTCACGTGGTCGGGGTCCAGATCCTGCTGCTCGATGATTCTTGAAGGTCGTCGTGGCCAAGGGCGGAGCCAGCCACGCTACAGAGAATATAAGCTGGGTCCCCCAGAGGGACCGGCGTTGTTGTTCATCCTGAAGAACCTTTGTCTACGTCTACGTTCTACCGAGTCTCCAACACATGGACTGGGACCCGAGCTGTGGTCCCGTTCTGTCGTAGCTAGTCATGTTGTAATTAGTGTAGTTAGCCTGGTGGTCACCACCACAGGTTCTTATTCTGGGCCAGTTACCCCGTGTACCACATGGGGTGGGGAGGAGGAAGGGGATTTGTGAAATTGCCCCATATTTTGAACTGGCGGCAGAGAAGGGAGATTGAATCCAATTGCCGACCTCTGGATTGCAAGTCCAGGGTGGGAGAGCCATTGCACCACCGTGTGTGGCAGCACCCCCGCTCTTTTTTTCTTAGGGGCTGTGCAAAATAAAATAAAAACATTGAGTACAATGAAAGTGATGGGCCTTCCATTCCGATGATGGTGATGACATTGGCGATACTGATAATGATGCTGATGATGCTAAGTAAGGTGAAGGACTCACTTTGCCCTTCACCACGTAGTTGGGGTCAGTCTGGACGTTCCGTGCCAGCCCAAAGTCGCAAATCTTGGCGATGTGTCCATGCGTTACCAGCAAATTCCTCGCAGCCAGGTCGCGGTGGATGCACTAAAAAAAAGAAAAAAATTCCCTGTGTGGCCTTCAACAAACTTGGGGCAACTTCTGTGAAGGTCGGCCACGGTACACGACGGGGTGGGTGCCCAGCACCACGCCCGGCCGCCTTTGTCTTCCCAGTGTAGATGTTTATACACCGCACCAGGTACTCATTAGAGACTGAGTCCATCTGGGGAGGCCCATGACCGGTTCAGATAATTGTCACTGGTGTTGGCCGTGAGCGGGAATCGAACTCTGGCCATTGGGTTCGTAGTGCAGTGAACTAACCACTGAGCGACCACTCGCCACCCAGACAGACATATTAAGGGCAACAAAGACGTGCACCACAGACACAGTCACATACAAAGACACAGTTAAACACGCACAGTCACAGAGATACAGTTAAACATACTCTTTGGTTCTTTCGGTAAAGTAACATAGGTATAAAATAAAACAAATCACGACGTTTCGGGCGCAACACAAGTGTCCCTCATCAGGTGGGAAAGCATGATCTGCTGCTGAGGCAGACTGTTTTAAAAGGTTTGAAATAGGTGTAGCCTAAGGGTCATAAAGAAGTGGGCGGGGCTAGTGATGTTAATGTGAGAAATTAGCATGTAAATGTAAGATCGGAGAGCGGCCTCCTCGACGAGGGCTTCAAATCAAGACAGTTAAACACGCGCAGTCACACATGGTCAAATTGAAACACAGAGGTGAATTTCCGGAGGTTCTTAAAGATGGTCATGGCCCTGTAGGGATAGAGACAGACAGGCACGGAGATACATACAGAGAGACACAGAGACAGGTTAAAATCATCACGTATTTTCATCATTATGTTCCACCACTCTTTTAACCGAGGAGCGAGGCTCACTGCTGATTCACTCCTCTCGCGACTCACGTTCTTGTGAGCGAGGAAGGCCATACCGCTCGCGACCTGCTCCGAGAAGCTCGGGAGGTTGTCCACCCCGGATGGAGTAGAGTCGCTCACGATCGCTTCTCTCTCCGACGACGACGCGTCCCAGCCTGCGGCGCACAAGGAAGCCCGGACGATTCAGAAATGCCCTAACTATAGAGTATCTATAGTAGATCATCGATTATTCGGCGGCTACGGGGGGGAAGGGGACGCCAAATTTTTTAACAACGCCGGATATTCACTACATAATAATTTTAAAAAGCTAATTTTTTGCACATTCTTGCATAGCATTGTTTTTAAATGTTGTGAATGTTTTGTTGTCTTTTAAATTAGTTTACTACATGAAATTGGTGTGAATAAACATACAAATACACAGAAATAAATATCCTACTGTAAAATGTAACCTATTTACTGTACCGTACTTACCAATCCAATCTCGAAGACTCTGAATGGAGTGATGTATATACGTGCAGTATTGTCAATTTTTAAAGTTGTATTTAGTGTATAATGTACCGTCCGTAATATTTAACACTGAAATGAAGTCGGTGGCCGCTCTGGTTAATAACGCGGTCTACTTCGCAGTAGACACAGTTAGAGCGAACACGTACATGATTAGAAAAAGAGAGTCGGCCAAGTGTTGTGTGGTGTAATTACCCAAATTTGAGAAATTTACTCGCAAATTATTCCATCGGGGAAGCTGCCTAATAACATCACAATCCCAATTGGCAGGGTAAAGCCCGCTTGCAAGGCTGTGGCTGCACAGGGGCAGCTGCCCCCAGTCCATGGAAACTGGTACTGATGTAGTTTACGAATCGCCATGGGCGGCATGGTGGCACATTGGTAAGTAACCCTTGCGCCTTGCAGCAAGAAAGCTGGGTTTGATTCCCGACTCGGGCGCGTTTCGGCGTGGAGTTGTCATCTTCTCTCCCCCTGTTCGTCAGAGTGTGTAAGTGCAATGAAGTGTTTGAGTGAGTGTGTGAGCGAGTGAGTTAGCGTGAATGTGTGAGTGTGTGAAGATTGTATGTTCTCCCCCTCTTCTGGGTCTCCTCCGTGTTCTCGAGTTTCCTCCCATAGTAAAAAAAATACCCAATACAACGAGTCTGGCATTGGGCAAAACATCCCAATACTGAAAAATCACCTGCAAATTACTCAATTGGGACTACACAGTGACAGCAAAAACTTCGCAGGACCCTCATGAAGAAGTCTTGAGTTTTTGCACAGTAAACAAATGTAATAATAAATCTTGACTTAAAGCTTTTGTAACTGCAGGAAGACATTCTTTGGGTCTTTCGGTAACGTCACGTAAATAGGTTCAAATGAAATAACCAAAAATAACAAAAAACTACGACGTTTCGATCACAACACAAGCTTTTGTCATCAGGAAGAAAAAAAGAGAGGGGGACAGCTGCTGAGGCAGACAGTCTGCCTTATCTCAACCGGTGTTGTCCCTATCCTAGGTAAACTCTGTCTTAAATGAGTACCTGGTGCAGTGTGTAGACATGAGCACTGGGGAGACAGAGGTGGCTGCATGCACGTAGTGCTGGCCACCCACCTCCTCGTGGGCCACGCCGCCTAACAGCAGCACAGTCTGTTAAGGCTTATTTGGGTGATCTTCATCTTTGTTGTACGCTTGTGCCATCTTGTGTGTCCGCTGTCACAGATTCCAGGCTACAACCCTCCGGAGTCCACCCCATGGGGCTCCCCTTCTCCCCGGCCCAAAAAACCCAGACAGTACTCGTGCATCATGCATGCGGTGTCAGCAAGAGGTAAGAGGTGCATGAGTGGGCACACACTCTGGGTTTTACATCTGCAGAGTTAGTTAAGTGTACAGTGTGCTCGCAAGCAGAGGTGAACAATAAAAAAAAATCAGTGGCGGTTATGAGAAACGCTACCCTGAAGTAACGGGCGGTTTGCACTCTGAACTTGCAATCCAGAAGTTACTGGTTCGTTTTCCCATCGCAGCGTTTGAAACAGTGGCGCAATTTTCTTAAATTTACAATTTTTACCTTGCCAACCAGTACGAACAGCCAGGTGAGGTGTATAAGCGTCACTATATATGAAAAGTTTAGGACATCTTATGCTCACAAACTCACCCGTTCACGCACTCAACCACCAACTCAATCTCACTCAAATCACCAACTCACTCTCACTCAAACCACCAACTCACTCAAACCACCATCTCACTCAAACCACCAACTCACTCAAACCACCAACTCACTCAAACCACCATCTCACTCAAACCACAAACTCACTCAAACCACCAACTCACTCAAACCACCAACTCACTCAAACCACCACCATCTCACTCAAACCACCATCTCACTCAAACCACCAACTCACTCAAACCACCAAACTCACTCAAACCACCATCTCACTCAAACCACCATCTCACTCAAACCACCATCTCACTCTAAAAGGTTGAAGGTTAAGGTGCAGGCAGCCCTGAAAATATATTGGCTCGCGCCACTGCAAGCTCCCTTCTGGAGGATATGTTGTTGAGCCAGACGTTTGGAAGAGGTGGGAGTAACCCACATGTTACCCACACACGATCTGCCGATGGACTACCCATTGGCAGTGCTGAGTGGACAACGGCAGGGCCAGTGAGGGGGGATTTAAGAAACGGTTCAATCACCTGCCGCGCTTGGAGGACGAACCGGCGGCATTTGGGTTGCCAAGCCTAGTGTGATAACCGTCACATTATGGCAGCATCATAATCTGAATATTTTTCCTGGATCAATCCGATGAGCTATAAAGCTCTTTTTCACAGGTGTCCAGCACCACTTCATCATTTGGATGAGGGGTTCCTGAATCAGGTGAGAGACAGATTTGTCCTCCTCTACCAGGTGAGGTCGGGCAATTTTACTTCTCACTTCACCTTCCTCACCTCAACTGGTAAGGTAGGAAAATCATTGCTCCTGAACTAGGTGAGAGCCCAATCAGGTGTGACCTGTGGTGCATAAGGGGACCACACCAATGATAAAAAAATACTAAACTCTTTTTTATTTTCTTGGTTCTTTCGGTAAAGTCTCGTCGAAGGGAAATAATAAAAATATAAAACAATACAATTCTCACGACGTTTCGACTGCAACACAAGCAATCATCATCGCTTCTACGTGACTTTACCGAAAGAACCAAGAATATGAATCCCTGCAGTCACGAAAGATTAAAATCAAAATGTATTTTTTATTTATTTACCAAGGTCACATCTATAACAGCAGCCACTATACCTGACCAGTGTTACTCATTTCTACTTTTACCTATTATTATGATTAGTGTGTGGACCCACCACAATGCGTTATACCCCTGCTACAACTTTATCACCTTAGTTCTCATATGATCTCTGATGCTAAGCAAACTTAAGCCTGGGCTTGCCCTGAGCTACAGACGTGTGACTGTCAGGTGACCAGGGGATGGCAGTGCTGAGTGTTTTCTTCAGCTGCAAGCCGAATGTGGGGAGTTGTGTCGACTGACAGGCAAAGCTGTACCAGCTCAGCGCTCAGACCTCTTGAGACACACACCCACATTACGATCATATGAAATAATAATGTTTAGTTTTAGTTGGAGCGCCGTTCATGCAAATTGCATGAACAATGTCACTGCAGCCAAGCGGTGAGCCAGCACCAACAATTGCCCAAGCTCTATATACCAATATATTCCAGCCAATGTATGCGTGTTTATTCACGTAGGGGGGCAACACTTTATCCCATACAGAAGGGACAGATAATATTAGTCCACATTTTGCTCTGCTGCCTTTTGGCATATCCAGGGTATGGCACTTCCTGCATGCTCACGGGAAAGAAGTTTCGCAACATTTGCGTGATCCATGAATCCTCGCCTCAGCGGTGTTGGATTACAGGCGTGCACCACCGCCGCCCGGCTAATGAATGCTCCCCTCGTGTGTACGTTTGCGTGTGTGCTTGCTTCTCAGATTGACCTGCTGGAGGACCCGTGCCTGCTTAACGTGGTGATTCTGCAGACGGTGTTGCAGGAGATCCGCCATCGCTCCGCTCCTGTCTACAAGAGACTTCGTGACATCATCTCCACTCCGCAGAAACACTTCTACGCCTTCACCAATGAGCATCATCGCTAGGCGCAGCTCTCCAACCGGTCCTAGTCATCTCGCCAATCCAGTGTGCACGGCACACGAATTGACGCCTCTTTACTTCTGAACTGTGGCACACGGTGGCGGTTGGTGGCGCAAAGTCTCATTGGGACTGTTTCCCAGTGCCATGAGGGCCAGCAGAGTTGGTGGTGTAGTGGCGTTGTGCATAAGGCTGCCCCTGTCCAGATGGCCAAGGATTGGTAGCTGATTTTTTCGCCAGGGCTGAAATTAATTGCACTCCTTTTATTGGATTTTGGCACTCCGTGGGGTGGGGTTTGAATTGTATGTATGTTGAACTTCCTTCACACAGTACTTAGCCAACTGTGCTACGTACAGTTGAGATAATAAACTGTGCATCTGATTCGGCTCGTGGGACTGAACGCCCCCGTGGCTTGAGTTACCGAGCAGAAAGGCGTTTTATAAATGTAATTCATGATTATTAAATACATTTCTTGTCATTAAAACTGGATTCCTGAAGGCGTTTCCAGCACTCGGAGGGAAACCTCTGACATGCCTAACAACTCACGGAACTACATGATTTACACTTCTCGCAGAGCTGTGCTCATTTTACTGCCCCAGAAGAGGTACACATTTCCTAGTCGACCTCTTAAGCACCATTTCAACTCCACAACTTTGTTACTGTGACTCGCGTGGAAGTGATTACACAGCAACGCCTAGTGTGATTGTCTAACAGCGCCGTAACTTGATTGTCGTGTGTCTCAGAGACACGTACGTGGAGCAGGAGAAGGGAGAGCCTTCCAATGACCGTAACGACCGAGCCATCCGATATTCTGTGTTGACTATTCCACCTGAAGACGGAAGCTTGTGTTGCCTCCGAAACGTCGTGATTCAATTGTTTTCTTTTATTTTGTTTTATTTTATCTACGTGACTTTACAGAATAAAACCAAAGAGTATGAATCCTTGCAGTCACGAAAGCTTCAGATCTTGTCACACTGCTTTTCACATGTAACAGCCCTCTTTTTCAATCCACTGCTGGGTGTGGGCCTCGTTCTGTGCGAGGTTGTGCAAGGTTGTTTGACCGTACGGTAGATCCCCGTTGAATGCGCGTTCACACTACGCGTTTTGGCTTTAACACGGTTTTACCTTTTTATGGAAAGTGTTTAGATTTTAACGCTCAACCGCGCTCGCTACATTGCAAGTATAGCGCGTGGTCACGGACTACTTTTCTGAGCGGCGTCGGTGTTAGCAGTGTTGTTGGATGATGCTAGAAGCTGTAGTACTGATGTATGCTGTGATACCCAGCGTACCTTCCTCTTCCTCGGTCTTTGTTCCAGCAGGATCTTTGTGCGCGGAGCGTCATCTCGCTCCATTATATTTTTCACTCACCATATCTCTCACTTGAGATTTAATTAAAGGAGTGTCATACTTAGCATATTGATAGAGATACTATATAAACACAACACATTTTAAAATAAACATGTAAAACAGTGTACTGTGCTATCAAAAATATATATTGGTAAATAAAGTCATGGTTTGTCAGTAGAGCAGAACACAACAAGATCTATTTATATCTGCCAACCGTACACTCGTTGAGCACACGTTTGGCTGATTTATACACCATGTCTCTTCATTGCAATTTAACTAAATCACCGAGGCGATACAAAATTTAGATAACAGCATATGAGGATTTGTGCACTTGATGTTGGCCATTAAAGTGAATTGTTCTCGTCTTTAAATTATCAATGAGTGTCAGCCTCCGATCAGTAGAACTACAGGTAGGCATCACCTCAACTGAGCACATCAACAAGATTATGGAGGAGTGTGATATCACCTGGCTATGGGGTCAGCCTATAGCTGCGTGCCAGCTCATCTGGCTGGACATCCACGTTTATATGGGGCATTGTTCCCGAGCATGTCCAGTCACATTATAATGGAGCTGAATTTGTTTCACCACAATGCCAAATGACACGTGTGTACGACACCATCTGGCCAGCCACAAATCTCTTACATGCTCTTCGTTGTGGTCATGAGGTCATGGGTGTTTGCAAAGAGATAGCCCTCACCCTAATAGAGAGCGGGGATCACAACACCTTCACGTGGCCTTATCAAATGCACAGTCCTTCATTCTAGGACTGTATATCGTTTCCTTGGCGATTACAAGCAGCGATTTTGCTAAACCCTGTTTGTTTGGTATGCTTCTCTCTCTGTGGCCCCTGTTGTATCTGTGTTAGTTCCCCCCTACTTGAGTGTCTGTATATACATCTGGGGTTATGTTTCTTATCTCTCGTAAATTTAGCTCTTCTGTACCTGATGATGGCTGCTTGTGTTGCAACCGAAACGTCGTACGCTATTATGTTATTTCATTATTTCTTATTTATGCGTGACTTTACCGAAAAAACCAAAGAGTAATTCCTGCAGTCACGAAAGCTTTGAATCAAGTCTGTAGTGCCTCTTGTTAAACAGTGCTTCAGTTAAACAGGAAAATTAATAAATCCAGCAGGCATGACTTGAAAAGTAACAAAATTACATTTTGGGTGCCACTCTAAATCGTCCGGTAAATCGTGTCGCCAATTATAATTTCTGCGTTTATCTGCGCGTGTCTGTGTACCCCCAGTGGAGGAATACGTGCGCAGCTTGCTGGACAACCCTGAGTTGATTGACCGTCTGGCACTGGCCTCGGAGCAGGTGAGACTCCGTATGCGTGCATCAGCTCTGCCCCCCCCCCCTCATATTTATGGTGCGGGCCTGTACCCTTGTCCGACCCCTCACTTCCGCGTTGCATCCAGCTGCCTCACTGAAGAAAGGGACACTTGCCTTGCGCTGAGTACGACGTCTCGCTGGTTGTAATCGCTAGGGAAACGATATACTCGATTTGTAAGTGTTGTGGGTTTACTCTCCAATACACTGGCGTGCTGCAGTAGTAACTAATTGACACGTTTTGTTTTACGTAACAAACCTTACTAATTGGCTGTACCGGGTTAACTACACACATTTACGCGCTCTTACCCAATAAACCTTTATTATGTATAATATTGGTCGCATAAGAATACGTGTTAAACAGCTCCCTTTTAGAACGTCTCATCCTCACGAGCAATGGTCAATCAATCAAATAAATCCTAGATTAATGACGTGGCATATTTAGCAAAAAGCAGAGACGGAAGGGTGAAACTCTAGAGGTAGCTCTATGATATCCGCTTTTGTAGAACGTTCTCTTTACACGGATGGCCGTACTGATCTGAGATAAATCAGACTGGATCCTTCGTCTCGTTACGTGATAGCGGTTGCAAAATTGTTGTTGACGCGTGCATGTGCCGTGCGTGTGCTGTGTACGTGTGCAGGATGTTGTGGAGTCCCGGGTAATCTTCCCCGAACATCTCCCGCTGTCCCAGCTGCAGCAAGGTGTGCGTTCCGGCCGGTTTGTCCAGGGAACCTTCCTTGTGAGTCGTGAGAATTACCTGGAGGGGACTCTGAGGGTGCGAGGGGACGGTGACAGTGATAAAGAGGTACACGTTTCACAAGCCTGCGTCTGGAAGGAACAATGCTGTCCGATCGTATCTGTGTGAGTTTTAAAAACAAATTTATAATGAAGCAGTGGCATAGCATTCTTGGCATGAGCAGTAGCTCTTAACCTTTACTGCAAGGCTGCAGTAAAGGTTAAGAGCTACTGGGCTAAAATATTTGTATTTTGAACGTCTTTTGCACCCTACGTAGGTGTCATAGCCTGGCTCCTGCCCCCCCGGCCTGTGAGTCTTGGTGCAGTTGCACTGCCTGCACACTCGATAGCTACGCCACCACAACTACAGTATATACGTTAATTGTGACTACTTTAATAATAGGGTTTTTCCCTTTTTTTTCTGGCAACAAAACTGAAACCTTTTACAAGGAATCATGTGTGCATTAACCACAATACTTGTGGTCAAAATGCAAACAAAAAACACACTATGATAATATATGCATTGTCCTTGAGACTGATTGGTTCACACCAGGGACGGCTTTCTTTTGAGCCTCGACCCAATTGGTGCGAGACCAGAGGACGCCAAAAGGCGTACGCATATATTGCAAATATTATCAGTGTGTTTTTGTTTGCATTTTGACCACAAGTATTGTGGTTAATGCACACCTGATTCCTTGTAAGAGGTTTCAGTTTTGTTGCCAGAAAAAAGGGGAAAAACCCTATTATATTTTGGTACTGGCAAAGGAGGTCTAATGATGGTTGTGACTACTTTGTTAACAAAATGAATGGTCTATTTCCACCTCCAAAATGTAACGTTAAATAACAATTAGGTACATTGGCCCTTTGTTGGAAAAAAAAACCCAGTCTAGAAATTGCCCTACTTGAACATATGTTACTGAAAAACATTGGTTTCAGAAGATTCATGGGCTCATAGTCCTACATTTTAAATTGTTTATTCGTGGTATTAAAACTCTTGTACAGTAAAACCTTGGATTGCGAGCATAATTCGTTCCGGAAACGTGTTTGTAATCCAAAGCACTCGTATATCAAAGCACTCGTATATCAGTTGTGATCACGTGACGCTCGGCAGTACAAAGCTGCTCGTATTGCAAGACCCTCGCTCGTTTATCAAATTAATATTTATTAAAAATTTTGCTTGTCTTGTAAAACACTCGCAGACCAAGTTACTCGCAATCCAAGGTTTTACTGTATATGCTGCTCTCTAACAGCACTTGGCCCAGCGGTCTGTTAAGACTATACGGGGGATCTTTTTTGTCTGCGTGCAGGTGTTGATCCAGGGGCTGCAGCATTTAAACCGCGCGATGCACGACGACATCGTGTGCGTGGAGATGTTCCCCGAGGAGCGCTGGGTTGCCCCCTCCTCGCTGGTCCTGCACGATGAGGGCGTCGCAGGGGACGTTGCAGAAGAGAATGAAGAGGATGTGGTGA
The DNA here is from genome assembly GCF_048934315.1 of Petromyzon marinus. NCBI lineage: Eukaryota > Metazoa > Chordata > Hyperoartia > Petromyzontiformes > Petromyzontidae > Petromyzon > Petromyzon marinus. The sequence goes on from NW_027423157.1 coordinate 434,227, forward strand.
GTGGAGCGTCAACACTGCCGAACCAAAATCAAACCCAGACACCTGCAGTGTGCGTGTCTCTCTCCCCGTGGTCGCATGGATTTTTCTCCAGGTCCTCCGGCTTTTCCCTCCACAGTTACAATCTGACATGCACTTAGAGTATGTGGCTGCTATCAATTTCAAATGTGATAAGATACTTCACTGAACGATCATTTGTGGCCAGGTCACTTAAAAAGAGCTATAGAGCTCTCAGGGTCCTTACCTGGTAAAGTTATTTAGTTTATAGTTTTTAAATAGTTTTAATATAAATTTTGATTTAAAGCTTTCGTGACTGCAGTAATTCATATTCTTAGTTTTTTTTCGGTAAAGTCACGTTGAAGGGAAACAACAAAATAATAAAATATATAAAACAATAAAAAAATTCTCACGACGTTTCGACGATAACTCAAACGGTCGTCTTCAGGTGTGTTGGTTTGCATAATTTTTTTTAAACGGCGCATTTATTTATTTATAAAAACGTTAGCGCCACGCGCAACGATTTGGCAGTTTATTTAGGACTAGCCCATCTATATTCTGAAAAGAGGAGGGGGGAGACGAATTTTTTTTATAATGTATGATGTCTGAAAGCCACTGTAAGCGTGAACAATCAATTAAGACCTGAAATGGTTTATCAAGTCTTTCCAATGATTGCTAAGATAGAATCCATCTTCTCGGTTGAAATTGTCTCTGTGCTTGTATATGTGGATAGCCTCATGAACGAATCTCTCATGGAATCCAGATGGCTTACAAAGAACCTCTGTCTTGGAAAAGTCAATGGCATGTGAGCCTACTGAATTAGAACAATGATCTGCCACGGCCGAGGTGTTGGTCCTACCGTGTTTAAGGTCTGCTTTGTGTTCACGAATGCGGTCCGAGACATGGCGTTTGGTTTCTCCAATGTAACTACTACCACAGAGGCAACTTAGTTTGTAGACACCAGGGTATTGTATGTCCGGAATCACATCTTTTACAGACGGAACCAGATCACGGATTTTATGTAATGTGTTGAAACGGACCTGGATCTTGTGTTTATTCAGGATTTTGGAGATCTTTTTTGTGACCCCCGCAATGTAGGGTAAAGTGATGGTTTTGAAAGGCTCCTCAAGAGGGTTCTTCTTCATGGTTTGAGTGATAGCTTTGCGGATTGTATAGTCGGAGTAACCATTAGCCCTAAGAGCTTGGTGTACGTGCTTGAGTTCACTGCTTATGTGTTCCTGGTCGGATATGCATTGGGCTCTATGATACAGAGTCTTGATGAGAGAATTCTTCTGTGATGGATGGTGGTGGGAATCCGGTTTCAGATAAGCATCCGTATGGGTAGCTTTCCTGTAGACAGAGTGGCTCATTGAACCATCAGGTCTCTTTTTAATTAGGACATCCAAAAAAGGTATCTTGCCATCTATTTCGACTTCCATGGTAAATCTGATGGCTGGGTGTATGGAATTGATGTGGTCGAAGAATTGATCTAGAGCAAGCCGGCCATGTGGCCAGATGACAAAAGTGTCATCCACGTACCTCTTCCATAAGGTTGGGCACAGAGTGGCAGTCTGGATGGCGTCAGTCTCAAATTTCTCCATGAAAATGTTAGCTATAACTGGAGAAAGGGGGGAGCCCATTGGGGTGCCCTCAGTTTGTTTGTAGAAAGTTCCATTCCAAGTGAAGTATGTATTGGTTAAACAGTGTCTCACCAGGGGGGGTACCTCAGTGTTTAGTCCTTGATGAACCAAGTCTTCAATGATTGCAATGGTGTCAGGTACAGGAACCTTGGTGAATAAGGAAACTACATCAAAACTGATAAGCAGGTCGTCTGGGGACAGGGAAATACCCTTGATTGTCGATACCAGGTGAGTCGAATTTTGTACCACAGAGGTGGTCTTTCCAGTGAAAGGACGCAGGATTTCAGACAAAAAACGAGCTAGTTTGTAGGTGGGGGAGCCGATAGTAGAGACTATGGGACGAAGGGGTGTATCTACTTTATGTATTTTTGGTAATCCGTATAATCTTGGTGGCCTGGCAGCAGAAAGTTTCAACGAAAACTGTTTAGATTGATCAATTAATGCGGTTGAATCAGAAATTATTTTGTTGGTTTGTGTGACGAGGCTGTTGGTGGGATCTCTTTTTATTTTTGTATAACTACCATCGTCGAGTAATTCTTTAATGTTGTTGTTGTATTCTATTTTATCCATGATGACAGTAGCATTGCCTTTGTCAGCTGAGAGGACTACAATATCATTCCTCTTTTTTAATTTATATAATTCAAAACGCTCATCTTTGCTGAGGTTGCTAGCTGGCATCTTAGCGTTTTTGAGGGTTGCAGCGATTTCAGATCTTGCTACGTCTGCAGCGATGTGACCCAGGCCCCTGAGAGCAACGTCTACTTGGGCAATTATATCATTAACTGGTATGTGTTTAGGTGTGACTGCAAAGTTTAGACCTTTAGCTAAAACGGATTTCAGACTATCGGAAATAGAACTGTTACTGCGATTAATTACGACTTTGTTAACGTCTAACTATAAATGCACCGTTTAAAAATAAATTTATGCAAACCAACACACCTGAAGACGACCGTTTGAGTTATGTTCGAAACGTCGTGAGAATTTTTTATTGTTATATATATTTTATTATTTTGTTGTTTCCCTTCAACGTGACTTTACCGAAAAAAAAACTAAGATTATAGTTTTAATATAGTTTAAACAAAGAATAACAACAAAAACTCAACCACTTCAAGAGAGACCTTAAACATAATGAACACCGTGTGACCAGACAACAATCCACATTAGAGATGCTGTTAGCTTGATTTTGCGTTTATTAAATGACTTTACATTACATTACTTCAAAATCAAGTCAGGAGTGCTAATCATTTGATACTATTTTTGTATGTACGTAGGGGTTATTTGACCATACTTCGATGCGGGTTGGTGAACGGGGGGGGGCATAGATCAGGAGCATAGAAGGACAGGACAACAGTTCATTTTGCTGTACTGCGCTCTGCTGCCTGCCATTTTGGCGCAGAGCCTATACCACCTGTTATGCATATCCAGGCTCAACACGGTGGCGCTTCCACGGTCTGAGCTCCTTTTTAATGTTTATTTTAATTAACTTAATTAGAACTCAAGAGATCAGGACACGTATCATTTGCGAGAGTGACCTGGGTCACAGGGTGGCCTCTATATTGAAAACTAATTTCTTTAGAACTGCTTTTTGTATTTAGATTGTTGTCCTTTCCGCGCACCTCCGATTAGCATGGTTGGCTGTGGACGGTGCGAAATAAGTTCTACATGCATACATACCACAGTGACAAAATGCAAAACATAATAAAGTACAGCAATGAAGTTAATTGAAATTGGCACGAAAACAACTGTGGTTTATGAAAAGTCGACAATATTGCACAAACATAAACAAGTGTTAGATATTAAATCGCATGTAGTGCAAGTTGGCTTGGGCAGATTATTTATAGGCTGATCATTGCACAGTTATACTTATTAAAACGTTACGTAAACATTAAACACATATAGGGTGACTGATGTGCTAAGCAGGTAAGAGAAAATGTCAATCAGTGAAATCATAAAGAATCGAGAGATTAAGCATCAAATTGTGAATTAGATGGGAGGGTAACCTTTGTTGTAGATAATATTGGTCGCAAAAGCTTACGCGTTTTTTTTTAAACGTGTGGTATCTGATGGGCGTGTTCCGGTTGATTCTATCAATCGCCAGAACTGTTTTAACTTATAAATATTTACGGAGGACTCCTCACTGTGATCTTTTGTCATTTTAACAAAGCGTCAGTCTCATTATTGACATTGATGAGACACAGCATGAAACCACATCCGCAGGTTAAGCGCTATTGTTTTGGATTGCTCCTTCCCCTTCAAGCCAAATTGTATTGTGTTATGCAGTGAGTTTGTAAAAAAAATAGTTATTTCATTATTTCAGTGTGTGAGAGAGACGCTACTGTGGTGAGTGCTCATTTGAGTTTGCGTTGTCATCTCCCGGTGCTATCCCAGCTGCTACTGCTGTCGTCGCTCTTGCTTAGATTACGCAACACGATGTTTGTCCATTGTTTTGGTCTCCAGCTGAAAGCCGAAAGTAGGAAGATGCGTCGGGCCACTGGCAAAGTGGTCGGCATCATCAAGCGGAACTCGAGGCCGCTGTGCGGCATGCTCATGCCCAGCCCAATCAAGGAGGTGGGCTGATCTGCATGTGTGTGTGTACGTGTGGGGAGCGGTAATGTAGCGGTTAGCGCGCTGCGCTACGAATCCTGGGACCCGAGTTGGATTATATTTATCGCTCATAACCAATAAACAGCGCCAAATGTCTGAACCTGTCTTGGGCCCTTCCCTAGGTCGACTCGGCCATAAATGAGTCTCTGATGTGGCATGTAAACATCAGCGCTGTGGAGACAAAGGCGGTCGGGCATGGTGCTGGCCGTACCCACCCCGTCGTTTGCCGTACCAGCTTGAATAGGTGTGTACTGACGGCACTTGCCCAAACAGTTTGTTGAATGCCTTACTGGGGGCTCTTTGGGCGTGTTGCAGGCCACCCGCCACCTGTTCACGCCCGCGGACCGCCGCATGCCACGAGTGCGGGTGGAGACAAGACAAGCAGCGTCCCTGCAGGCCCACCGCATCGTGGTGGCCATCGGTGGCTGGCTGCGACACTCCCGCTACCCGAACGTACGACTGCACCGTGACGCCCCGGACGCCGTGACATCTCACCCGTCTGTCCCGTGGTCGGCATCGTCGGGCTCATCCTTCTGTCACTTGACGCGCGGCCACGCGGCTCTGTATGCAATACAGCCGTCGAACCCAAAACACGAACGGTGACACGGTGAATTGGAAGTCAGGGTGGATGAAGTGGCACCACTGTGATATTTTTTTGTTTGAAAGCATGGCAAACTCACCTGTGATTCAACCTAGGTTATTAAGGTGTTGTAAGTTGATAGTCTCAGCCCAGTCACCAATAACTGCACCAAAAACGATATTAAATTTGGTCCTGCACTTCGATTGTTTGATTTCCATCTCTGAGAAAACTACTGCGTTTGACTGCCATGTGATGAACATTACTTTGATTGGCAGAGTGGTTGGAAAAGCACTGCCCCCCTACAATTTGGACTGCATTTCACTTCAATGGATCTTAGAAGTAGCTCTGTTATGTCTGCTCCTGTGGGTCGTCCTTGACCACGAAGGGTTTGTATAGATTGCATGTCTTTTGCGATACCATTAACACAATGAGAAACAAAATTGGTGAAAAGTTAAATATATTGTTAAGATGTATTCTTTGGGTTGTATCTTTGTTTAAACAGATGTCGGTTAATATTCTACATAATGTACGTTAGGTACAAGGTTGGCATTGTGGTTGTGCTTTTCATACCTATTTGCCACTGCACAACCGAGCGACACCATGGCTGGCACGGTTTAGTAGGCTGCAGGTTGTTTATCCACTGCAAAAGCGGATCCATGCCATGGACGGTCAATGCTTTGAACAAGGCTAGGCACGTGCAGATGACGCTGTGGTGCCACGTCCCCGCGGTGTACTGACTGCCGTCACACAATTAACGTGTCGCTAGCCCCGCCCCTGGCCCTGCTCGGCCCCCGGATATATTTGGATGCCTTGTGGGGCCAGCATACTACGGTTTGGTTCTGGTTCGACACGGCAAAAAGCCAGTGGGTGACCACAGACACTTCGAGAGATCTGCACTGTCTGGGTTCCAATGTACCAGTGGAAAAGGGATACCGGTTACGATTGGCCACGTATGTGCATATGCATGTTGAACTTCTTCCATACCATACGTAAACAACCGTGCTAATCGTCGGTGTGCTTGTGCAGGGCCATTTTGTGCGCTCTCTGGGCGAATGTGGGGATAAGGAGACGAAGACGGAGGTGCTGCTGCTGGAGCACGACGTGCCACACCAGCCCTTCAGCCAGGCCGTACTTGCATGCCTGCCCCCTCCCACGTTCAGCATCACAGCAGAGGTACGCATGAGACGTGTGACGATATGTCAATTCATCGATTGAGTTCAATTCTTACGCCTGCGGTGTGTTGGTGTGTTCGGTCGTGCATGTGAGAATCCTTTACTTCAATGTTCTTTATTACAAGGCCCACGGGCCACTGGTGGCCCCTGGGTGGCCTTTGGTGTGGCCCATGACGTGTGGCCCCCGACGTATAGGCCCCCGACAATAGACAAATGCGAAAACACCCCCCATCATCATCATCGTGCTGTCAAACCGCAATAGTTTCAAGATGTTTGGCCTGCGTAGAATACCTTCTAGAGGACCTCTCTGGAGCTCTCCCTCCAGTCGAGGTCCTTCCGTTGCACTGTCATGAACGAGAAGCCACGGGGCTCTACGCCTTTACCGCAGATTGTATATAGATAAGCCGTCGACCTGAAAGAAAGTCGATGGCTCGGACACATCATCGTAAGAAGAGAGGAAATTCACATCGGAGGAATGAAGGCGATGGACTTATGGAAGCACCAGGGCGGAGACCCGAGAGGCAGGCCTCGAGAGATGCGGATCAAAGTGGTGAGCCAGGATATGGAGGACTTTGCAGTAGCCGTGGAGATGGTCCAGTACATAAATGAATGGAGCAAGGGGACTACAGACTTTTTTCCTATAACGCTGTACTTGCGTTCCTGAAGAACACCGAATTGTGGAAAAATCGCATAATAAATAATATAGGGTAAAGCACAGTCCGCGATAACACGTGAGATGCGTACGCAGGCTTAACAAAGACTTCGAGTACGTGAGTAGCATCTAGAAGCATCCAGAAACATCCCGCCTTGTGTGATGCTACACCGAGGCAACCGTACAACCGCTTATTCTGCCTCGCACAACGCAGTTCTGTTCACTCGATCACCTTTTATCCAATTCGCATCCATGTTATGAAAAAATGTGTTCCCTAATGCATTCATCGCATTATATCTAATTCACGATATGAAAACACGCAGAGTTATAGGAGAACGGACTGTACTTTCAGAATATTCAGTCGCTTATTGAGAAGATAGAACGCCATTAGAATGAAGTTGGTTTACCCATGTATGGCTCACCCTGTGTTTTGTTTGTTGTAAGGCAGCGTTTTGTTGAACCTGGTGCTGTGTGTGTCCTGTACAAGGACCAGGCTGGCAGGGAGGACCTTCGTGCGTTGTCCATCTGCAGTGTGGATCCTCCAGGCTGCACAGACATCGACGATGCCCTACACTGCAAACCGCTCGACAATGGGAACACCGAGGTATTCATTTGGTGGTAGTAATCGTGGTCACGGTCGCGGTAATTCGTGCCTATTACTTTCATGGTTTTGTCAATGCTAGCGGAGGTTACAAGGGGAGTTTAAGTGGCACAATGATAAGTGCACTGCACATTCATCCTGTCAAGCTGGTTTAGTTCCAGTCATGGCTAACACCGGTACAGAGTGATATCTAAAAAAAACTGCCCAAGTTCTCCCCTTCACCACCTGCATTGACCATCGTAACAAAGCAAGGTCAAATGACAATCGCAACCCATTACGGCATGGAGAAGCCCTCATCCTGCAGTGGATTGACAAAGGGGTGGACAATATTCCTGTTATTAAGTTTCCAAACATTGTTGCCTTAGTGCCCGTATTCTTGGTCTCTGCTCGGCTCAGGACTGACTTCAACATGGCTTGGTTCTGGCTTGATCTGCTCCGTTGCCTCCAAAGAAGTATGAGTGGCTCAGCTGTGCCTTGGCTCAGGCTCAGCTCACGGAAATTCTGAGCGTGGCTGGGAGCATGCAGAGATATACGTGGAGGCACAAGGGCCACGGAGGCTCAGGGCTGGAACCATGCTTAGAGGCAGCTTGGGTTTTAAGCGTTGCTTTGATGTGGCTTATTGAGAATTAGAATCAGAATATTTATACTGGAGGAATCCAATGAGCTATAAAGCTATTTTTCACATGTCCAGTAGAGGCGGGTAAGAACGTTACAACAGCAAACAGTACAAAAACATAATAGTAGTGCAAAGTACAAGAAAGATCAACAAATAACCCAAACACAAACAAATACAACTAAACCATCCCCATCTTGCCAGGAAAAGCCCACTGAGGTATTGATTTATTTTTTATTAGTGACCTGGCCACAACTGAATAGCTCAACAAAGTGGCCCATCATTTGGACATTTATAGCAGCCAAAATAATAGAAATAATCTCAATGCATGTTGCGCGAGAGCCAAGCCTGAGCCAAGCCATGGCTAAGACCCCACTGGCCTAAGTGTCCACGTCACTGGCCGAATGCCTGGTTCACAATGAATGCACCAGGTAGTAATGGGTGTGCATTTCATTTCACATTATTGTGCTTTGGTTGGAGTGGCTATGGTGGAGGTTATGCATGCATGTGGAGTGAGCGACTTCCGCCAGACGTCTAGTAGAAGGCGTCTTATTTATTAAAAGCACACAGGGCGATACACTTCGTAACGCGGCTACACCTAGGCTGTACAAACACGCAGCCCATTTGCGTCCTGCGTAGCTACGCTGGCTGGTTGACGAGCGTAGCGGCGGAGACAGAGCTGTTCTTGCAGAAGAACCAGCCACGTGGTCGGAGACGAAGAGATGACGACCGTAGCGACGCAACCAGGACCCAGACCCCACGCTAACAGCCCCGAAGTTCTGATTCGGTGCTCTTTATATCTGCCTGGAGTGGCCAAGCTCCACCTCTGGCCACGCCCCCTTTCTAGAACCTTCTAGGCCCTTCGGGATGGTTCCCGGAGCTTCTCGACTGACTCCGCCGTTGACCTTTACCCCAGATACGCCCCTTCATAATAAGGCATTATGTAATGCAGCTATAACCTTAATTACCCTTACAGGCCGGCAGGTATCACCCTGTCATTACACATCCATGCATGTGAGGGTGGTGACGGTGTGTTAATGTGTGTTCTAGGTTGGGGTACACATCGCCAATGTGAGCTATTTTATCCGGCCGGGGAATGCCTTGGATGAGGAGGCATCTCTGCGTGGTACCACAGTTTACCTGTGTGAGAAGGTGAGATGTGGATTTCTTCTTGCCACAATATCAAGTGTTTTACGACCCGCCGATTTCATCCTTTCATTCTTAACTTTACGACATGATGTAAAATATTACGATGTAACGATCATCGCGGTACCAGTTTCCCCACAACTTTGTAATTGTATTTGACATTTTCACCACATTTTTTTGCGTGCTTTTCAGTACTTCCCGTATGAATAACGATAACTTAAAAATTAATTAGAATTTAAAAAATGTGCAACAACAATGCTAAATATCTCTCATGATGTTTTAAACGAGGTGATTTTTGTGGATTTCTTATCATATGATGTACCGTGACATCATGAGCGGCAGGCTATCGGCGCAGTGGTAACACTCGTGCCTTGCAGCAAGGAGACGCTGGGTTTGATTACTCAACTCTTGTGCCTTTTTGCTTGCAGCTTTGTTTGTTCTCCCCCTGTTAGTGAATGGGTTTCCTCTGGATTCATCAGATTTCCTCTAAATAAAACCCATACAATCTTAACTGGCATTCGCGAAAACATCCCCTTGCTGAACAGTTACCTGCAGGTGACTTAATCATGTGTGGGTTTGCTTGCAAAACACTCGTTGAGTTGGTGCATATGTATTTGCCAGATTGTGTTTATTGACAGAGAAGTTGTTGCATTTATGTGTTTGTGCGCCTGCAGAGGATTGATATGGTGCCAGAGTTATTGAGCTCAAACCTGTGTTCCTTGAGATCCAACGTCGACCGGTGAGATGCACCAACAACTGTGAACTCGCGAGTGTGCACATTGCAACCCATACTCAGCAGCTAACGTGCGTTGTTGCCAGGTGCACATATAATCCCATGATGCGTGGCACTGTTTAAGTGTCATTGTACAGATCCACACAAGCATGTGTACATACATAAGCAGCCAAACCAGGATGGCACAATGGTAACACATGTCTCACAGCAAGAATGGCCTAAGATTGATGCCCGACTTGGTTGCCTTTCCATGTAGATTTTGTATGTTCTCCCCCTATTTAGCATGGGTTGACTCCAGGTTATCAGGTTTCCTCTCATCGCTAACATGAACGTGTTATTACTACTATGATCCTTAACCATGGAAAGCCTCACTGAATCTCATAACTTCAGGAGGGTACTGCAAAGCTTTTGCAGTCGAACAATGGTTGCTACATATATATTCCAGTTGAGTAATTTGTAACAACCCAAACCGGTATTTGGCCAAACATCCCGCTGCTGAAAGAATGACTCGACTACCAAAAACTTGGCAAGGCCCTCCTGAAAAAGAGTCTCGAGACTTTGCGAGGCTTTCCTGAGTGAACACCCTGCAACACTCCAATGTCGACGACTCTGCCACTCGACGGTGAATGGCGACGGTGCATGTGCTGTGTGCGTGCAGGCTGGCGTTCTCGTGCATATGGGAGATGACTCCAAAGGCTGAGATTGTGAGCACACGTTTTACCAAGAGCATCATCAATTCCAAGGTGATTCCCCCCCCCCCCCCCCCCCACAGACGTTCAGTTTTTGTAAAACTCTCGTTTGCTTTCACGTGTATTGTATCGGTGCCTTGCTATGTTAGTGCAGTTGAGGTTTCCGGATGGCTGAGAGGTCAGAGCGTTGAGCTTGCACCTCTGAGTTCACAAGTGTAGCGAGATGAAACGGGTTCACAAGTGGTAGTATGTATGTTGAACTTCTTTTGCACCGTACGTAGCCAACTGTGCTAATCGGAGGTGCGAGGTAGGACATGAAAGTAGTGAGTTGATGGTCTCTGTCCAGTCAACAATCACTGCACAAAACACAGGTTTGTTTTTTTAGGTTAGATCGTGTAAATATGTAAATGTGTCATTAAACCCACCCCCACCCGACACAGCCAACTAATAAGGGTTGTCACGTAAACAGAACATGCCAATTCGTCACGAGTACAGCACACCGGTGTGTTGCACACCGGTGTGTTGTACCAGTGACGAATTGGCCACGTTCTGTTTATGTGACAACCCTTACTAGTCGGCTGTGTCGGGTGGTGGCGGGTTTAACGACACATTTATGTATTTACACAATCTAACCCAAACAACCTGTATTATGGATGATATTGGTCACGAAAGCCTACGTGTTAAACTCACTGCACGAAAGACCACCAAATTACATTGCACTAAATTTGGTTAAATTCCAGCTTTGAGAATTAAAAAAATATATCAATTTTACTTTTTTGGGTGAGCGTAACCCTCAGTGGTCATCGGGAGCCACGTAGACATCTGTTGCGTTCTGGCTTGGGCTTGGATCAGGCGTGGGCATTGTGTAATTGCGAGGACCCCATGGTTCACCCGTGGTGTGTTCATCGTATCCCCGCAGGCGTCTCTGACGTACGCAGAGGCTCAGCTAATGATGGACGACGCTGGGAGGAAGGATCCGGTCACCAGCAGCTTGCGTGGCCTCAACTCCCTGGCCAAGATCCTCAAGCAGAGGCGCATTCAAAACGGGTAACTCATTGTCAAGATCCTCATCCCCTCCACCGCCACTGGAGCGATGAGCCGTATTAATGTGTGCACCGCATTTAGTCGATCGGCAGGTCGCCTGTGGCGCGGTAAAGTGTGGTTACTCCCGTGTCTTCTAAGACATCCGGCCAGCGTGGAAGAGTAGGCTAAAATACATTTAGAGGGACTGTAAAAGGGTGTATCCCTAGAGGGGCCGCCTCTTATGGGAGCCCCCTTCTTCCAGCAGTGGCTTGAGCAAGCAATTGCAAGGCTGCACCTGTTGCTTTTTTGACCCCATGATGCATGAGGCTTGGGTGAATATCATGCACAAACAAGTGTTACAGGATTCATACTCTTTGTTTTTTTTCAGTAAAGTCACGTATGTAAAACTATAAAATAAAATAACAACTAAATTAAATCACGACGTTTCGGGCGCAACACAAGCGTCCTTCTTCAGATGGGACAACCACAGCCAGAAACAATTGCTGAAGTGGGCAAAAAAGGGCTGTTGTAACAAGAGGCTATATAGGTAAGAGAGTGGGGGGGAGCAAGGGGGGAGAGATAGAGATGGGGGGTGTGGGGTAGGGGAAGTGGGGTGCTGCTAGAGGGATTAAAGGGGCGAGCACGGCAAAATGCCGGGGGGGGGGGGGAAGTGAGTGGGGCTGGGAGTGGGAGGCTGAAGAAGCTGGAGATGCGGAAATGAAGGCAACAATAAAGAAGTTAAGGTTTTACCTGGTTAATAACATCCTTCTAGATTGGAGTGTTACAGGCTGCTGCGGGGCTACATTGTGGGCAATAGAGGACAATGCAGTGACATAAATTGTTTTACTCTTCTTAATGCTCCCATGTCTGTGCTCCCCCACCTTTGCCAACGCGTACTGACCACCACGGTTAAGTACGGTAAAACCACCCCACGACCCGTATGACATGGGGCGGCCCTCATCCAGCAGTGGATTGACTTAACGAGCTGTGCATGTTCAACTCAAATATCTGAGTTTGTGAAGTGTCTTATATTAAGATTCTGTGTTGTTTTGGCTGGACATGATAATCGCTCATGTCCCTTCTCCACCCGTAGGGCATTGACTCTGGCATCCCCTGAGGTCCGATTCCACATGGACAGCGAAACCCACGACCCGATCGACCTGCAGACCAAGGAACTCAAGTGAGTCTCGTCAACAAGACACCTCCCATGACTGCGATCCGACTGTTGTGCAGATCTCTCTATCAGAATCAAAATATATATTTCTACTGGAAGAATCCGATGAGCTATAAAGCTCTTTTTTCACAGATGTCCAGTTGGGGCAGGTCACAACGTTACAACAACAAACAATACAAGCACACGTTAGGATTGCAAAGTATTGGAAAGGTAAACAAATAACTTAAACAAATATACAAATAAAACTAAACTATTTTTATCTTACCAAGTAAAACCCTGACCACAAATGATAGCTGAACAAAGTGGCTTATCACGTGGGAAATTTATTATCAGCAAAATAATCTAAGATAAAGAATCTTGACCCTTGTGGTTGATGTGTTGTGGTGGCGGAAACTGGTGCGTGTACACAGGGAGACCAACTCGATGGTGGAGGAGTTCATGTTGCTCGCCAACATCTCCGTGGCGGAGCGCATCGTAGGCGAATTCCCCGAGTGTGCGCTGCTCCGACGCCACCCGGCGCCTCCGCCTTCCAACTACGACATCTTGGTGAAGGCGGCGAAATCAAAGGTAGAGTTAGAACCCCTTTTAACGACCACCCTTGTTAACTAATCGCTTAACAACGGGCCTCCATAGAGCTCAATGTGTAGGCTTAACCGACCATTTCCCTGTTAACGACGGGCTCTTGTAGGTACAGTAAATATGAATTAATGCCACGTAGAAGGAAAACAATAAAATAAATATAAAACAATAAAATTATCACAACGTTTCGACTGCAACACAAGCAATCATCATCAGGTGTGAAAACCACAACAAGAAAATTTGAAAAAAGTGGCAGTTATTTTTAACGTTAGCACCACGGAGAGAGATTTGACAGTTTGTTCAGATGGACGAGTCCATCTATGTTCGGAAAAGAGGAGGGGGGAGACAAAAAATAATGGATGCGTTCTGACAGCCACCTTAAGCGTGATCAATCAATTAAGACCCGAAATGGCTTATCAAATCTCTCTCCGTGGTGCTAACGTTAAAATAACCGCCACTTTTTTCCAATTTTCTTGTTGTGGTTTTCACACCTGATGATGATTGCTTGTGTTGCAGTCGAAACGTCGTGAGAATTTTATTGTTGTATATTTTTATTATTTTATTGTTTCCCTTCTACGTGAATTTACCGAAAGAACCAAGAATATGAATCCCTGCAGTCACGAAAGTTTTAAATCAAAATGAATTCATGCATTTATTAACAGTGTTTATTTTAATATGATGTGTTTATAATGTTAGTATCTTTATGTATTAATATCCATTGTTTAAATATTATAAAGTACGTTTTTTGGGTGAACAAGGGAAACTTTCGATGCTATCGGAACAAATTAAGCTTTTAACACGTATTTCCTATACTCGCTTAATGACCAAATCCTTTAATGCTCGTGTTCGTGGAACCAATTACCGTCTTTAAGAGGGGTTCTACTGTCTCTAGATTGCTGTTAACCTTCCTTCAATATCATCCTCCTCGCAAGGAATTCAGAGGTCGTCGGGTGGCTCAAATTTTTGTTTGAGGTCTTTTGGTTTAACCGGGTGAGAACTCAAGAGAACATAATAGTCTCATTTGCAAGGGTCACCTGGGTCACCCTATGACCCAGAGATTACAGCTGGGACCCTGGCTTCAAAATCCAGCAGCCACATTGAACATACTGTGTTATCAAGTGTAGGGAGTTGAAGGACTCGGCTCGTTTCCCAGCTACTCCACAGAAATAAGCAACAAAAAACCATCACGATAAATGTAGTACTGTATTTAATTTTAGATAAATTCCAGCACTGAAATGTTGAAATATCAGGTCGACTTATTGTGATGAACATTATGCTCAAAATGGGTGGGAATGTGCTACCCCCTACTGTGAAGCAGAGATGTCTTGAAACGATGTCAGTATTGGCCTGAGCGAGCAATTGCAGGGCTGCACCTTTTACCTTTATCTTGAGATGTAGCCGTATAGTTTCCACTCGCCCTTAGAGGCAGAACAACTCAAAAGGTGTGACGAACCACAGACAACGCTGGAAGGCAGCCAGGCACTGTGCCAGATGTAGATTAATCCACTTGCTGTACTGCCTTCTCCTGGCAAGCCAGGTTATGGAAACCTGAATGCCTACAGGAAGTGCGCTGAATAACGTTTTCTTTCCAATACACCACAACCCTTGCTGCCCCAGCACTGAACTACAAGCCACGTGCGGGATAGTCACCTCACAAACGCCGGTGTGCCCGATTTTTTTGCGCAGAACATCGAGATCCAGGTGGACTCTGCAAGGCGTTGGCCGAGTCCCAGGACCGGACGGCGGTGCCGGGAGCGCCACCATACCTCAACACTCTGCTGCGCATCCTGGCCACGCGCTGCATGATGCAGGCCATCTACTTCTGCTCCGGCATGGAGCCCGACACCCACCACTACGGGCTCGCCACCGCCATCTACACCCACTTCACGTCGCCCATTCGACGGTGACGTGCTCTGGCGTCAGGCACACGCATGAAATCGACCTTCGCGATTATTGAGGGGACTATGTTGTTGTCTTGGTGTGGTCTGGGACTGTGCTGCCTTTCCCAAGTTTAGGAATTTATTTATTAATTGATGTACTTATGCAATGTTAACTTGTGATTACGGCACACCTCCAATTAGCACGGTTGGCTACGTACGGTGCGAATTAAGTTTAACATACAACTTGTATATCTTTTTTCTATTATTTACTTTTACTGATTTGTTTACCTTTTCTCTTCTTAGCACTCCTATAATATACCTACTGGACATCTGTCAAAACGAGCTTTTATCGCGAATCGGATTTCTCCAGGATAAAGATTCAGATTTTGAGTTATTTTTCCAAAAGGTCCTATAAACGGGAAGTTTGGCCAATTCCTTAAATGGTTGTTTGGCTTGTGTTGGGGAAAAACTAGAGGATCCGGAGAACACCAACGCCTACAAGGAGGGTGACAGTGTTCCACGTGCAGAATCAGCAGATGGTGCTAGAACGTGGTATGGCCAGAGTACAGTATTCTATCACAGCGTTAAATCCATCTGAGTCATTGTTTGCGTAGCTTTCTGGTGGATCGTCAAACCCGCTGAGATCCACCAGAATGAATCGCGGTGCTTGGTGGATTAATACCGCTGCTCCGTTGGCATCTCGTGGCCATACCGCAGCCTGTATCTACTGTAAATTTAATCTTCATATTAAATAGAGGCTACAACAAATGTGAATATTGTTGTTGTTGTCTCCCTGTACCGTTACAGATACTCGGATGTGATTGTGCACCGGCTGCTGGCCGTGTGCGTGGGCGCCGACCCCACGTACCCGGCGCTCACCGACAAGCAGAAGCAGCAGCAGCTCTGCAACAACCTCAACTACCGCCACAAGATGGTGCAGTACGCCCAACGCTCGTCTGTAGCTTTCCACACGCAGGTGGGAGGCGGAAGTGTGGGCCACGTGGAGCTTGCACGGCGTGTGCTTAGGCACCTGATAATGCGTCCATTCGTCTCTTGAAAACCATTTTTAAGGTCACGAAAGCAGCCATCGTATTGTGCGTGTAGTAAGAATCAATTGTTTTCTATTCGCACGCTTACGTGTGGTGGTGCCGTGGCTGTACTGGTTGGCTACACTTGGCATTGCTTTTCAGCATTCTTCTGTGTTTGCTGAAAAACCTGGTTACTTGGCACATTTGCCCATGATGTGACAACTTTATTTGATTGGCTCTGTCAGGTAATGGAGGATTATAGTCAATACAATTGACATTGTACCTTCACGATTGAACTCAAAATAATCCCCATGACATGATGCCAATAGCACAACTGGAATTAATTAGCGGGGGGATGCAGAAAAATACCTTAAATTTTGTTAAATAATTGTGGGCCTGGTAAGTGATGCGCGTGTGTCTGCTCTTGGCAACGTAGCGGTGATTAACGGCTGCTGTTGTTGTGGTCTTAGTTGTTCTTCAAGAGCAAGGGAGTGGTGAGCGAAGAGGGCTTCGTGCTGTTTGTGCGCAAGAACGCCGTGGTGGTGCTCATTCCCAAGTACGGCTTGGAGGGGACGGTTTTCTTTGACTCCAAAGATCTCAAGCTCAACGTTACCTTCGACGAGGAGGTAGGGCATGTGTTCACTTAACCGGGAGGCATTGGCATTTCCCAAACGGCTGAATTCTGCATTTAAACCCAGGACTGGCTTAATGCACTGGGACCCAAGCCCCCTGACCATCTCTCTACGATTAGGTTTCTATCAGACACACAGACACTTGGTTTAAGGTGGAAGAACGCAGTGAGATACGAAGCTCCGTTTTTTTGCCATTTGGCAGTGTGGACTATTACAGAGGAAGTTACACCGGTGGATACATTAGAGCCGGATGGCTCACAGGGCTATACCAAAATAAACTGAAACTGAATTTAATGATGTAAATGCGTTTCAATTATAAAACGGTCACAATTAAATATGCTTTGGAAATAACTGCCATGACGGAGCCCGTATTGTCACGGAGAGGACATCAGATTAAAAATACAGTAAAATCCCTCAGATCCGGAAGAATTATAGACAAAATCTAATGCTTTCTGTAAACAATGAGAAACTCAAAGGGCAGAAAAGTACTTGTAGAATAAAAACAAATGAGGGAAATAGTAGTTGATGCAAAAAGTGATCTCTAGATGGCAAAAAGCACATGTGTGACCAGTGGATCCGGTCCTTTCCAGCATGCCTTGCATGCCGCATTACATTGTCACTCTGCGTGGATAATGCACACAGCCTAATTTGGACCAGAAGCTCAAAAGGGCTTCTCATGCCTGGTTTTCAGCTCGCGCTGAGGTGGCCCAAGCGGCATTGCATTCGCTGTGTGTTGTGGAGGTTTGCGTTTCAAACTCGGTGGCCACTCCGGTTAATACTGTGGTGTGTATTAAGCGTAAAATATTTACAGGCTATCCGCTTTAACAGTGTACGTTAAAAGATCCTGTAACGTTATTCGTGTGCCAGCATCATGGTCCAAGGTTGGCAAATTACATGCAAATTACTTATTTGGGGAGCACATATCAATCGTTCGCCTCCTTTTACAAAGACGTAGCAGTGACCTTGAATGCAAACGTTTTGAGAATCAGTGAGGCTTTTCTGAGTGACCCATGTAATAGTATGAATAATAACGTTGGGTTTACGTCAATCCGTGCTTGTGTGCAGGGCACTTGGCAGAGAGCAGTCAGCGGTAGTGTAGTGGTTAGCGCTCTGCGCTACGATCCCGGCGACTTGGGTTCAATTCCTTCGCACGGTCAACACCAGTGATGATTATCTAAACCGGTCCTGGGCCTCCCCTAGGTTGACTCGGAACTCAATTGAATGCCTGGTGCGGTGTGTAAACATCGCCACTGGGAAGACAAAGGCGGCCGGGCATGGCGCTGGCGACCCACCTGTTGTATATGAGCCTTTTCCAAAATTGATATTAACAATAATATTTGCCGTTATATATCATATTTTTTTTCAACAAACGAAAATAATAATTAATAAAACCCGTAAGCCAGGCACACGAAAAACCAGGTGTCGGTCATAAACAGGCCATTAATAAATAAAGAAATAATAAAACTCTCGAAGGGAGGATGTTAGCAGCTATCTGCGAAGATCTCCAGATGAACGAGAGTTTGATGTGCCCTAAGGGAGGTCACGCAGAGGGAAGCCCTCCGCAAGCCAGAAATGAGGACGCCCACGGGTTAAACTATTTTTTTTAAACAACGGTTCAAATTTAAAATGCAATAACAAGAATAAGCTAAAGTTAGCGGTCCTCGTGCTCACTCCAATCAAGACCAGGCCACCAGATACATCAGTGAATTATTATCCAATAATTAATTCGCTATCAAATGATTTTCACCTTTAATACTTTTACTGTTAAAACAAAGCTTGGAGACAAAATACCGAGTCACATCAAAGGTTATCGAGAAGGAATGAGGCGAACGGGCAAACTTACGAAAGAGTTTAAACAATATCCCAAGCAACCCCGACCACCTTTGTCTCTCTCACAGCGCGGAGAGGCAGGAATTACACCTTATCACAAGGGGCCATCTGGAAAAGCCAGCCGGGTTTGATGAGGAGACACACCCACCCCACACACGGCAACCAGGCAAACAAGTTTTAAAGAAATTGCAATACAACATTAATAATAACAACGTGTTCACCTTACACGACATTCCATTTTTGAACCTTACAGAACCAAGGGATATGGATTCCAACAATCTGGAAACGGACCTCTTAAACTCAGGATGAAAATTATTTTTCTTTTTAATAATTCCATCATAACAATTCGAACCTCGGTAAACCGAGAGGTGTCGGGAGGACGTAGTTACAAACACGAGTCTTGGCGAGCATGGGACCAAATGGTATTTGAGAAATATAAGTCAAAGTATAAAGAGATAGGTGCTCCCGACCACCTTTGTCTCTCCCAAAGAGCGCGAGAGAGGAATTTCACGCCAGGGCAAACAGATCGTTATCGCAGGAGCCATCTGTACACACACACACATGAACTCACACACACAGACCCCGCCCCCCCCTTTTCCACTGCGCAGAGAGAATTGTCTTTGAATATAACGGTCAGCCGCATTTTTCAAAAGTCAGTGAAGTTAAGTCAAGAGTCAAGACAGATCAGCGAGTCAAGACGTCCACAGGACGAGCAGTCGCATGGAGCGGCTGGCTCCGAGCCTCGCTGAGTAGCGAGGATCGCTGAGTCGCGATGTATCAACGAAAGTGAGTCATACAGCAGTGGAGAGAAACTGCTATCAGCGAATCAGCGCTGAGAGCGCTCGAGGATCTCCACAAAGAAAGCACGTGCAACGTGGCTCAACCAGCAGCGGAAAAGCTTGGGCAGCCACCAACAACTTCAGCAAGCCAGTGACCAAGCGCGTGCGACTTGAGTCATACAGCAGTGGAGGAAACCTGCTGTCAGAGAGCCGCCAACAACCTCAACAAAGAGAGCGCGTGCGACTCGGCTCACTCAGCAGAAGAAAAACTTGACCTGTCGCTCGCGAGCGCAGCGTCAGATACTACAGCAGCGGAAAGAGCGCGCGCCGGCGTAGCTCATCCAGCAGTGGAGGAAACTGCTGTCAGCGAACCAGCACGGGCGCTTTCGCGCATCTTCAAGGAGAAAGAGCGCGGCCAGCAACGCCAAGCAAGAGCGTGCAGCAGCTCAGCCAGCAGTGGAGAGAAACTGCTATCAGCGAACCAGCACGGGCGCGTTCGCGCATCTTCAAGGAGAGGGAGCGCGCGCCACCAGCGTGCCATCAGCACCAGCATCAGCACCAGCGCGTGCCAACAGCGCGCCACCAGCGTGCCACCAGCACCAGCGCGTGCCAACAGCGTGCCACCAGCGTGCTACAGCGCGCAACTTCGCGTCACCAGGGCTGAGAGGGAAGCGGCCCCGCACTCAACGCCCATCGGCGCGACGACGGCGAGCGTCGTGCTGACTCATCCAACCAGCAGTGGACAGAAACTGGCAGCCGTTCGTATGCCCCAACCCCTCCCCCACACTCTTCCCCTCACTCCCCCACCGCGCCGCAACACACAGGAAACACATTTTGGACACACGAGATGCTAACCTCGGCGTCTGCTTTACGCAAAGAATTGAACCAGTGATAACGAAGACACGATACGCAGATCGGGATAATCAAGAAGGGTTGCCACTCCAAGGTGCGGCATTAAAAATCAATTCATAACGAAAAATACTGCTGTCATTGAGTTGCATAATAACCAATCGTCCTACTGTTAAAAACGTGATAAGAATTGACTTGAAGGTCTATGAATGGATGTGGTACTGTGTGGGCAATGTTTAAATACGAATTTACATTATAAGGTTAAGGTTTTGATAGAATAGTTTGCTTGTTTTTAATCTCTCTCTCAACAACCGATCGATTGCGTTACGCGTCGGGAATTAACCACAGGTGCCGCTATCGAGGTGAAACAACGCAATCGTGATGGTATCATGTTAACGCTGTGTTGGAATTCCAAAATCCTGAGATTGAGTTTTTATATTATCCAAAAATTAAAGTTAGCTAGAAATAACATTGATTAAAGCAGAAGGTTTGTGTGTGATTCTTCCTGAAATTCTGCATAATATTGTTCTGCGTATGAGATCTGAATCCTGGGGACCTATCATAAGCACACTATCACCACACATAATCCATCACACACATAATCCATAATGTTCAATCGAGAGTAATCGTATCCTTATCGATAATACGGAATTAAAGAGCAGAGTCGAATCGTCTCTCTCTCATTCACGCTCACAACGCCTGCGTCACTGCATACGATTAATTGCGTCATTCCAATTCATAACACAATCCTCGTCACCGAGGCTCGACCTGATAATCCATAACGACCTGCATTATCATAACCACGCCCACTCGCATAAATTAAAACAATTATCTCTCGAATCAGCATAATTTATGCACATGATTACACTGATTAACATAATTTCGGATAAATTATGCAAATCTCAAATTTCATTTAATTTTCATTATTTTCATCAATTTTCATAACACCTATATATACAACATATTGGGCGCGTCGTCCGGGATCTCTCGCAGACCGTTTATGCTTGAATTAAGGAACAAATCACTGTTGTATTAACCAAGGTTTTATGATCTAACGTTGCCCTGTGACTGTAACGGGTGTAAAGCAAACAAAAAAAACGCACTCTGAAGGGAAATTCCAGAGTAGCAGGGTATAACAAAGACAATTGAAGTAAGATTATTTGCTCGAGTCAAACTGACCACATCCTGTGATACAAGTGTTTTTATACGTGCTCTGAAGGGAATACCAGAGTCACATGAGTCGAACTGATGCATTCTGGATACAACTGTTTTGATATGCACTCTGAAGTGAAATTCCAGAGATGCTCGTATTAAGAGTAATTTTTGAGTGGATTGCGGGATATTGGGAACTTGTACCAAAACGGTCAGGCCGATCTACTACAGAGCAAACAAATCAGGGAGACACATGGAAAGGCAGCTGTATTGATGACATTGGGACACTGCTTAAGAACTGGATAAAATGGGACAAAAGCGAACACGATGTAAAAACTTCAGAAATAGCTACGCTGAACTCAGACCCTCTCGCACAGACAGACAAACAGAGATTATGGAATGAGGAAAAATTCGGAAAAGAAACGGGTGGGGCTGATTACCCCGAAGTCAGAGTCAGACAGAATATTAAAACTAAATCACCAGGAGATTCTGTACTGATAACGCGAGAAAGGACGGAGCCGAATCTCCGAGGCGAACACAACAGAGGCAACTCCCCAGGAAAACGCACACCACGCACAGACGGCCGACACAAATATCGCGACAGGCACGACGCACCAGACAAATATAAATCAAACACCCCACAAAAACCACATAAGTATGAGCCATGGGACAAACATGAGTCACCGAGCAAAGTTGACCCACGTTACAGGCGCAAAATACACTACAAAAATCATGTTAAGCAACGCCACCGTGATGTTAATGACTCATCCGAATCTGACTCGGATGACGATGATCAACTTTCCGAATACTCGTTCAGTAGTAACACTCTGAAATTGATGGACAAAGCTCTCGTCAGAATTCCCTATTTTGATCCACACAATAAGAACAGGGACATTCACACTCACATCGCAACGGTAGAAGCAGAAGCAATGATCAGGGGTCTGAGGAAAACTGATGAAAAAGCGAGTTTGCTGAAACGCAGCTTGCATGGACAGTCCATATCATGGGTAAAGTCGCTACCATACGAGGTTCGGAACGATTTTAAAAAGCTGAGCCTGGCAGTGATTTGGAAGTTTGGAGAATATCTAACACTGTCGGAGGGATTTAACGCTGCAAAATCTATGACCCAGTGTGCAGACGAGGATCCTCGGGATTATCTCATGCGATTTAAAAGAGCGTACTATGCGGGCGATGTGGATCAGTATCACGAAGGTGACAAAAGGTTCAAAATTATGTTTTTTGGATCTTTGAGTCCAGAGATTACAGAAATTGTGGGAATGGTCTTGAATCCAGAGACAGCCTCCTTAGACCACATAGTGGATCGGGCACACATGGCTTGGCTGTACCGGGCTAAAAACAATGATTTCAGAGCACACAGTGAACGGGACAAGGCAACCAGCCTATCAGAGGAAAATAAAAAACATGTGAGGCATTTGATGCACGCAGGCCCACAGTGCAGAAAACAAAAAGCACCCACGGATTACCAACATAATTACATGCACGGGTGGTCAGATAACAATTACACGAGACAATGGCACACAGACCGGGAGCGATCGCAGCATGCAGGGACGCGTATTTGCGAGAATCGCAACGCGTGGAGACCACGAGCAAAGTCAGACCAGTTCCCAATTCCACGGCACACAGGCCAGGAGCGTTCGCAGCGTGCAGAGACGCGTATTTGCGACAATCGCCACGGGTGGAAGCAAAGAGCAGGACCATATCTTCACCCAATGCAGCGGCACACAGCCGGCCAAAATTACCCACACAGATGGCGAGATAACAATTACGGTCGACAGTGGCACATAGAGAATGGGCGGCCACGACACACAAAGACACATAATCGCGAGAATCACGGCGTGTATAGGCCAAGAGCAGAATCACGCCGATTCCCCATTCCACGATACACAAGGGGCACACATGGCTTGGCTGTAACAAAGAGGGTGACATGGGCACGTGATAAATCGCTCACACCAGTTGAGAGGAAAATGACAGGGAAAGAGGTGTCCGCTGATCTGAAAAAAAAATCACAGCCCTTGGAAAAAATCAAGCAGGCTGGAGGTTACAAACAGAACCAGGAGGGGAACCATGATTGTGGAAAACTAAATGCGCCATGCACACGCTTTGATGTGGTAGGGAACGCGAGAGTCGCTCCCGTGGTGAACCCACCTATTGAACAAGGAAAATTAACCATGAAGCGTGATCTAACAGGAAATGATAACCAACAGGA
The DNA here is from genome assembly GCF_048934315.1 of Petromyzon marinus. Classification (NCBI taxonomy): domain Eukaryota; kingdom Metazoa; phylum Chordata; class Hyperoartia; order Petromyzontiformes; family Petromyzontidae; genus Petromyzon; species Petromyzon marinus. The sequence goes on from NW_027423157.1 coordinate 457,804, forward strand.
TCGGGAGGAGAAACATGCTTGTTTGGTAAATGGAAACGTGATCAATTGTGTCGCAAAATTGCGTGAGAGTACAGTAAAAGTGCCAGGGAAACGCGTTACGGAGACAAAAATCCATGATGGATTGGGGAATGTGTGGAAATCCAGCACACGCAAAAAACATGGAATCGAATCGAGGCACGGAATCGGATCGTGGTACGGAGTCAGCAAATCTGCACATGGCTGCGGAGAAGGCAAATTACCCCAACAGTCGAGCACGGAAACTCGTGTTGTGTACTAATCCTGGTGGCGTACGACATGGCTTCACGCCACATAAACCCACAGGGAAGGCGAGGGATAAAAAAAATTACCGATACGAACCAAGGAATCGTGCTCATTTGGCTAAAGCCATACCGACGATGAACCAAAACGACGATGTGATGATGTTGCATGGAAAGGTCACAGGTTACTCTAAAATACCTGGTCATGAGAAAAATTATTCTGCACTCTTGACCAAAGGTGGCAGTAAGGTTGCCAATAACTTGGTAAACATTAAACAAAGAGATGCCAGGAGGGAAACGGTGTACCACCGGGCTCGAAACCGCTATCCAGTGTTTCCCAGGAACTGAAACAAAAATCAAAGTAGCAATAATTGATAACAACCGATGTAACATGTTGCCTTTATTTTTTTCTTTTTCCTGTTCTTTTATTTTCTTATTTCAAATGTAATCATGCTGTGACACGTACGCGCACGTTGTAAGGAAAAATCAGTCAACTCGAGGAATGTCGATGGTTCGAGATGGAAAAGGCATTTTTCTTTTATTTTTAAAAATAATCCGTGGCAGACCACCGATCATTTTTAAAAGGGTGGTGTGTTGTATATGAGCCTTTTCCAAAATTGATATTAACAATAATATTTGCCGTTATATATCTTATTTTTTTTCAACAAACGAAAAAAAATAATTAATAAAACCCGTAAGCCAGGCACACGAAAAACCAGGTGTCGGTCATAAACAGGCCATTAATAAATAAAGAAATAATAAAACTCTCGAGGCGAGGATGTTAGCAGCTATCTGCGAAGATCTCCAGATGAACAAGAGTTTGATGTGCCCTAAGGGAGGTCACGCAGAGGGAAGCCCTCCGCAAGCCAGAAATGAGGACGCCCACGGGTTAAACTATTTTTTTTAAACAACGGTTCAAATTTAAAATGCAATAACAAGAATAAGCTAAAGTTAGCGGTCCTCGCGCTCACTCCAATCAAGACCAGGCCACCAGATACATCAGTGAATTATTATCCAATAATTAATTCGCTATCAAATGATTTTCACCTTTAATACTTTTACTGTTAAAACAAAGCTTGGAGACAAAATACCGAGTCACATCAAAGGTTATCGAGAAGGAATGAGGCGAACGGGCAAACTTACGAAAGAGTTTAAACAATATCCCAAGCAACCCCGACCACCTTTGTCTCTCTCACAGCGCGGAGAAGCAGGAATTACACCTTATCACAAGGGGCCATCTGGAAAAGCCAGCCGGGTTTGATGAGGAGACACACCCACCCCACACACGGCAACCAGGCAAACAAGTTTTAAAGAAATTGCAATACAACATTAATAATAACAACGTGTTCACCTTACACGACATTCCATTATAGAACCTTACAGAACCAAGGGATATGGATTCCAACAATCTGGAAACGGACCTCTTAAACTCAGGATGAAAATTATTTTTCTTTTTAATAATTCCATCATAACAATTCGAACCTCGGTAAACCGAGAGGTGTCGGGAGGACGTAGTTACAAACACGAGTCTTGGCGAGCATGGGACCAAATGGTATTTGAGAAATATAAGTCAAAGTATAAAGAGATAGGTGCTCCCGACCACCTTTGTCTCTCCCAAAGAGCACGAGAGAGGAATTTCACGCCAGGGCAAACAGATCGTTATCGCAGGAGCCATCTGTACACACACACACATGAACTCACACACACAGACCCCGCCCCCCCCTTTTCCACTGCGCAGAGAGAATTGTCTTTGAATATAACGGTCAGCCGCATTTTTCAAAAGTCAGTGAAGTTAAGTCAAGAGTCAAGACAGATCAGCGAGTCAAGACGTCCACAGGACGAGCAGTCGCATGGAGCGGCTGGCTCCGAGCTTCGCTGAGTAGCGAGGATCGCTGAGTCGCGATGTATCAACGAAAGTGAGTCATACAGCAGTGGAGAGAAACTGCTATCAGCGAATCAGCGCTGAGAGCGCTCGAGGATCTCCACAAAGAAAGCACGTGCAACGTGGCTCAACCAGCAGCGGAAAAGCTTGGGCAGCCACCAACAACTTCAGCAAGCCAGTGACCAAGCGCGTGCGACTTGAGTCATACAGCAGTGGAGGAAACCTGCTGTCAGAGAGCCGCCAACAACCTCAACAAAGAGAGCGCGTGCGACTCGGCTCACTCAGCAGAAGAAAAACTTGACCTGTCGCTCGCGAGCGCAGCGTCAGATACTACAGCAGCGGAAAGAGCGCGCGCCGGCGTAGCTCATCCAGCAGTGGAGGAAACTGCTGTCAGCGAACCAGCACGGGCGCTTTCGCGCATCTTCAAGGAGAAAGAGCGCGGCCAGCAACGCCAAGCAAGAGCGTGCAGCAGCTCAGCCAGCAGTGGAGAGAAACTGCTATCAGCGAACCAGCACGGGCGCGTTCGCGCATCTTCAAGGAGAGGGAGCGCGCGCCACCAGCGTGCCATCAGCACCAGCATCAGCACCAGCGCGTGCCAACAGCGCGCCACCAGCGTGCCACCAACACCAGCGCGTGCCAACAGCGTGCCACCAGCGTGCTACAGCGCGCAACTTCGCGTCACCAGGGCTGAGAGGGAAGCGGCCCCGCACTCAACGCCCATCGGCGCGACGACGGCGAGCGTCGTGCTGACTCATCCAACCAGCAGTGGACAGAAACTGGCAGCCGTTCGTATGCCTCAACCCCTCCCCCACACTCTTCCCCTCACTCCCCCACCGCGCTGCAACACACAGGAAACACATTTTGGACACACGAGATGCTAACCTCGGCGTCTGCTTTACGCAAAGAATTGAACCAGTGATAACGAAGACACGATACGCAGATCGGGATAATCAAGAAGGGTTGCCACTCCAAGGTGCGGCATTAAAAATCAATTCATAACGAAAAATACTGCTGTCATTGAGTTGCATAATAACCAATCGTCCTACTGTTAAAAACGTGATAAGAATTGACTTGAAGGTCTATGAATGGATGTGGTACTGTGTGGGCAATGTTTAAATACGAATTTACATTATAAGGTTAAGGTTTTGATAGAATAGTTTGCTTGTTTTTAATCTCTCTCTCAACAACCGATCGATTGCGTTACGCGTCGGGAATTAACCACAGGTGCCGCTATCGAGGTGAAACAACGCAATCGTGATGGTATCATGTTAACGCTGTGTTGGAATTCCAAAATCCTGAGATTGAGTTTTTATATTATCCAAAAATTAAAGTTAGCTAGAAATAACATTGATTAAAGCAGAAGGTTTGTGTGTGATTCTTCCTGAAATTCTGCATAATATTGTTCTGCGTATGAGATCTGAATCCTGGGGACCTATCATAAGCACACTATCACCACACATAATCCATCACACACATAATCCATAATGTTCAATCGAGAGTAATCGTATCCTTATCGATAATACGGAATTAAAGAGCAGAGTCGAATCGTCTCTCTCTCATTCACGCTCACAACGCCTGCGTCACTGCATACGATTAATTGCGTCATTCCAATTCATAACACAATCCTCGTCACCGAGGCTCGACCTGATAATCCATAACGACCTGCATTATCATAACCACGCCCACTCGCATAAATTAATACAATTATCTCTCGAATCAGCATAATTTATGCGCATGATTACACTGATTAACATAATTTCGGATAAATTATGCAAATCTCAAATTTCATTTAATTTTCATTATTTTCATCAATTTTCATAACACCTATATATACAACACACCCCCTTGTGTGCCGTGCCGGCCTTCATCTGTCCTCCTCGCCAACAGCACTTGCCCCAACAGTCTGTTAAGGCTACATTGGAGATATGTCTTTGTGTTTTGTGTAGGGCCCCACGCTGTGCGTGGAGGGCATCGCGCTGAACATGTTCGACCGCGTGTGCGTGCGCGTGTCGCTGGATTCGTCCAACCTGCAGCACCAGCGGATCCGCATGCACCTCGTCCGCCCGGAGGTACTCACCGTGCGGCGCGACGCGCAACCTCGGAATACCACCGATTTGTATTGTGACCATGCTGCTGTTGCTGCTTGCTGCGCCAGCAGTAGTGCACAAAAAACAAACGCTCGCCGCATCGGAACGTCAGCGGGCCGAAAATTAATGGCACAAGCCACAGCATAGCGCTTGTTGCCATGCAACCCAAACTGTGGGACCGTATCGTAAACCCATAGAGACACAGAGATACATAGGAGATACAGAGAGACCCATTATGATTCCTCGAGATTCATAGAGACTCATACAGATACATATCAGTGCATTAAAAACAAGTTACTGTACGATTGTGGCCATGCAACCCAAACTATGGACCACATTTTACACCACTGTAGTCTGCGCTCCTTCAATGGAGGGGGTGGCAAGATGACACAAACTCTCTCCTGAGGCTCTCCCGTGGCTATCAGACCCATACATTGGCATTTAGCCCCTGAACGTAATATATGTTTGAGCTGCAGTCTGTTGTCCTATACCTCCTGTAACTGGCAAATTGGATATAACGCGATGATGAATGTATGAAGGAACGCATTTTTTGTATAACGCGGATCCTAACTGGATTTAACTCGGTTGAATGAATGGAACTACGTCGCGCGAGTAGGAATAAGCGGTCGTAACGGCTGCCTCGGCGTAGCATCACACAAAGCGGGATGCTGCTGGATGCTTCTAGATGCTACCCACGTTCCTTAGTCTTTGTTCAGCCTGTGTTACGCATCTCACGCGTTATTGCGGACTGCGCTTTACCCCATATAATATATATTATTTATTATAACACGATTTTTCCAAAACGTGGTGTTCTTGAGGTACGCAACTACCGTATTATAGAACAGACTGTATATCCAAAGACTATGGGATACTATCCCTACCTATATCAGTTGTGACTGTCCGTGTGTTTAAATCCAGCTTGAAAACGTCGTTATTAATTGGCTTTTCCTGGATTCTGATTGGTTATTACTGTGAGGGGAATCATTATAATTAGCTTTTATTGCATTTTGCATGCTGTGTAAAGTGTCAGTATCACTATCATTGTTATTATCGGCTTTTACTTTATTTGTATTGGCTTGTATCTATACTTGAGTAGTTTTTTAATGTCCAGTGCTTTTTTGAGATGTTTCCATATGCAAGGTGCTGTATAAAATAGATTTTTATTATGGCCCTAGTTCATTGCACAAGAAGGGCCATTATCTGAAACGTGACCTATTTAAATGATCGTTTGGGGCTGCTGTTGATGAATGCGAGTTCTCAAGATACCAAGCTAAGTCAGGGTGTGGGAGCCTTGGTAGATATCAGATTTCTTAACAAAACTCCATGAGTCTGTTCTGCATGGGTTTCCTCCGGGTTCTCTGGTTTCCTCCCATATCTAAAAATAAGCATGCGTTGAAACTGGTATTAAGGTAGTTTACGTATCGCCATGGGCGGCAGGGTGGCACATTGGTAAACCCTTGCGTCTTGCAGCAAGAAAACTGGGTTTGATTCCCAACTAGAGTGTTACTGTGTGGAGTTGTTAAGTTTTTCAGTGTTAATAAGTGTAATAATAACGTATCACTTGTGTTGGAAATACCCGCATGTGTGTGTGTGAGAGCATTGGTGTAGTGGTTAGCACGCTGCGCTATGAACCCGGCAACCCAATTCCCACTCACCGCCAACACCAGTGAGGATTATCTGAACTGCTGTTTTGCCTACCCAAGGTCAACTCTTTCTTAAATGAGTACCTGGTGCAGTGTGTAAACATCAGCACTGGGGAGAGGTGTTGGCCACTTACCCCCTCGTGGGCCATGCCGTCTAACAGCAGCACAGTCTGTTAAAGGCTTATTTGGGTGACTATCTTCGTTGTACGTTTGTGCCATTTGTGTGTCCGCTGTCACAGGTTCCAGGCTACAACCCTGCGGAGTCTACCCCATGGGGCTCGCCTTCTCCCCGGCCTAAGAAACCCAGACAGCACTAGTGTATCGTGGATGCGGTGTCAACAAGATGTCGGAGCAGGTGCATGAGTGGGCACACACTCTGGGTTTTACATCTGCAGAGTTAATTAAGTGTACATTGTGCTCGCAAGCAGAGGTGAACAATTGAAAAAAGCAGTGGCGGTTATGAGAATTGCTACCCTGAAGTAACAGACGGTTTGAACTCTGAACTTGCAATCCAGAGGTCACCGGTTCTTTGTTCTCCTGTCGCAGCAGTTCAAACGGTAGCGCAATTTTTTTTTATTTAGAATTTTTACCTTGCCAACCAGTACAATCAGCCAATTAAGGTGTATACGCATCAAGATGTATGAAAGGTTTAGGATATATTCTTAGCTCTTTCGGTAAAGTCGCGTTGAAGGGAAACAATAAAATAATATATATTTTATTATTATTACGTTGAAGGGAAACAATAACATAATAAAATATATATTTTATTATTATTTTATTGTTTCCCTTCAACGTGACTTTACCGAAAGAACTAAGAATATGAATTACTGCAGTCACGAAAGCTTTAAATCAAAGGTTTAGGATATCTTATGCCCAACTTCTTTGCCAGCCAAGACACTGACCCCCTTGTGATGAAGGTGATTTCACAAAAATATTGGTTACTGAATCGGTGGTGTTTATTGACTAACGCAGCAGCGTCCAACCCACAAAGCACTGTGATCCATTCTGGTATATCTCAACATGTTCCGTGATCTACCAGCAATATATGACCAGCAGTTACCCGGATGGATTTAACCGACTAATAGAACACTGTAGACATGCCAAGTGCTAGTGCAATCTATTGGTTTAAAATATATATTATTAATCCATGAATTCTTAGTCGGGGATTTTGTTTTGCCATCTGCTATAACAAGAAATGCTTTATATTAGAGGTGTTTATTCCTATTTGTCCCGAGATCCACAATCAAAATCTTTTGCGATCATCCACCCATGGATCGCGATTCACATATCGGCTACCACTGATCTAACAGTTGAAAACCAGTTTAACATGTAGGCTTTCGCGACCAATATCCATAACACGGGTTTTTTGGGTTAGATCGCGTAATAAATATTTAAATGTGTCGGTAAACCCGCCACCACCCGACACAGCCAATTCGAAAGGTTTGTCACATTAACAGAACGTGCCAATTCGGTACTAGTAACATCACACCGGTGTCTTGGAGAGCAAAGCCACAACATTTACAATCTGAGTACAATGTTTCACCAGTATTTACAACCAGCTTCATCAGGCGACAGCCAGATTCGTGGAGAATCCTCGTCCCTTAATGCGCATGCATAATGTGTGTTGATTAACATATAAATAACCCAATCGGCAATGGATACCCATAGTCAATGCATTCATTGATTCCCCTCCCAATTCGCGAAAGAAGTGCTCACAAGTGATGGCTGTCGCCTGATGAAGCTAGTTAGTGCTGGCGAAATGTTGTACTTAGATTGTAAATGGTGTGGCTTTGCTCTCCAACACACTGGTGGACTGTACTAGTAACGAATTGACATGTTCTGTTTACGTGACAAACCTTACTAATTGGCTGTCGGGTGGTGGTGGGTGTAACAACACATTTATATATTTAAACGATCTAACCCATAAAATGTGTATTATAGTTGAAAACCTACAATTGTGCCAGGTTTGGCCTGTCGGAGTGGGCCATTAGGGTGGCCACTCGGAGGGCAAAGCTCTGGGGAATCCGAGCAAGAGCTTCGAAGTATGATTGTGCACGGTGATACCCGCAGGGGTCTCGTGATGGATGGCAAATTGAAGATTTTTTTATCGCGAGAGGATTCCCTGCAAGGGATGTTAGGTTACTTATTCTTGTGAGGATGCCATTTACTGTATGAAGGGGCAGCGGTCAGCTGCATAGAACATAGTATAAAATTCCCCGAGCTGTTGCTGTTTAAATCGTCGGTTTAACGGAGAATTTCACCTCAGGTTTTTTTACACAGCTGCCCCACCCCTCATCGGACTCTGTGCAATCACACAAGGAATGTTTTTTGGAAAAAATGTCGGTGTCAGAAAATTTTAAGGTTTAATCGTTTACAAATGTGCATTTCGTTACAGCTTCTCTTGTCCTTTAGACGTGCAAAGATAATTTCTGACAAAATATTGACACGTTTTCAAATTGTTTCGTAAATGGTCATAACTTTGCTCACGTATATACAGTACTTGGGCAATAATTCTGAGCTCCTGGAGTACTGGTAAAGATTTAAGCGAGTTGATGTCTTTGCGACTTTGTGTAAATGTGTTTAACATTTTTTAGCTGAATCGTATATTTACAAGCATGTACACACGAGTTATACGCGTTTATATACAAAATTAAACCGATTTATTTTCCATACATCTTGTTATTTTGGTTACTTTAAGTTACGTTTTCCACTGCTGGATGAACATCTCGCCACGTGATGTTGGATGCCAGCTTTAGTTTGACCATACTTCACCATGCTGGTCACTGTTGGATGATAATAATGTCCACTTGCAATGCACCACCGCGCAGTATTCACTCGCCTTCGAATCGAGTCCTGCACCGCCGTTTCACATGCAAATTTGATTCTCAATCCCTGGGCCAACTTGCTCCTGATTAGCATGCGATTTGCCACATTTCGATCTCGGAGGTGATTAAATGCGCCGGCTTCCAGGCTTGTTGAGCCGCTCGGAGCCCAATTAACGAAAATTGTTGCCAAAGCAAAAGCGTGAGCTCGAATGTTTGTCCGTGTTCTTTTCAAACCACCAGTCGAACGCCGGCCTCTGCCCACTCCGACCGTGTGCAGGCCCTGGCCGTCGGGGAGGCCCTCATGGTGCCTCACGGCAAACGTGGGGCCCGGGTGGGCGCGTCGACGGTTGATCGCGTACAGGCGGTGCAACTCCCACAAATGAAACATCACACCTTGCTGATCTCGTGTCCAGGAGCATAAACGATCATCACGCAAACTCCGGTCATCCTCGCAGCAGCAGCAGCTCTTGGCCATCGAACAAAGACGATCACCGCTTCCTTCCGATATTAGAAGCCACGAGCTATGAACGACTCGGAGGTTCGAGCAACCACAGCCGAGTGGGAAGGCAGCAGCAGCCCAGGCGGTGAGCCAGCTCCAAAATCCCCCAAGCACTGAAGTTCTCGATTTAGTACATTGAAAAACACGACAGTAAGTGAAACAACGTAAATCGAAACCAATTTTGCCATTCACTTGACGAGCCGTCCATAAATGACGTCACGCAATTTTTGACCTCGTCACTCGGCGTCACAAAAAGTCAGACCCCCCCCCCTCAAATATGGCGTCACAAAGCTCTGCCCCCCCCCAAAACCATATTTCCATTTTGAAAATAAAACATGCTTCAACTATTGCCATTGTAGTGCGTGGCGCTGCACTGATGTAGGAGTGTTATAACAATTAGTGTTATAACAATTCTATACTTAAAGTTGCGCATTTTGATGTGACGTCACATTTCCCAAACCCCCCCCCCTCCCCCACGTCACACATCGTCACAAATGTCTGACCCCTGACCCCCCCCCCCCCCCGAGGTGCATGACCGCGTTACCGTGTTCATTCTGTGGTGAAGGGATGAAGAAAAGGAAGAGGGAAAAGCATCCAGCGTCGCCGCACGCAGGCAACGTGTATATCACAGTGGTAAAAATATAAAAATACACATATGTAGTGGGTTCCACGGAGACTGGAGACGTCTTTAGAGGCAACACGGTTTATTTGTAACTATGAACAGAACTCCCCTTAACTCCCACTATCTAGGGAGGTACAGCCTCCGGGCTAGCGTGCCCTCGCACTGATCAAACCTGGCTCTCAGCCCTCTGGCTATCTGTGCCCTAGGGGAGGCTAACTGACCCGACCCAGCCAAGGTACGGGTCCTGACCACTGGTCCGAGCTCGGCGCGGCCCTTACAAGGACATTGGGCTCGAGGTCCCAGGGTCCTAGCTAGGGAGGCTACTCTGACCCGACCCAGCCAAGGTGCGGGTCCTGACCACTGGTTCGCGCTCGGCCCCGACCCTTATAAGGATGTCGGGTCCCAGGGTCCTAGCTAGGATGGTCTTCTGTTCTTCGTCTTCGGAGCACTGCCCCGAGCTGTCCCAGAGGTGCCCCTTTAATACACCTCTCGGGGGCTCTCCGCCCCCGGTGCCGCCCCCTCTCTAGAACCTTCCAGGGGGCTCTGGAAGAACCCCCCAACCCCTCACCTGGGGCCTGGCTCTCTCTGTCCTTCCCCAGCTCAGGGTGGCACCCCCTATGGGCTTGTGCCCGCAACTGCAGGTAAGTATACCGACGGTATAGGATGTGCATTTATTACGCTACATCTATGCGAGAGAGGTTGTGGACAAGAGTCTGCTCTGCGGGAAGCAAGCATTGCCATACGAATGAGATGAGCTCGCGTTCGATGCGGGCAGTCTTGAGGACGACCGTCGACAGGCACGCGTGGAGGCACGCCGTGGTCACAGCGCAGCGCCGACAAGTGTAGGTGGTGATGGCCCAGTTGTAGAGAGGAATGCCGGAGCTTCGAGCAGATGTAGCCGAATGTAGGATAGAGCATCTTGAGGAGCGTTGCCCTCGACCCCCTCCGGGAGGCCGTATGGTTTACTTGGCACTCCCGTCCCTTAGAGTCCAGTCTGATGTAAGCCTCCTCAGGTTCCAGCAGCCTGGCTTCGTAGGTCTTCATTGCACCGCTCTGCTCGTCTAGCATAGTCTGAAGGGTCATATGTGGCTGCCTCCTGAATCTTCACCCTCCTGCAAACCTTACTCGACATCTCGTTGAGGACCCGAAGAAGGGCAGTATTCTCTTTGTTTTTTTTTTTACAAAAGGGCTTGTAAGAGCTCTCGTTCCTCCCACCGGGATCTCTGGTGTCAACTTGAACGGGGTGGGTGGGGGGGAGACAAAGCTATGGCTTTTTTCCCAGGGGATCTTCTTCCATGGAGCACAAAGATACAGGCGGAAGGTCCCCTTGGCCTAGCCATGAGGTCAGGCTCGAGTTGCTTACTGAGGACCCTACACCTAAGGAGGCTGTGGATCGCCCTAGGAAGCTCCAAAGTAAAAAAAAACAGCTTTCCAAGGCCCCCTATAAAGTGCCTGAGGCCAGGTAGAAAAATAAGAAAACTATCAAACAGGAAAGCGAGTGGTTATGTTGGGTCGAAAAAGGTAATGTTCTAATGTAGGGGTTGGAGCGGTCATTGCTGCTTACTCGACCATGACGTCACTGCAACTCGTTTGATTAACACTTTTAAAAGAAAAAATCACAACGCGCACTGAACATATTATTCCGAATCGGTTTTACCACCACTACCACCATGACACAGTGGCAAGGCTGGCACATCGCAGTGCAGCTGCTAGGCTGAATCATATGAATACATATAATCAAATCTAGAAATATCCTGTATGTACCCAGGAGAGCCACATTGAGTCTCGAGACTCATTATTAGCTCCGTGCTGCATTAAGATGTTTGGACAATTTCAAGCATCAGGGTTCGGCACGTAGGAGGAAACCGGAGAAACGCGCAGATGTTGTGAAGCTGGCTTGGTGGTAGAAGTCAGTCCAGAACATTTGGCCCCACACCTATCACTGTAACGAATCAGTGTTCTACGGGAGCATTCTAAGCGAGGACTGATTGTATTAAAATCTACTTTGATCTACGAATCGTAATGTATCAATAATGTTAACGTGTAACATGCCCCATGGTTTTTCTTAATTTGGAAGGAGGGAACAACGGATGATCTGTGTGCTGATGATGTTGGTGATGATCTCGTAATGGCTGTTCACTTCAAGGAGTGGGAGAGTCTGATGGTGAACCTGGATCGTGCCAATAAGAGGTAGGGCCTTACCATTCGCCCTACCAAACAAATCAAAGCAGTACCTGCCTTGATATTTTGTATGTCTTCAAGGACTCCACCCCCTCAACTCCGCATGATAGGTAGTTGTGGAAAGAGTGGAGGTATTCCCATATCTGGGCAGTTGTTTATGACCAGCTCCGATTTCAGAGCGGAGGTCTTACTCTGAATTAGTTCAGTGGCATATCCTTTTTTTCAGCTGCTTAGTGCTGTATAAAAGTTACATGGCCTATCACTTCATACAAAGCTCTGGTTCTTTTCTGCCACACTTGTCCTCTCCCTCCCAGCTATAACCTCCCGAAAGCAACATTTGACCTTTGTTTTGGCGTGACAAACACCAGTGAAAGCAAAACACCGAAAGTGTAATGACTACACGTAATGCAAGAATCTCAGTTGTATTTCTCAACGGGTATTGAATATGAAGTCCCAGGAGTGGTGAAGGTGCATCAACCTGCAGACCCACAGGTGGCAGCGGTGGATTGGCCTGCAGACGTTGGGGTGGTGGTGGATTGGCCTGCAGACCTTGGAGTGGTGGTGGATTGGCCTGCAGACGCTGGGGTGGCGGCGGTAGATCGGCCTGCAGATGTAGGGGTAGCGGCGGTGGATCTTCCAGCAGTAGCCGACCAGTGAAGTTCTCGAATAAATTTACGCAATTTGCCGAACCTGGTGGCTTTGGCACAGGCGGTGGTGGATCTCCCAGCAAAAGCTGGGGAGGCAGTGGTGCATCTGCCAGCATGAGCTGGGTTGGGATGACAACGTTGGATCTCCCGGCAGCAGCCGGGGCGGTGGTGGCGGTGTTGGAGATGCCAGCAGCAGCCGGGGTGGCAGCGCTGAATCTGCCAAAATCAAGCGCCATGGCGGTGGGGGTGAATAATATGCCAGAAGCAGTCGGGGTGGGGGTGTCGATGCATCTCCCAACAGCATCCCTGGTGGTGGCGGCGGAACTGCATGTGGCTGCCAGGATGGCGTTGGAGGCAGTGGTGGTGTTGGTGGAGACCGTGGCCGTGGCTTTCTCCAGCTCCTTGAGCTATCAACGCATCATTTCCAACTGCAGATGGCGCTCCACATTTTCCCGTTTGTATACTTGAGTGCAGGGAAACATTCGACAGTTTGATCAACATTAGCCCCTACACGAGCCTTCTAATCATTGCAACTCTTCAAACTATATCGCTTATATAATGTACATCATTTCAGTCACAACAAAAATTACATAAACACATCGGGGCTGTGAAAATTACGGCTTCGTATTACCAATATCTTGCCTGTCCAGAGAAGCCCATGAACTAACGTTGTACATACAAACTCATAGACTCAGAGGCCCATAGACTGAGTCACAAATAGCAGTGGATAGGGCCCGGAATGGTGTGGTGTTAGTGAAAATATGAACCCAACTGCGTCCTTTTCAATGGAACCAGGGACCCAAGTGTCATCATAGGCTTTCCCTCGCAATCGAGGATTGCCTTCCAGAGAAAATTTGGATTTTCTGTGGGTCCAAAGATGGCTGAAGAGACCAATCTGGGATCGACAGATTCTGCCGCAACTCTGGCACATGTGTCCAGAAATAGTGGTGGGTGGAACTGCATTAGTCGGGCTGCAGGCTGTTGTTTCCGCCATTCCCACTTTTTCTGTTTCTGCTATTAAGTTTTAAAATGTTTGGCTTCTTGAAATAGACTGTCTCCATCTGAGGTGATCCTGGGAAAGATACTCCCTTGAGTTAGTGTCGATGGAGCACTTCTTCATGTTGGACTTGAGGACATCCTTGAAGCACTTTCTCTGACGAACTACATTCTCCCACTTTTGGTTAATCAAGTTTGACAGTTTTTCATTGAGGCATTGGTTGAAGAGGTCTTGCTTAATGGAGTCCTATAAAGCTTCAATGTTAATCTTCTGTAGACATCTCTTCTGATGAAGCCGTCACTTGCGAGCCAGTTTTATGAGCATGGTTGAGCAGATGAGTCAATGATCAGTCCAGCCACCAGCAGCTACTAGAACAGCCTGGATGATGCAGACATCTTTGGGATCCTGTTCATGGACAATGACGTAATCGATCAAGTGGCGGTGCTTAGATCACGGATGATGCTATGATGTTTTGTATTTGTTTTTCTGGCGTAACAGGGTGTTGATGATGATGACTCCATTTTCCGAGCATTTAGTCAAGGGAAGGATGCCGTTGGAATTGACTTTACCCACTCCTTCTTTCCCGATGGTTCCATTACAGAGGTTTATGTTTCTTCCAACTCTGGCATGCATATCACCGAGCAGAATAAGTTTGTCTCCCACAGGAACAGTAGAAAGGACCTGATCAAGGTTGACGTAACATTCATAATCGGAGTGAAGAATCAGGGCATATACGCTGATGACAGTAGAATATTGGCTCCCCACCAGTTTGAGACATAGAGTCATGAGGCGCTCACTCATCAAGTAAATTCTTGATGGAGAAACCAACTCTGTGCAGCCGCCGCTGTTCTTCCTGTCTGCCTTTCCAGAAGAGGGTACAGCCAGCTCCTTGTTCCTTGAGCTGCCCCTTCTCTTCTCGTCGAGTATCATTGAGGGCAGCTACGTCAGTGTTGTGTCGTCTGAGTTTCCGGGCCACGATTAAGGTGCAGCATTCTGGGCGTTCACTTTTAGTCTTGTCCATAAGGGTCCTGACATTCCAGTTCCCAAAGGTAATTATCTGACTTTTAGTTTTGTTTCCACCACAGTAATGGGGATCCTTCTGAACGTGGTTATCCAGTCCGGAAGAAGTGAGACAGACTATGTTTAGGGCCACTTTCCTAGCTCCTTCCCCACGTGGGGTGAGCAGAGTGGATCATTTGAAAGGACTTCTTAGTCGCAGGTACAGCTGCAGAAACACACTCTTGTTTCTGCTGAGTGTTAGACGACCTTCTTGTAGCTGCCACTAGAAGCTTCCAGACTTCACAATCAAGCTCCCGTCGTCACTAGCTGGTCACCAAAAACACTGTATTGAATGGGCCAGAAGATGTTGTTCCTTTAATGAAACACGCCTGTGCATGATTTATTTTATTGTGGAGAAGCTAATAATTGTTTTTTTACCCTGTTATCTGGCAACAAAACTGACACCTGTTTTTTACAAGGAGTCATGTTTGCATTGACCACAATACCCGCGGTCGGAATGCAAACAAAAAACATAACTCTGATAATGTATGCACTGTCCTTGAAATTGATTGGTCCACACCCGAGACAGCTTTCCTTAGAGCCTAGTCTCACATGGTGTTGGACCAGATGACGCCAAAAAGCTGTTGTACAGTAGCTTCCACACAGTTCTTGAGAGAATGGGACCATGAATCCAATGGCAAGGAGACCAGTACGATTGGAGATATCGTTCTGCTGCAGTCTTGGTCCGCCTTCACAGCTGTTGAGATGTTAACATCTTCTTCCTCCTGCTCTGCTGTTGAGGACTTGTTAACCCATGGCTGGTGGCAGACATGCTTATTATAATGGCGGCCTATACTCGCCATGTGGAAGCATCGTTAAAGGGTATATGTCGCTTTTCAAGAGGAAAACCATTGGCATTTTCAGTCCTAACCACACCCTGGTGGTGCTGTCACTGCTTGGTCCACAACTGCTTATCCGCCAGGGTTGCCGCTGCTTATTTTGCAGCTAAAGTTCACAGAAGGTCGTTCCACTATCCACCACCTGCGGATACGCTGGGTCCCTGATATACAATACCCTGGCGTCTACAAACTAAGCCGTGTCTGTGGCAGTAGTTACATTGGGGAAACTAACCGACATGTCTCGGACTGTGTTCATGAGCATAAGGAAGATTTGAAACACGGTAGGACCAACACGGTAGCCTTGGCTGATCATTGTTTTAATGCGGTTGGCTCACACGCCAATTGATTTCTCTAAGACGAAGGTACTTTGTAAGCCCACTGGCTATCAAAAAAATTCGTTCATGAAGCCATCCACATATACAGACACAGTCACATTTTCGACCGAGACGATGGGTACAAACTCAGCAATCATTGGAAGAACGTCATCAACCAGTTTAAGTCATAACTGGTGTTGTTCTCATCCTGCCACCTTCCGATGTTAGTTTTTATTTTCCCCGTAGGTTCGGCTCTCCGATCTTACATTAACAGGTGAAACAAATTTCACACCAACATAGCCCCTTCCGCATGCTGACCTAGACGTGGCGGCAGCTCTGCGATCTTACATTAACATGCCAATCTCTCACATTAACCTAACCACCTCCGCGCCCTCGTCATGAAGGCCGCTCTCCGATCTTACATTAATGTGCTAATTTCTCACATTAACATCACTAGCCACATCGTTTATGACCCTTGGGCTACACCCATTTTCAACCTTTAAAACAGTCTGCCTCAGCAGCTTTCCCCCTCTTTTTTCTTCCTGATGACGATCACTTGTGTTGTGATTAAAACGTCAGAGCTTTTTTGTTTATTTTATTTTTATTAATTTGAACCTATCTACGTGACTTTACCGAAAGACCCAAATAATATGAATTCCTGCAGTCACGAAAGCTTTAAGTCAAGATTTATAGTAATAACTCTTCCTCAGATCTAATTAGATGAAATCATTACCAGATGTATTTGCACCATTCCTACAATGCAAGGCTCTCACGAAGGTGATATGTTTTACAGACGGGTAGAGTGTGCCATGGTTTCACATTAAGGGCAATGCTGCTCTGTGGTTTTAACCAATTGGATAATTGGAAAGTATTATTTAAAGTCTGGTAAATTTGGACTGTGGCACTGACGCAAATGGCCGGCTCTTTTTTGAATAACAACCACCATTAGTTTAACAAGCCTAACTGCTGAAACCCAAATGGGAGCCGGTATAATTATATTGCTTAAAACAAATGCTGCTGGGGAATGTTGGTGGGAAAAGCCATTAGGCTGATGTATTTAAACATCGTATTCTGATTTATGTGGAGACACAAAAAGCGAGTTATGCTTCTACAGTATTTGCTTGTGCAAAGCATGGACAATCATTGCCACAGAGACTGAATCAGCTCGGTGGCTAGGAGATGTTAACTACCTCACCTGGTATGGAGGAGGCCGAGGGTTTGATCCCGACCCTGATGCCTTTATAAGGAGTACCTTGGATATCGAGGTGGTTACATTTTTGGAAAGTGTAGCAAAAGCCAAAAGCGTGATATTCAATACTTAAGCTTGACCTAAATAATGAGCTTACATACACGCAACCAAAAATAGACACATCACAATGGAAATGTGCTGTACTGAATGCCAAATTTACTACTATAATGAGCCAATAATGTCTGTGTCCCGCACGTGACGTCACTCCACGTCCAGCAGGCCCCCTCATTAATACTCATGAATAGACTAATCTCTCACAATACAAAGGCCACTGCCACAGCCATTGACATGCTAATCTCACAATACAAAGGCCACTGCCCCAGCCTCTGTGGTTGGACCATCTCTAGCTCCACCCACCTACCTTGATGCACTCATCTCAGGCCTATATAAGACCTTGTCTCAGCAACTTTCGGGTGACGTCACTCCACATGGGGGGGGGGGGGGGCGAGGTGCCTCCTCCCCTCTCCTCAGCGTCAACTTAGAAACTCACTACAAAGGCAGAACCCTCACGTCACGCGATCTCCCTAACGCTATTGAGACATCAAAGTAAAAAGGACGTCATGATGAACAAGGGATTATAACCTTTAAATGAAATAGGTCTGTCACCGCGGCCTTACAAATTGCACACAAATGGATGCAATGAATATCATTTCGCGGTCTGATTTACTGCAATAGATTTACTGCAATACACCCATCCTTGGACGGGCAAAAGGCTAGTAAACAAATAATCCCCTCGCCTGCTCCCCACCACAATATCACACAATGATATAGTACTTCCTTGTACAGTATACCCGCTAAAGACCAAAACTAATCCCCATGATAGGTAAATTGATATACATAGAGCTTGCCGGCGATAGGTCTAAACCACGAACTATGAACTCGTGATATTCAAGGGTCTCCCGTATTTGGAGTGTGCATGTTCTCCCCATGGTCACGTATCCTTTTCTCCAGGTCCTCCGGTTTTTTTCTCCACATCTAAAAACATGCGTTAAGATAATTACTGCTATAAATATTCACATAAGCCACTACGTTGAGCAATCATATGTGGCCAGGCTGCTTCTGGAAAAGAGCTATATATCTCGGTGGGCCTTACCTGGTCAAATAAAAATAGGTCGCTTACAGGAGCTGAATGGATTGCCACATCACAGGGACGCAAGGAATCGCAGCATGGAGAGGGCTTCATCCAGCAGTGGATTGATCCTGGTTTATGTTTTGCAAATAGTAAACGTAAGCGTGCACTTCCAAATGAAGGTGTTTAAAGTATCTGTTTATCTTCTTTGGTTCTTTCGGTAAAGTCACGTAGAATGAGAATAAAATAATAAAATAAAAATAAGACAATAAAATTCTCACGACGTTTCGGCCGCAACACAAGCGGCCTTCTTCAGGTGAAAGAACATAACTGTCGGGACGACAGTGCTTCAATGAGTGCTGCTGAGATTCGTGGCGTCTTTTAAGCTCGGTGATAGGTGTGAATGACCTAGAAAGCAGGAGAATTTAGCATTGAAATAGCTAGGGATTAGCTTGTGACAAAAAATAGCTGTGTTAAAGTCAAAGTTTACATATCAACAGAGGCATTTAGTATATGGACGCTAAAGGGCCTCCAACTACCCAACTATCATACAGTAAACCAATGTGGGAAAAAACTAAGTCTATATTACATCAATATAATAATTGGACTTGATATATTCTTCAATAAGCTGAGCTATTAATCACAAAGCAACTGGGTATACACTACACTATATAAACAGGTCCCTGCAGGGTGGGCTGGTAGGAACATTGGAATTTTGTCTATTGCAGGTTGGTACACTCAGTTTACAACTTCGTTCCTTCCAGTATTAATACCATATAGTAAAACCAATGAAAACCAAAATATAAACTACCTCAATGTTTTGATTTAAAGCTTTCGTGACTGCAGTAATTCATATTCTTAGTTTTTTCGATAAAGTCACGTTGAAGGGAAACAACAAAATAATAATACATATATAAAACAAAAAATTCTCACTACGTTTCGACCATAACTCAAACGGTCGTCTTCAGGGGGACCTTGCGTGCGCTGCAGGATTTCAGTCCTTCACGGCGTAGTGTGTTACCAATTGTTTTCTTGGTGACTATGGTCCCAGCTGCCTTGAGATCATTGACAAGATCCTCCCGTGTAGTTCTGGGCTGATTCCTCACCGTTCTCATGATCATTGCAACTCCACGAGGTGAGATCTTGCATGGAGCCCCAGGCCGAGGGAGATTGACAGTTCTTTTGTGTTTCTTCCATGATGCGCACCAACTGTTGTCACCTTCTCTCCAAGCTGCTTGGCAATGGTCTTGTAGCCCATTCCAGCCTTGTGTAGGTCTACAATCTTGTCCCTGACATCCTTGGAGAGCTCTTTGGTCTTGGCCATGGTGAAGAGTTTGGAATCTGATTGATTGCTTCTATGGACAGGTGTCTTTTATACAGGTAGCAAGCTGAGATTAGGAGCACTCACTTTAAGAGTGTGCTCCTAATCTCAGCTCGTTACCTGTACAAAAGACACCTGGGAGCCAGAATTCTTTCTGATTGAGAGGGGGTCAAATACTTATTTCCCTCATTAAAATGCAAATCAATTTATAACATTTTTGACATGCGTTTTTCTGGATTTTTTTTGTTGTTATTCTGTCTCTCACTGTTCAAATAAACCTATCATTAAAATCATAGACTGATCATTTCTTTGTCAGTGGGCAAACGTACAAAATCAGCAGGGGATAGAATACTTTTTTCCCTCATTGTATGTGAGGAGTCTGTGGGTCGCAACAGCACGTACGGCTGGAAGTAGGACATTCCAGACTAAGAGGGTTCATAATGGCCATGTCAACGAGACTGAACCAGCCAGCACAACTCACTGCCAATAACACATCACGTAATTCACCCTTAAGCAATTGTTCAATCAATTAATTGAATCACTACAATTAAAATCAAAGAATATACCATAACAAACACTTCGCACTCTCCTCGTCAGTTACCTGCATCCACAATAGAAACGCATCAGTCCAGCAGTGGATAAAACCTGGTGTGGGAGGTATGGGGGGGCGGCTTACACTTGCGGTGGACAGCAGGGGGGTGGCTGCATGCAGTAGCCATCGCAGATCAAGCGGTAGAACTTGTCATCGACTGCCATGCGCCAGGGTAATGGGCCTCTCCTACACCCACACACATCACACATCCAGCGGCACGCACGTCACACCGAGGAGCACGCACGTCTCACACCGAGCAGGTTGCACAGGGCTCCTTTATCAAGACAAACGTGGAGCAGATTACACCTACTACAATACGCCTGTCACAATGCCCCCCTCTCCCCCCCCCCCCAGTTTATGTGGGCGAAAATTGGCATGTAAAAAAAAACTTCACTGCGACTCACTCAATTGGGATTGCTCGCAGCAAACAGCACTTGACCTGCTTACAGGTTAGGTGCTGAATAACCGTGTCACACATAGAACAGTTGCCACTGAGGGTGCCCTTTTCAAATGCTTGAGATGAGATGTGATTATCGCGTGTAAATGTACACACTAAAATAACGAAAAAATTATAAGCGAACTATTATCGTTTCAGGTGGCAGGGTGGTGCAGCGGTGATCTTTGACCCTCGCAACAAGAAGGGCCTTGGTTAATTTTCCGACTGGCACTTTGCGGAGTTTTCTACGTTCTCACCTTTGTTCTGTATGGGTTATCCAGTTTGCTCACATAGCTAGAAAACACACAATCACAATGTAACTGGGTATTGGCCAAGCATCCCAATGCTAAAGTTACCTGCAAATTACTTCATTGGGATGACACTCGGCAGCAGAGCCGGATGATGGCATTGCTGGGGCCCTATGCCATTGTCAAGCTTAAGAGGCCCCTTCTATGAATGCCTGTATATTTTTGTCAGCAGAATGAAAATAACTGCTTTGGAGAGTCTTTTTTTCTCACCGATCTTTATTTATTAAACAATTATGTTAAAACTCTAAACCTCGTGTCAATTTCTTGTTTCGTATTTAGAGACCCCCCCCTCTCTTAATGCGAGGCCCTAAGCTGTAAGTGTAGCCGGTGTGAGCTCGCCTGTGATGAATCACACGTATAATTGTGCACTCTTATTTTCTATGGGTGGCCAGGAGAATTTATTATTATTTAAGTGAATGCAATGGTGATCAGGGGATTGGATCCAGAGCCCCACGTAGACAGTAGAGTACAAGGGAACGCCCACAGTACAGATTTGAGCTGACCTCCGGATTGAGAAATTGAACTGTTTTGTGACGTGGAGGGTGTTTCTGAACGCTATTGTGACCGACCCGTCCCGATGGGAGGAGAGAGGACAGGGTGGACCGGCTGCATGAGCTTACTCTCCGGCACTGCACAGCACAACATCGCCTCCCTACTGCAATAATACTCGGCAGGACCCTCCTGAAAATAAAAGTCTTCGGAATCAGTGAGGCCTGTCCTTGGGAGGACAGGCGTAGTCTTGGTCGTCACAAGCGAACATTTGTTTCTCCACATTAATTTGTATCCCCGGGTTACCATCAGGGCTGGGCGCTGCAAGCTTAGCTTCTGAGATCTGATGAGACTGGTAGCCGTTTTTTAAAAGGTAATTTCGGCATCTGGAGCCCAAGCATGCAACAACTCTATGCAACTTCTTGGTTCTTTTGGTAAAGTCACGTAGAATGGAAATAAAATAAAAATAAAACATAATAAAAAATTTAATTCTCAAGACGTTTCGGCCACAACACAAGTAGCCTTCTTCAGGTGAAGGAACAGAACTGTAGGACGACAGCGCTTCAATAACTGCTGCTAAGATTCGAAGCGTCTTTTAAGCTAGGTGGGAGAGGTAAAGCGCCTTGACAAAGGAGTTTACATATCAAACAGGATAATTTAGCATTGAAATAGCTGTGTTAAAGTGTTGGATCAGCAGGGTGTTAAAGTCAGAAATTAGCATGTAACTGGGAGATTAGCATGATGTTAATGTGAGGGATTAGCATGCGACTGGTCACGGAAATAGCTATGTTAAAGTCAAGTTTCCATCTCAACAGAGGCATTTAGTATATGGACGCTAAAGGACTGCAACTACCCAACTATTATACAATTAACCGATGTGAAAAAAAACTAAGTATAAACTACATCAATATAATAAATGTACTCAATATGTTCTTCAATATGTTGAGCTATAAACATAAAGTAACTGTGTATACACTACACTATATAATGAATACCATATAGTAAACGAATTAATACAACTAAAATATAAACTACATCAATGTTATTAATAAACTCTATATACTCTCCAATCAGCTGAGCTACTAACAATAAGTCATTATACATTACAATGCCATATGGCGAAAAAATGGGTGGCGGTTTTTTCCTTCTTTCCAACGTTAGCACCACGGAGAGCGACGAGCCTCGTTCAGACGGACGAGTCCATCCATGCTCGGAACGGAGGAGGGGGGAGAAACAGCCACGATGTGCTGCTCTGTCCTGTGTTGCATTACAACCATGCCATAAACTAGACTACTATACATTGTAATGTTATACCTTCCAATCTAAACTACATTGTATAATATCGTATACACAGCCCAATGTAAGCTCGAACATTATGCAGTATATTGATATGTCTCCAACTAAACTTTTTCCTACATTACACAACTATACACCGTAATATACACTACCATAGACAAACCCACCCTTGAATTATACAATGCGTTACTTTACACTACCCTATACTTTAGACTGTAAAATGTTAGACTTGTAATATTACACTATGTATTATTCTACCAACCCTACTGTATACCACGCTGCTGTATATTCACTATACAATTACGATACTATATATTGCCTTATGAATTATGTTAAACATTACAATGTTATACTATTTATTATTATATAACATGCTATAAACCATACCATTGACCGTCGTGTGAAGAGGCAGTGCCAGCGAATGGACTGCAGTCTGAATGTCACCATAAAATACAATCAATTAAGAAGTGAAATTGTTTATAACGTCTTTACAATGAAATTTTGATTTAAAGCTTTCGTGACTGCAGTAATTCATATTCTTAGTTCTTTCGGTAAAGTCACGTTGAAGGGAAACAACAAAATAATAAAATATATATAAAACAATAAAAATTCTCACGACGTTTCGACCATAACACAAACCAATTCCTCGACCACATCAATTCCATACACCCAGCCATCAGATTCACCATGGAGGTCGAAAAAGATGGCAAGCTACCCTTTTTGGATGTCCTAATTAAAAGGAGACCTGATGGTTCAATGAGCCACTCTGTCGACAGGAAAGCTACGCATATGAATGCTTACTTAAAACCGGATTCCCACCACCATCCATGCCAGAAGAACTCCCTCATCAAGACTCTATACCATAGAGCCCAATGCATTTCCGACCAGGAACACATTGCCAGTGAACTTAAGCACGTACACCAAGCTCTCAAGGCTAATGGTTACTCCGACTACACAATCCGCAAAGCCATCACTCCAGCCATGAAGAAGGATCCTCTTGAGGAGCCATTCAAAACCATCACCTTACCCTACATTGCGGGGGTCACAAAAAAGATCTCCAAAATCCTGAATAAACACAAGATCCAGGTCCGATTCAACACAGTACATAAAATCCGTGATCTGGTTCCGTCTGTAAAAGATGTGGTTCCAGACATACAGTACCCGGGCGTCTACAAACTAAGTTGCCTCTGTGGTAGCAGTTACATTGGAGAAACCAAACGACATATCTGGGACCGCATCCGTGAACATAAAGCAGACTTGAAACACGGTAGGACGAGCACCTCAGCCGTGGCAGATCACTGTTATAATTCAGTGGGCTCACATGACATTGACTTCTCCAAGACGGACGTTCTCTGCAAGCCATCCGGCTACCATGAGAAATTCGTTCATGAGGCCATACACATATACAAATACAGACACAATTTCAACCGAGAAGATGTATTCTGGCATTGTGATTTCCTTCTCAATGACAGAAAAATCTTGGAAGCGCTGACTGAATTCTGTCATGAGAGATGTGATCACAGACACATATTCTCCCATTTTTGCAGAGAGCTTGGCACTTGGAAATGCGCATTGATTTCGGTCAGCGTGGGGAAGTGCGCTACATTGAAGTTGCGCAGTTGTGACTCGAAGAGACGGAGCTTCGCACGGAATGCTTTCATGTGCACATACAGCTGTGGTACCAGCTGCTCTTTGCCTTGTAGTCTCTTATTCTTAGTTTTTTCGGTAAAGTAACGTTGAAGAGAAACAACAAAATAACAAAATATATATAAAACAATAAAAAATTCTCACGACGTTTCGACCATAACTCAAACGGTCATCATCAGGTGTGTCGGTTTGCATAAATTTATTTAGAAAATGTCATATTTATTTATTTATATATATATAAAAATAATAACGTTTGCGTCACGCGCAGCGATTGCCAGTTTGCCCAGGACTAGTCCATCTATTTTTTTAAAAGAGGAGGGGGGAGACGAAATTTGTTTGTATGTATGCTGTCTGAAAGCCACTGTAAGCGTGAACAATCAATCAAGAACTGAAATGATTTATCAAATCTTTCCAATGATTGCTAAGATAGAATCCATCTTCTCGGTTGAAATTGTCTCTGTGCTTGTATATGTGGATAGCCTCATGAACGAATCTCTCATGGAAGCCAGATGGCTTACAAAGAACCTCCGTCTTGGAAAAGTCAATGGCATGTGAGCCTACTGAATTAGAACAATGATCTGCTACGGCCGAGGTGTTGGTCCTACCGTGTTTAAGGTCTGCTTTATGTTCACGAATGCGGTCCGAGATATGGCGTTTGGTTTCTCCAATGTAACTACTACCACAGAGGCAACTTAGTTTGTAGACACCAGGGTATTGTATGTCCGGAATCACATCTTTTACAGACGGAACCAGATCACGGATTTTATGTAATGTGTTGAAACGGACCTGGATCTTGTGTTTATTTAAGATTTTGGAGATCTTTTTTGTGATCCCAGCAATGTAGGGTAAAGTGATGGTTTTGAAAGACTCCTCAAGAGGGTTCTTCTTCATGGTTTGAGTGATAGCTTTGCGGATTGTATAGTCGGAGTAACCATTAGCCCTAAGAGCTTGGTGTACGTGCTTGAGTTCACTGCTTATGTGTTCCTGGTCGGATATGCATTGGGCTCTATGATACAGAGTCTTGATGAGAGAATTCTTCTGTGATGGATGGTGGTGGGAATCCGGTTTCAGATAAGCATCCGTATGGGTAGCTTTCCTGTAGACAGAGTGGCTCATTGAACCATCAGGTCTCTTTTTAATTAGGACATCCAAAAAAGGTATCTTGCCATCTATTTCGACTTCCATGGTAAATCTGATGGCTGGGTGTATGGAATTGATGTGGTCGAAGAATTGGTCTAGAGCAGGCCGGCCATGTGGCCAGATGACAAAAGTGTCATCCACGTACCTCTTCCATAAGGTTGGGCGCAGAGTGGCAGTCTGGATGGCGTCAGTCTCAAATTTCTCCATGAAAATGTTAGCTATAACTGGAGAAAGGGGGGAGCCCATTGGGGTGCCCTCAGTTTGTTTGTAGAAAGTTCCATTCCAAGTGAAGTATGTATTGGTTAAACAGTGTCTCACCAGGGGGGGTACCTCAGTGTTTAGTCCTTGATGAACCAAGTCTTCAATGATTGCAATGGTGTCAGGTACAGGAACCTTGGTGAATAAGGAAACTACATCAAAACTGACAAGCAGGTCGTCTGGGGACAGGGAAATACCCTTGATTGTTGATACCAGGTGAGTAGAATTTTGTACCGCAGAGGTGGTCTTTCCAGTGAAAGGACGCAGGATTTCAGACAAAAAACGAGCTAGTTTGTAGGTGGGGGAGCTGATAGTAGAGACTATGGGACGAAGAGGTGTATCAACTTTATGTATTTTTGGTAAGCCGTATAATCTTGGTGGCCTGGCAGCAGAAGGTTTCAACGAAAACTGTTTAGATTGATCAATTAATGCGGTTGAATCAGAAATTATTTTGTTGGTTTGTGTGACGAGGCTGTTGGTGGGATCTCTTTTTATTTTTGTATAACTACCATTGTCGAGTAATTCTTTAATTTTGTTGTTGTATTCTATTTTATCCATGATGACAGTAGCATTGCCTTTGTCAGCTGAGAGAACTACAATATCATTCCTCTTTTTTAATTTATATAATTCAAAACGCTCATCTTTGCTGAGGTTGCTAGCTGGCATCTTAGCGTTTTTGAGGGTTGCAGCGATTTCAGATCTTGCTACGTCTGCAGCGATGTGACCCAGGCCCCTGAGAGCAACGTCTACTTGGGCAATTATATCATTAACTGGTATGTGTTTAGGTGTGACTGCAAAGTTTAGACCTTTAGCTAAAACGGATTTCAGACCATCGGAAATAGAACTGTTACTGCGATTAATTACGACTTTATTAACGTCTAACTTTTTGGTGTGTGGGTCCGGTCTTTTGTTGAAGAGGAGGTTAAATTTGGAAATCAGGTTTTCCTTACATTTGGTCGACATAGTAGCAGCTGAAGAGGCAGTCATATTGTCTACATGTTCCCAATCCGATGTGGACATTATTGCCGTCAATGATAAGTGTGATTTGTAGAGTGTCTTGTCTAACTGATCTAGTTCTGTGCGTATAAGTCTGATTTTTTCTGAGATAAGAGCTAAGCTAGTTTTGAAAAGAATTCGTTTCGCATTAGAAGAAGTTACAGTAGCAGAGGTGAGTGTAAATGCGATTGGTATTACCCCAGAGTCGCGGCATCTCTTCAGGAAGGTGAGAGACTCGATCAGCTGAGCTTTCTTATCCCGGAGTTTGTTGAAGGATCTTAAAGTTATGTGAAAACCCTCCCCGTAGAGGCGATTAAATTTTGATTTAAAGCTTTCGTGACTGCAGTAATTCATATTCTTAGTTTTTTCAGTAAAGTCACGTTGAAGAGAAACAACAAAATAACAAAATATATATAAAACAATAAAAAATTCTCACGACGTTTCGACCATAACTCAAACGGTCATCATCAGGTGTGTCGGTTTGCATAAATTTATTTTGAAAACGGCATATTTATTTATATATAAAAAAAATAATAACGTTTGCGTCACGCGCAGCGATTGGCAGTTTGCCCAGGACTAGTCCATCTATTTTTTGAAAAGAGGAGGGGGGAGACGAAATTTGTTTTTATGTATGCTGTCTGAAAGCCACTGTAAGCGTGAACAATCAATCAAGAACTGAAATGATTTATCAAATCTTTCCAATGATTGCTAAGATAGAATCCATCTTCTCGGTTGAAATTGTCTCTGTGCTTGTATATGTGGATAGCCTCATGAACGAATCTCTCATGGAAGCCAGATGGCTTACAAAGAACCTCCGTCTTGGAAAAGTCAATGGCATGTGAGCCTACTGAATTAGAACAATGATCTGCTACGGCCGAGGTGTTGGTCCTACCGTGTTTAAGGTCTGCTTTATGTTCACGAATGCGGTCCGAG
Source organism: Petromyzon marinus (assembly GCF_048934315.1). Classification (NCBI taxonomy): domain Eukaryota; kingdom Metazoa; phylum Chordata; class Hyperoartia; order Petromyzontiformes; family Petromyzontidae; genus Petromyzon; species Petromyzon marinus. Next base: position 485,390 of record NW_027423157.1, read on the forward strand.
ATATGGCGTTTGGTTTCTCCAATGTAACTACTACCACAGAGGCAACTTAGTTTGTAGACACCAGGGTATTGTATGTCCGGAATCACATCTTTTACAGACGGAACCAGATCACGGATTTTATGTAATGTGTTTAAACGGACCTGGATCTTGTGTTTATTCAAGATTTTGGAGATCTTTTTTGTGATCCCAGCAATGTAGGGTAAAGTGATGGTTTTGAAAGGCTCCTCAAGAGGGTTCTTCTTCATGGTTTGAGTGATAGCTTTGCGGATTGTATAGTCGGAGTAACCATTAGCCCTAAGAGCTTGGTGTACGTGCTTGAGTTCACTGCTTATGTGTTCCTGGTCGGATATGCATTGGGCTCTATGATACAGAGTCTTGATGAGAGAATTCTTCTGTGATGGATGGTGGTGGGAATCCGGTTTCAGATAAGCATCCGTATGGGTAGCTTTCCTGTAGACAGAGTGGCTCATTGAACCATCAGGTCTCTTTTTAATTAGGACATCCAAAAAAGGTATCTTGCCATCTATTTCGACTTCCATGGTAAATCTGATGGCTGGGTGTATGGAATTGATGTGGTCGAAGAATTGGTCTAGAGCAGGCCGGCCATGTGGCCAGATGACAAAAGTGTCATCCACGTACCTCTTCCATAAGGTTGGGCGCAGAGTGGCAGTCTGGATGGCGTCAGTCTCAAATTTCTCCATGAAAATGTTAGCTATAACTGGAGAAAGGGGGGAGCCCATTGGGGTGCCCTCAGTTTGTTTGTAGAAAGTTCCATTCCAAGTGAAGTATGTATTGGTTAAACAGTGTCTCACCAGGGGGGGTACCTCAGTGTTTAGTCCTTGATGAACCAAGTCTTCAATGATTGCAATGGTGTCAGGTACAGGAACCTTGGTGAATAAGGAAACTACATCAAAACTGACAAGCAGGTCGTCTGGGGACAGGGAAATACCCTTGAATAAACACAAGATCCAGGTCCGTTTCAACACATTACATAAAATCCGTGATCTGGTTCCGTCTGTAAAAGATGTGATTCCGGACATACAATACCCTGGTGTCTACAAACTAAGTTGCCTCTGTGGTAGTAGTTACATTGGAGAAACCAAACGCCATATCTCGGACCGCATTCGTGAACATAAAGCAGACCTTAAACACGGTAGGACCAACACCTCGGCCGTAGCAGATCATTGTTCTAATTCAGTAGGCTCACATGCCATTGACTTTTCCAAGACGGAGGTTCTTTGTAAGCCATCTGGCTTCCATGAGAGATTCGTTCATGAGGCTATCCACATATACAAGCACAGAGACAATTTCAACCGAGAAGATGGATTCTATCTTAGCAATCATTGGAAAGATTTGATAAATCATTTCAGTTCTTGATTGATTGTTCACGCTTACAGTGGCTTTCAGACAGCATACATACAAACAAATTTCGTCTCCCCCCTCCTCTTTTCAAAAAATAGATGGACTAGTCCTGGGCAAACTGCCAATCGCTGCGCGTGACGCAAACGTTATTATTTTTATATATATATAAATAAATATGCCGTTTTCAAAATAAATTTATGCAAACCGACACACCTGATGATGACCGTTTGAGTTATGGTCGAAACGTCGTGAGAATTTTTTATTGTTTTATATATATTTTGTTATTTTGTTGTTTCTCTTCAACGTGACTTTACCGAAAAAACTAAGAATATGAATTACTGCAGTCACGAAAGCTTTAAATCAAAATTTGTAGTCTCTTGTTCGGGGTGTTGAGATGATCAGTGAGATCAACTAAAAAAGCCAGGCCTGCCAACCATAAAGGGTCACTGATCTCATGGAGAGGTCTGCCCTTTTCTTTCAACAACTTGTCGATATTTGATCTCAGGGAATAAAACCGCTGCAGCATGGAGCCGCGACTGAGCCAGCGCACTTGAGAATGGTAGAGTAGGTCCCCGTATTCAGCATCGACATCAGAGAGGAACGCTTGCAATTCTCTGTGGTAAAGCCCTCGGGCCATAATTTTTTTTGACATTTTTCACAATTGTGTTCATCACATCGCCAAGCTGGATTATCTTGGCACAGAGGGCTTCTTGGTAGATGATACAGTGCATTTTAACAGTCTCACCTCCGCTCTCCTGCACCTTGGCACTCACCATAGAAGCCATTCCTTTGCGCTCGCCTGTCATTGCTGGAGCCCCATCCGTTGTAATTCCACACAGCTTGTCCCATTTAAGTCCAGCCTGGTTAATTGAATCTGACACAGCTTCAAACATGTCCTTCCTAGTTGTTGTCCCCTTTAGACTCCGAAGATCAAGCAGTTCCTCCGTAATGCAAAAATTCTCATCAACTCCCCGCAAAAAAATTAACAGCCGTGCAGTGTCCGTGGCATCTGTGCTCTCATCACATGCAATCGAGTAAAAATCGAAAGCACAAGCTTTATCTGACACTTGCTGTTTTAAGTTAGCCGACAAGTCTTCAATTCGCCGCACAACCTTATTTCTGGACATACTAACATCGTTAAAATCCTGCATTTTCTCCAGGCACATTCCCACGACTTTAGTGAGGCACTGTTTAATGAAGTCACCGTCTGAGAAAGGTTTCCCGTGTAGGGCAATGAGTTGAGCTACTTCATTGCTGGCTATTGTTGCATTTTCTTGAGCTTTGTTAGCACGGAAAAAAAACCCTGCTGCTGCGTTAGCAGGCTAGCTTGCCATTTGCTTTACCTTCTCTCTCCGCTCGGCGCCAGTGTAGGACGTGAAGGTCTGATGTTTCGTTTCATAATGCCGTCGTACATTGTACTCTTTCATCACGGCAACACTCTCATTACAAATCAAACAAACACACTTCCCCTTGGTTTCTATGAAAAAAAATTCATTTTTCACCGAGTCTGAAATTTTCTGCACTCGCTTGAAACCTTGCGTCTCTTCGGTTCCGGCATTTCTGGTGACCCTGAGCAAATGTTTTCTTCGATTGCTTGCTTTGTGGAGACGCTGCCTTGTTCAAGACAATAGCGCCATCTAGTGTTTAAATTAAGAAATGCAATACAGTGGGCCATAGTCCATTATATTTTTAAACTTTGATACGGGCCAATTAAAAATGGATGGCGGGCCGCAGTTGGCCCGCGGGCCGTAGTTTGGACACCCCTGGTTTATAGCATGTTATATAATAATAAATAGTATAACATTGTAATGTTTAACATAATTCATAAGGCAATATATAGTATTGTAATTTTATAGTGAATATACAGCTGTGTGGTATACAGTAGGGTTGGTAGAATAATACATAGTGTAATATTACAAGTCTAATATTTTACAGTCTAAAGTATAGGATAGTCTAAAGTAACGCATTGTATAATTCAAGGGTGGGTTTGTCTATGGTAGTGTATATTACGGTGTATAGTTGTGTAATGTAGGAAAAAGTTTATTTGGAGACATATCAATATAATGCATAATGTTCGAGCTTACATTGGGCTGTGTATACGATATTATACAATGTAGTTTAGATTGCAAGGTATAACATTACAATGTATAGTAGTCTAGTTTATGGCATGGTTGTAATGCAACACAGGACAGAGCAGCACATCGTGGCTGTTTCTCCCCCCTCCTCCGTTCCGAGCATGGATGGACTCGTCCGTCTGAACGAGGCTCGTCGCTCTCCGTGGTGCTAACGTTGGAAAGAAGGAAAAAACCGCCACCCTTTTTTTTCGCCATATGGCATTGTAATGTATAACGACTTATTGTTAGTAGCTCAGCTGATGGAGAGTATATAGAGTTTATTGATAACATTGATGTAGTTTGTATTTTAGTTTTTGTATTAGTTTACTATATGGTATTCATTAGATAGTGTAGTGTATACCCAGTTACTTTATGTTTATAGCTCAATTTATTGAAGAATATATTGAGTACATTTATTATATTGATGAAGTTTCTACTTAGTTTTTTTTCACATCGGTTTATTGTATGATAGTTGGGTAGTTGCAGTCCTTTAGCATCCATATACTAAATGCCTCTGTTGAGATGGAAACTTTGACTTTAACATAGCTATTTCCGTGACCAGTCACATGCTAATCCCTCACATTAACATCATGCTAATCTCCCAGTTACATGCTAATTTCTGACTTTAACACCCTGCTGATCCAACACTTTAACGCAGCTATTTCAATGCTAAATTATCCTGTTTGATATGTAAACTCCTTTGTCAAGGCGCTTTACCTCTCCCACCAAGTTTAAACGACACTGCGAATCTTAGCAGCAGTCATTGAAGTGCTGTCGTCCCGACAGTTCTGTTCCTTCACTTGAAAGGCTACTTGTGTTGTGGCCGAAACGTCGTGAAAATTTTATTTTTTATTACGTTTTTTTTTTCCATTCTACGTTACTTTACCGAAAGAACCAAGAAGATGAATCCCTGCAGTCACGAAAGCTTTAAATCTGAACTTTACGCAATTAAAAATCATAGTGTAAGATAAGACTACAATCGTTGTCTGCTGTGAGGATCTTCTCTACTCAGGGCCCCGAATGTTTGTGGCAAGTGAAAGTTTGTCTCAGCAAAATATAAGATTTCTCACAGTAGCATACCGTATGACCACACGTCGCTCTGCACCTTGTAGAGCCCATGGAACATGCTTTCTGAAGACATCCACTTTACAGGCAGAGGCACCTAATGGACATGACCGCATGGCCACAAGCACAACAACAATACGTTCAGTAAATTCAGCTCAGGCCGATGCATCGCGATCCGTCATACGTTTTTTGCGTCAGGTCACATTCATCTTGCCAAATTAGCGTCATTTAGCCCTCCACTACCCTGAAGGGTTAAATGTGTAGTGACATCACGGGATGTCACTGTGTAGTGCCGGCCCTAGAGAGGCACGGCGTGCGGTGTATTGACATCGCAGATACCACTCTCGTGTGGGTGTAGTACCGGCCCTAGAGGGGCTCGGTCAGCGCTGATTGATCCCGCTGGATGGCATCACGCTTGGCGTGCAGTGCCAATCCAACAGGATAGGGTGTGGGAGTGCCGGCCGTAGGAAACGGGTTACTAAATGCCATGGCACTCTGGTTGACCCGAGAGGACACGTGACCGGTTAAGTGTACAAAGGGGCCCCAAGTGGGGTCTAGGGGTGGTCACGTGGTCGGGGTCCAGATCCTGCTGCTCGATGATTCTAGAAGGTGGTCGTGGCCAAGGGCGGAGCCAGCCACGCCACAGAGAATATAAGCCGGGTCCCCCAGAGGGACCGGCATTGTTGTTCATCCTGAAGAACCTTTGTCTACGTCTACGTTCTACCGAGTCTCCAACACGTGGACTGAGACCCGAGCTGTGGTGCCGTTCTGTCGTAGCTAGTCATGTTGTAATTAGTGTAGTTAGCCTGGTGGTCACCACCACAGGTTGTTATTCTGGGCCAGTTACCCCGTGTACCACATGGGGGGGGGGGAGGAGGAAGGGGATTTGTGAAATTGCCCCATATTTTGAACTGTCGGCAGAGCAGGGAGATTGAATCCAATTGCCGACCTCTGGATTGCAAGTCCAGGGTGGGAGAGCCATTGCACCACCGTGTGTGGCAGCACCCCCCACTATTTTTTTCTTAGGGGCTGTGCAAAATAAAATAAAAACATTGAGTACAATTAAAGTGATGGGCCTTCTATCCCGATGATGGTGATGACATTGGCGATACTGATAATGATGCTGATGATGCTAAGTAAGGTGAAGGACTCACATTGACCTTCACCACGTAGTTGGGGTCAGTCTGGAAGTCCCGTGCCAGCCCAAAGTCGCAAATCTTGGCGATGTGTCCATGCGTTACCAGCAAATTCCTCGCAGCCAGGTCGCGGTGGATGCACTAAAAAAAAGAAAAAAATTCCTTGTGTGGCCTTCAACAAACTTGGGGCAACTTCTGTGAAGGTCGACCACGGTCCACGATGGGGTGGGTGCCCAGCACCACGCCTGGCCGCCTTTGTCTCCCCAGTGTAGATGTTTACACACCGCACCAGGTACTCATTTGAGTCCACCTGGGGAGGCCCAAGACCGGTTCAGATAATTGGCACTGGTGTTGGCCGTGAGCGGGAAGCGAACTCTGGCCATTGGGTTCGTACCGCAGTGAACTAACCTCTCAGCAACCACTCGCCACCCAGACAGACACATTAAGGGCAACAATGACGTGCACCACAGACACAGTCACTTTCTGAGACACAGGTAAACACGCACAGTCACAGAGACACAGTTAAACATACTCTTTGGTTCTTCGGTATAGTAACGTAGGTATAAAATAAAATAAATCACGACGTTTCGGGCGCAACACAAGCGTCCTTCATCAGGTGGGAAAGCATGATCTGCTGCTGAGGCAGACTGTTTTAAAAGGTTTGAAATGGGTGTAGCCCTAGGGTCATAAAGAAGTGGGCGGGGCTAGTGATGTTAATGTGAGAAATTAGCATGTAAATGTAAGATCGGAGAGCGGCCTCCTCGACGAGGGCTTCAAATCAAGACAGTTAAACACGCGCAGTCACACATGGTCAAATTGAAACACAGAGGTGAATTTCCGGAGGTTCTTAAAGATGGTCATGGCCCTGTAGGGATAGAGACAGACAGGCACGGAGACACATACAGAGAGACACAGAGACAGGTTAAAATCATCACGTATTTTCATCATTATGTTCCACCACTCTTTTAACCGAGGAGAGAGGCTCACTGCTGATTCACTCCTCTCGCGACTCACGTTCTTGTGAGCGAGGAAGGCCATACCGCTCGCGACCTGCTCCAAGAAGCTCGGGAGGTTGTCCACCCCGGATGGAGTAGAGTCGCTCACGATCGCTTCTCTCTCAGACGACGACGCGTCCCAGCCTGCGGCGCACAAGGAAGCCCGGACGATTCAGAAATGCCCTAACTATAGAGTATCTATAGTAGATCATCGATTATTCGGCGGCTACGGGGGGGAAGGGGATGCCACATTTTTTAACAACGCCAGATATTCACTACATAATAATTTGAAATAGCAATTTTTTTGCACATTCTTGCATAACATTATGTTTTTAAATGTTGTGAATGTTTTTGTCTTTTAAATTAGTTTACTATATGAAATTGGTATGAATAAACATACAAATACAAAAAAATTAATATCCTACTGTAAAATGTAACCTATTTACTGTGCCTTACTTACCAATCCAATCTCGAAGACTCTGAATGGAGTGATGTATATACGTGCAGTATTGTCATTTTTTAAGTTGTATTTAGTGTATAATGTACCGTCTATAATATTTAACACTGAAATCAAGTCGGTGGTCGCTCTGGTTAATACCGCGGTCTACTTCGCAGTAGACACTGTTAGAGCGAACACGTACATGATTCGAAAAAGAGAGTCGGCCAAGTGTTGTGTGGTGTAATTATCCAAATTTGAGAAATTTACTCGCAAATTATTCCATTGGGGAAGCTGCCTAATATTCATCACAAACCCACTTGGCAGGGTAAAGCCCGCTTGCAAGGCTGTGGCTGCACAGGGGCAGCTACCCCCAGTCCATGGAAACTGGTATTGATGTAGTTTACGAATCGCCATGGGCGGCATGGTGGCACATAGGTAAGTAACCCTTGCGCCTTGCAGCAAGAAAGCTGGGTTTGATTCCCGACTCGGGCACGTTTCGACGTGGAGTTGTCATCTTCTCTCCCCCTGTTCGTCAGAGTGTGTAAGTGCAATGGAGTGTTTGAGTGAGTGTGTGAGCGAGTGAGTTAGCGTGAATGTGTGAGTGTGTGAAGATTGTATGTTCTCCCCCTCTTCTGGGTCTCCTCCGCGTTCTCGAATTTCCTCCCATAGTAAAAAAAAAATACCCAATACAACGAGTCTGGCATTGGGCAAAACATCCCAATACTGAAAAATCACCTGCAAATTACTCAATTGGGACTACACAGTGACAGCAAAAACTTCGCAGGACCCTCATGAAGAAGTCTTGAGTTTTTGCACAGTAAACAAATGTAATAATAAATCTTGACTTAAAGCTTTTGTAACTGCAGGAAGACATTCTTTGGGTCTTTCGGTAACGTCATGTAAATAGGTTCAAATGAAATAACCAAAAATAACAAAAAACTACGACGTTTCGATCACAACACAAGCTTTTGTCATCAGGAAGAAAAAAAGAGAGGGGGACAGCTGCTGAGGCAGACAGTCTGCCTTATCTCAACCGGTGTTGTCCCTATCCTAGGTAAACTCTGTCTTAAATGAGTACCTGGTGCAGTGTGTAGACATGAGCACTGGGGAGACAGAGGTGGCTGCATGCGCGTAGTGCTGGCCACCCACCTCCTCGTGGGCCACGCCGCCTAACAGCAGCACAGTCTGTTAAGGCTTATTTGGGTGATCTTCATCTTTGTTGTACGCTTGTGCCATCTTGTGTGTCCGCTGTCACAGATTCCAGGCTACAACCCCCCGGAGTCCACCCCATGGGGCTCCCCTTCTCCCCGGCCCAAAAAACCCAGACAGTACTCGTGCATCATGCATGCGGTGTCAGCAAGAGGTAAGAGGTGCATGAGTGGGCACACACTCTGGGTTTTACATCTGCAGAGTTAGTTAAGTGTACAGTGTGCTCGCAAGCAGAGGTGAACAATAAAAAAAATCAGTGGCGGTTATGAGAAATGCTACCCTGAAGTAACGGGCGGTTTGCACTCTGAACTTGCAATCCAGAAGTTACTGGTTCGTTTTCCCATCGCAGCGTTTGAAACAGTGGCGCAATTTTCTTAAATTTACAATTTTTACCTTGCCAACCAGTACAAACAGCCAGGTGAGGTGTATAAGCGTCACTATATATGAATAGTTTAGGACATCTTATGCTCACAAACTCACCCGTTCACGCACTCAACCACCAACTCAATCTCACTCAAATCACCAACTCACTCTCACTCAAACCACCAACTCACTCAACCATCAACTCACTCAACCCACCATCTCACTCAAACCACCAACTCACTCAACCATCAACTCACTCAACCCACCATCTCACTCAAACCACCAACTCACTCAAACCATCACCATCTCACTCAAACCACCAACTCACTCAAACCACTATCTCAAACCACCATCTCAAACCACCAACTCACTCAAACCACCATCTCACTCAAACCACCATCTCACTCAAACCACCATCTCACTGAAACCACCAACTCACTCAAACCACCAACTCACTCAAACCACCACCATCTCACTCAAACCACCATCTCACTCAAACCACCACCATCTCACACAAACCACCAACTCACTCAAACCACCATCTCACTCAAACCACCATCTCACTCAAACCACCATCTCACTCTAAAAGGTTGAAGGTTAAGGTGCAGGCAGCCCTGAAAATATATTGGCTCGTGCCACTGCAAGCTCCCTTCTGGAGGATATGTTGTTGAGCCAGACGTTTGGAAGAGGTGGGAGTAACCCACATTTTATCCCACCACACACGACCTGCCGATGGACTACCCATTGACAGTGCTGAGTGGACAACGGCAGGGCCAGTGAGGGGGGATTTAAGAAACGGTTCAATCACCTGCCGCGCTTGGAGGATGAACCGGCGGCATTTGGGTTGCCAAGCCCAGTGTGATAACCGTCACATTATGGCAGCATCATAATCTGAATATTTTTCCTGGATCAATCCGATGAGCTATAAAGCTCTTTTTCACAGGTGTCCAGCACCACTTCATCATATGGATGAGGGGTTCCTGAATCAGGTGAGAGACAGATTTGTCCTCCTCTACCAGGTGAGGTCAGGCAATTTTACTTCTCACTTCACCTTCCTCACCTCAACTGGTAAGGTAGGAAAATCATTGCTCCTGAACTAGGTGAGAGCCCAATCAGGTGTGACCCGTGGTGCATAAGGGGACCACACCAATGATAAAAAAAAATACTAAACTATTTTTTATTTTCTTGGTTCTTTCGGTAAAGTCTCGTAGAAGATAAATAATAAAAATATAAAACAATACAATTCTCACGACGTTTCGACTGCAACACAAGCAATCAATCATTCCTTCTACGTGACTTTACCGAAAGAACCAAGAATATGAATGCCTGCAGTCACGAAAGCTTTAAATCAAAATGTATTTTTTATTTATTTACCAAGGTCACATCTATAACAGCAGCCACTATACCTGACCAGTGTTACTCATTTCTACTGTTACCTATTATTATGATTAGTGTGTGGACCCACCACAAAATTTCATACTTAACTTGCAGTTCATCAATCTTTGTAATAGCGTAATCAACCAGACTATGCGTTAATTGTGTTTTGACCGACCGTCTGTGTTGCTTTATATGGTTTCCAAATTTTGCTAAATACTGTTTGTTTGGTATGCTTCTCTCTCTGTGTCCCCTGTTGTATCTGTGTTAGTTTCCCCCTACTTGTGTGTCTGTATATACATATGGGGTTATGTGTTTCCTCTCTCTCGTAAATTTAGCTCTTCTGTACCTGATGATGGCTGCTTGTGTTGCAACCGAAACGTCGTACGCTATTATGTTATTTTATTATTTCTTATTTATACGTGACTTTACCGAAAAAAAACATAGAGTAATTCCTGCAGTCACGAAAGCTTTGAATCAAGTCTGTAGTGCCTCTTGTTAAACAGTGCTTCAGTTAAACAGGAAAATTAATAAATCCAGCAGGCATGACTTGAAAAGTAACACATTTACATTTTGGGTGGCACTCTAAATCGTCCGGTAAATCGTGTCGCCAATTATAATTTCTGCGTTTATCTGCGCGTGTCTGTGTACCCCCAGTGGAGGAATACGTGCGCAGCTTGCTGGACAACCCTGAGTTGATTGACCGTCTGGCACTGGCCTCGGAGCAGGTGAGACTCCGTATGCGTGCATCAGCTCTGCCGCCCCCCTCATATTTATGGTGCGGGCCTGTACCCTTGTCCGACCCCTCACTTCCGCGTTGCATCCAGCTGCCTCACTGAAGAAAGGGACACTTGCCTTGCGCTGAGTACGACGTTTCGCTGGTTGTAATCGCCAGGGAAACGATATACTCGATTTGTAAGTGTTGTGGGTTTACTCTCCAATACACTGGCGTGCTGCAGTAGTAACTAATTTACACGTTTTGTTTTACGTAACAAACCTTACTAATTGTCTGTGCCGGGTTAACTACGCACATTTACGCGCTCTTACCCAAAAAACCTTTATTATGGATAATATTGGTCGCAAAAGAACACGTGTTAAACAGCTCCCGTTTAGAACGTCTCATCCTCACCATCAATGGTCAATCAATCAAATAAATCCTAGATTTATAACGTGGCATATTTACCAAAAAGCAGAGACGGAAGGGTGAAACTCTAGAGGTAGCTCTATGATATCCGCTTTTGTGGAACGTTCTCTAACACGGATGGCCGTACTGCTCTGAGATAAATCAGACTGGATCCTTCGTCTCGTTACGTGATGGCGGTTGCTGTGTACGTGTGCAGGATGTGGTGGAGTCCCGGGTAATCTTCCCCGAACATCTCCCGCTGTCCCAGCTGCAGCAAGGTGTGCGCTCCGGCCGGTTTGTCCAGGGAACCTTCCTTGCGAGTCGTGAGAATTACCTGGAGGGGACTCTGAGGGTGCGAGGGGACGGTGACAGTGATAAAGAGGTACACGTTTCACAAGCCTGCGTCTGGAAGGAACAATGCTGTCCGATCGTATCTGTGTGAGTTTTAAAAACAAATTTATAATGAAGCAGTGGCATAGCGTTCTTGGCATGAGCAGTAGCTCTTAACCTTTACTGCAAGGCTGCAGTAAAGGTTAAGAGCTACTGGGCTAAAATATTTGTATTTTGAACGTCTTTTGCACCCTACGTAGGTGTCATAGCCTGGCTCCTGCCCCCCCGGCCTGTGAGTCTTGGTGCAGTTGCACTGCCTGCACACTCGATAGCTACGCCACCACAACTACAGTATATACGTTAATTGTGACTACTTTAATAATAGGGTTTTTCCCTTTTTTTTCTGGCAACAAAACTGAAACCTTTTACAAGGAATCATGTGTGCATTAACCACAATACTTGTGGTCAAAATGCAAACAAAAAACACACTATGATAATATATGCATTGTCCTTGAGACTGATTGGTTCACACCAGGGACGGCTTTCTTTTGAGCCTCGACCCAATTGGTGCGAGACCAGAGGACGCCAAAAGGCGTACGCATATATTGCAAATATTATCAGTGTGTTTTTGTTTGCATTTTGACCACAAGTATTGTGGTTAATGCACACCTGATTCCTTGTAAGAGGTTTCAGTTTTGTTGCCAGAAAAAAGGGGAAAAACCCTATTATATTTTGGTACTGGCAAAGGAGGTCTAATGATGGTTGTGACTACTTTGTTAACAAAATGAATGGTCTATTTCCACCTCCAAAATGTAACGTTAAATAACAATTAGGTACATTGGCCCTTTGTTGGAAAAAAAAAACCCAGTCTAGAAATTGCCCTACTTGAACATATGTTACTGAAAAACATTGGTTTCAGAAGATTCATGGGCTCATAGTCCTACATTTTAAATTGTTTATTCGTGGTATTAAAACTCTTGTACAGTAAAACCTTGGATTGCGAGCATAATTCGTTCCGGAAACGTGTTTGTAATCCAAAGCACTCGTATATCAAAGCACTCGTATATCAGTTGTGATCACGTGACGCTCGGCAGTACAAAGCTGCTCGTATTGCAAGACCCTCGCTCGTTTATCAAATTAATATTTATTAAAAATTTTGCTTGTCTTGTAAAACACTCGCAGACCAAGTTACTCGCAATCCAAGGTTTTACTGTATATGCTGCTCACTAACAGCACTTGGCCCAGCGGTCTGTTAAGACTATACGGGGGATCTTTTTTGTCTGCGTGCAGGTGTTGATCCAGGGGCTGCAGCATTTAAACCGCGCGATGCACGACGACATCGTGTGCGTGGAGATGTTCCCCGAGGAGCGCTGGGTTGCCCCCTCCTCGCTGGTCCTGCACGATGAGGGCGTCGCAGGGGACGTTGCAGAAGAGAATGAAGAGGATGTGGTGAGTGGAGCGTCAACACTGCCGAACCAAAATCAAACCCAGACACCTGCAGTGTGCGTGTCTCCCCGTGGTCGCATGGATTTTTCTCCAGGTCCTCCGGCTTTTCCCTCCACAGTTACAATCTGACATGCACTTAGAGTATGTGGCTGCTATCAATTTCAAATGTGATAAGATACTTCACTGAACGATCATTTGTGGCCAGGTCACTTAAAAAGAGCTATAGAGCTCTCAGGGTCCTTACCTGGTAAAGTTATTTAGTTTATAGTTTTTAAATAGTTTTAATATAAATTTTGATTTAAAGCTTTCGTGACTGCAGTAATTCATATTCTTAGTTTTTTTCGGTAAAGTCACGTTGAAGGGAAACAACAAAATAATAAAATATATAAAACAATAAAAAAATTCTCACGACGTTTCGACCATAACTCAAACGGTCGTCTTCAGGTGTGTTGGTTTGCATAAATTTATTTTTAAACGGCGCATTTATTTATTTATAAAAACGTTAGCGCCACGCGCAACGATTTGGCAGTTTATTTAGGACTAGCCCATCTATATTCTGAAAAGAGGAGGGGGGAGACGAAATTTTTTATAATGTATGCTGTCTGAAAGCCACTGTAAGCGTGAACAATCAATTAAGACCTGAAATGGTTTATCAAATCTTTCCAATGATTGCTAAGATAGAATCCATCTTCTCGGTTGAAATTGTCTCTGTACTTGTATATGTGGATAGCCTCATGAACGAATCTCTCATGGAAGCCAGATGGCTTACAAAGAACCTCTGTCTTGGAAAAGTCAATGGCATGTGAGCCTACTGAATTAGAACAATGATCTGCCACGGCCGAGGTGTTGGTCCTACCGTGTTTAAGGTCTGCTTTGTGTTCACGAATGCGGTCCGAGACATGGCGTTTGGTTTCTCCAATGTAACTACTACCACAGAGGCAACTTAGTTTGTAGACACCAGGGTAGTGTATGTCCGGAATCACATCTTTTACAGACGGAACCAGATCACGGATTTTATGTAATGTGTTGAAACGGACCTGGATCTTGTGTTTATTCAGGATTTTGGAGATCTTTTTTGTGACCCCCGCAATGTAGGGTAAAGTGATGGTTTTGAAAGGCTCCTCAAGAGGGTTCTTCTTCATGGTTTGAGTGATAGCTTTGCGGATTGTATAGTCGGAGTAACCATTAGCCCTAAGAGCTTGGTGTACGTGCTTGAGTTCACTGCTTATGTGTTCCTGGTCGGATATGCATTGGGCTCTATGATACAGAGTCTTGATGAGAGAATTCTTCTGTGATGGATGGTGGTGGGAATCCGGTTTCAGATAAGCATCCGTATGGGTAGCTTTCCTGTAGACAGAGTGGCTCATTGAACCATCAGGTCTCTTTTTAATTAGGACATCCAAAAAAGGTATCTTGCCATCTATTTCGACTTCCATGGTAAATCTGATGGCTGGGTGTATGGAATTGATGTGGTCGAAGAATTGGTCTAGAGCAAGCCGGCCATGTGGCCAGATGACAAAAGTGTCATCCACGTACCTCTTCCATAAGGTTGGGCGCAGAGTGGCAGTCTGGATGGCGTCAGTCTCAAATTTCTCCATGAAAATGTTAGCTATAACTGGAGAAAGGGGGGAGCCCATTGGGGTGCCCTCAGTTTGTTTGTAGAAAGTTCCATTCCAAGTGAAGTATGTATTGGTTAAACAGTGTCTCACCAGGGGGGGTACCTCAGTGTTTAGTCCTTGATGAAGCAAGTCTTCAATGATTGCAATGGTGTCAGGTACAGGAACCTTGGTGAATAAGGAAACTACATCAAAACTGATAAGCAGGTCGTCTGGGGACAGGGAAATACCCTTGATTGTCGATACCAGGTGAGTCGAATTTTGTACCACAGAGGTGGTCTTTCCAGTGAAAGGACGCAGAATTTCAGACAAAAAACGAGCTAGTTTGTAGGTGGGGGAGCCGATAGTAGAGACTATGGGACGAAGGGGTGTATCTACTTTATGTATTTTTGGTAAGCCGTATAATCTTGGTGGCCTGGCAGCAGAAGGTTTCAACGAAAACTGTTTAGATTGATCAATTAATGCGGTTGAATCAGAAATTATTTTGTTGGTTTGTGTGACGAGGCTGTTGGTGGGATCTCTTTTTATTTTTGTATAACTACCATCGTCGAGTAATTCTTTAATTTTGTTGTTGTATTCTATTTTATCCATGATGACAGTAGCATTGCCTTTGTCAGCTGAGAGGACTACAATATCATTCCTCTTTTTTAATTTATATAATTCAAAACGCTCATCTTTGCTGAGGTTGCTAGCTGGCATCTTAGCGTTTTTGAGGGTTGCAGCGATTTCAGATCTTGCTACGTCTGCAGCGATGTGACCCAGGCCCCTGAGAGCAACGTCTACTTGGGCAATTATATCATTAACTGGTATGTGTTTAGGTGTGACTGCAAAGTTTAGACCTTTAGCTAAAACGGATTTCAGACTATCGGAAATAGAACTGTTACTGCGATTAATTACGACTTTGTTAACGTCTAACTATAAATGCACCGTTTAAAAATAAATGTATGCAAACCAACACACCTGAAGACGACCGTTTGAGTTATGTTCGAAACGTCGTGAGAATTTTTTATTGTTTTATATATTTTATTATTTTGTTGTTTCCCTTCAACGTGACTTTACCGAAAAAAAAAACTAAGATTATAGTTTTAATATAGTTTAAACAAAGAATAACAACAAAAACTCAACCACTTCAAGAGAGACCTTAAACATAATGAACACCGTGTGACCAGACAACAATCCACATTAGAGATGCTGTTAGCTTGATTTTGCGTTTATTAAATGACTTTACATTACATTACTTCAAAATCAAGTCAGGAGTGCTAATCATTTCATACTATTTTTGTATGTACGTAGGGGTTATTTGACCATACTTCGATGCGGGTTGGTGAACGGGGGGGGGCATAGATCAGGAGCATAGAAGGACAGGACAACAGTTCATTTTGCTGTACTGTGCTCTGCTGCCTGCCATTTTGGCGCAGAGCCTATACCACCTGTTATGCATATCCAGGCTCAACACGGTGGCGCTTCCACGGTCTGAGCTCCTTTTTAATGTTTATTTTAATTAACTTAATTAGAACTCAAGAGATCAGGACACGTATCATTTGCGAGAGTGACCTGGGTCACAGGGGGGCCTCTATATTGAAAACTAATTTCTTTAGAACTGCTTTTTGTATTTAGATTGTTGTCCTTTCCGCGCACCTCCGATTAGCATGGTTGGCTGTGTACGGTGCGAAATAAGTTCTACATGCATACATACCACAGTGACAAAATGCAAAACATAATAAAGTACAGCAATGAAGTTAATTGAAATTGGCACGAAAACAACTGTGGTTTATGAAAAGTCGACAATATTGCACAAACATAAAAAAGTGTTAGATATTAAATCGCATGTAGTGCAAGTTGGCTTGGGCAGATTATTTATAGGCTGATCATTGCACAGTTATACTTATTAAAACGTTACGTAAACATTAAACACATATAGGGTGACTGATGTGCTAAGCAGGTAAGAGAAAATGTCAATCAGTGAAATCATAAAGAATCGAGAGATTAAGCATCAAATTGTGAATTAGATGAGAGGGTAACCTTTGTTGTAGATAATATTGGTCGCAAAAGCTTACGCGTTTTTTTTTAAACGTGTGGTATCTGATGGGCGTGTTCCGGTTGATTCTATCAATCGCCAGAACTGTTTTAACTTATAAATATTTACGGAGGACTCGTCACTATGATCTTTTGTCATTTTAACAAAGCGTCAATCTCATTATTGACATTGATGAGACACAGCATGAAACCACATCCGCAGGTTAAGCGCTATTGTTTTGGATTGCTCCTTCCCCTTCAAGCCAAATTGTATTGTGTTATGCAGTGAGTTGGTTAAAAAAATAGTTATTTCATTATTTCAGTGTGTGAGAGAGACGCTACTGTGGTGAGTGCTCATTTGAGTTTGCGTTGTCATCTCCCGGTGCTATCCCAGCTGCTGCTGCTGTCGTCGCTCTTGCTTAGATTACGCAACACGATGTTTGTCCTTTGTTTTGGTCTCCAGCTGAAAGCCGAAAGTGGGAAGATGCGTCGGCCCACTGGCAAAGTGGTCGGCATCATCAAGCGGAACTCGAGGCCGCTGTGCGGCATGCTCATGCCCAGCCCAATCAAGGAGGTGGGCTGATCTGCATGTGTGTGTGTACGTGTGGGGAGCGGTGATGTAGCGGTTAGCGCGCTGCGCTACGAATCCTGGGACCCGAGTTGGATTATATTTATCGCTCATAACCAATAAACAGCGCCAAATGTCTGAACCTGTCTTGGGCCCTTCCCTAGGTCGACTCGGCCATAAATGAGTCTCTGATGTGGCATGTAAACATCAGCGCTGTGGAGACAAAGGCGGTCGGGCATGGTGCTGGCCGTACCCACCCCGTCGTTTGCCGTACCAGCTTGAATAGGTGTGTGCTGACGGCACTTGCCCAAACAGTTTGTTGAATGCCTTACTGGGGGCTCTTTGGGCGTGTTGCAGGCCACCCGCCACCTGTTCACGCCCGCGGACCGCCGCATGCCACGAGTGCGGGTGGAGACAAGACAAGCAGCGTCCCTGCAGGCCCACCGCATCGTGGTGGCCATCGGTGGCTGGCTGCGACACTCCCGCTACCCGAACGTACGACTGCACCGTGACGCCCCGGATGCCGTGACACCTCACCCGTCTGTCCCGTGGTCGGCATCGTCGGGCTCATCCTTCTGTCACTTGACGCGCGGCCACGCGGCTCTGTATGCAATACAGCCGTCGAACCCAAAACACGAACGGTGACACGGTGAATTGGAAGTCAGGGTGGATGAAGTGGCACCACTGTGATATTTTTTTGTTTGAAAGCATGGCAAACTCACCTGTGATTCAACCTAGGTTATTAAGGTGTTGTAAGTTGATAGTCTCAGCCCAGTCACCAATAACTGCACCAAAAACGATATTAAATTTGGTCGTGCACTTCGATTGTTTGATTTCCATCTCTGAGAAAACTACTGCGTTTGACTGCCATGTGATGAACATTACTTTGATTGGCAGAGTGGTTGGAAAAGCACTGCCCCCCTACAATTTGGACTGCATTTCACTTCAATGGATCTTAGAAGTAGCTCTGTTATGTCTGCTCCTGTGGGTCGTCCTTGACCACGAAGGGTTTGTATAGATTGCTTGTCTTGTGCGATACCATTAACACAATGAGAAACAAAATTGGTGAAAAGTTAAATATATTGTTAAGATGTATTCTTTGGGTTGTATCTTTGTTTAAACAGATGTCGGTTAATATTCTACATAATGTACGTTAGGTACAAGGTTGGCATTGTGGTTGTGCTTTTCATACCTATTTGCCACTGCACAACCGAGCGACACCATGGCTGGCACGGTTTAGTAGGCTGCAGGTTGTTTATCCACTGCAAAAGCGGATCCATGCCATGGACGGTCAATGCTTTGAACAAGGCTAGGCACGTGCAGATGACGCTGTGGTGCCACGTCCCCGCGGTGTACTGACTGCCGTCACACAATTAACGTGTCGCTAGCCCCGCCCCTGGCCCTGCTCGGCCCCCGGATATATTTGGATGCCTTGTGGGGCCAGCATACTACGGTTTGGTTCTGGTTCGACACGGCAAAAAGCCAGTGGGTGACCACAGACACTTCGAGAGATCTGCACTGTCTGGGTTCCAATGTACCAGTGGAAAAGGGATACCGGTGACGATTGGCCACGTATGTGCATATGCATGTTGAACTTCTTCCGTACCATACGTAGACAACCGTGCTAATCGTCGGTGTGCTTGTGCAGGGCCATTTTGTGCGCTCTCTGGGCGAATGTGGGGATAAGGAGACGGAGACGGAGGTGCTGCTGCTGGAGCACGACGTGCCACACCAGCCCTTCAGCCAGGCCGTACTTGCATGCCTGCCCCCTCCCACGTTCAGCATCACAGCAGAGGTACGCATGAGACGTGTGACGATATGTCAATTCATCGATTGAGTTCAATTCTTACGCCTGCGGTGTGTTGGTGTGTTCGGTCGTGCATGTGAGAATCCTTTACTTCAATGTTCTTTATTACAAGGCCCACGGGCCACTGGTGGCCCCTGGGTGGCCTTTGGTGTGGCCCATGACGTGTGGCCCCCGAAGTGTAGGCCCCCGACAATAGACAAATGCGAAAACACCCCCCATCATCATAATCGTGCTGTCAAACCGCAATAGTTTCAAGATGTTTGGCCTGCGTAGAATACCTTCTAGAGGACCTCTCTGGAGCTCTCCCTCCAGTCGAGGTCCTTCCGTTGCACTGTCATGAACGAGAAGCCACGGGGCTCTACGCCTTTACCGCAGACCGTATATAGAAAAGCCGTCGACCTGAAAGAAAGTCGATGGCTCGGACACATCATCGTAAGAAGAGAGGAAATTCACATCGGAGGAATGAAGGCGATGGACTTATGGAAGCACCAGGGCGGAGACCCGAGAGGCAGGCCTCGAGAGATGCGGATCAAAGTGGTGAGCCAGGATATGGAGGACTTTGCAGTAGCCGTGGAGATGGTCCAGTACATAAATGAATGGAGCAAGGGGACTACAGACTTTTTTCCTATAACGCTGTACTTGCGTTCCTGAAGAACACCGAATTGTGGAAAAATTGCATAATAAATAATATAGGGTAAAGCACAGTCCGCGATAACACGTGAGATGCGTACGCAGGCTTAACAAAGACTTCGGGTACGTGAGTAGCATCTAGAAGCATCCAGAAACATCCCGCCTTGTGTGATGCTACACCGAGGCAACCGTACAACCGCTTATTCTGCCTCGCACAACGCAGTTCTGTTCACTCGATCGCCTTTTATCCAATTCGCATCCATGTTATGAAAAAATGTGTTCCCTAATGCATTCATCGCATTATATCTAATTCACGATATGAAAACACGCAGAGTTATAGGAGAACGGACTGTACTTTCAGAATATTCAGTCGCCTATTGAGAAGATAGAACGCCATTAGAATGAAGTTGGTTTACCCATGTATGGCTCACCCTGTGTTTTGTTTGTTGTAAGGCAGCGTTTTGGTGAACCTGGTGCTGTGTGTGTCCCGTACAAGGACCAGGCTGGCAGGGAGGACCTTCGTGCGTTGTCCATCTGCAGTGTGGATCCTCCAGGCTGCACAGACATCGACGATGCCCTACACTGCAAATCGCTCGACAATGGGAACACCGAGGTATTCATTTGGTGGTGGTAATCGTGGTCACGGTCGCGGTAATTCGTGCCTATTCCTTTCATGGTTTTGTCAATGCTAGCGGAGGTTACAAGGGGAGTTTAAGTGGCACAATGATAAGTGCACTGCACATTCATCCTGTCAAGCTGGTTTAGTTCCAGTCATGGCTAACACCGGTACAGAGTGATATCTAAAAAAAACTGCCCAAGTTCTCCCCTTCACCTCCTGCATTGACCATCGTAACAAAGCAAGGTCAAATGACAATCGCAACCCATTACGGCATGGAGAAGCCCTCATCCTGCAGTGGATTGACAAAGGGGTGGACAATATTCCTGTTATTAAGTTTCCAAACATTGTTGCCTTAGTGCCCGTATTCTTGGTCTCTGCTCGGCTCAGGACTGACTTCAACATGGCTTGGTTCTGGCTTGATCTGCTCCGTTGCCTCCAAAGAAGTATGAGTGGCTCAGCTGTGCCTTGGCTCAGGCTCAGCTCACGGAAATTCTGAGCGTGGCTGGGAGCATGCAGAGATATACGTGGAGGCACAAGGGACACGGAGGCTCAGGGCTGGAACCATGCTTAGAGGCAGCTTGGGTTTTAAGCGTTGCTCTGATGTGGCTTATTGAGAATTAGAATCAGAATATTTATACTGGAGGAATCCAATGAGCTATAAAGATATTTTTCACATGTCCAGTAGAGGCGGGTAAGAACGTTACAACAGCAAACAGTACAAAAACATAATAGTAGTGCAAAGTACAAGAAAGATCAACAAATAACCCAAACACAAACAAATACAACTAAACCATCCCCATCTTACCAGGAAAAGCCCACTGAGGTATTGATTTATTTTTGATTAGTGACCTGGCCACAACTGAATAGCTCAACAAAGTGGCCCATCATTTGGACATTTATAGCAGCCAAAATAATAGAAATAATCTCAATGCATGTTGCGCGAGAGCCAAGCCTGAGCCAAGCCATGGCTAAGACCCCACTGGCCTAAGTGTCCACGTCACTGGCCGAATGCCTGGTTCACAATGAATGCACCAGGTAGTAATGGGTGTGCATTTCATTTCACATTATTGTGCTTTGGTTGGAGTGGCTATGGTGGAGGTTATGCATGCATGTGGAGTGAGCGACTTCCGCCAGACGTCTAGTAGAAGGCGTCTTATTTATTAAAAGCACACAGGGCGATACACTTCGTAACGCGGCAACACCTAGGCTGTACAAACACGCAGCCCATTTGCGTCCTGCGTAGCTACGCTGGCTGGTTGACGAGCGTAGCGGCGGAGACAGAGCTGCTCTTGCAGAAGAACCAGCCACGTGGTCGGAGACGAAGAGGTGACGACCGTAGCGACGCAACCAGGACCCAGACCCCATGCTAACAGCCCCGAAGTTCTGATTCGGTGCTCTTTATATCTGCCTGGAGTGGCCAAGCTCCACCTCTGGCCACGCCCCCTTTCTAGAACCTTCTAGGCCCTTCGGGATGGTTCCCGGAGCTTCTCGACTGACTCCGCCGTTGACCTTTACCCCAGATACGCCCCTTCATAATAAGGCATTATGTAATGCAGCTATAACCTTAATTACCCTTACAGGCCGGCAGGTATCACCCTGTCATTACACATCCATGCATGTGAGGGTGGTGACGGTGTGTTAATGTGTGTTCTAGGTTGGGGTACACATCGCCGATGTGAGCTATTTTATCCGGCCGGGGAATGCCTTGGATGAGGAGGCATCTCTGCGTGGTACCACAGTTTACCTGTGTGAGAAGGTGAGATGTGGATTTCTTCTTGCCACAATATCAAGTGTTTTACGACCCGACGATTTCATCCTTTCATTCTTAACTTTACGACATGATGTAAAATATTACGATGTAACGATCATCGCGGTACCAGTTTCCCCACAACTTTGTAATTGTATTTGACATTTTCACCACATTTTTTTGCGTGCTTTTCAGTACTTCCCGTATGAATAACGATAACTTAAAAATGAATTAGAATTAAAAAAATGTGCAACAACAATGCTAAATATCTCTCATGATGTTTTAAACGAGGTGATTTTTGTGGATTTCTTATAATATGATGTACCGTGACATCATGAGCGGCAGGCTATCGGCGCAGTGGTAACACTCGTGCCTTGCAGCAAGGAGACGCTGGGTTTGATTACTCAACTCTTGTGCCTTTTTGCTTGCAGCTTTGTTTGTTCTCCCCCCTGTTAGTGAATGGGTTTCCTCTGGATTCATCAGATTTCCTCTAAATTAAACCCATACAATCTTAACTGGCATTCGCGAAAACATCCCCTTGCTGAACAGTTACCTGCAGGTGACTTAATCATGTGTGGGTTTGCTTGCAAAACACTCGTTGAGTTGGTGCATATGTATTTGCCAGATTGTGTTTATTGACAGAGAAGTTGTTGCGTTTATGTGTTTGTGCGCCTGCAGAGGATTGATATGGTGCCAGAGTTATTGAGCTCAAACCTGTGTTCCTTGAGATCCAACGTCGACCGGTGAGATGCACCAACAACTGTGAACTCGCGAGTGTGCACATTGCAACCCATACTCAGCAGCTAACGTGCGTTGTTGCCAGGTGCACATGTAATCCCATGATGCGTGGCACTGTTTAAGTGTCATTGTACAGATCCACACAAGCATGTGTACATGCATAAGCAGCCAAACCAGGATGGCACAATGGTAACACATGTCTCACAGCAAGAATGGCCTAAGATTGATGCCCGACTTGGTTGCCTTTCCATGTAGATTTTGTATGTTCTCCCCCTATTTAGCATGGGTTGACTCCAGGTTATCAGGTTTCCTCTCATCGCTAACATAAACGTGTTATTACTACTATGATCCTTAACCATGGAAAGCCTCACTGAATCTCATAACTTCGGGAGGGTACTGCAAAGCTTTTGCAGTCGAACAATAGTTGCTACATATATATTCCAGTTGAGTAATTTGTAACAACCCAAACCGGTATTTGGCCAAACATCCCGCTGCTGAAAGAATGACTCGACTACCAAAAACTTGGCAAGACCCTCCTGAAAAAGAGTCTCGAGACTTTGCGAGGCTTTCCTGAGTGAACACCCTGCACCACTCCAATGTCGACGACTCTGCCACTCGACGGTGAATGGCGACGGTGCATGTGCTGTGCGCGTGCAGGCTGGCGTTCTCGTGCATATGGGAGATGACTCCAAAGGCTGAGATTGTGAGCACACGTTTTACCAAGAGCATCATCAATTCCAAGGTGATTCCCCCCCCCCCCCCACAGACGTTCAGTTTTTGTAAAACTCTCGTTTGCTTTCACGTGTATTGTATCGGTGCCTTGCTATGTTAGTGCAGTTGAGGTTTCCGGATGGCTGAGAGGTCAGAGCGTTGAGCTTGCACCTCTGAGTTCACAAGTGTAGCGAGA
The DNA here is from genome assembly GCF_048934315.1 of Petromyzon marinus. Lineage (NCBI taxonomy): Eukaryota > Metazoa > Chordata > Hyperoartia > Petromyzontiformes > Petromyzontidae > Petromyzon > Petromyzon marinus. The sequence goes on from NW_027423157.1 coordinate 508,994, forward strand.
TGAAACGGGTTCACAAGTGGTAGTATGTATGTTGAACTTCTTTTGCACCGTACGTAGCCAACTGTGCTAATCGGAGGTGCGAGGTAGGACATGAAAGTAGTGAGTTGATGGTCTCTGTCCAGTCAACAATCACTGCACAAAACACAGGTTTGTTTTTTTAGGTTAGATCGTGTAAATATGTAAATGTGTCATTAAACCCACCCCCACCCGACACAGCCAACTAATAAGGGTTGTCACGTAAACAGAACATGCCAATTCGTCACGAGTACAGCACACCGGTGTGTTGTACCAGTGACGAATTGGCCACGTTCTGTTTATGTGACAACCCTTACTAGTCGGCTGTGTCGGGTGGTGGCGGGTTTAACGACACATTTATGTATTTACACAATCTAACCCAAACAACCTGTATTATGGATGATATTGGTCACGAAAGCCTACGTGTTAAACTCACTGCACGAAAGATCACCAAATTACATTGCACTAAATTTGGTTAAATTCCAGCTTTGAGAATTAAAAAAATATATATCAATTTTACTTTCTTTGGGTGAGCGTAACCCTCAGTGGTCATCGGGAGCCACGTAGACATCTGTTGAGTTCTGGCTTGGGCTTGGATCAGGCGTGGGCATTGTGTAATTGCGAGGACCCCATGGTTCACCCGTGGTGTGTTCATCGTATCCCCGCAGGCGTCTCTGACGTACGCAGAGGCTCAGCTAATGATGGACGACGCTGGGCGTAAGGATCCGGTCACCAGCAGCTTGCGTGGCCTCAACTCCCTGGCCAAGATCCTCAAGCAGAGGCGCATTCAAAACGGGTAACTCATTGTCAAGATCCTCATCCCCTCCACCGCCACTGGAGCGATGAGCCGTATTAATGTGTGCACCGCATTTAGTCGATCGGCAGGTCGCCTGTGGCGCGGTAAAGTGTGGTTACTCCCGTGTCTTCTAAGACATCCGGCCAGCGTGGAAGAGTAGGCTAAAATACATTGAGAGGGACTGTAAAAGGGTGTATCCCTAGAGGGGCCGCCTCTTATGGGAGCCCCCTTCTTCCAGCAGTGGCTTGAGCAAGCAATTGCAAGGCTACACCTGTTGCTTTTTTGACCCCATGATGCATGAGGCTTGGGTGAATATCATGCACAAACAAGTGTTACAGGATTCATACTCTGGTTTTTTTTCGGTAAAGTCACGTAGGTAAAACTATAAAATAAAATAACAACTAAATTAAATCACGACGTTTCGGGCGCAACACAAGCGTCCTTCTTCAGGTGGGACAACCACAGCCAGAAACAATTGCTGAAGTGGGCAAAAAAGGGCTGTTGTAACAAGAGGCTATATAGGTAAGAGAGTGGGGGGGAGCAAGGGGGGAGAGATAGAGATGGGGGGTGTGGGGTAGGGGAAGTGGGGTGCTGCTAGAGGGATTAAAGGGGCGAGCACGGCAAAATGCCGGGGGGGGGGAAGTGAGTGGGGCTTGGAGTGGGAGGCTGAAGAAGCTGGAGATGCGGAAATGAAGGCAACAATAAAGAAGTTAAGGTTTTACCTGGTTAATAACATCCTTCTAGATTGGAGTGTTACAGGCTGCTGCGGGGCTACATTGTGGGCAATAGAGGACAATGCAGTGACATAAATTGTTTTACTCTTCTTAATGCTCCCATGTCTGTGCTCCCCCACCTTTGCCAACGCGTACTGACCACCACGGTTAAGTACGGTAAAACCACCCCACGACCCGTATGACATGGGGCGGCCCTCATCCAGCAGTGGATTGACTTAACGAGCTGTGCATGTTCAACTCAAATATCTGAGTTTGTGAAGTGTCTTATATTAAGATTCTGTGTTGTTTTGGCTGGACATGATAATCGCTCATGTCCCTTCTCCACCCGTAGGGCATTGACTCTGGCATCCCCTGAGGTCCGATTCCACATGGACAGCGAAACCCACGACCCGATCGACCTGCAGACCAAGGAACTCAAGTGAGTCTCGTTAACAAGACACCTCCCATGACTGCGATCCGACTGTTGTGCAGATCTCTCTATCAGAATCAAAATATATATTTCTACTGGAAGAATCCGATGAGCTATAAAGCTCTTTTTTCACAGATGTCCAGTTGGGGCAGGTCACAACGTTACAACAACAAACAATACAAGCACACGTTAGGATTGCAAAGTATTGGAAAGGTAAACAAATAACTTAACCAAATATACAAATAAAACTAAACTATTTTTATCTTACCAAGTAAAACCCTGACCACAAATGATAGCTGAACAAAGTGGCTTATCACGTGGGAAATTTATTATCAGCAAAATAATCTAAGATAAAGAATCTTGACCCTTGTGGTTGATGTGTTGTGGTGGCGGAAACTGGTGCGTGTACACAGGGAGACCAACTCGATGGTGGAGGAGTTCATGTTGCTCGCCAACATCTCCGTGGCGGAGCGCATCGTAGGCGAATTCCCCGAGTGTGCGCTGCTCCGACGCCACCCGGCGCCTCCGCCTTCCAACTACGACATCTTGGTGAAGGCGGCGAAATCAAAGGTAGAGTTAGAACCCCTTTTAACGACCACCCTTGTTAACTAATCGCTTAACAACGGGCCTCCATAGAGCTCAATGTGTAGGCTTAACCGACCATTTCCCTGTTAACGACGGGCTCTTGTAGGTACAGTAAATATGAATTAATGCAACGTAGAAGGAAAACAATAAAATAAATATAAAACAATAAAATTATCACGACGTTTCGACTGCAACACAAGCAATCATCATCAGGTGTGAAAACCACAACAAGAAAATTTGAAAAAAGTGGCAGTTATTTTTAACGTTAGCACCACGGAGAGAGATTTGACAGTTTGTTCAGATGGACGAGTCCAACTATGTTCGGAAAAGAGGAGGGGGGAGACAAAAAATAATGGATGCGTTCTGACAGCCACCTTAAGCGTGATCAATCAATTAAGACCCGAAATGGCTTATCAAATCTCTCTCCGTGGTGCTAACGTTAAAATAACCGCCACTTTTTTCCAATTTTCTTGTTGTGGTTTTCACACCTGATGATGATTGCTTGTGTTGCAGTCGAAACGTCGTGAGAATTTTATTGTTGTATATTTTTATTATTTTATTGTTTCCCTTCTACGTGAATTTACCGAAAGAACCAAGAATATGAATCCCTGCAGTCACGAAAGTTTTAAATCAAAATGAATTCATGCATTTATTAACAGTGTTTATTTTAATATGATGTGTTTATAATGTTAGTATCTTTATGTATTAATATCCATTGTTTAAATATTATAAAGTACGTTTTTTGGGTGAACAAGGGAAACTTTCGATGCTATCGGAACGAATTAAGCTTTTAACACGTATTTCCTATACTCGCTTAATGACCAAATCCTTTAATGCTCGTGTTCGTGGAACCAATTACCGTCTTTAAGAGGGGTTCTACTGTCTCTAGATTGCTGTTAACCTTCCTTCAATATCATCCTCCTCGCAAGGAATTCAGAGGTCGTCGGGTGGCTCAAATTTTTGTTTGAGGTCTTTTGGTTTAACCGGGTGAGAACTCAAGAGAACATAATAGTCTCATTTGCAAGGGTCACCTGGGTCACCCTATGACCCAGAGATTACAGCTGGGACCCTGGCTTCAAAATCCAGCAGCCACATTGAACATACTGTGTTATCAAGTGTAGGGAGTTGAAGGACTCGGCTCGTTTCCCAGCTACTCCACAGAAATAAGCAACAAAAAACCATCACGATAAATGTAGTACTGTATTTAATTTTAGATAAATTCCAGCACTGAAATGTTGAAATATCAGGTCGACTTATTGTGATGAACATTATGCTCAAAATGGGTGGGAATGTGCTACCCCCTACTGTGAAGCAGAGGTGTCTTGAAACGATGTCAGTATTGGCCTGAGCGAGCAATTGCAGGGCTGCACCTTTTACCCTCATCTTGAGATGTAGCCGTATAGTTTCCACTCGCCCTTAGAGGCAGAACAACTCAAAAGGTGTGACGAACCACAGACAACGCTGGAAGGCAGCCAGGCACTGTGCCAGATGTAGATTAATCCACTTGCTGTACTGCCTTCTCCTGGCAAGCCAGGTTATGGAAACCTGAATGCCCACAGGAAGTGCGCTGAATAACGTTTTATTTCCAATACACCACAACCCTTGCTGCTTCCCCAGCACTGAACTACAAGCCACGTGTGGGATAGTCACCTCACAAACGCCGGTGTGCCCGATTTTTTTGCGCAGAACATCGAGATCCAGGTGGATTCAGCTAAGGCGTTGGCCGAGTCCCTGGACCGGGCGGCGGTGCCGGGAGCGCCACCATACCTCAACACTCTGCTGCGCATCCTGGCCACGCGCTGCATGATGCAGGCCATCTACTTCTGCTCCGGCATGGAGCCCGACACCCACCACTACGGGCTCGCCACCGCCATCTACACCCACTTCACGTCGCCCATTCGACGGTGACGTGCTCTGGCGTCAGGCACACGCGTGAAATCGACCTTCGCGATTATTGAGGGGACTATGTTGTTGTCTTGGTGTGGTCTGGGACTGTGCTTCCTTTCCCAAGTTTAGGAATTTATTCATTAATTGATGTACTTATGCAATGTTAATTTGTCATTATGGCACACCTCCGATTAGCACGATTGGCTACGTACTTGTATATCTTTTTTCTATTATTTACTTTTAGTGATTTGTTTACCTTTCCTATTCTTAGCACTCCTATCATCTACCAACTGGACATCTGTCAAAAAGAGCTTTTATCACGAATCGGATTTCTCCAGGATAAAGATTCAGATTTTGACTTATTTTTCTAAAAGGTCCTATAAACGGGAAGTTTGGCCAATTCCTTAAATGGTTGTTTGGCTTGTGTTGGAGAAAAACTAGAGGATCGGGAGAACACCAACGCCTACAAGGACGGTGACAGTGTTCCACGTGCAGAATCAAGAATCCATTGCCGTGTTGTAGCGGCGGCCAAAAGTGAATTGCAATTCTGCCATGGATCGCTAACGATTTTGTTGTGGATCTTAAATAAGAACACAGATATGAGCAGGCAGCAATTTGCATTACATCTGATGACAAATTAAAAATCCTCAACAAAGAATTAAATTCATACATTAACAAAGATAATTTCCACCAGCAGATGGTGCTAGAACGTGGTATGTCCAGAGTACAGTATTATATCACAGCGTTAAATCCATCTGAGTCATTGTTTGCGTAGCTTTCTGGTGGATCGTGAAACCCGCTGAGATCCACCAGAATGAATCGCGGTGCTTGGTGGATTAATACCGCTGCTCCGTTGGCATCTCGTGGCCATACCGCAGCCTGTATCTACTGTAAATTTAATCTTCATATTAAATAGAGGCTACAACAAATGTGAATATTGTTGTTGTCTCCCTGTACAGTTACAGATACTCGGATGTGATTGTGCACCGGCTGCTGACCGTGTGCGTGGGCGCCGACCCCACGTACCCGGCGCTCACCGACAAGCAGAAGCAGCAGCAGCTCTGCAACAATCTCAACTACCGCCACAAGATGGCGCAGTACGCCCAACGCTCGTCTGTAGCTTTCCACACGCAGGTGGGAGGCGGAAGTGTCGGCCACGTGGAGCTTGCACGGCTTGTGCTTAGGCACCTGATAATGTGTCCATTCGTCTCTTGAAAACCATTTTTAAGGTCACGAAAGCAGGCATCGTATTGTGCGTGTAGTAAGAATCAATTGTTTTCTATTCGCACGCTTACGTGTGGTGGTGCCGTGGCTGTACTGGTTGGCTACACTTGACATTGCTTTTCAGCATTCTTCTGTGTTTGCTGAAAAACCTAGTCACTTGGCACATTTGCCCATGATGTGACAACTTTATTTGATTGGCTCTGTCAGGTGATGGAGGATTATAGTCAATACAATTGACATTGTACCTTCACGATTGAACTCAAACTAATCCCCATGACATGATGCCAATAGCACAACTGGAATAAATTAGCGGGGGGATGCAGAAAAATACCTTAAATTTTGTTAAGTAATTATGGGCTTGGTAAGTGATGCGCGTGTGTCTGCTCTTGGCCACGTAGCGGTGATTAACGGCTGCTGTTGTTGTGGTCTCAGTTGTTCTTCAAGAGCAAGGGAGTGGTGAGCGAAGAGGGCTTCGTGCTGTTTGTGCGCAAGAACGCCGTGGTGGTGCTCATTCCCAAGTACGGCTTGGAGGGGACGGTTTTCTTTGACTCCAAAGATCTCAAGCTCAACGTTACCTTCGACGAGGAGGTAGGGCATGTGTTCACTTAACCGGGAGGCATTGGCATTTCCCGAACGGCTGAATTCTGCATTTAAACTCAGGACTGGCTTAATGCACTGGGACCCAAGCCCCCTGACCATCTCTGTACGATTAGGTTTCTATCAGACACACAGACACTTGGTTTAAGGTGGAAGAACGCAGTGAAATACGAAGCTCCGTTTTTTTGCCATTTGGCAGTGTGGACTATTACAGAGGAAGTTACACCGGTGGATACATTAGAGTCGGATGGCTCACAGGGCTATACCAAAATAAACTGAAACTGAATTAAATGATGTAAATGCGTTTCAAATATAAAACGGTCACAATTAAATGTGCTTTGGAAATAACTGCCATGACGGAGCCCGTATTGTCACGGAGAGGACATCACATTAAAAATACTGTAAAATCCCTCAGATCCGGAAGAATTATAGAGAAAATTTAATGCTTTCTGTAAACAATGAGAAACTCGAAGGGCAGAAAAGTACTTGTAGAATAAAAACAAATGAGGGAAATAGTAGTTGATGCAAAAAATGATCTCTAGATGGCAAAAAGCACATTTGTGACCAGTGGATCTGGTCCTTTCCAGCATGCCTTGTATGCCGCATTACATTGTCACTCTGCGTGGATAATGCACACAGCCTAATTTGGACCAGAAGCTCAAAAGGGTCAACATTTGCAGCCATATTTTAGGTATGTTCTTAACTGCAATTGTACACTCCACATAACCTAAGGGGGGTTGCATCTACTCCTTAATGATGGCCAAATAAGGCTTTAAAATTCCTTGGCTGGCCCGCACATCACGATCCCTCGGTTGGTTTGGTCATTGCAGCCATCGGCTTCTCATGCCTGGTTTTCAGCTCGCGGTGTTGTACGTTTGTGCCATTTGTGTGTCCGCTGTCACAGATTCCAGGCTACAACCCTGTGGAGTCCACCCCATGGGGCTCGCCTTCTCCCCGGCCTAAGAAACCCAGACAGCACTAGTGTATCGTGGATGCGGTGTCAACAAGATGTCGGAGGAGGTGCATGAGTGGGCACACACTCTGGGTTTTACATCTGCAGAGTTAATTAAGTGTACATTTTGCTCGCAAGCAGAGGTGAACAATTGAAAAAAAAGCAGTGGCGGTTATGAGAAATGCTACCCTGAAGTAACAGACGGTTTGGACTCTGAATTTGCAATCCAGAGGTCACCGGTTCTTCGTTCTCCTGTCGCAGCGGTTCAAATGGTAGCGCAATTTTTTTTTTTATTTAGAATTTTTACCTTGCCAACCAGTACAATCAGCCAATTAAGGTGTATACGCGTCAAGATGTATGAAAGGTTTAGGATATCTTATGCCTCACTTCTTTGCCAGCCAAGACACTGACCCCCTTGTGATGAAGGTGATTTCACAAAAATATGGGTTACTGAATCGGTGGTGTTTATTGACTAACGCAGCAGTGTCCAACCCACAAAGCACTGTGATCCATTCTGGTATATCTCAACATGTTCCGTGATCTACCAGCAATATATGACCAACAGTTACCCGGATGGATTTAACCGACTAATAGAACACTGTAGACATGCCAAGTGCTAGTGCGATCTATTGGTTTAAAATATATATTATTTATCCATTAATTCTTAATCGGGGATTTTGTTTTGCCATCTGCTATAACAAGAATTGCTTTATATTAGAGGTGTTTATTCCTATTTGTCCCGAGATCCACAATCAAAATCTTTTGCGATCATCCACACATGGATCGCGATTCACATATCGGCTACCACTGATCTAACAGTTGAAAACCAGTTTAAGACGTAGGCTTTCGCGACCAATATCCATAACACTGTTTTTTTGGGTTAGATCGCGTAATAAATATTTAAATGTCGGTAAACCCGCCACCACCCGACACAGCCAATTCGAAAGGTTTGTCACATTAACAGAACGTGCCAATTCGTTACTAGTAACATCACACCGGTGTCTTGGAGAGCAAAGCCACAACATTTACAATCTGAGTACAATGTTTCACCAGTAATTACAACCAGCTTCATCAGGCGACAGCCAGATTCGTGGAGAATCCTCGTTCCTTAATGCGCATGCATAATGTGTGTTGATTAACATATAAATAACCCAATCGGCAATGGATACCCATAGTCATATGCATTCATTGATTCCCCTCCCAATTCGCGAAAGAAGTGCTCACAAGTGATGGCTGTCGCCTGATGAAGCTAGTTAGTGCTGGCGAAATGTTGTACTTAGATTGTAAATGGTGTGGCTTTGCTCTCCAACACACTGGTGGACTGTACTAGTAACGAATTGACATGTTCTGTTTATGTGACAAACCTTACTAATTGGCTGTCGGGTGGTGGTGGGTTTAACAACACATTTATATATTTAAACGATCTAACCCATAAAACGTGTATTATAGTTGAAAACCTACAATTGTTCCAGGTTTGGCCTGTCGGAGTGGGCCATTAGGGTGGCCACTCGGAGGGCAAAGCTCTGGGGAATCCGAGCAAGAGCTTCGAAGTATGATTGTGCACGGTGACACCCGCAGGGGTCTCGTGATGGATGGCAAATGGAAGATTTTTTATCGCGAGAGGATTCCCTGCAAGGGATGTTAGGTTACTTATTCTTGTGAGGATGCCATTTACTGTATGAAGGGGCAGCGGTCAGCTGCATAGAACAGAGTATAAAATTCCCCGAGCTGTTGCTGTTTAAATCGTCGGTTTAACGGAGAATTTCACCGCAGGTTTTTTTACACAGCTGCCCCACCCCTCATCGGACTCTGTGCAATTACACAAGGAATGTTTTTGGAAAAAATGTCGGTGTCAGAAAATTTTAAGGTTTAATCGTTTACAAATGCGCATTTCGTTACAGCTTCTCTTGTCCTTTAGACGTGCAAAGATAATTTCTGACAAAATATTGACACGTTTTCAAATTTTTTCGTAAATGGTCGTAACTTTGCTCACGTATATACAGTACTTGGGCAATAATTCTGAGCTCCTGGAGTAATGGTAAAGATTTAAGCGAGTTGATGTCTTTGCGACTTTGTGTAAATGTGTTTAACATTTTTTAGCTGAATCGTATATTTACAAGCATGTACACATGAGTTATACGCGTTTATATACAAAATTAAACCGATTTATTTTCCATGCATCTTCTGTTATTTTGGTTACTTTAAGTTACGTTTTCCACTGCTGGATGAACATCTCGCCACGTGATGTTGGATGTCAGGTTTAGTTTGACCATACTTCACCATGCTGGTCACTGTTGGATGATAATAATGTCCACTTGCAATGCACCACTGCGCAGTATTCACTTGCCTTCGAATCGAGTCCTGCACCGCCGTTTCACATGCAAATTTGATTCTCAATCCTTGGGCCAACTTGCTCCTAATTAGCATGCGATTTGCCACATTTCGATCTCGGAGGTGATTAAACGCGCCGGCTTCCAGGCTTGTTGAGCCGCTCGGAGCCCAATTAACGAAAATTGTTGCCAAAGCAAAAGCGTGAGCTTGAATGTTTGTCCGTGTTCTTTTCAAACCACCAGTCGAACGCCGGCCTCTGTCCACACCGACCGTGCGGAGGCCCTGGCCGTCGGGGAGGCCCTCATGGTGCCTCACAGCAAACGTGGGGCCCGGGTGGGCGCGTCGACGGTTGATCGCGTACAGGCGGTGCAACTCCCACAAATGAAACATCACACCTTGCTGATCTCGTGTCCAGGAGCATAAACGATAATCACGCAAACTCCGGTCATCCTCGCAGCAGCAGCTCTTGGCCATCGAACAAAGACGATCACCGCTTCCTTCCGATATTAGAAGCCACGAGCTATGAACGACTCGGAGGTTCGAGCAACCACAGCCGAGTGGGAAGGCAGCAGCAGCCCAGGCGGTGAGCCAGCTCCAAAATCCCCCAAGCACTGAAGTTCTCGATTTAGTACATTGAAAAACACGACGGTAAGTAAAACGTAAATCGAAACCAATTTTGCCATTCACTTGAGGGGCCTTCCATAAATGACGTCACGCAATTTTTGACCTCTCGTCACTCGGCGTCACAAAAAGTCAGACCCCCCCTCAAATATGACGTCACAAAGCGCTGCCAACCCCCCAAAACCATATTTCCATTTTGAAAATAAAACAATGCTTCAACTATTGTCATTGTAGTGCATGGCGCTGCACTGATGTAGGAGTGTTATAACAATTAGTGTTATAACAATTCTATACTTAAAGTTGCGCATTTTGATGTGACATCACATTTCTCAAACCCCCCCCCCTCCCCCTCGTCACACATCGTCACAAATGTCTGACCCCCCCCCCCCCCCGAGGTGCATGACCGCGTTACCGTGTTCATTCTGTGAAGGGATGAGGAAAAGGAAGAGGGAAAAGCATCCAGCGTCGCCGCACGCAGGCAACGTGTTTATCACACAGTGGTCAAAATATAAAAATACATATATATGTAGTGGGTTCCACGGAACGGAGACTGGAGACGTCTTTAGACGCAACACGGTTTATTTGTAACTATGAACAGAACTCCCCTTAACTCCCACTATCTAGGGAGGTACAGCCTCTGGGCTAGCGTGCCCTCGCACTGATCAAACCTGGCTCTCAGCCCTCTGGCTATCTGTGCCCTAGGGGAGGCTAACTGACCCGACCCAGCCAAGGTGCGGGTCCTGACCACTGGTCCGAGCTCGGCCCGGCCCTTACAAGGACGTCGGGCTCGAGGTCCCAGGGTCCTAGCTAGGGAGGCTACTCTGACCCGACCCAGCCAAGGTGCGGGTCCTGACCATTGGTCCGCGCTCGGCCCCGACCCTTATAAGGATGTCGGGTCCCAGGGTCCTAGCTAGGCTGGTCTTCTGTTCTTCGTCTTCGGAGCACTGCCCCGAGCTGTCCCAGAGGTGCCCCTTTAATACACCTCTCGGGGGCTCTCCGCCCCCGGTACCGCCCCCTCTCTAGAACCTTCCAGGGGGCTCTGGAAGAACCCCCCAACCCCTCACCTGGGGCCTGGCTCTCTCTGTCCTTCCCCAGCTCAGGGTGGCACCCCCTATGGGCTTGTGCCCGCAACTGCAGGTAAGTATACCGACGGTATCGGATGTGCATTTATTACGCTACATCTATGCGAGAGAGGCTGTGGACAAGAGTCTGCTCTGCGGGAAGCAAGCATTGCCATACGAATGAGATGAGCTCGCGTTCGATGCGGGCAGTCTTGAGGACGACCGTCGACAGGCACGCGTGGAGGCACGCCGTGGTCACAGCGCAGCGCCGACTCGTGTAGGTGGTGATGGCCCAGTTGTAGAGAGGAATGCCGGAGCTTCGAGCAGATGTAGCCGAATGTAGGATAGAGCATCTTGAGGAGCGTTGCCCTCGACCCCATCCGGGAGGCCGTATGGTTTACTTGGCACTTCCGTCCCTTAGAGTCCAGTCTGATGTAAGCCTCCTCAGGTTCCAGCAGCCTGGCTTCGTAGGTCTTCATTGCACTGCTCTGCTCGTCTAGCATAGTCTGAAGGGTCATATGTGGCTGCCTCCTGAATCTTCACCCTCCTGCAAACCTTACTCGACATCTCGTTGAGGACCCGAAGAAGGGCAGTATTCTCTTAGTTTTTTTACAAAAGGGCTTGTAAGAGCTCTCGTTCCTCCCACCGGGATCTCTGGTGTCAACTTGAACGGGGGGGGGGGGGGGGGGGGGCGGGGAGACAAAGCTATGGCTTTTTTCCCAGGGGATCTGTCTTCCATGGAGCACAAAGATACAGACGGAAGGTCCCCTTGGCCTAGCCATGAGGTCAGGCTCGAGTTGCTTACTGAGGACCCTACACCTAAGTAGGCTGTGGATCGCCCTAGGAAGCTCCAAAGTAGAAAACCAGCTTTCCAAGGCCCCCTATAAAGTGCCTGAGGCCAGGTAGAAAAATAAGAAAACTATCAAACAGGAAAGCGAGTGGTTATGTTGGGTCGAAAAAGGTAATGTTCTAATGTAGGGGTTGGAGCGGTCATTGCTGCTTACTCGGCCATGACGTCACTGCAACTCGTTTGATTAACACTTTTAAAATACAAAAATCACGACGCGTACTGAACATATTATTCCGAATCGGTTTTACCACCACTACCACCATGACACAGTGGCAAGGCTGGCACATCGCAGTGCAGCTGCTAGGCTGAATCATATGAATAAATATAATCAAATCTAGAAATATCCTTTATGTACCCAGGAGAGCCACATTGAGTCTCGAGACTCATTATTAGCTCCGTGCTGCATTAAGATGTTTGGACAATTTCAAGCATCAGGGTTCGGCACGTAGGAGGAAACCGGAGAAACGCGCAAATGTTGTGAAGCTGGCTTGGTGGTAGAAGTCAGTCCAGAACATTTGGCCCCACACCTATCACTGTAACGAATCAGTGTTCTACGGGGGCATTCTAAGCAAGGACTGATTGTATTAAAATCTACTTTGATCTACGAATCGTAATGTATCAATAATGTTAACGTGTAACATGTCCCACGGTTTTTCTTAATCTGGAAGGAGAGAACAACTGATGATCTGTGTGCTGATGATGTTGGTGATGATCTCGTAATGGCTGTTCACTTCGAGGAGTGGGAGAGTCTGATGGTGAACCTGGATCGTGCCAATAAGAGGTAGGGCCTTACCATTTGCCCTAGCAAATAAATCAAAGCAGTACCTGCCTTGATATTTTGTATGTCTTCAAGGACTCCACCCCCTCAACTCCGCATGATAGGTAGTTGTGGAAAGAGTGGAGGTATTCCCATATCTGGGCAGTTGTTTATGACCAGCTCCGATTTCAGAGCGGAGGTCTTACTCTGAATTAGTTCAGTGGCATATCCTTTTTTTCAGCTGCTTAGCGCTGTATAAAAGTTACATGGCCTATCACTTCATACAAAGCTCTGGTTCTTTTCTGCCAAACTTGTCCTCTCCCTCCCAGCTATAACCTCCCGAAAGCAACATGTGACCTTTGTTTTGGCGTAACAAACACCAGTGAAAGCAAAACAGCGAAAGTGTAATGACTACACGTAATGCAAGAATCTCAGTTGTATTTCTCAACGGGTATTGAATATGAAGTCCCAGGAGTGGTGAAGGTTCATCAGCCTGCAGACCCACAGGTGGCAGCGGTGGATTGGCCTGCAGACGTTGGGGTGGTGGTGGATTGGCCTGCAGACGTTGGGGTGGTGGTGGATTGGCCTGCAGACGCTGGGGTGGCGGCGGTAGATCGGCCTGCAGACGCAGGGGTGTCGGTGGTGGATCGGCCTGCAGACGCAGGGGTGTCGGTGGTGGATCGGCCTACAGATGTAGGGGTAGCGGCGGTCGATCTTCCAGCAGTAGCCGACCAGTGAAGTTCTCGAATAAATTTACGCAATTTGCCGAACCTGGTGGCTTTGGCACAGGCGGTGGTGGTGGTGGATCTCCCAGCAAAAGCTGGGGAGGCAGTGGTGCATCTGCCAGCATGAGCTGGGTTGGGATGACAGCGTTGGATCTCCCGGCAGCAGCCGGGGTGGTGGTGGCGGTGTTGGAGATGCCAGCAGCAGCCGGGGTGGCAGCGCTGAATCTGCCAACATCAAGCGCCATGGCGGTGGGGGTGAATAATATGCCAGAAGCAGTTGGGGTGGGGGTGTCGATGCATCTCCCAACAGCATCCCTGGTGGTGGCGGCGGAACTGCATGTGGCTGCCAGGATGGCGTTGAAGGCAGTGGTGGTGTTGGTGGAGACCGTGGCCGTGGCTTTCTCCAGCTCCTTGAGTTATCGACGCATCATTTCCAACTGCAGATGGCGCTCCACATTCTCCCGTTTGTATACTTGAGTGCAGGGAAATCATCGACAGTTTGGTCAACATTAGCCCCTACACGAGCCTTCTAATCATCGCAACTCTTCAAACTATATCGCTTATATAATGTACATCATTTCAGTCACAACAAAAATTACATATAACACATCGGGGCTGTGAAAATTACGGCTTCGTATTACCAATATCTTGCCTGTCCAGAGAAGCCCATGAACTAACGTTGTACATACAAACTCATAGACTCAGAGGGCCATAGACTGAGTCACAAAGAGCAGTGGATAGGGCCCGGAACGGTGTGGTGGTAGTGAAAATATGAACCCAACTGCGTCCTTTTCAATGGAACCAGGGACCCAAGTGTCATCATAGGCTTTCCCTCGCAATCGAGGATTGCCTTCCAGAGAAAATTTGGATTTTCTGTGGGTCCAAAGATGGCTGAAGAGACCAATCTGGGATCGACAGATTCTGCCGCAACTCTGGCACATGTGTCCAGAAATAGTGGTGGGTGGAACTGCATTAGTAAGTCGGGCTGCAGGCTGTTGTTTCCGCCATTCCCACTTTTTCTGTTTCTGCTGTTAAGTTTTAAAATGTTTGGCTTCTTGAAATAGACTCTGTCTCCATCTGAGGTGATCCTGGGAAAGATACTCCCTTGAGTTAGTGTCGATGGAGCACTTCTTCATGTTGGACTTGAGGACATCCTTGAAGCACTTTCTCTGACGAACTACATTCTCCCACTTTTGGTTAATCAAGTTTGACAGTTTTTCATTGAGGCATTGGCGGAAGAGGTCTTGCTTAATGGAGTGCTATAAAGCTTCAATGTTAATCTTCTGTAGACATCTCTTCCGATGAAGCCGTCATTTGGGAGCCAGTTTTATGAGCATGGTTGAGCAGATGAGTCGATGATCAGTCCAGCCACCAGCAGCTACTAGAACAGCCTGGATGATGCAGACATCTTTGGGATCCTGGGCATGGACAATGACGTAATCGATCAAGTGGCGGTGCTTAGATCACGGATGATGCTATGATGTTTTGTATTTGTTTTTCTGGCGTAACAGGGTGTTAGAATTGACTTTACCCACTCCTTCTTTCCCGATGGTTCCATTACAGAGGTTTATGTTTCTTCCAACTCTGGCATGCATATCACCGAGCAGAATACGTTTGTCTCCCACAGGAACAGTAGAAAGGATCTGATCAAGGTTGACGTAACATTCATAATCGGAGTGAAGAATCAGGGCATATACGCTGATAACAGTAAAATATTGGCTCCCCACCAGTTTGAGACATAGAGTCATGAGGCGCTCACTCATCAAGTTAATTCTTGATGGAGAAACCAACTCTGTGCAGCCGCCGCTGTTCTTCCTGTCTGTCTTTCCAGAAGAGGGTACAGCCAGCTCCTTGTTCCTTGAGCTGCCCCTCCTCTTATCGTAGAGTATCATTGAGGGCAGGTACGTCAGTGTTGTGTCGTCTGAGTTTCTGGGCCACGATTAAGGTGCAGCATTCTGGGCGTTCACTTTTAGTGTTGTCCATGAGGGTCCTGACATTCCAGTTCCCAAAGGTAATTATCTGACTTTTAGTTTTGTTTCCACCACAGTAATGGGGATCCTTCTGAACGTGGTTATCCAGTCGGGAAGGAGTGAGACAGACTATGTTTAGGGCCACTTTCCTAGCTCCTTCCCCACGTGGGGTGAGCAGAGTGGATCATTTGAAAGGACTTCTTAGTCGCAGGAACAGCTGCAGAAACACACTCTTGTTTCTGCTGAGTGTTAGACGACCTTCTTGTAGCTGCCACTAGAAGCTTCCAGACTTCACAATCATGCTCCCGTCGTCACTAGCTGGTCACCAAAAACATTGTATTGAATGGGCCAGAAGATGTTGTTCCTTTAATGAAACACGCCTGTGCATGATTTATTTTATTGTGGAGAAGCTGATAATTGTTTTTTTACCCTGTTATCTGGCAACAAAACTGACACCTTTTTTAACAAGGAGTCATGTTTGCATTGACCACAATACCTGCGGTCGGAGTGCAAACAAAAAACATAACTCTGATAATGTATGCACTGTCCTTGAAATTGATTGGTCCACACCCGAGACAGCTTTCCTTAGAGCCTAGTCTCACATGGTGTTGGACCAGATGACGCCAAAAGCTGTTGTACAGTAGCTTCCACACAGTTCTTGAGAGAATGGGACCATGAATCCAATGGCAAGGAGACCAGTACGATTGGAGATATCGTTCTGCTGCAGTCTTGGTCCGCCTTCACAGCTGTTGAGATGTTAACATCTTCTTCCGCCTGCTCTGCCGTTGAGGACTTGTTAACCCATGGCTGGTGGCAGACATGCTTATTATAATGGCGGCCTATACTCGCAATGTGGCAGCATCGTTAAAGGGTATATGTCGCTTTTCAAGAGGAAAACCATTGGCATGTTCAGTCCTAACCACACCCTGATGGTGCTGTCACTACTTGGTCCACAACTGCTTATCCGCCAGGGTTGCCGCTGCTTATTTTGCAGCTAACGTTCACAGAAGGTCGTTCCACTATCCACCACCTGCGGACGCGCTGGGTCCCTGATATACAATACCCTGGCGTCTACAAACTAAGCCGTGTCTGTGGCAGTAGTTACATTGGGGAAACTAACCGACATGTCTCGGACTGTGTTCATGAGCATAAGGAAGATTTGAAACACGGTAGGACCAACACGGTAGCCTTGGCTGATCATTGTTTTAATGCGGTTGGCTCACACGCCAATTGATTTCTCTAAGACGAAGGTACTTTGTAAGCCCACTGGCTATCAAAAAAATTCGTTCATGAAGCCATCCACATATACAGACACAGTCACAATTTCAACCGAGAGGATGGGTACAAACTCAGCAATCATTGGAAGAACGTCATCAACCAGTTTAAGTCATAACTGGTGTTGTTCTCATCCTGCCACCTTCCGATGTTAGTTTTTATTTTCCCCATAGGTTCGGCTCTCCGATCTTACATTAACAGGTGAAACAAATTTCACACCAACATAGCCCCTTCCGCGTGCTGACCTCGACGTGGCGGCAGCTCTGCGATCTTACATTAACATGCCAATCTCTCACATTAACATAGCCACCTCCGCGCCCTCATCATGGAGGCCGCTCTCTGATCTTACATTAATGTGCTAATTTATCGCATTAACATCACTAGCCACGTCGTTTATGACCCTTGGGCTACATCCATTTTCAACCTTTAAAAGTCTGCCTCAGCAGCTTTCCCCCTCTTTCTTCTTCCTGATGACGATCACTTGTGTTGTGATTAAAACGTCAGAGTTTTTTGTTTATTTTATTTTTATTAATTTGAACCTATCTACGTGACTTTACCGAAAGACCCAAATAATATGAATTCCTGCAGTCACGAAAGCTTTAAGTCAAAATTTATAGTAATGACTCTTCCTCAGATCTAATTAGATGAAATAATTACCAGATGTATTTGCACCATTCCTACAATGCAAGGCTCTCACGAAGGTGATATGTTTTACAGATGGGTAGAGTGTGCCATGGTTTCACATTAAGGGCAATGCTGCTCTGTGGTTTTAACCAATTGGATAATTGGAAAGTATTATTTAAAGTCTGGTAAATTTGGACTGTGGCACTGACGCATATGGCCGGCTCTTTTTTGAATAACAACCACCATTAGTTTAACAAGCCTAACTGATGAAACCCAAATGGAAGCCGGTATAATTATATTGCTTAAAACAAATGCTGCTGGGGAATGTTGGTGGGAAAAGCCATTAGGCTGATGTATTTAAACATCGTATTCTGATTTATGTGGAGACACAAAAAGCGAGTTATGCTTCTACAGTATTTGCTTGTGCAAAGCATGGACAATCATTGCCACAGTGAAAGAATCAGCTCGGTGGCTAGGAGATGTTAACTACCTCACCTGGTATGGAGGAGGCCGAGGGTTTGATCCCGACCCTGATGCCTTTATAAGGAGTACCTTGGATATCGAGGTGGTTAAATTTTTGGAAAGTGCAGCAAAAGCCAAAAGCGTGATATTCAATACTTAAGCTTGACCTAAATAATGAGCTTACATACACGGCAACCAAAAATAGACACATCACAATAGAAATGTGCTGTACTGAATGCCAAATTTACTACTATAATGAGTAAAGAATGTCTGTGTCCTGCACGTGACGTCACTCACGTCGAGCAGGCCCCCTCATTAATACTCATGAATAGACTAATCTCTCACAATACAAAGGCCACTGCCACAGCCATTGACATGCTAATCTCACAATACAAAGGCCACTACCCCAGCCTCTGTGGTTGGACCATCTCTAGCTCCACCCACCTACCTTGATGCACTCATCTCAGGCCTATATAAGACCTTGTCTCAGCAACTTTCGGGTGACGTCACTCCATATGGGGGGGGCGAGGTGCCTCCTCCCCCCTCCTCAGCGTCAACTTAGAAACTCACTACAAAGGCAGAACCCTCACGTCATGCGATCTCCCTAACGCTATTGAGACATCGAAGTAAAAAGGACGTCATGATGAACAAGGGATTATAACCTTTAAATGAAAAAGGTCTGTCACTGCGGCTTTACAAATTGCACACAAATGGATGCAATGAATATCACTTCGCGGTCTGATTTACTGCAATAGATTTACTGCAATACACCCATCCTTGGATGGGCAAAAGGCTAGTAAACAAATAATCCCCTCGCCCGCTCCCCACCACGATATCACACAATGATACAGTACTTGTACAGTATATCCGCTAAAGACCAAAACTAATCCCCAAGATAGGTAAATTGATATACATAGAGCTTGCCGGCGATAGGTCTAAACCACGAACTATGAACTCGTGATATTCAAGGGTCTCCCGTATTTGAAGTTTGCATGTTCTCCCCATGGGCACGTATCCTTTTCTCCAGGTCCTCCGGTTTTTTTCTCCACATCTAAAAACATGCGTTAAGATAATTACTGCTATAAATATTCACATAAGCCACTTCATTGAGCAATCATATGTGGCCAGGCTGCTTCTGGAAAAGAGCTATATATCTCAGTGGGCCTTACCTGGTCAAATAAAAATAGGTCGCTTACAGGAGCTGCATGGATTGCCACATCACAGGGACGCAAGGAATCGCAGCATGGAGAGGGCTTCATCCAGCAGTGGATTGATCCTGGTTTATGTTTTGCAAATAGTAAACTGCAGTGTGCACTTCCAAATGAAGGTGTTTAAAGTGTCTGGTTATCTTCTTTGGTTATTTCGGTAAAGTCACGTAGAATGAGAATAAAATTAATAAAATAAAAATAAGACAATAAAATTCTCACGACGTTTCGGCCACAACACAAGCGGCCTTCTTCAGGTGAAAGAACAGAACTGTCGGGACGATAGTGCTTCAATGAGTGCTGCTGAGATTCGTGGCGTCTTTTAAGCTCGGTGATAGGTGTGAATGACCTAGAAAGCAGGAGAATTTAGCATTGAAATAGCAAGGGATTAGCTTGTGACAAAAAATAGCTGTGTTAAAGTCAAAGTTTACATATCAACAGAGGCATTTAGTATATGGACGCTAAAGGGCCTCCAACTACCCAACTATCATACAGTAAACCAATGTGAGAAAAAACTAAGTCTATATTACATCAGTATAATAATTGTACTTGATATATTCTTCAATAAGCTGAGCTATTAATCACAAAGCAACTGGGTATACACTATACTATATAATGAATACCATATAGTAAAACCAATGAAAACCAAAATATAAAGTACCTCAATGTTATCAATAAACTCTATATACTCTCCAATCAGCTGAGCCACCAACAATAAGTCGTTATATATCACAATGCCATATTGCAAAAAATGGCGTTTTTTCTTCCCATCAACGACCAGCACCACGGACAACGAACGAGCTTCGTTCAGACGGACGACTCAATCCATGCTCGGAAACGGAAGAGGGAGAGAGACAGCCATAATGCGTTGTTATACTCCATGTTATAAACCATACCATTAACCGTGGTGTGAGAGGTATTAAGAGGCAATATCAGCGAAAGAGCTGTGGTCTGACAGTAACTGTAAAATACAATTAATTAAGAACCATTGGAAAGATGTTTTAAACCATTTCGGAACTTCATTAAATTTATTGGCTGGTTGGGGAGGCCATATTAAGTTTGCGAGGTCTGAAACTCCAGGCCAAACATAAATAAACTTCCGTTATCTCCGAAAAAGTAAGATGGATTGATGACCAAGCTGTGGAGGTCTGCCTAAATTTATAAGATGTCCATTGTTTCACAAGAGATAGCATGAATCGGATAAGAAATACACTATTAATTCTTATACACTGGTCCATTCATACAATTAGTATATTAGTGGGCTACATTAGAGAAGATAAAGGGAGGAGAGGAGAAGAGGAGGGCCGGGGTGCCCGGAGCCCAGAGAGTGCCCAGAGGGGCCAGAGAGCCAGGGGCAACCCTGATGTTTATGTTGGCTGGATAGCATGTGCTCCTGTGCATGTGAGGTTGCTCTCAACAGAAGTCGTTCCTTGCACGAGAATGGCTGAAACGTTGAGTAACCACTCAGAGGTATAGTGGTTAAGCAGTGAAGACGGTATAGTGGAAAAACAGTGGAGATTTCTGAAGCAGAGTTTACGATTTGCAGTTGTCAAATAATATTGAGCCGATCCATATGGCAAGTGAAATAAAGAAGACTTAAAGTGTGTTGCTAAAACAATCTTGGAGGAAAGAGGATACATGTGTGCCTCTTGGAGAAGGAAAGGCATTGCTCAAAACTGTGCTGCAAGGTCACGTGCCATGAATCACATGAGTTTAAAAAACGTGACTGTAAACCAACAAGCTTGTGAATAATATTCATGGTGAAGACACCTCTATACTTTGGATACTGCACTTTGTCTTTTCATAAATGTCATGTTGGCACTGGGTTTTGGCTTATTAACCTAAATTCTGAATTCAGCTATTCATGTATTTCTATTACAGTATCACATATTCTTTGGACCAAGTGTCAATTGCCTATTTGATGACTGGTACTCTGATTATTTTTTGCAAATAAGGGACTTGTTTTATTTAAAATGTGTCTGTGTGTGTGGTTGAACAGTGTAACAAATCCATGCGTTACATGTGTAGTGTTGCAGCGCCGACCTGGGCAAGGCCTATGATACAATCAGTAGGCCAGGGCTCTGGATTGTTATTCGTGTTTTCAGAGTTCCTTACCCTCTGCTCACAATGATTAAGGACCTTCACGATGGTGGGCAGGCCCGGATAAAGTTGCGTGCCCGGGAGTCAGAGCAATTTCCTGTTTACAGTGGGGTGTGACAGGGATCTACAGTGAGGGAAAAAAGTATTTGATCCCCTGCTGATTTGTACGTTTGCCCACTGACAAATAAATCATCAGTCTATAATTTTAATGGTAGGTTTATTTGAACAGTGAGAGACAGAATAACAACAACAAAATCCAGAAAAACGCATGTCAAAAATGTTATAAATTGATTTGCATTTTAATGAGGGAAGTAAGTATTCGACCCCCTCTCAATAAGAAAGATTTCTGGCTCCCAGATGTATTTTATACAGGTAATGAGCTGAGATTTTGAGCCCACTCTTAAAGGGAGTGCTCCTAATCTCAGCTTGTTACCTGTATAAAAAAACACCTGTCCACAGAAGCAATCAATCAATCAGATTCCAAACTCTCCACCATGGCCAAGACCAAAGAGCTCTCCAAGGATGTCAGGGACAAGATTGTAGACCTACACAAGGCTGGAATGGGCTACAAGACCATTGCCAAGCAGCTTGGTGCGAAGGTGACAACAGTTGGTGTGAGTATTCGCAAATGGAAGAAACACAAAAGAACTGTCAATCTCCCTCGGCCTGGGGCTCCATGCAAGATCTCACCTCGTGGAGTTGCAATGATCATGAGAACGGTGAGGAATCAGCCCAGAATTACACGGGAGGACCTTGTCAATGATCTCAAGGCAGCTGGGACCATTGTCACCAAGAAAACAATTGGTAACACACTACGCCGTGAAGGAATGAAATCCTGCAGCGCCCGCAAGGTCCCCCTGCTCAAGAAAGCTCAAATACATGCCCGCCTGAAGTTTGCCAATGAACATCTGAATGATTCAGAGGACAACTGGGTGAAAGTGTTGTGGTCAGATGAGACCAAAATGGAGCTCTTTGGCATCAACTCAACTCACCGTGTTTGGAGGAGGAGGAATGCTGCCTATGACCCCAAGAACACCATCCCCACCGTCAAACATGGAGGTGGAAACATTATGCTTTGGGGGTGTTTTTCTGCCAAAGGGACAGGACAACTTCACCGCATCAAAAGGACGATGGACGGGGCCATGTACCATCAAATCTTGGGTGGTTCTCACCCAGGGCATTGAAAATGGGTCGTGGATGGGTATTCCAGCATGACAATGACCCAAAACACACGGCCCAGGCAACAAGGGAGTGGCTCAAGAAGAAGCACATTAAGGTCCTGGAGTGGCCTAGCCAGTCTCCAGACCTTAATCCCATAGAAAATCTGTCGAGGGAGCTGAAGGTTCGAGTTGCCAAACGTCAGCCTCGAAACCTTCATGACTTGGAGAAGATCTGCAAAGAGGAGTGGGACAAAATCCCTCCTGAGATGTGTGCAAACCTGGTGGTCCAACTACATGAAACGTCTGACCTCTGTGATTGCCAACAAGGCTTTTGCCACCAAGTACTAAGTCATGTTTTGCAGAGGGGTCAAATACTTATTTCCCTGATTAAAATGCAACTCAATTTATAACATTTTTTACATGCGTTTTTCTGGATTTTGTTGTTATTCTGTCTCTCACTGTTCAAATAAACCTACCATTAAAATTATAGACTGATAATTTCTTCGTCAGTGGGCAAACGTACAAAATCAGCAGGGGATCAAATACTTTTTTCCCTCACTGTGTGTGAGGAGTCTGTGGGTCGCAACATCATGTACGGCTGGAAGTAGGACATTCCAGACTAAGAGGGTTCATGATGGCAATGTCAACTGCACTGAACCAGCCAGCAAAACTCACCGCCAATGACACATATCACATAATTCACTCTTAAGCAATTGTTCAATCAATTAATTGAATCACTACAATTAAAACCAAATAATCTCCCAGAACAAACACTTCGCACTCTCCTCCGTCAGCCACCTGCCTCGACAATAGAAACGCATCAGTCCAGCAGTGGATAAAACCTGGCGTGGGAGGTATGGGGGGCGGCGGCTTACACTTGCGGTGGACAGCAGGGGGGTGGCTGGATGCAGTAGCCATCGCAGATCAAGCAGAAGAACTTGTCATCGACTGCCATGCGCCAGGGTAATGGGCCTCTCCTACATCCACACAAATCACACTGAGCAGCACACACGTCACACCGAAGAGCACGCACGTCACACACCGAGGAGCACGCACATCACACACCGAGCAGGTTGCACAGGTCTCCTTTATCAAGACAAACGTGGAGCAGATTACAACTACAACTCTTCTACGCCTGTCACAATGCGTCCCCTCTCCCCACCCCCAGTTTATGGGGGGCCGCGGGCCTCACTCCCCCCTTCGCGTCAGCCCCCCCTAATAAATGGTCCGGTTGCATTGTGAATGCACCACTCGAATGACGTGCAGTCCCGTGGCGTACTGTAACGGGCTCGTGATTTACTCAATAAAATTCAACGTAAAAAATAAAAACGATCCCAAGACATTATTTAAAATAAAGTATGGCCATCGTGTGTCAGCATCACAGGCTAAAATTGTCATGTAAAAAAAAACTTCACTGCGAAACACTCAATTGGGATTGCTCGCAGCAGACAGCACTTGACCTGCTTGCAGGTTAGGTGCTGAATAACCGTGTGTCACACAGAGAACAGTTGCCACTTAGGGTGCCCTTTTCAAATGCTTGAGATGAGATGTGATTATCGCGTGTAAATGTGCACACTAAAATAAAAAAATCATAATTATAAGCGAACTATTATCGTTTCAGGTGGCAGGGTTGTGCAGCGGTGATCTTTGACCCTCGCAACAAGAAGGGCCTTCTTCTTTGGTTCTGTCGGTAAAGTCACGTAGAATGAGAATAAAACAATAAATTAATAAAATAAAATAACACAATAAAATTCTCACGACGTTTCGGCCACAACACAAGTGGCCTTCATCAGGTGAAGGGACGAGACTGTCTGGAGGACAGCGCTGGAGCGAACACAGCCAAGCTCAGACCGCGACCTTTAAGCTGTGTGATTAGAAACAGAGCGCCTTGACAAAGGAATAAGCATAAAAAGTTAGCATTTAATTGGCGGACTTAGCATGATGAACGGTGTAGAGGGGGTGAACATGTGCGGACAGGCGAGGGGGGGAGGGGTAGTTTACATATTGATGGTGTGAAAAGGGAATTTAAGCTGCTGCGAAAGTTTGGGATACCATCACTTGAAAAATATACTGTACCATTGAAAATTAGTTTAATGTTTGGTTCCGATAATTTAGCATTGAAATAGCTGCGTGATTAGCTTGTGACTGGTCACAGAGATGACTATGTTAAAGTCAAAGCCTACACATCCACAGAGGCACCTAGTACAAATCAAACAGGATAATTTAGCATTGAAATAACTGAGGGATTAGCTTGTGACTGGTCATAGAAATAGCTATGTTAAAGTCAAAGCCTACACATCTACAGAGGCACCTAGTACATGGACGCCAAAGGGGGCTGCATCCAATCGACTATCATATAGTAAACCAATGTGAAAAAAACCTAAGTCTAAATTACGTCAATATAATAAATGTACTCAATATATTCTTCAATTAGCTGAGCTATTAACAGTAACTGGATATACACTACACTATATAATGAATACCATATAGTAAACCAATAAAAAACTAAAATATAAACTACCTCAATGTTATCAATAAACTCTATATATTCTCCAATCAGCTAAGCTACCAACAATAAGTCGTTATATGTCACAATGCTATATGGCGAAAAAATGGGTGGATTCTTACCCTCAACTTTAGCACCACGGATAGCTACGAGCCCCGTTCAGACGGACGAGTTCATCCATGGTCGGAACGGCGGAGGGGGAGAGAGACAGCTGCGACGCGCTGTTATACTCCATGATACAAACCATACCATTAACCGTGGTGTGAGAGGTATTAAGAGTCAATGCCAGCGAAAGAGCTGTGGTCTGAAGCTCATCGTAAAATACAATTAATTAAGAACCTAAATGGTTTAAAACATCTTTCCAATGGTTACTAAGCCAGAATCCATCTTCTCGGTTGAAATTGGCTCTGTGCTTGTATATGTGAATGGCCTCATGAACGAATCTCTCATGGTAGCCGGTTGGTTTGCAAAGAACCTCCGTCTTGGAGAAGTCAATGTCATGTGAGCCCACTGAATAATAACAGTGAGCTACCACGGCAGAGGATTTCGTTCTACCGTGTTTCAAGTCTGCTTTATGTTCGCGGATGAGGTCCGAGCTATGTCGTTTGGTTTCTCAAATGTAGCTACTACCACAGAGGCACTTTAGTTTGTAAACGCCCGTGTACTGTATGTCTGGAACAGCATCAAGAAGGGCCTTGGTTAATCATCTGACTGGCACTTTGCGGAGTTTTCTACGATCTCCCTTATGTTCTGTATGGGTTATCCAGTTTGCTGACATAGCTTGAAAACACACAATCACAATGTAACTGGGTATTGGCCAAGTATCCCAATGCTTAAGTTACCTGCAAATGACTTCATTGGATGACACTTGGCAGCAGAGGCGGATGATGGCATTGCTGGGGCCCTATGCCATTGTCAAGCTTAAGAGGCCCCATCTATGAATGCCTGTATATTTTTGTCATCAGAATGAAAATAACTGCTTTGGAGAGTCTTTTTTTCTCACCGATCTTTATTTTTTAAACAATCATGTTAAAACTCAACCCTCGTGTCCATTTCTTGTTTCGTATTTAGAGCCCCCCACCCCCCCCCAGTGTGAGCTCGACTGTGATGGATCACACGTATAATTGTGCACTCATATTTTCTCTGGGTAGCCAGGATAATTTATTATTTAAGTGAATGCAATGGTGATCAGGGGATTGGACCCAGAGCCCCACGTACACAGTAGAGTACAAGGGAACGCCCACAGAACAGATTTGAACTGACCTCCGGATTGAGAAATTGAACTGTGTTGTGACGTGGAGGGTGTTTCTGAACGCTATTGTGACCGACCCGTCCCGACGGGAGGAGAGAGGACAGGGTGGACCGGCTGCATGAGCTTACTCTCCGGCACTGCACAGCACAACATCGCCTCCCTACTGCAAAAAACTCGGCAGGACCCTCCTGAAAATAAAAGTCTTCGGAATCAGTGAGGCCTGACCTTGGGAGGACAGGCGAAGTCTTGGTCGTCACAAGCGAACATTTGTTTCTCCACATTAATTTGTATCCCCGGGTTACCATCAGGGCTGGGCGCTGCAAGCTTAGCTTCTGAGATCTGATGAGACTGGTAGAAGTTTTTTAAAAGGTAATTTCGGCGTCTGGAGCCCAAGCATGCAACAACTTTATGCAACTTCATGGTTCTTTCGGTAAAGTCACATAGAATGGAAATAAAATAATAAAAATAAAACATAATATAAAATAAAATTCTCACGATGTTTCGGCCACAACACAAGTAGCCTTCTTCAGGTGAAGGAACAGAACTGTCGGGACGACAGCGCTTCAATAACTGCTGCTAAAATTCGCAGCGTCTTTTAAGCTAGGTGGGAGAGGTAAAGCGCCTTGACAAAGGAGTTTACATATTAAACAGGATAATTTAGCATTGAAATTGCTGTGTTAAAGTGTTGGATCAGCAGGGTGTTAAAGTGAGAAATTAGCATGTAACTGGGAGATTAGCATGATGTTAATGTGAGGGATTAGCATGTGACTGGTCACGGAAATAGCTATGTTAAAGTCAAAGTTTACATCTCAACAGAGGCATTTAGTATATGGACGCTAAAGGACTGCAACTACCCAACTATTATACAATAAAACCGATGTGAAAAAAAACTAAGTATAAACTACATCAATATAATAAATGTACTCAATATATTCTTCAATAAGTTGAGCTATAAACATAAAGTAACTGGGTATACACTACACTATAAAATGAATACCATATAGTAAACGAATTAATAAAACTAAAATATAAACTACATCAATGTTCTCAATAAACTCTATATACTCTCCAGTCAGCTGAGCTACTAACAATAAGTCGTTATACATTACAATGCCATATGGCGAAAAAATGGGTGGCGGTTTTTTCCTTCTTTCCAACGTTAGCACCACGGAGAGCGACGAGCCTCGTTCAGACGGACGAGTCCTTCCATGCTCGGAACGGAGGAGGGGGGAGAAACAGCCACGATGCGCTGCTCTGTCCTGTGTTGCGTTACAGCCATGCCATAAACTAGACTACTATACATTGTAATGTTATACCTTCCAATCTAAACTACATTGTATAATATCGTATACACAGCCCAATGTAAGCTCGAACATTATGCAGTATATTAATATGTCTCCAACTAAACTTTTTCCTACATTACACGACTATACACCGTAATATACACTACCATAGACAAACTCACCCTTGAATTATACAATGCGTTGCTTTACACTACCCTATACTTTAGACTGTAAAATGTTAGACTTGTAATATTACACTATGTATTATTCTACCAACCCTACTGTATACCACACTGCTGTATATTCACTATACAATTACGATACTATATATTGCCTTATGAATTATGTTAAACATTGCAATGTTAAACTATTTATTATTATATAACATGCTTAAACCATACCATTGACCGTCGTGTGAAAGCTATTAAGAGGCAGTGCCAGCGAATGGACTGCGGTCTGAAAGTCACCATAAAATACAATCAATTAAGAACCGAAATGGTTTATAATGTCTTTCCAATGGTTACTAAGCCAGAATCCATCTTCTCGGTTGAAATTGTCTCTGTGTTTGTATATGTGGATGGCCTCATGAACGAATCTCTCATGGTAGCCGGATGGCTTGCAGAGAACCTCCAACTTGGAGAAGTCAATGTAATGTGAGCCCACTGAATTATAACAGTGATCTGCCACGGCTGAGGTGTTCGTCCTACCGTGTTTCAAGTCTGCTTTATGTTCACGGATGCGGTCCGAGATATGTCGTTTGTTTTCTCCAATGTAACTGCTACCACAGAGGCAACTTAGTTTGTATTCGCCCGGGTACTGTATGTCTGGAACCACATCTTTTACAAACGTAACCAGATCACGGATTTTATGTACTGTGTTGAATCGGACCTGGATCTTGTGTTTATTCAGGATTTTGGAGATCTGTTTTGTGACCCCCGCAATGTAGGGTAAGGTGATGGTTTTGAATGGCTCCTCAAGAAGATCCTTCTTCATGGCTGGAGTGATGGCTTTGCGGATTGTGTAGTCGGAGTAACCATTAGCCTTGAGAGCTTGGTGTACGTGCTTGAGTTCACTGGCAATGTGTTCCTGGTCGGAAATGCATTGGGCTCTGTGGTATAGAGTCTTGATGAGGGAGTTCTTCTGGGATGGATGGTGGTGGGAATCCGGTTTTAAGTAAGCATCCGTATGGGTAGCTTTCCTGTAGACAGAGTGGCCCATTGAACCATCAGGTCTCCTTTTAATTAGGACATACAAAAAGGGTAGCTTGCCATCTTTTTCGACTTCCATGGTAAATCTGATGGCTGGGTGTATGGAAGTGATGTGGTCGAGGAATTGGTCTAGAGCAGGCCGGCCATGTGGCCAGATGATAAAAGTGTCATCCACGTACCTCTTCCATAACGTCGGGCGTAGAGTGGCAGTCTGGATGGCGTCCGTTTCAAATTTCTTCATGAAAACGTTGGCCTCCGTGGTGCCTCACCACAAACGTGGGGCCCGGTCAGCCACGTCGACTGTCGTGATCGCGTACAGGTGGTGAAACTGCCACACATGAACCATGATACCTTGCTGATCTCGTGTCAAGGAGAATAAACCAGCAGCCCTTCGTTAACAATGGGAATGATCGGTAAGGGAACACATTGGGCTCTACAGAGGCACTCCACTATTATACACCACTACTCTACAGTACACATTGGGCTCTATGGAGACCTGTCGTTAAGGAATTACTCGTTAACATGGGGTGGTCGTTAAGAGGGGTTCTATTGTGTATAACAAGTTTAAATATTTAATAAGTTAATAGAGAGTACTCAACTGAGATGGCGGAGGAGTTTGCTAAACTCACAATACAAAGGCCACTGTCCCAGCCTCTGTGGTTGGACCATCTCTAGCTCCACCCACCTACCTTGATGCACCTATCTCAGGCCTATATAAGACCTTGTCTCAGCAACTTTATCTCTCACCTGAAGACGATTGCTTGTGTTGCGATCGAAACGTCGTGATATTTTTATTATTTTTTTATCTACGTGGCTTTACCAAAAGACCTATAGAATATAATCATGAATAGGTTACGTACTCTACATGGACCCCCCCCCCCCATTATTAATCATGAGCAGGTGACGTCCTCCAAATGGACACCCCCCTCCATTGATAATAATTAGTGGGTGACATCACTCCAGATGGGGGGGGGCGAGGTGCCTCCTCTCCCCTCCTCAGCATCAACTTATAAACTCACTACAAAGGCAGAACCCTCACGTCACGTGATCTCCATAACGCTATTGAGACATCTAAGTAAAAAGGATGCCATGATGAACAAGGGATTATAACCTTTAAATGAAATAGGTCTGTCACCGCGGCCTTACAAATTGCACACAAATGGATGCAATGAATATCACTTCGCGGTCTGCTTTGCGCTTGCAAGTTTCAGATTTACTGCAATACACCCACGCTTGGAAGGGCAAAAGGCTAGTAAACAATTAATCCCCTCGCCCGCTCCCCACCACAATATCACACAATGATATAGTACTTCCTTGTACAGTATACCCACTAAAGACCAAATATAATCCCCATGATAGGTAAATTGATATACATAGAGCTTGCCGGCGATAGGTCTAAATCACGAACTATGAACTCGTGATATTCAAGGGTCTCCCGTATTTGGAGTTTGCATGTTCTCCCCATGGTCACGTATCCTTTTCTCCAGGTCATCCGGTTTTTTTCTCCACATCTAAAAACATGCGTTGAGATGACTGCTAAAAAATTTCACATAATCCACCTCGTTGAGCAATCATATGTGGCCAGGCTGCTTCTGGAAATAAAAATAGGTCGCTTACAGGAGCTGAATGGATTGCCACATCACAGGGATGCGAGGAATCGCAGCATGGAGAGGGCTTCATCCAGCAGTGGATTGATCCTGGTTTGCTTTGCAAATAGGTGCACTTCAGCATGCACTTCCAAATGGTGTCTAAAGTGTCTGTTTAGTCAAGTACACTTTTTTTTACATACGAGAGAAAATAATGTGTGTACTCGTGTGTCACGAAGCACCTCTCTTACTCCCCAAATGCATTAAAATGTTATAAAAAGCCTACTTGAGCAATTTTCAATCCACAGCTGGACGAAGGCCTCTCCACATCATGTCATCCATAGGTGTTTTATAACCATGTATCACCACGCTGCTCAGTGCAGATTAGTGGAGGGAAGGGAGGACACGATATCACTCTCCACTGATGTTAGCCATTGCTTGGAACAGCCACCCCTGGTAATGGCGAATCGGGGCAACTTCCCTGGGCCTCAGGCTGTGGGTGGACCCTGTGCTTTGACGTTGCGGTATCAGATGTAAAACTTCTGGTTTAAAATTTGACTTAAAGCTTTTGTGACTGCAGGAATTCATATTATTTGGGTCTTTCGGTAAAGTCACGTAGATAGGTTCAAAGAAAACCAAAAAACTGTGACAATTCGATCACAACACAAGCGATCGTCATCAGGAGGAAAGAGGAAAGCTGCTGAATGCAGACTGTTTTATAGGGTGTCGTCCTAGGGTCTTAAACGAAGTGGGCGGGGCTAGTGATGTTAATGTGAGACATTAGCATGTTGATGTAAGCTCGGAGAGCGGCGTCCACGACGAGTGCATGGGTGGCGATGATAATGTCAGAGATTAGCGTGTTAATGTAAGATCGCAGAGCCACCACGACGTAGAGGTCGGCATCCGTAGTTGGCCACGTTGGCGCGATAAATTCAACCTGTTAATGTGAAATCGGAGAGCCGAAGCCACGGGAATTTTTTAAAATTTACATCGAAAGGTGGCATGAAGCATCACAGCCAGTTATGCCTTAAACTGGTTGATAACGTCCTTCCAATGATTTCTAAGTTTGTACCCATCTTCTCGGTTGAAATTGTGTCCATCTGCATATATGGATGGCTTCATGAACGAATATTTGTTGATAGCCAGTGGGTTTGCAAGTACCTTCATCTTAGAGAAATCAATTTTGTGAGCCCACCGCATTAAAACAATGATCAGCCATGACCGAGGTATTGGTCCTTCCGTGTTTCAGATCTGCCTCATGTTCACGAACACGGTTCGAGACATGTCGCTTAGTTTCCCCAATGTAACTACTGCCACAGACACAGATTAGTTTGTAGACGCCGGGGGTATTGCATGTCAGGGATCACATCCTTCACAGATTGGATCAGATCACGAATTTTATGTACTGTGTTAAATCGAACCTGGATCTTTCGTTTGTTCATGATTTTGAAAATCTTTTTGGTGACCCTTGCTATGTATGAACCTATCTACGTGACTTCCAGTTTAGTTTGAAGGCTTCAGGAATCCCACACGGTGAGATTTGCACCAGGCCCCACACTCCCTATGGATGGCTGACTGGTTTATAGTGGAGTGCACCAAATCAATATTCCACCACCGTGGACGACATTGTTTTGTGTGTAGAGCTGCCGTGACGTCACCTGTATAGCTGAACACGAATGGGAACTGAGCTGTGACTTCACGTACGACTTGATGCATGGAAGGAGACTGAGAGAAGCGATCAATGATTTTCTGAATGAGTAAATGGATTAAGTGCCTAATTAATTAATTAACAAATACCTCATTTAATGAACCTATGAATTGAAGAATGAACAGATGAAAGACGAAATGAACGAACCAGTGAGTTACTCAATTAATGCTGGTGACGCGCTCCCTTTTGCGCTGTCACTATCTGCTGGGAGTGCACAGACTGCATGAGTCTCGGGTTCAATATGAGACTGGGGACCATGGTGCATCATCATCAATACATCGATTACAAGCATTTCTTGAGGCGACCCCATACATGAGCTATAAGTGTAACTTGGTTGCATGCAACTGAATAGGGTTAGATCGCGTAAATATGTCATTAAAACCCGGCACCACTTGACACAGCCAACTAGTAAGGGTTGTCACGTAAACAGAACATGCCAATTCGTCACTAGTACACACCGGTGTGTTGGAGAGCCAAGCCACAAGATTTACAATCTGAGTACGACGTTTCGCCAGTAATTACAACCAGCTTCATCAGGCGACGGCCAGATTTGTGGAGAAGTCCACGTGTTTCGTTCCTTATATAGAGGCATAGATGTGGTGACCACACTTCTGCGAGCCCTTTGATCTTGTCCTTCCTGTCCATTGTGTGTGTTAAAATAGCCGTACCAACAGTAATCCCTCTTGTAGTATGGTACTCTGTATAGGCATGCATTAAAAACAATGTATTATTTGATGATTTGCTTCCACTCAGCACTAAGTTCGTAGCTATCGAAACGGTTAAAATTATTTTTATTTATTTCAATTTCGATAGATTCTCTAATTAGTCTTGGGCAGTCATAGCTAGTTTTGCAAATAACTTCAACATTATCAAAATCAATTGAGTGTTCTTGTTGACACGTGTGTATTTAATATTTCTCTGATGTTCTTTTAGTCTCGTGCTGATAATTCGTCCTGTTTGCCCAACATAACATTTGCCACAAGTGCAGTTAATCCTGTACAAACCTTCTGTTGATAGCTTCAGTAATACATATTTTGTACCAGAAGTAGAGTTCAAGAAACATAAGTACGTTTTTATTACAATTGAAATATATATAAATATCCATGTCCATCCAACCACGTCTCAATGTCTGTGTCTGGGAGAACACGCTAGTTTCTCCCTCTGCGGAGTCTCCACCACTTTTCTTTCTTCTTGTTTCCCGGCTCCTGGTCTTGGTGCTCCTTCCCTCTGTCTCCTCCTCGTTCATTCTCCTCTTCCTCATCTTTCTCCAGCTGCCGTGTGCAGCCCATGAAGCTCCAAATTGCCCAACGCCAGAAACTGTTCTTTCTCTCTCCCTTAGAAGATGGGATGTGCTTAATCTCTTTCTTCTCTTCCTGAACACTCTCTGCCCTCCAAGGTTGCTCACATCTTCCTTCCTCATTCACCACTTGCTGCTTTGCATCGTCTTCAATCGTGTCGACCTCCTTCAGCTCTACTTCATTTGCCTTTAACTCAATAGCTCCTACTTCTTTTGCCTCTACATCATTCTCCTCTACCAAAATCCCCTCACTCTCCTCCACCTCAATAGCCCCTACCTCCACTTCTACCTCAATCACCTCTACATCATTCGCCTCTAACTCATTCGGCTCTACCTCCATAACCACTTCCTGCTTGGCCTCTCCCTCAATCTCCTCTACCTCTTTTGCCACTTCCTGGATGGCATCTACTTCATATGCCTCAACCTCATTTGCCCCTTCCTGCTTTATCTCCTCCACCACGTTCTCAACTTTTTTTGCCATTTCCTGTTTGGCCTTTACCTCATTTGTATCTACCTCATTGATCAAGACCTGCATGGCCTTTTCTTCGATCGTGTCGACCTGAATTGCCTCGACCTGTTTCACCAATTCCTGCTTTGTATCTCTCTCAATCCCTTCTACGACATTGGCCACTACCTCTTTCACCACTTCCTGCTTGGCCACTGCATCAACCTCAATCACCACTACCTCTACCTCACTCGCCACTTCCTTCTTGGGCTCTCCATCATTCCTCTCTCCCTCAATCTCGTTTTCCTTCATCTCTTCTACTTCCCGAACTTTCATCTCAGTCCTTCGTAGATTCCTATTCCTACGTTTCCTCTGAACACCATCCTCTCCCTCTTTCTTTGTCTCCACAACATTATCAACTTTCTTAGCCACTTCCTGTTTGGCTATTCCCTCATTCCCATCTACCTCACTTGCCTCTACCTCTTTCCCTAAGTTCTCCTTGGCATCTCTCTCAATCCCTTCTACGACATTGGCCACTACCTCTTTCACAAATTCCTGTGTGGCCACTGCATCTACCTCAATCACCGCTACCTCTACCTCACTCGCCACTGCCTTCTTGGGCTCTCCATCATTCCCCTCTCCCTCAATCTCGTTTTCCTTCATCTCTTCTACTTCCCGAACTTTCATCTCAGTCCTTCGTAGCTTCCTATTCCTACGTTTCCTCTGAACACCATCCTCTCCCTCTTTCTTTGTCTCCACAACATTATCAACTTTCTTAGCCACTTCCTGTTTGGCTATTCCCTCATTCCCATCTACCTCACTTGCCTCTACCTCTTTCCCTAAGTCCTCCTTGGCATCTCTCTCAACCCCTTCTATGACATTGGCCACTACCTCTTTCACAAATTCCTGTGTGGCTACTGCATCTACCTCAATCACCGCTACCTCTACCTCATTCGCCTCTACCTCACTCGCCACTTCCTTCTTGGGCTCTCCAGCATTCCCCTCTCTCTCAATCTCGTTTACCTTCATCTCTTCTACTTCCCGAACTTTCATCTCAATCCTTCGTAGCTTCCTATTCCTATGTTTCCTCTGAACACCATCCTCTCCCTCTTTCTTTGTCTCCACAATATTCTCAACTTTCTCCACCACTTCCTGTTTGGCCATTCCCTCATTCCAATCGACCTCATTTGGCTCTATCTCTTCTGCTAATACCTGTTTTGCATCTCTCTCAATCCCCTCTATGACATTGGCCGCTATATCTGTCACCACTTCCTGCTTGGCCACTGTTTCTACCTTAATCACCGCTACCTCTGCCTCATTTGCTAATTCACGCTTGCCATCTCCTTCTAACACCTCTACCTTATTCAACTCTACCTCATTCATCACATCCTCCAAAGCCACTGCCTCAATCATCTCTACCTCAATCGTCCCAACCTCCACCACTTCCTGCATGGGCTCTCCCTCACTCCCCTCTCTCTCAGCCACCTCTTCTTTCACTGTCTCCTCCAGAACTTTCTTCTTGTTCTTATGTTTCTTCCTACTCCCACGTTTTCTCTTCATACCATTTCTCTCCCCCACTTTCTCCATCTCTTCCATCTCGCTCTCAACCTTGTTGCTATTCTGACATGTCTGTTGCACATCCTCATTATTAGTGTTGACGTTTGCCTCCTGCTGCTCTTCTGCCTTTTGCTGCTGCTGCTGCTGCTGGTGGTGGATGATGAAGTTCTTCAGCTCGGTGCTGTTCTGGAATTCCAGCAGCTCCCGCTGATACTTGGCCTGCTGCTGTGCACAATGATCCATCAGGATCATCTCAAGCTCCCGAATGTGGTGCTCAGCTTCTAGTTTTGCAGCACAGAGCATCCTCTTGTGCTGCCTCTTCGAGCGACGGTCTGGGGAGTCACATGGGGAGGAGAGAGCAGCACCACAATTGATTCGTTAATGGGTGTTTGAGTATTTCCAGTATGATAATAGGTTTTTCCCATTTTTTCTGGCAACAAAACAGGTATTAAGATGTTAAAACACCAAACTGAAACCTTTCACAAGGAATCATGTCTGCATTAACCACGATGCTTGTGGTCAGAATGCAAACAAAAAACATACTCTGATAATATATGCATTGTCCTTGAAACTGATTGTTCCACACCAGGGACAGCTTTCTTTTGAGCCTCGTCTCAAACGGTGTTAGACCAGAGGACGCCAAAAGGCGTATTTCCTGTATGTTATTTTGGTAAAGAAACTTGGCACCATTGACAGGAATCTAACTTAACTTGAGACCGATGTAACAATGATAACACTGTAGGGAGGTCTGGAGGTTGACTCATATGCCGGAGACACCTCCTCCTCCAAAGAACTTTATTAGAATAATAAGCTGGCTGGGGAGGCCATATTAAGCTTGCGAGGTCTGGAAACTCCAGGCCAAAACATAGATAAACTTCCGTTATCTCCGAAAAAGTAATATGGATTGATGACCAAGCTGTGGAGGTCTGGCTAAATTTATAAGATGTCCATTGTTTCACAAGAGAGAGCATGAATCGGATAAGAAATCCACTTTTAATTCTTATACACTGGTCCATTCATACAATTAGTATATTAGTGGGCTAAGTTAGAGAAGATGAAGGGAGGAGAGGAGAAGAGGAGGGCCGGGGTGCCCGGAGCACAGAGAGTGCCCAGAGGGGCCAGAGAGCCAGGGGCAACCCTGATGTTTATGTTGGTTGGATAGCATGTGCTCCCGTGCATGTGAGGTTGCTCTCAACAGAAGTCATTCCTTGCACGAGAATGGCTGAAATGCTGAGTAACCACTCAGAGGTATAGTGGTTAAGTAGTGGAGACGGTATAGTGGTAAAAGAGTGGAAATTTTAAAAGCAAAGTTTAAGATTTGCAGTTGTCAATTTATATTGAGCCGATACATATGGCAAGTGAAATTAAGAAGAGTTAAAGTGAGTTTTGCAGAAGAAATCTTGAAGGAAAGAGAGGATACATGTGTGCCTCTTGGAGAAGGAAAGGCATTGCTCAAAACTGCTGCAAGGTCACGTGCCATGAATCGGATGAGTTTAGAAAAACGTGACTGTAAACCAACAAGCCTGTGAATAATTATCATGGTAAAGACACCTCTGTACGTTGGATACTGAAGGAAATCCATCGTGCTACACATCGTCAAAGCCCGACAACAACTGACATTCGAGAAAGAAGTACAATTTCATCGTTCTGCACATCCTCAATACCCCACCACATCTGGAAAGTCACCAGCTGCATCAAGCACCTGACTGTTGTATTGTTCGAAAGACACTGTGTGTAACGACTTTACATCCACTGGCACAGCGGGTTTCTAAACGCTTGCCATGTCACCTTCTCAACACTAGCGTCAGAGACCGTCTGATACAGACTGAAAGCTGATTTCCTTTGTTGCACTATTTGCCTTTTCATTAATGTCATATTGTGCACTGGGTTATGCCTTATTAACCAAAATTCTGAATTTAGCTATTCATGTATTTCTATTACAGTATCACATATTCTTTGGACCAAGTGTCAATTGCCTATTTGATGACTAGTACTCTGATTCTTTTTTTACAAATCAGGGACATGTTTTAATTAAAATGTGTTTGTGTGTGTGGTTGAAAAGTGTAACAATTCCATGTGTTACATGTGTAGTGTTGAAGCGCCGACCTGGTGAAGGCCTATGATACAATCAGTAGGCCAGGGCTCTGGATTGTTATTCGTATTTTCGGAGTCCCTAACCTTCTGCTCACAATCATTAAGGACCTTCACGATGGTGGGCAGGCCCGGATAAAGTTGCATGCCTGGGAGTCAGAGCAATTTCCTGTTTACAGTGGGGTGCGACAGGGATCTACTCTGGCTGACACATTATTTAGCATCATCTTCGACCACATAGTTGTAGAAGCTTTTCATGGCTGTACCGGTGGATTTTTTTCTATTTGCTACAGATACAATGGGAGGCTGATTGATGCCTGGGTGAGGTCAAGGGATTGCTCCCTACTGGTCAACTATGTTATGTATACTGATAATTTGGAAGTTGATGCTCACACTGAAAAATAGTTGGAGGTTCTGCTGCTAAGCCTGGAGCGTGCGACAAAGAGGTGGGGCCTTACCATCAGCACCACCAAAAGTAAGCACCCGGCTGAGTATGTTGTGTAATTTAATACTCCGCCCCCTCAACTACTCTTCAGTGATGGGGTAGTTGTAGAGAGAAGAAGTTTACGTACCTGGATAGTGTGCTTATGCAAAAATTCCAGTTTGGCAGCAGAGGTGTCACTCCGAATCGGCATATTTTCATCAGCTTCGTAACACTTTGGGGTATCTACCTGGTCTGTCACTCGACACAAAGCGCTGGGTCTTCTTGGCCAATGATGGAATAAATAAAAAATCTGAACCAGCTTTAAACTTTCAGACTGGCCTGCCTACGATCCACCCTGGGTTTAACTAGGCTGGAATGTGTGAAGAGCTCACAGTGAGCTCCACTGGTGGGCAGGGCTGCATTGCCTGGGTCATGTAGCCTGCTTGCTCAGCCACCGCATGCCCAAGCAGCCTCTGTTTTCTAGATAGAGGGGGCTAAATGGGCGTGGCACGGCCTGGAGAAGAGATGGACTGATGCAGTGCAGGAGGATACGGAACTAAGTGGACTTGCCAAAGACTGGTACCACTGGTGTCAAGATCTGCCTCTATGGAGGAAGCTCGTGAAGGATGCTTATGGGAAGTTGGTGGCAGTTGCCCTCAAGCAAAAAAGGAGGGTGAGAGGAGCGACGCTCACAACAACAGACGGTGCACTGGATGACTAAAACGCAGCAAGTTGGCACAGTAGGATGCAAAGGTGGTGCGTCTGCCAGTCATCTCAGTCAGTCAACCCATCGCACTGGGGTCTGTCCCCTGATCTCCTGTCGGCAAGCCTTCGACACTTCAAGTGGCCTCACAGTGTACCAGGCCTGGCACAAGCGCCATGGTGACGTCTCCGTCACTTAGTGGCGAATGAGGGCTGTTGTTATTATCTGAGTCGGTTAGGGGCCTCCCCTAGGTCCACTCAGCCTCAAAAAAGTATCTGATGCGGTGTGTAAACATCGCAACTTGGGAGACAAAGACGGACAAGTGTGGTGCTGGCAAACCACCCCTCGTGTGCGGTGCCGGCCGTCATAGGTGCTCACTAACAGCACTTGCTCCTACAGTGTTTCAAGGCTATACACAAGATTTCTGTCTTTGTTTGTGTCTATGTGCAGTGTCTGTATGAGTGGTTGGGAGCAGTTGTGTCTGTGGGGATCGACCTGAGTTCGATTCCCATTCACAACCATCAGTGACTAATAAATAAAACCGGTCGTGTGCCTCCCCTACATCTACTCAAACTTAAAATAGTACCTCGTGCAACGTATAAACATCAACACTGGGGAGACAAAGGCATCCGGATGCGGTGCTGACCACCCACCCCATCATAGGTGCTAACTCGCTAACAGCACTTGACTCAATAGTCTGTTAAGGCTATACGGGGATCTGTCTTTGTATACATGTGCATGTGTCTGTGTGTATGTCTGTGTGTGGAATTACAGTACTCACTTCCCGTCGGCTTGCTCTTCTCTCCACCCTGCAACAAAATCACAGCAGCGCACGTGAGACTCTAATCACATCACAGCTTACAACCACCACCACCATCATCATTACCGTCCTCATCATAACCACCATAACGATCACCATGGTAACCATCATCTTATTTCTCACTCCCCGTGCCCCTCCCCACGTGTGTCACTCCCCATACCTAACTTCACGTGTGTGGATACCGCTTCGACCAATTACTGCAAAGTATTGCAAGTCTACGGAAAATAGAACAACGGGACGCCCCCCCACTTGCCCTCTGCCCCCCCCCCCGTGGATCCCACATCAACTCCCGTGCCCCCACCCCTATCCCGCCCGGGCAGGGGGGGGGGGCGGCTGTAGGGGGCCACGCGGGGGTGAGGGAATAGAGAAAGGTCGACTAAGCTTTCACTGATGACCCAGTGCGGTGTATAAACATCAACACTGGGGAGGGAAAGGCAGCATGGTGCGGACCAAAAGGATCACTCGTTAG
The DNA here is from genome assembly GCF_048934315.1 of Petromyzon marinus. NCBI lineage: Eukaryota > Metazoa > Chordata > Hyperoartia > Petromyzontiformes > Petromyzontidae > Petromyzon > Petromyzon marinus. The sequence goes on from NW_027423157.1 coordinate 548,683, forward strand.
CTGCCTCAGTCTAAATAGAAGCACACTAACGATGCTTTCCCCAGCGGTCCATATGAATCTAGGGTGACATTCATCTGTGTGTTTGTTTGTGTGAAGGCGACACGGGGGTGTGTGTAACATATGTGCATGTGTGTCGACGAATGCGAGGGGCAAATGTACTCACGGGAGACATGGTCTTGACGGTACAAGAGATGTCGTGGATCTTCACCTTGTCAACGACTTTGTTAACGATGTTACGGACGTGTTCAACCTCGTTAATGTTAGTCAACGAAATTTACCAAGTCAGTTAACTGTCAACGATGTTTTTTGGCAATGTTGTCAAAGTGTGGTCCCGTATGCGATGTTGAAGTGCACAGCGAGTACGTCGGATCCTCAAGGTGAACTGAAGTCACTACTTGTCAAGACCGCGTACCCACAGCACCTAGACGCCACAGATAATGAAGCAGAGTGAGCTCGGGTCCAATGTTGCCAACTAACTCCACGACTCACATCTTATGGCACCTATACGTATACGTACAGTGTCCACCATGTACGGGTCAGTACCGAAAGAACCAAGAATATAGTGATCAAGCTATGACATTTTAATATGTATGTCGAAATTATTGATCATTGATTCAGCAGTGATCCAGATATGACATTTTTAATACAGGTGTCTATGTGTTCGAGCTATGACATTTCGAATACACGTGTCTATATGATTGAGCATTGATTGAGCAGTGATCGAGCATGTGTCTATTTGTTCGAGCAGTGATCAAGCCATGACATTTTTAACATGTGGCTATCTGATCGAGTAGTGATCGAGCTTTGACATTTTGAATAAGTATGTTTATGTTTTCGAGCAGTAATTGAGCTGATATTTTGACAATGAACTAAAAACTATAAATATTTATTTTTATTTTACCAGGTAAGGCCAACTGAGCTATATTGTGCTTCTTGGGAAGCAACCTGATCCAAAAATTATAGCCTGGCCATAAATGATAGCGCAACTAATTGTTTTATCGTGTGGAACTGTAGAGCAGACAATTAATCAAAATGCATGTTTCAAAATTTGAAAAAATAATGGAGGACCTGAGAAAAACCCACACGACCAGGGTGAGAACATGCAAAGTCTGAATATGCAGGGGTCAGGGTTAGGATCAAAACCACAACCTCCTGTATACCAGCCGAAGTCGTGAACATCTCGCCTCTGTGGCACCCCCATTTCTTGTGTCTGTGTGATGAAGCATTGATCGAGCAGTGATCGAGCTATGATATTTAATACTTGTGTATACGTGATCAATCAGTGATTAAGCAAAGGTGATTTTTTTGATCGGTAAAGTGATTTCTGTAAGACGATTTACGTATCGTAAAAAAGACAATTTGTAGATCAAAAAAGCCCAATGGTGGATTTTTTTGGCTGTCAGTCCTCCCATTGTACCTGATTGGCTTTCCTAAGCATGAACATAATGTATAATTAATTTTGTCGTAGATTAATTTAATTCTGTTACAGCGCCTGTGTGCATGAATGCGAGGGGAGAATGTACTCACTGAAGATGTCGCCGTGACGGTACAAGAGATGTCGTGGATCTTCACCTTGTCAACGACTTTGTTAACGATGTTACGGACGTGGTAAACCTCGTTAATGTTAGTCAACGAAGTTTACCAAGTCAGTTAACTGTGTCAACGATGTTTCTTAGCGATGTTGACAAAGTGGGTCCCGTATGCGATGCTGAAGTGCACAGCGAGCACGTCGGACCCCCACGGAGAACTCAAGTCACTACTTGTCGAGCCGCTTGTGGAGATCACGTACCCACAGCACCTAGACGCCACAGATAATGAAGCTGAGTGATCTCGGGTCAAATGTTGCCAACTAACTCCATGACTCACAACTTGTGGCACCTACCGTATACTTAGTGTCCACCATGTATGGGTCAGTCGAGAACGAGCTATGACATTTTGAATACATCTGTCTATGTGTTAAAGCAGTGATCGAGCTATGACATTTTGAATACATCTGTCTATGTGATCGAGCAGTGATCGACCTAAGACATTTTGAATACGTGTCTATGTGATCGAGCATTGATTGAGTAGTGATCACGGTGTGACATTTTGAATACATGCGTCTATATGATCGAGCAGTGATCGAGCAATTAAATTTTGAATATTTGTTTCTATGTGATCGAGCATTGGTCGAGCGTTGACAAATTAGATAATAAAAAACGATTAATTCCTAATTTACCAGGTTAGGCCCACTGAACGACATAGCTCTTTTTCAGACGTGTCCTGGCCACAAATGATAGCTCATTGAAGTGGCTTATCACGTGGAAATTTATCTCAGCCAGGGCTCAAACCCACAACCTTCTGTACACCAGACGAGGTCGTTAACATCTCGCCACCATGGCACCACATTACATGTGTCTATGTGATCGAGCATTGATCGAGCAGTGATCGAACTATGATTCTTAATACTTGTGTTTACGTGACCAAGCAGTGATCAAGCAGAGGCATTTTATTTCAATCGGCAGTGATTCCTGTCACACGATTTGTGGATCAAAAAAGCACACTGGTGAAATTCCTTGGCTGTTAGCCCTCCCATTGATGCTGATTGGCTTCCCTGAGGATTAACATAATTGATCAGAGATTAGCTTTACTACCCGGCTTCGCCTGGGACTTGGATTATTGTCTTGGATTAATACACGGCCTACGCGGAGGGTGGGGGGGGATGCGTGACGTCAGCAGGCACACTGCGTAACGCTGCCGCATGCCGGTGACATCACAGATGTGACGCCACTTGTGCAATATATTATATCCATTATTCCCCCCCCCCAAATTAAAAAAAGTATATTTTTTATACTTTTTACATTGTGTACAGTATGGAAGCTAGCCACATGCCAAATTTAAAGTTTGTAGCCTAGTATATTATATCCATTATTTCCCGTCGCCCCAGCCGCGCATTTGTGCGGGATACACAGCATACAAGGAGGGTTGGGGGCGGGGGATGCGTGACGTCAGTAGGCACACTGCGTGACACTACTGGATGCGGGTGACGTGAACAGTGACGTCACTAATGTGACTAATGTGACATCACTGCTCACTTGGCGTGCAATATATTATATCCATCTTCTTTGGTTCTTTCGGTAAAGTCACGTAGAATGAGAATAAAATAATAAATTGATAAGATAAAATAACAATAATATTCTCACGACGTTTCGGCCACAACACAAGCGGCCTTCATCAGGTGAAGGGGACGAGACTGTCTGGAGGACAGCGCTGGAGTGAGAAAGCCACGCTGAGATCACGACCTTTAAGCTGTGTGAGAAGAAACAAAGCGCCTTGACAAAGGAATTAGCATATTATTTAGCATTGAAATGGCTGAGTGATTAGCTTGTGACTGGTCACAGAAAAGGCTATGTTAAAGTTAAAGCATACACATCTGCAAAGGCACCCCTTGACAAAGGAATTAGCATAGAATTTAGCATTGAAATAGCTAAGTTAAAGTATTCACATCCGCAGAGGCATTCCTTGACAAAGGAATTAGCATAGAATTTAGCATTGAAATAGCTGAGTGATTAGCTTGTAACTGGTCACAGAAATAGCTATGTTAAAGTCAGAGCATATACATTCACCGAAGCAACTAGTACAAATCAAACAGGAGAATTTAGCATTGAAATAACTAGGCGAATTTAGCATTGAAATAACTGAGTGATTAGCTTCTGACTGGTCACAGAAACGGCTTTGTTGAAGTTAAGGCCTACACATCTGAGCTATTCACAGTAACTGGGTATGCAATACAATATAAAATGAATACTATATAGTGAACCAATAAAAAATACTAAAATATAAATTACCTCAATGTTATCAATAAACTCTATATTCTCCAATCAGCTAAGCTACCAACAATAAGTCGTTATATATCACAATGCTATATGGCGAAAAATGGGTGGATTCTTACCCTCAACTTTAGCAACACGGATAGCTACGGGTCCCATTCAGACGGACGAGTTCATCCATGGTCGGAACAGAGGAGGGGGAGAGAGAGAGCTGCGAGGCGCTGTTATACTCCATGTTGTAAACCATACCATTAACCGTGGTGTGAGAGGTATTAAGAGTCAATGCCAGCGAAAGAGCTGCGGTCTGAAGGTCATCGTAAAATACAATTAATTAAGAACGGAAATGGTTTAAAACATCTTTCCAATGGTTACTAAGCCAGAATCCATCTTCTCGATTGAAATTGTCTCTGTGCTTGTATATGTGAATGGCTTCATGAACGAATCTCTCATGGTAGCCGGTTGGTTTGCAAAGAACCTCCGTCTTGGAGAAGTCAATGTCATGTGAGCCCACTGAATTATAACAGTGATCTGCCACGGCAGAGGAGTTCGTCCTACCGTGTTTCAAGTCTGCTTTATGTTCGCGGATGCGGTCCGAGATGTCGTTTGGTTTCTCCAATGTAGCTACTACCACAGAGGCACTTTAGTTGGTAAACGCCCGGGTACTGTATGTCTGAAACAGCATCTTTTACAGATGGAACTAGATCACGGATTTTATGTACTGTGTTGAATCGGACCTGGATCTTGTGTTTATTCAGGATTTTGGAGATCTTTTTAGTGACCCCTGCAATGTAGGGTAAGGTGATGGTTTTGAGTGGCTCCACAAGAGGATCCTTCTTCATGACTGGAGTGATGGCTTTGCGGATTGTGTAGTCGGAGTAACCATTAGCCCTGAGAGCCTGGTGTACGTACTTGAGTTCACTGGTAATGTGTTCCTGGTCGGAAATGCATTGGGCTGTATGGTATAGAGTCTTGATGAGGGAGTTCTTCTGGGATGGATGGTGGTGGGAATCCGGTTTCAAGTAAGCATCTGTATGGGTAGCTTTCCTGTAGACAGAGTGGCTCATTGAACCATCATGTCTCCTTTTAATTAAGACATCCATAAAGGGTAGTTTGCCATCTTTTTCGACCTCCATGGTAAATCTGATGGCTGGGTGTATGGAATAGATGTGGTCGCGGAATTGGTCTAGAGCAGGCTGGCCATGTGGCCAGATGACAAAGGTGTCATCCACGTACCTGTTCCATAAGGTCGGGCGTAGAGTGGCAGTCTGGATGGCGTCAGTTTCAAATTTTTCCATGAATACGTTGGCTACAACCGGAGATAGGGGGGAGCCCATTGGGGTGCCCTCAGTTTGTTTGTAGAAAAAGATAACACATTACCAGTTAACTCAAGCATGTACACCAAGCTCTCAAGGCTAATGGTTACTCCGACTACACAATCCGCAAAGCCATCACTCCAGCCATGAAGAAGGATCCTCTTGAGGAGCCATTCAAAACCATCACCTTACCCTACATTGCAGGGGTCACTAAAAAGATCTCCAAAATCCTGAATAAACACAAGATCCAGGTCCGATTCAACACAGTACATAAAATCCGTGATCTAGTTCCATCTGTAAAAATACTGTTCCAGACATACAGTACCCGGGCATTTACCAACTAAAGTGCCTCTGTGGTAGTAGCTACATTGGAGAAACCAAACGACATATCTCGGACCGCATCCGCGAACATAAAGCAGACTTGAAACACGGTAGGATGAACTCCTCTGCCGTGGCAGATCACTGTTATAATTCAGTGGGCTCACATGACATTGACTTCTCCAAGACGGAGGTTCTTTGCAAACCAACCGGCTACCATGAGAGATTCGTTCATGAGGCCATTCACATATACAAGCACAGAGACAATTTCAATCGAGAAGATGGATTCTGGCTTAGTAACCATTGGAAAGATGTTTTAAACCATTTCCATTCTTAATTAATTGTATTTTACGATGACCTTCAGACCGCAGCTCTTTCGCTGGCATTGACTCTTAATACCTCTCACACCACGGTTAATGGTATGGTTTACAACATGGAGTATAACAGCGCCTCGCAGCTGTCTCTCTCCCCCTCCTCTGTTCCGACCATGGATGAACTCGTCCGTCTGAACGGGACCCGTAGCTATCCGTGTTGCTAAAGTTGAGGGTAAGAATTCACCCATTTTTCGCCATATAGCATTGTGATATATAACGACTTATTGTTGGTAGCTTAGCTGATTGGAGAATATAGAGTTTATTGATAACATTGAGGTAATTTATATTTTAGTATTTTTTATTGGTTCACTATATAGTATTCATTATATATTGTATTGTATACCCAGTTACTGTGAATAGCTCAGATGTGTAGGCCTTAACTTCAACAAAGCCATTTCTGTGACCAGTCACAGGCTAATCACTCAGTTATTTCAATGCTAAATTCGCCTAGTTATTTCAATGCTAAATTCTCCTGTTTGATTTGTACTAGTTGCCTCGGTGAATGTATATGCTCTGACTTTAACATAGTTATTTCTGTGACCAGTTACAAGCTAATCACTCAGCTATTTCAATGCTAAATTCTATGCTAATTCCTTTGTCAAGGAGTGCCTCTGCCAATGTGTATACTTTAACTTAGCTATTTCAATGCTAAATTCTATGCTAATTCCTTTGTCAAGGGGTGCCTTTGCGGATGTGCATGCTTTAACTTTAACATAGCCTTTTCTGTGACCAGTCACAAGCTAATCACTCAGCCATTTCAATGCTAAATTATATGCTAATTCCTTTGTCAAGGCGCTTTGTTTCTTCTCACACAGCTTAAAGGTCGTGATCTCAGCGTGGCTTTCTCACTCCAGCACTGTCCTCCAGACAGTCTCGTCCCCTTCACCTGATGAAGGCCGCTTGTGTTGTGGCCGAAACGTCGTGAGAATATTATTGTTATATTATTTTATCAATTTATTATTTTATTCTCATTCTACGTGACTTTACCGAAAGAACCAAAGATGAATCCTTGCAGTCACGAAAGCTTTACATCGAAATATTATATCCATTTTTGCGCCCCCGCCCCCCCCCAAATAGAAAAGTCTATTTTTATACTTTTTGAATTGTATACAGTCAGGAAACTACCCACATGCCAAATTTCAAGTTTGTTGCATGTCGGCAAGTATATTAAACATTTCGAACACACATTCACATATAGATGTTCTCTCAGATTAATGTTATCCTGATACAGCGCGCGTGTGGATGTACTCACGGAAGATATCGCCTTGATGGCAGAACGAGAAGTCACGGATGGTCACGTTTGGTCAATAGATTTCGTTAACTGTGTTAATGAAGTGTTCAACCTCACGGATGTTTGTCAATGAGGTTTACCAAGTAATTTAACCGCGTTATCGATGTTCACTGACGACGTTGTCGAAGTGTGCTCCCGAATGCGATCTTTAAGCACACAGAGCGCGCGTCCACCTCCGTCTGTAACGATCGCCCGTTGCTAAGGAAGTGACGTCACTAGTTGTTAAGGTAACAAACCCCGGAAACCACGTGACCCACTGTATCCTCCAGGCCTCATTAGTTACACGACTGTCAAATTTTTACTTTAAACTTTCGTAACTTGCAGGAATTCATAATTTTTGGTTCTTTCGGTAAAGTCACGTAGATAGAAAATAACATTTTAAGTTAAGGCAAAAAACCCACGACGTTTCGATGGCAACACAAGCGGTCTTTATCACGTGTTGCGATCGAAACGTCTTGGGTTTTTTGCTTTTATTTTAATTTATTTTTATTTTATTGTTATTATTTTCTATCTACGTGACTTTACCTGAAAGAACCAAGAATATAGTAACGATTGTACACTGGTCGCCACGGATGAAGAGGCCGAGCGGGCTCGGTTCAACTGTTGCCAGGTACCTCCACCACTCAGCTCGCAGCACACACACACACAGTGTCCACTATGTACGGTGTGAAAGAAGTCTAACATACTGTAAACACGTACGGGCCAGTAGTAGACCCTGTGTGTGTGTGTGAGTTGCACGTGCGCGGGTTCGGCACGCGGTGAGGTGGAGGGGCCGTGAGGGCCGCGCGGGGGATGGGAGCGGTGTAGAGGGAGGGGGGGGGGCTCTGCCACTTTGCTGTAGAACCTCGTGGCAACTTGCTACGTTGTGCTCAGCCAGCAAAGTTCATTCACGCTCACGGCCAAAAGCAGTAGCGGCGAATATCTGAACCTGTCCCGGGCCTCCCTCAAGGTCGACTCAGCCTTAACCGAGTCGAGTGTGTAAACGTCAACACTGGCAAGACGAAGGTGGCCGGGCGTGGTGCGGACCGCATGGACTGCTCAGTTTCATTTATTTGGAATAACCCTGTGAGCCATTCGGCTCTTGATTCGGGTGCAACCGCGACAAACAATACAATTACAAGATGCATTGATAATTTACTGTACACAAATTGAGACATCCCCTACAAAAACAATGAAATCTTCTAGAAAAAGCACCATTTGTTTATGCTGCGTACTAAAGTGTGCAAAAAAAATCCCATTTTGATGTTAGATAACAATAACAATCATAATACAGTTTAAATTACAATTTTAAGTCTAACTCTACACTACATAAAAAAAATCAGGCTAAACTAAACCTTTCTAGAAATTACTAAAATAATGCTATAAAAACAATGCAACAGTGATCAAAAGAAATGTGATTGAAAGTTAACAATAGCGACATATATAACATATTACTAAACCTAGCATCCTTCGCTAGCTGCTTGAGTTAATCCATAATAGCAGGAGTAACAATTATGTATGTTGATTAACTGCGAATAACCCAATCAATAACAGATATCCATTGTAATTTACATCAATACATTACCCCCCCCCCCGTCTTCGTATCGGATCTGCTTACAAGCGACGACGTCACATTTATCCCCCGTCTACGTCTATTAAAGACCGAAACAGGGGAAGGATTTCACCACAACTCTGGCTGTCACCTGACGAGGCGGGTTGTTGTTGTAGTTACAGGCGAAACGTCACGGTACTTGAATTGTAAATGTTGTGGGTTTACTCTCCAACACACCGATGTGCTGAATTAGTCACTAATTGGCATGTTTTGTTTACGTGACAAACTTGGCTAAGATTTATGCGATCTAACCCAAACAAACAAAAACACCCTCTAATAAGTAAATATTTGTATTAATTCCACGAATGGACCTTGGCCTGGGACTGTGCGGATTGAGAAGTTATGGATGCAGCTTCTGTTTGTGCTGCCATCAGAATGACCAACAAATAAATAAATAATACACACGGATTGGTGACTACAGTACTAGACCCCCAGTGCTTTTATATTTAAAAGTGTATGTGCTTTGTGGTTGCTTTATTGCGCATGTTGTTCGTACTGTGTAACACTTGTTTGAACGCAGGTGATGGGGTTGTCCATGTTGGGTGTCATTACAGCCAAAAACAAGCAGCAGTACGAAGACCAGGATGCCGTGGCCGACCATGAGGACGGAAATTGGCCTCGCCCGGTCACAACGTACGACAGCAGCACAGGTTTCCCTCCACACATGCACACACCTACGAGTTTCCCACTGCAGAGACGAGGATCCCCCATATAGCCTTAACAGACTGTTGTGGCAAGTGCTGTTCGCAAGCACCAATGAAGGTCGGCATGGTATACCAGGGGGTAGGTGGCCAACACCACACCCGGCCGCCTTTGTCTCCCAAGTGGTGACGTATTACACACACCGCTCCAGGTATTCATTGAGGTTGAATCGACCCAGGACCAGTTCAGATAAATAATCGTTATTGGTGTTGGCCATGAGCGGGACTCCAACTCGCATGTGTGCGGGGTTCGGAGCGCAGCGTACTATCCACTGCGCCACTGCTACCCTCACATAACGCACACAGAAACAACACACACACACAGGGACCCACACGCACGGACACACAGGGACCTGCTCAACATTGAAATGTGCAGCCCTTGTGTGGCGGCCTGCATTGAATTTGGGCGTTCATCTCGTCACCCATACAAAAGGTCTCGACACAATCATTGGCAGTCCCCCTTGCCCTGCCTGGCACGCACATCGGGCCAGTCACCCCACGCACAGCGCACACAACGTGCGCGTTGCGTATGCCAAATCAAGAGTCGTCCCCGAGTGTCCGGCAAATTGGACCGACTATCCCGGGCCCCGCGCTTTGGGGGAGGCCCCACGTGTAGACATCAGTGTCACATGTAATGCTTCCGGTTTAGTTTGAAGGCATCGGGGGGGGGGCCCACGCACCCACTATGGACGGCCCTGGTCAAAGCACACGGCAGCGCGGAGCACGCGCGTCACGCGCACGGGCCACGTGCGTCACGGGTACGTGACATCTACAAGGCAAGCACCTGCATCGCGTGGTCATCACTTGTAAGGCATGCCCTTTGTGCATGGGACGTGCGTAATGTGTGCAACACGTGGCACATGTATGTCACACATGCGCATCGCAATGTGATGTCATGTGTACGTGGACATTTGAATCGCATGTAGCTGTCTGGTGGGCAGGACGGATCTACGCGTGGGCAAGTAAGGGGGTGGCTGAGTAAGACTGATACGGAGACACGTCAAGCCACACACTCACCACACACTCACCGGCACACTCACACACACCACATTCACCGCACACTCACTTACCGGCACACTGACTGCACATTCACACACACTCACCGCTCTCACCACGCACTCACTTACCGGCACACTGACTGCACATTCACACACTCACTGGACCCTCACTGCACACTCACCACGCACTCACCGGCACACTGACTGCACATTCACACACACTCACCGCACACTCACTTACCAACACTCTGACTGCACACTCATACACACCGCACTCACACCGCATTCACACACACTCACACACACTCACACCGCACTCATTCACTCACACACACTCACTCACACACACTCACACAAATTTACACACACTCACCGCACACTCACACACACTCACACTCACCGGCACACTCGTGTGCATGCACACTAGTGAGCTTCCACAAAATGTGCTGCACATTAGTGAGGCCACACACCAGCAGGTTTACACATCAGTGAGCTTACACAGTAGTGTGCACACACAGTCGTAAGCTTACAGATTAGATAGCGTACACACCAGCTCACCGGTGAGGTGGGCTACACACTGGTGAGTTAACACACCCACCTGTTTACGTGCGCAAAGCTCTTAACCCTAAACCTAACATATCCCAAATGTCATGGCTAAATTTCGATTTAAAGCTTTCGTGACTGCAAGGATTCATCTTCTTTGGTTCTTTCGGTAAAGTCATGTAGAATGAGAATAAAATAATAAATTGATAAAATAAAATAACACAATAATATTCTCATGACGTTTCGGCCACAACAGGACAGCGCTGTCTTCCAGACAGTCTCGTCCCCTTCACCTGATGAAGGCCGCTTGTGTTGTGGCCGACACGTCGTGAGAATATTATTGTGTTCTTTTATTTTATCAATTTATTCTTTTATTCTCATTCGTCATGGCTAAAGTTATTTTACACACGCACGTGCATACACACGCATGTGCATACACGCATGCGCATATGAAGGCACGCATGCACACATACGTGCACACAAACACACATGCACGCACATGTTTAAACATATACAATTCCATGGCGTTGGACTTGAGACTCCCAGAAGTTGAATCAGGACTCCTGAGTGTGCGATATAGCTCAGTGGGCCTTACTTGGTAAAATTGAAATAATTAATTTAGTTTCAGGATGTAGGGTTCTGAAGATATTTCATCTTTCAGTCCTTTCTGACCGTTTGAGTGTGGGTGAGTGAGTGACAACTACTTATGCATTTTTTTTATTACAAATACAAGCATTTCCAGCTATTGACATGAAATGTATTAACTCTGGAAGATGATGGTGATACAGGTCGTGGGTAGCGGTAGTGTAGCGTTTAGCACGCTGCGCTACGAACCCGGCGACCCGAGTTAAATTCTCGCTCATGCCCAACGCAGGTAACGACTCTCTGAACCGGTCATGGGCCTCCCCTAGGTCGACTCAGCCTCAAATGAGTACCTGGTGTGGTGTAAACATCACTACTGGGGAGACAAAGGCGGCCGGGCGTGGTGTTGGCCACCCACCCCTCGTGTGCCATGCTGGCCTTCACAGGTACTCGCTAACAGCACTTGCCCCAACAGTCTATTCGGGCTATACGGGGAGTCTTTGCTTTGGTGGTGATGATACAGATGGTGATTGATTATACAGATGGTTAGGATGATGGTAATGATACATTTTGTGATGATGGTGGTGATGATGGTAATATTAAGACACACTAATATAAAATGTAATCATTAAAGCACAATATATAACATTTGTAATTTCTGTTGAGAGCATGTGCTTATAATTGTCACGTGTATTTGTACGTGGTTGTGCATGAATGCACGTGTTTTTTATTTTCTGTATTAGGTGCTTGACGACTGCACTTGGCCCAACAGTCTATATTGGTTGTACAGGAAATCTTTTGTGTTTTGATTTACGAATGTTCCATTCACGAAATTTAGTGAAAACGAAATTGACAAATTAAGGATACTTTTCGACTTACGAAATAGAATTTCAGCGGAAACAATATATCACATGGCACGCACCATGAGATCATCAAGCAAAAAGCTGTCATCCATCCACGACAGTGTCACAGTATCCCCATAGTGCAAAAGTAACGCCTCGTCACCTCTCCAGTCATTCCAACATGCAGATCTTTTGGTGAGTTCCTTGAAGATGTTAATTATTTTTTTAATTGATTATTATTCAACCATTGTAATATTTGTTCTTTATTATTTTTTGCATTGTGAAATATTGGTGTTTATTTTGGGTTCATAGTAGAAATAACTGTCTGAAACACATCGCAAGTTTTTCGTATCCAATTAATCGGAAAAGCCATTCCGATTTACGATATTTTGTTTTACGTGTGTTTTTCGAAGAACGCATCCCTTTCGTAAGTAGAGGCATACATCTACAGGAATCCATTGCCAACCGCTAATTTACCAACCACGAGATTTTAGTAAACACGGATTGACTACTGGACACCTGTTTACTAGCCACGAGCATCTCGCTTTGAGTATTTGCGAGTCGCGCCGAGTCGTGAAATCAAAACAACACGATGTACCTTATGGGGGGGGGGGGGGTTCTTGTATTTGTTCTTGTATTTGTATGAGCTGTTGTTTGTTTATGTTACCGATGTTTACGGGGAGCGTTAGTGCAGCGGGTTAGCGAGCTGTACTATGGAGCCATAAATCCTGGCATAATTCCTGCTCACGGCCAACACCAGTGGCAATTATCTGAACCATTCCTGGACCTACCCTCGGCCTCAAATGAGTACTTGGTGCATTGTGAAAACATCAGCACTGGCAGAGACAAACCCCATATGCTGTGCTGGCCTGCAAAAGTGCTCATAACGGCACTTACTCCAACAGTCTGTTACATGGGGGGATCTTTGTCTTTGCGTGTAAGTGAGAGTTTGTGGACTTTGCATGTTCTTCCCCTGTTGTGCACGCGTTTTCTCAGGGTTCTCAGCTTTCAAAAAAGAACAACCCATTCTAATTGTAAGATTTTACTTGCAAATTACTTAAACAGGGATTACACACCGTGGCAACATCGCCCCCTTCTGTGAAAGCTGGACAGGACCCTCCTGCAAAAGAGTGAGACTTCCCTGAATAAACAAATGTAGCACGGTAATCTTTGAAATAATAAAAAAAACTTCACCCCTAGAGTGGACAAGGTAGCGAGGGCGATCCTAGCAAGCGAGGGAGCTGTGCTCGGACGGAACGGACGACGGCTCCCAGCCGACCTCTTCGCCTTTGTCGATCTTGTCATGGTTGGAGGCCGGTCTCAGCTCTGCGAGGATCGCCTCAAACGTGGGGCGCTCTAACGGCGCGTAGCTCCAGCAGCGGTGCATCACCTTGCGGCTGTGGGGCGAGGGGAGGGTGCGGTGAGGGTGCGAGGAAGGCGAATCGCGCACAAGCTCGGTCTGCGCTTTCACCTCTTCCAGTGCGCGTTCGTTCTCAGAATGGTTGAATGAGTGCTGATGATGTTAATGACGTCACAGGGGGAGGAAGGGGGTCAGGTGGCGAGGGAGGTGAGGGGGGGTGAGTAGGTAGAGGGTCATGAAGGCATAAAATATCTACAGTATGGATTCACACAGCGGCGTCTAAATGCCACTGCATCTCCATACGTAGTGCAGAAACACTGGTCATGTTTATCTCGTAGAGAGAGAAGCAGTCTGTGGGTCTCTACAATGAGGGAAAAAGTATTTGATCCCCTGCTGATTTTGTACGTTTGCCCACTGACAAAGAAATTATCAGTCTATCATTTTAATGGTAGGTTTATTTGAACAGTGAGAGACAGAACAACAACAACAAAATCCAGAAAAACGCATGTCAAAAATGTTATGAATTTATTTGCATTTTAAGGAGGGAAATAAGAATTTGACCCCTCTGCAAAACATGACTTAGTACTTGGTGGCAAAACCCTTGTTGGCAATCACAGAGGTGAGACGTTTCTTGTAGTTGGCCACCAGGTTTGCACACATCTCAGGAGGGATTTTGTCCCACTCCTCTTTGCAGATCTTCTCCAAGTCATTAAGGTTTCGAGGCTGACGTTTGGCAACGCGAACCTTCAGCTCCCTCCACAGATTTTTTTTATGCGATTAAGGTCTGGAGACTGGCTAGGCCACTCCAGGACCTTAATGTGTTTCTTCTTGAGCCACTCTTTTGTTGCCTTGGCCGTGTGTTTTTTGTTATTGTCATGCTGGAATACCCATCCACGACCCATTTTCAATGCCCTGGCTGAGGGAAGGAGGTTCTCACCCAAGATTTGATGGTACATGGCCCCGTCTATCGTCGCTTTGATGCGGTGAAGTTGTCCTGTCCCCTTAGCAGAAAAACACCCCCAAAGCATAATGTTTCCACCTCCATGCTTGACGGTGGGGATTGTGTTCTTGGGGTCATAGGCAGCATTCCTCCTCCTCCTCCAAACACTGCGAGTTGAGTTGATGCCATAGAGCTCCATTTTGGTCTCATCTGACCACAACACTTTCACCCAATTGTCCTCTGAATCATGCAGATGTTCATTGGCAGGGAAAAAAGTATTTGATCCCCTGCTGATTTTGTACGTTTGCCCACTGACAAAGAAATGATGAGTCTATATTTTTAATGGTAGGTTTATTTGAACAGTGAGAGACAGAATAACAACAAAAAAATCCAGAAAAATGCATGTCAAAAATGTTATAAATTGATTTGCATTTTAATGAGGTAAATAAGTATTTGACCCCCTCTCAATCAGAAACATTTCTGGCTCCCAGGTGTCTTTTATACAGGTAATGAGCCGAGGTTAGGAGCACACTCTTAAAGGGAGTGCTCCTAATCTCAGCTTGTTACCTGTATAAAAGACACCTGTCCACTGAAGCAATCAATCAATCAGATTCCAAACTCTCCACCATGGCCAAGACCAAAGAGCTCTCCAAGGATGTCGTACAAGATTGTAGACCTACACAAGGCTGGAATGGGCTACAAGACCATTGCCAAGCAGCTTGGTGCGAAGGTGACAAAAGTTGGTGCGATTATTCGCAAATGGAAGAAACACAAAAGAACTGTCAATCTCCCTTGGCCTGGGGCTCCATGCAAGATCTCACCTCGTGGAGTTGCGATGATCATGAGAACAGTGAGGAATCAGCCCAGAACTACACGGGAGGATCTTGTCAATGATCTCAAGGCAGCTGGGACCATAGTCACCAAGAAAACAATTGGAATACACTACGCCGTGAAGGACTGAAATCCTGCAGCGCCCGCAAGGTTCCCCTGCTCAAGAAAGCACATATACATGCCGGTCTGAAGTTTGCCAATAAACATCTGAATGATTCAGAGGACAACTGGGTGAAAGTGTTGTGGTCAGATGAGACCAAAATGGAGCTCTTTGGCATCAACTCAACTCGTCGTGTTTGGAGGAGGAATGCTGCCTATGACCCCAAGAACACCATCCCCACCGTCAAACATGGAGGTGGAAATATGTTTTTGAGGTGTTTTTCTGCTAAGGGGACAGGACAACTTCACCCCATCAAAGGGACGATGGACGGGGCCATGTACCGTCAAATCTTGGGTGAGAACCTCCTTCCCTCAGCCAGGGCATTGAAAATGGGTCGTGGATGGGTATTCCAGCATGACAATGACCCAAAACACACGGCCAAGGCAACAAAGGAGTGGCTCAAGAAGAAGCACATTAAGGTCCTGGAGTAGCCTAGCCAATCTCCAGACCTTAATCCCATAGAAAATCTGTGGAGGGAGCTGAAGGTTCGAGTTGCCAAACGTCAGCCTCGAAATCTTAATGACTTGGAGAAGATCTGCAAAGAGGAGTGGGACAAAATCCCTCCTGAGATGTGTGCAAACCTGGTGGCCAACTACAAGAAACGTCTGACCTCTGTGATTGCCAACAAGGGTTTTGCCACCAAGTGCAGAGGGGTCAAATACGTATTTCCCTCATTATAATGCAAATCAATTCATAACATTTTTGACATGCATTTTTCTGGATTTTGTTGTTGTTATTCTGTCTCTCACTGTTCAAATAAACCTACCATTAAAAATATAGACTGATCATGTCTTTGTCAGTGGGCAAACGTACAAAATCAGCAGGGGATAAAATACTTTTTTCCCTCACTGTATATGTGCTTTCTTGAGCAGGCGGACCTTGCGTGCGCTGCAGGATTTCAGTCCTTCACGGCGTAGTGTGTTACCAATTTTTTTCTTGGTGACTATGGTCCCAGCTGCCTTGAGATCATTGACAAGATCCTCCCGTGTAGTTCTGGGCTGATTCCTCACCGTTCTCATGATCATTGCAACTCCACGAGGTGAGATCTTGCATGGAGCCGCAGGCCGAGGGAGATTGACAGTTCTTTTGTGTTTCTTCCATTTGCGAATAATCGCACCAACTGTTGTCACCTTCTCACAAGCTGCTTGGCAATGGTCTTGTAGCCCATTCCAGCCTTGTGTAGGTCTACAATCTTGTCCCTGACATCCTTGGAGAGCTCTTTGGTCTTGGCCATGGTGAAGAGTTTGGAATCTGATTGATTGCTTCTGTGGACAGGTGTCTTTTATACAGGTAGCAAGCTGAGATTAGGAGCACTCCCTTTAAGAGTGTGCTCCTAATCTCAGCTCGTTACCTGTATCAAAGACACCTGGGAGCCAGACTTCTTTCTGATTGAGAGGGGGTCAAATACTTATTTCCCTCATTAAAATGCAAATCAATTTATAACATTTTTGACATGCGTTTTTCTGGATTTTTTTGTTGTTATTCTGTCTCTCACTGTTCAAATAAACCTACCATTAAAATTATAGACTGATCATTTCTTTGTCAGTGGGCAAACGTACAAAATCAACAGGGGATCGAATACTTTTTTCCCTCATTGTATGTGAGGAGTCTGTGGGTCGCAACAGCACGTACGGCTGGAAGTAGGACATTCCAGACTAAGATGGTTCATAATGGCCGTGTCAACGAGACTGAACGAGCCAGCACAACTCACTGCCAATAACACATCACGTAATTCACCCTTAAGCAATTGTTCAATCAATTAATTGAATCACTACAATTAAAATCAAAGAATATCCCAGAACAAACACTTCGCACTCTCCTCCGTCAGCCACCTGCATCCACAATAGAAACGCATCAGTCCAGCAGTGGATAAAACCTGGTGTGGGAGGTATGGGGGGGCGGCTTACACTTGCGGTGGGCAGCAGGGGGGTGGCTGCATGCAGTAGCCATCGCAGATCAAGCGGTAGAACTTGTCATCGACTGCCATGCGCCAGGGTAAGGGGCCTCTCCTACACCCACACACGTCACACCGAGCGTCACGCACGTCACACCGAGGAGCACGCACGTCAAACCAAGGAGCACGCACATCACACATCCAGCGGCACGCACATCACACACCGAGGAGCACGCACATCACACACCGAGCAGGTTGCACAGGTCTCCTTTATCAAGACAAACGTGGAGCAGATTACACCTACTACAATACGCCTGTCACAATGCCCCTCTCTCCCCCCCCCCCCCAGTTTATGGGGGGGCGCGGGCCTCACTCCCCCCTTCGCGTCAGCCCCCCCTAATAAATGGTCCGGTTGCATTGTGAATGCACCACTCGAATGACGTGCAGTCCCGTGGCGCACTGTAACGGGCTCGTGATTTACTCACTAAAATTCAATGTAAAAAAATAAAAACGATCCCAAGACATTATTTAAAATAAAGTATGGCCATCGTGTGTCAGCATCACAGGCGAAAATTGTCATGTAAAAAAAAACTTCACTGCGACTCACTCAATTGGGATTGCTCGCAGCAAACAGCACTTGACCTGCTTACAGGTTAGGTGCAGAATAACCGTGTGTCACACAGAGAACAGTTGCCACTGTGGGTGCCCTTTTCAAATGCTTGAGATGAGACGTGATTATCGCGTATAAATGTACACACTCAAATAACGAAAAAATTATAAGCGAACTATTATCGTTTCAGGTGGCAGGGTGGTGCAGCGGTGATATTTGACCCTCGCAACAAGAAGGGCCTTGGTTAATTATCCGACTGGCACTTTGCGGAGTTTTCTACGTTCTCCCCTTTGTTCTGTATGGGTTATCCAGTTTGCTCACATAGCTAGAAAACACACAATCACAATGTAACTGGGTATTGGCCAAGCATCCCAATGCTAAAGTTACCTGCAAATTACTTCATTGGGATGACACTCGGCAGCAGAGCCGGATGATGGCATTGCTGGGGCCCTATGCCATTGTCAAGCTTAAGAGGCCCCTTCTATGAATGCCTGTATATTTTTGTTAGCAGAATGAAAATAACTGCTTTGGAGAGTCTTTTTTTCTCACCGATCTTTATTTATTAAACAATTATGTTAAAACTCTAAACCTCGTGTCTATTTCTTGTTTCGTATTTAGAGACCCCCCCCCTCTCTTAATGCGAGGCCCTAAGCTGTAAGTGTAGCCGGTGTGAGCTCGCCTGTGATGAATCACACGTATAATTGTGCACTCTTATTTTCTATGGGTGGCCAGGAGAATTTATTATTATTTAAGTGAATGCAATTGTGATCAGGGGATTGGACCCAGAGCCCCACGTAGACAGTAGAGTACAAGGGAACGCCCACAATACAGATTTGAGCTGACCTCCGGATTGAGAAATTGAACTGTTTTGTGACGTGGAGGGTGTTTCTGAACGCTATTGTGACCGACCCGTCCCGACGGGAGGAGAGAGGACAGGGTGGACCGGCTGCATGAGCTTACTCTCCGGCACTGCACAGCACAACATCGCCTCCCTACTGCAATAATAGGACCCTCCTGAAAATAAAAGTCTTCGGAATCAGTGAGGCCTGTCCTTGGGAGGACAGGCGTAGCCTTGGTCGTCACAAGCGAACATTTGTTTCTCCACATTAATTTGTATCCCCGGGTTACCATCAGGGCTGGGCATTGCAAGCTTAGCTTCTGAGATCTGATGAGACTGGTAGCCGTTTTTTAAAAGGTAATTTCGGCATCTGGAGCCCAAGCATGCAACAACTCTATGCAACTTCTTGGTTCTTTTGGTAAAGTCACGTTGAATGGAAATAAAATAATAAAAATAAAACATAATAAAAAATTAAATTCTCACGACGTTTCGGCCACAACGCAAGTAGCCTTCAGGTGAAGGAACAGAACTGTAGGACGACAGCGCTTCAATAACTGCTGCTAAGATTTGCAGCGTCTTTTAAGCTCGCTGGGAGAGGTAAAGCGCCTTGACAAAGGAGTTTACATATCAAACAGGAGAATTTAGCATTGAAATCGCTGTGTTAAAGTGTTGGATCAGCAGAGTGTTAAAGTCAGAAATTAGCATGTAACTGGGAGATTAGCATCATGTTAATATGAGGGATTAGCATGTGACTGGTCACGGAAATAGCTATGTTAAAGTCAAAGTTTACATCTCAACAGAGGCGTTTAGTTTATGGACGCTAAAGGACTGCAACTACCCAACTATCATACAATAAACCGATGTGAAAAAACTAAGTATAAACTACATCAATATAATAAATGTACTCAATATATTCTTCAATAAGTTGAGCTATAAACATAAAGTAACTGGGTATACACTACACTATATAATGAATACCATATAGTAAACGAATTAATACAACTAAAATATAAACTACATCAATGTTATCAATAAACTCTATATACTCTCCAATCAGCTGAGCTACTAACAATAAGTCATACATTACAATGCCATATGGCGAAAAAAAGGGTGGCGGTTTTTTCCTTCTTTCCAACGTTAGCACCACGGAGAGCGACGAGCCTCGTTCAGACGGACGAGTCCATCCATGCTCGGAACGGAGGAGGGGGGAGAAACAGCCACGATGTGCTGCTCTGTCCTGTGTTGCGTTACAACCATGCCATAAACTAGACTACTATACATTGTAATGTTATACCTTCCAATCTAAACTACATTGTATAATATCGTATACACAGCCCAATGTAAGCTCGAACATTATGCAGTATATTGATATGTCTCCAACTAAACTTTTTCCTACATTACACAACTATACACCGTAATATACACTACCATAGACAAACCCACCCTTGAATTATACAATGCGTTACTTTACACTACCCTATACTTTAGACTGTAAAATGTTAGACTTGTAATATTACACTATGTATTATTCTACCAACCCTACTGTATACCACACTGCTGTATATTCACTATACAATTACGATACTATATATTGCCTTATGAATTATGTTAAACATTACAATGTTATACTATTTTGTATTATTATATAACATGCTATAAACCATACCATTGATCGTCGTGTGAAGAGGCAGTGCCAGCGAATGGACTGCGGTCTGAAAGTCACCATAAAATACAAGCCGGATGGCTTGCAGAGAACCTCCGTCTTGGAGAAGTCAATGTCATGTGAGCCCACTGAATTATAACAGTGATCTGCCACGGCTAAGGTGTTCGTCCTACAGTGTTTCAAGTCTGCTTTATGTTCACGGATGCGGTCCGAGATATGTCGTTTGTTTTCTCCAATGTAACTGCTACCACAAAGGCAACTTAGTTTGTAGACGCCCAGGTACTGTATGTCTGGAACCACATCTTTTACAGACGGAACCAGATCACGGATTTTATGTACTGTGTTGAATCGGACCTGGATCTTGTGTTTATTCAGGATTTTGGAGATCTTATTTGTGACCCCCGCAATGTAGGGTAAGGTGATGGTTTTGAATGGCTCCTCAAGAGGATCCTTCTTCATGGCTGGAGTGATGGCTTTGCGGATTGTGTAGTCGGAGTAACCATTAGCCTTGAGAGCTTGGTGTACATGCTTGAGTTCACTGGCAATGTGTTCCTGGTCGGAAATGCATTGGGCTCTATGGTATAGAGTCTTGATGAGGGAGTTCTTCTGGGATGGATGGTGGTGGGAATCCGGTTTTAAGTAAGCATCCGTATGGGTAGCTTTACTGTAGACAGAGTGGCTCATTGAACCATCAGCTCTCCTTTTAATTAGGACATAAAAAAGGGTCCCTTGCCATCTTTTTCGACTTCCATGGTAAATCTGATGGCTGGGTATATGGAATTGATGTGGTCGAGGAATTGGTCTAGAGCAGGCCAGCCATGTGGCCAGATGACAAAAGTGTCATCCACGTACCTCTTCCATAACGTCGGGCGTAGAGTGGCAGTCTGGATGGCGTCAGTTTCAAATTTCTCCATGAAAACGTTGGCTACAACCGGAGATAGGGGGGTGCCCATTGGGGTGCCCTCAGTTTATTTGTAGAAAGTTCCATTCCAGGTGAAATATGTGTTGGTTAAGCAGTGTCTCACCAGGGGGAGTACATCAGTATGCAGTCCTTGATGAACCAAGTCTTCAGTGATTGCGATGGTGTCAGGTATCGGAACTTTGGTGAATAAGGAAAGCACATCAAAACTGACAAGCAAGTCGTCTGGGGACAGGGAAATGCCCTTAACCACACGTCGCTCTGCACCTTGTAGAGCCCATGGAACATGCTTTCTGGAGACATGACCGCATGGCCACAAGCACAACAACAATACGTTCAGTAAATTCAGTTCAGGGCGATGCTTCGCGATTCGTCATACGTTTTTTTGCCTGAGGCCACATTCATCTGGCCAAATTAGCGTAATCTAGCCCTCCACTACCCTGAAGGGTTAAATGTGTAATGATATCACGGGATGTCACTGTGTAGTGCCAGGTGTAGTCCCGGCCCTAGAAGGGCTCGGTCAGCGCTGATTGATCAGCTGGATGGCATCACGCTTGGCGTGCAGTGCCAGCCCGACAGGATAGGGTGTGGGAATGCCGGCCGTAGTAAAGGGGTTACTAAAGGCCATGGCACTCTGGTTGACCCGAGAGGACACGTGACCGGCTAAGTCTACAAAGGGGCCCCAAGTGGGGGCTAGGGGTGGTCACGTGGTCGGGGTCCAGATCCTGCTGCTCGAGGATTCTAGAAGGTGGTCGTGGCCAAGGGCGGAGCCAGCCACGCCACAGAGAATATAAGCCGGGTCCCCTAGAGGGACTGGCGTTGTTGTTCATCTTGAAGAAACCTTTGTCTGCGTCTACGTTCTACCGAGTCTCCAACACGTGGACCTGGACCCGAGCTGTGGTCCCGGTCTGTCGTAGCTAGTCATGTTGTAATTAGTGTAGTTAGCCTGGTGGTCACCACCACAGGTTGTTATTCTGGGCCAGTTACCCCGTGTACCACATGGTGGGGGGGGGGGGAGGCGATTTGTAAAATTGCGCCATATTTTAAACTGTCGGCAGAGCAGAGAGATTGAATCCAATTACCGACCTCTGGATTGCAAGTCCAGGGTGGGAGAGCCATTGCACCACCGTGTGTGGCAGCACCCCCACTCTTTTTTTCTTAGGGGCTGTGCAAAATAAAATAAAAACATTGAGTACAATTAAAGTGATGGGCCTTCTATCCCGATGATGGTGATGACATTAGCGATACTGATAATGATGCTGATGATGCTAAGTAAGGCTAAGGACTCACATTGCCCTTCACCACGTAGTTGGGGTCAAGCTGGACGTCCCGTGCCAGCCCAAAGTCGCAAATCTTGGCGATGTGTCCATGGGTTACCAGCAATTTCCTCGCAGCCAGGTCGCGGTGGATGCACTAAAAAAAAGAAAAAAAATCCCTGTGTGGCCTTCAACAAACTTGGGGCAACTTCTGTGAAGGTCGGCCACGGTACAAGACGGGGTGGGTGCCCAGCACCACGCTCGGCCGCCTTTGTCTCCCCAGTGTAGATGTTTACACACCGCACCAGGTACTCATTTGAGACTGAGTCCACCTGGGGAGGCCCAAGACCGGTTCAGATAATTGTCACTGGTGTTGGCCATGAGCGGGAATCGAACTCTGGCCGTTGGGTTCGTAGCGCAGTGAACTAACCACTGAGCGACCACTCGCCACCCAGACAGCCATATTAAGGGCAACAAAGACGTGCACCACAGACACAGTCACATACAAAGACACAGTTAAACACGCACAGTCACAGAGACACAGTTAAACATACTCTTTGGTTCTTTCGGTAAAGTAACATAGGTATAAAATTAAACAAATCACGACGTTTCGGGCGCTAAACCCTGTTTGTTTAGTATGCTTCTCTCTCTGTGTCCCCTGTTGTATCTGTGTTAGTTCCCCCCTACTTGTGTGTCTGTATATACATCTGGGGTTATGTGTTTCCTCTCTCTCGTAAATTTAGCTCTTCTGTACCTGATGATGGCTGCTTGTGTTGCAACCGAAACGTCGTACGCTATTATGTTATTTTATTATTTCTTATTTATACGTGACTTTACCGAAAAAACCAAAGAGTAATTCCTGCAGTCACGAAAGCTTTGAATCAAGTCTGTAGTGCCTCTTGTTAAACAGTGCTTCAGTTAAACAGGAAAATTAATAAATCCAGCAGGCATGACTTGAAAAGTAACAAATTTACATTTTGGGTGGCACTCTAAATCGTCCGGTAAATCGTGTCGCCAATTATAATTTCTGCGTTTATCTGCGCGTGTCTGTGTACCCCCAGTGGAGGAATACGTGCGCAGCTTGCTGGACAACCCTGACTTGATTGACCGTCTGGCACTGGCCTCGGAGCAGGTGAGACTCCGTATGCGTGCATCAGCTCTGCCCCCCCCTCATATTTTTGGTGCGGGCCTGTACCCTTGTCCGACCCCTCACTTCCGCGTTGCATCCAGCTGCCTCACTGAAGAAAGGGACACTTGCCTTGCGCTGAGTACGACGTTTCGCTGGTTGTAATCGCCAGGGAAACGATATACTCGATTTGTAAGTGTTGTGGGTTTACTCTCCAATACACTGGCGTGCTGCAGTAGTAACTAATTGACACGTTTTGTTTTACGTAACAAACCTTACTAATTGGCTGTACCGGGTTAACTACACCAATTTACGTGCTCTTACCCAAAAAAACCTTTATTATGGATAATATTGGTCGCAAAATAATACGTGTTAAACAGCTCCCTTTTAGAATGTCTCATCCTCACCAGCAATGGTCAATCAATCAAATAAATCGGTTTAACACGTAGGCTTTCGCGACCAATATTATTCATAATAAAGGTTTTTGGGTTAGATCGCGTTATTTATAAATGTCTCGTAACCCTCCACCACCTGACACGGCCAATCAGTAAAAAAAGTGTCACGTTGACAAAAGACAAATAATTCACTACTTTAGCCCACCGGTGTGTTGAAGAGTGAATCCACAACATTTACAGTTTGAGTACTCAATTGGATTCACTCTTCAACACACCGGTGGGCTAAAGTAGTGAATTATTTGTCTTTTGTCAACGTGACACTTTTTTTGCTGATTGGCCGTGTCGGGTGGTGGAGGGTTACGACACATTTATAAATAACGCGATCTAACCCAAAAACCTTTATTATGAATCAAATAAATCCTAGATTTATAACGTGGCATATTTATCAAAAAGCAGAGACGGAAGGGTGAAACTCTAGAGGTAGCTCTATGATATCCGCTTTTGTGGAACGTTCTCTAACACGGATGGCCGTACTGCTCTGAGATAAATCAGAATGGATCCTTCGTTTCGTTACGTGATGGCGGTTGCAAAATTGTTGTTGACGCGTGCATGTGCCGTGCATGTGCTGTGTACGTGTGCAGGATGTGGTGGAGTCCTGGGTAATCTTCTCCGAACATCTCTCGCTGTCCCAGCTGCAGCAAGGTGTGCGCTCCGGCCGGTTTGTCCAGGGAACCTTCCTTGCGAGTCGTGAGAATTACCTGGAGGGGACTCTGAGGGTGCGAGGGGACGGTGACAGTGATAAAGAGGTACACGTTTCACAAGCCTGCGTCCGGAAGGAACAATGCTGTTCGATCGTATCTGTGTGAGTTTTAAAAACAAATTTATAATGAAGCAGTGGCATAGCGTTCTTGGCATGAGCAGTAGCTCTTAAC
The DNA here is from genome assembly GCF_048934315.1 of Petromyzon marinus. Classification (NCBI taxonomy): domain Eukaryota; kingdom Metazoa; phylum Chordata; class Hyperoartia; order Petromyzontiformes; family Petromyzontidae; genus Petromyzon; species Petromyzon marinus. Next base: position 573,969 of record NW_027423157.1, read on the forward strand.
CTTTACTGAAAGGCTGCAGTAAAGGTTAAGAGCTACTGGGCTAAAATATTTGTATTTTGAACGTCTTTTGCACCCTACGTAGGTGTCGTAGCCTGGCTCCTGCCCCCCCGGCCTGTGGGTCCTGGTGCAGTTGCACTGCCTGCACACTCGATAGCTACGCCACCACAACCACAGTATATACGTTAATTGTGACTACTTTAATAATAGGGTTTTTCCCTTTTTTTCTGGCAACAAAACTGAAACCTTTTACAAGGAATCATGTGTGCATTAACTACAATACTTGTGGTCAAAATGCAAACAAAAAACACACTATGATAATATATGCATTGTCCTTGAGACTGATTGGTCCACACCAGGGACGGCTTTCTTTTGAGCCTCGACCCAATTGGTGCGAGGCCAGAGGACGCCAAAAGGCGTACGCATATATGGCAAATATTATCAGTGTGTTTTTGTTTGCATTTTGACCACAAGTATTGTGGTTAATGCACACATGATTCCTTGTAAAAGGTTTCATTTTTGTTGCCAGAAAAAAGGGGAAAAACCCTATTATATTTTGGTACTGGCAAAGGAGGTCTAATGATGGTTGTGACTACTTTGTTAACAAAATGAATGGTCTATTTCCACCTCCAAAATGTAACGTTAAATAACAATTAGGTACATTGGCCCTTTGTTGGAAAAAAAAACCCAGTCCAGAAATTGCCCTGCTTGAACATATGTTACTGAAAAACATTGGTTTCAGAAGATTCATGGGCTCACTCTTGTACAGTAAAACCTTGGATTGCGAGCATAATTCGTTCCGGAAACGTGTTTGTAATCCAAAGCACTCGTATATCAAAGCACTCGTATATTAGTTGTGATCACGTGACGCTCGGCAGTACAAAGCTGCTCGTATTGCAAGACCCTCGCTCGTTTATCAAATTAATATTTATTAAAAATTTTGCTCGTCTTGTAAAACACTCGCAGACCAAGTTACTCGCAATCCAAGGTTTTACTGTATATGCTGCTCTCTAACAGCACTTGGCCCAGCGGTCTGTTAAGGCTATAGGGGGGATCTTTTTTTTTCCTGCGTGCAGGTGTTGATCCAGGGGCTGCAGCATTTAAACCGCGCGATGCACGACGACATCGTGTGCGTGGAGATGTTCCCCGAGGAGCGCTGGGTTGCCCCCTCCTCGCTGGTCCTGCACGATGAGGGCGTCGCAGGGGACGTTGCAGAAGAGAATGAAGAGGATGTGGTGAGTGGAGCGCCAACACTGCCGAACCAAAATCAAACCCAGACACCTGCAGTGTGCGTGTCTCTCTCCCCGTGGTCGCATGGATTTTTCTCCAGGTCCTCCGGCTTTTCCCTCCACAGTTACAATCTGACATGCACTTAGAGTATTTGGCTGCTATCAATTTCAAATGTGATAAGATACTTCATTGAACGATCATTTGTGGCCAGGTCACTTAAAAAGAGCTATATAGCTCTCAGGGTCCTTACCTGGTAAAGTTATTTAGTTTATAGTTTTTAAATAGTTTTAATATAGTTTAAACAAAGAATAACAACAAAGACTCAACCACTTCAAGAGAGACCTTAGACATAATGAACACCGTGTGACCAGACAACAATCCACATTAGAGATGCTGTTAGCTTGATTTTGCATTTATTAAATGACTTTACATTACATTACTTCAAAATCAAGTCAGGAGTGCTAATCATTTCGTACTATTTTTGTATGTACGTAGGGGTTATTTGACCATACTTCGGTGCGGGTTGGTGAAGGGGGGGGGCATAGATCAGGAGCATAGAAGGACAGGATAACAGTTCATTTTGCTGTACTGCGCTCTGCTGCCAGCAATTTTGGCGCAGAGCCTATACCACCTGTTATGCATATCCAGGCTCAACACGGCGTCGCTTCCACGGTCTGAGCTCCTTTTTAATGTTCATTTTAATTAACTTAATTAGAACTCAAGAGATCAGGACACGTATCATTTGCGAGAGTGACCTGGGTCACAGGGTGGCCTCTATATTGAAAACTAATTTCTTTAGTACTGCTTTTTGTATTTAGATTGTAGTCCTTGTCACGCACCTCTTTTTAGCATGGTTGGCTGTGTACGGTGCGAAATAAGTTCTACATGCATACATACCACAGTGACAAAATGCAAAACATAATAAAGTACAGCAATGAAGTTAATTGAAATTGGCACAAAAACAACCGTGGTTTATGAAAAGTCGACAATATTTCACAAACATAAACAAGTGTTAGATATGAAATCGCATGTAGTGCAAGTTGGCTTGGGCAGATTATTTATATACTGATCATTGCACAGTTATACTTATAAAAACGTTACGTAAACATTAAACACATATAGGGTGACTGATGTGCTAAGCAGGTAAGAGAAAATGTCAATCACAATTGCAAGTGAAATCATAAAGAATCGAGAGATTAAGCATCAAATTGTGAATTAGATGGGAGGGTAACCTTTGTTGTACATAATATTGGTCGCAACAGCCTACGCGTTTTTTTAAACGTGTGGTATCTGATGGGCGTGTTCCGGTTGATTCTATCAATCGCCAGAACTGTTTTAACTTATAAATATTTACTGAGGACTCCTCACTGTGATCTTTTGTCATTTTAACAAAGCGTCAGTCTCATTATTGACATTGATGAGACACAGCATGAAACCACATCCGCAGGTTAAGCGCTATTGTTTTGGATTGCTCCTTCCCCTGTAAGCCAAATTGTATTGTGTTACGCAGTGAGCTGGTAAAAAAATAGTTATTTAATTACTTCAGTGTGTGAGAGAGACGCCACTGTGGTGAGTGCTCATTTGAGTTTGAGTTGTCATCTCCCGGTGCTATCCCAGCTGCTGCTGCTGTCATCGCTCTTGCTTAGATTAAGCAACACGATGTTTGTCCTTTGTTTTGGTCTCCAGCTGAAAGCCGAAAGTGGGAAGATGCGTCGACCCACTGGCAAAGTGGTCGGCATCATCAAGCGGAACTCGAGGCCGCTGTGCGGCATGCTCATGCCCAGCCCAATCAAGGAGGTGGGCTGATCTTCATGTGTGTGTGTACGTGTGGGGAGCGGTGATGTAGCGGTTAGCGCGCTGCGCTACGAATTCTGGGACCCGAGTTGGATTATATTTATCGCTCATAACCAATAAACAGCGGCAAATGTCTGAACCTGTCTTGGGCCCTTCCCTAGGTCGACTCGGCCATAAATGAGTCTCTGATGTGGCATGTAAACATCAGCGCTGTGGAGACAAAGGCGGTCGGGCATGGTGCTGGCCGTACCCACCCCGTCGTTTGCCGTACCAGCTTGAATAGGTGTGTGCTGACGGCACTCGCCCAAACAGTTTGTTGAATGCCTTACTGGGGGCTCTTTGTGCGTGTTGCAGGCCACCCGCCACCTGTTCACGCCCGCGGACCGCCGCATGCCACGAGTGCGGGTGGAGACAAGACAAGCAGCGTCCCTGCAGGCCCACCGCATCGTGGTGGCCATCGGTGACTGGCTGCGACACTCCCGCTACCCGAACATACGACTGCACCGTGACGCCCCGCACGCCGTGACACCTCACCCGTCCGTCCCGTGGTCGGCATCGTCGGGCTCATCCTTCTGTCACTTGACGCGCGGCCACGTGGCTCTGTATGCAATACAGCCGTCGAACCCAAAACACGAACGGTGACACGGTGAATTGGAAGTCAGGGTGGATGAGCTGGCACCACTGTGATTTATTTGTTTGAAAGCATGGCAAACTCACCTGTGATTCAACCTAGGTTATTAAGGTGTTGTAAGTTGATAGTCTCAGCCCAGTCACCAATAACTGCACCAAAAACGATATTAAATTTGGTCGTGCACTTCTATTGTTTAATTTCAATCTCTGAGAAAACTACTGCGTTTGACTGCCATGTGATGAACATTACTTTGATTGGCAGAGTGGTTGGAAAAGCACTGCCCCCCTACAATTTGGACTGCATTTCACTTCAATGGATCTTAGAAGTAGCTCTGTTATGTCTGCGCCTGTGGGTCGTCCTTGACCACGAAGGGTTTGTATAGATTGCTTGTTTTGTGTGATACCATTAACACAATGAGAAACAAAATTGGTGAAAAGTTAAATATATTGTTAAGATGTATTCTTTGGGTTGTATCTTTGTTTAAACAGATGCCGGTTAATATTCTACATAATGTACGTTAGGTACAAGGTTGGCATTGTGGTTGTGCTTTTCATACCTATTTGCCACTGCACAACCGAGCGGCACCATGGCTGGCACGGTTTAGTAGGCTGCAGGTTGTTTATCCACTGCAAAAGCAGATCCATGCCATGGACGGTCAATGCTTTGAACAAGTCTAGGCACATGCAGATGACGCTGTGGTGCCACGTCCCCGTGGTGTACCGACTGCCGTCACACAATTAACGTGTCTCTAGCCCCGCCCCTGGCCTTCCTCGGCCCCCGGATAGATTTGGATGCCTTGTGGGGCCAGCATATCACGGTTTGGTTCTGGTTCAACACGGCAAAAAGCCAGTGGGTGACCACAGACACCTCGAGAGCTCTGCGCTGTCTGGGTTCCAATGTACCGGTGGAACAGGGATACCGGTGACGATTGGCCACGTATGTGCATATGCATGTTGAACTTCTTCCGTACCATACGTAGACAACCGTGCTAATCGTCGGTGTGCTTGTGCAGGGCCATTTTGTGCGCTCTCTGGGCGAATGTGGGGATAAGGAGACGGAGACAGAGGTGCTGCTGCTGGAGCACGACGTGCCACACCAGCCCTTCAGCCAGGCCGTACTTGCATGCCTGCCCCCTCCCACGTTCAGCATCACAGCAGAGGTACGCATGAGACATGTGACGATATGTCAATTCATCGATTGAGTTCAATTCTTACGCCTGCGGTGTGTTGGTGTGTTCGGTCGTGCATGTGAGAATCCTTTACTTCAGTGCTCTTTATTACAAGGCCCACGGGCCACTGGTGGCCCCTGGGTGGCCTTTGGTGTGGCCAATGACGTGTGGATCCCCGACGTATAGGCCCCTGACAATAGACAAATGCGAAAACACCCCCCATCATCATCATCGTGCTGTCAAACCTCAATAGTTTCAAGATGTTTGGCCTGCGTAGAATACCTTCTAGAGGGCCTCTCTGGAGCTCTCCCTCCAGTCGAGGTCCTTCCGCTGCACTGGCATAAACGAGAAGCCACGGGGCTCTACACCTTTACCGCAGACCGGATATAGAAAAGCCGTCGACCTGAAAGAAAGTCGATGGCTCGGACACATTATCGTAAGAAGAGAGGAAATTCACATCGGAGGAAGGAAGGCGACGGACTTATGGAAGCACCAGGGCGGAGACCCGAGAGGCAGGCCTCGAGAGATGCGGATCAAAGTGGTGAGCCAGGATATGGAGGACTCTGCAGTAGCCGTGGAGATGGTCCAGTACAGAAATAAATGGAGCAAGGGGACTACAGACTTTTTTCCTATAACGCTGTACTTGCGTTCCTGAACAACACCGAATTGTGGAAAAATCGCATAATAAATAATATAGGGTAAAGCACAGTCCGCGATAACACGTGATATGCGTACGCAGGCTTAACAAAGACTTCGGGTACGTGAGTAGCATCTAGAAGCATCCAGAAACATCCCGCCTTGTGTGATGCTACACCGAGGCAACCGTACAACCGCATATTCTGCCTCGCACAACGCAGTTCTGTTCACTCGATCGCCTTTTATCCAATTCGCATCCATGTTATGAAAAAAATGTGTTCCCTAATGCATTCATCGCATTATATCTAATTCACGATATGAAAACACGCAGAGTTATAGGAGAACGGACTGTACTTTCAAAATATTCAGTCGCCTATTGAGAAGATAGAACGCCATTAGCATGAAGTTGGTTTACCCATGTATGGCTCACCCTGTATTTTGTTTGTTGTAAGGCAGCGTTTTGTTGAACCTGGTGCTGTGTGTGTCCCGTACAAGGACCAGGCTGGCAGGGAGGACCTCCGTGCGTTGTCCATCTGCAGTGTGGATCCTCCAGGCTGCACAGACATCGACGATGCCCTACACTGCAAACCGCTCGACAATGGGAACACCGAGGTATTCATTTGGTGGTGGTAATCGTGGTCACGGTCGCGGTAATTCGTGCCTATTCCTTTCATGGTTTTGTCAATGCTAGCGGAGGTGACAAGGGGAGTTTAGTGGCACAATGATAAGTGCACTGCACATTTATCCTGTCAAGCTGGTTTAGTTCCAGTCATGGCTAACACCGGTACAGAGTGATATCTAAAAAAACTGCCCAAGTTCTCCCCTTCACCACCTGCATTGACCATCGTAATAAAGCAAGGTCAAATGACAATCGCGACCAATTACGGCATGGAGAAGCCCTCATCCTGCAGTGGATTGACAAAGGGGTGGACAATATTCCCGTTATTAAGTTTCCAAACATTGTTGCCTTAGTGCCCGTATTCTTGGTCTCTGCTCGGCTCAGGACTGACTTCAAAATGGCTCGGTTCTGGCTTGATCTGCTCCGTTGCCTCCAAAGAAGTATGAGTGGCTCAGCTGTGCCTTGGCTCAGGCTCAGCTCACAGAAATTCTGAGCGTGGCTGGGAGCATGCAGAGATATACGAGGAGGCACAAGAGACACAGAGGCTCAGGGCTGGAACCATGCTTAGAGGCAGCTGAGGTTTTAAGTGTTGATTTGATGTGGCTTATTGAGAATTAGAATCAGAATATTTATACTGGAGGAATCCAATGAGCTATAAAGCTATTTTTCACATGTCCAGTAGAGTCGGGTAAGAACGTTACAACAACAAACAGTGAAACAACATAATAGTAGTGCAAAGTACAAGAAAGATAAACAAATAACCCAAACACAAACAAATACAACGAAACCATCCCCATCCTACCAGGCAAAGCCCACTGAGGCATTGATTTATTTTTGATTAGTGACCTGGCCACAAATGAATAGCTCAACAAAGTGGCCCATCATTTGCACATTTATAGCAGCCAAAATAATAGAAATAATCTCAATGCATGTTGCGCGAGAGCCAAGCCTGAGCCAAGCCATGGCTAAGACCCCACTGGCCTAAGTGTCCACGTCACTGACCGAATGCCTGGTTCACAATGAATGCACCAGGTAGTAATGGATGTGCATTTCATTTCACATTATTGTGCTTTGGTTGAAGTGGCTATGGTGGAGGTTATACATGCATGTGGAGTGAGCGACTTCCGACAGACGTCTAGTAGAAGGCGTCTTCTCCTCCCTGTTAGTGAATGGGTTTCCTCTGCATTCATCAGATTTCCTCTAAATAAAACCCATACAATCTTAACTGGCATTCACGAAAACATCTCCTTGCTGAACAGTTACCTGCAGGCGACTTAATCATGTGTGGGTTTGCTTGCAAAACACTCGTTGAGTTGGTGCATATGTATTCGCCAGATTGTGTTTATTGACAGAGAAGTGTTTGCGTTTATGTGTTTGTGTGCCTGCAGAGGATTGATATGGTGCCAGAGTTATTGAGCTCAAACCTGTGTTCGTTGAGATCCAACATCGACCGTCGAGATGCACCAACAACTGTTAACTCGCGAGTGCGCACATTGCAACCCATACTCAGCAGCTAACGTGCGTTGTTGCCAGGTGCACATGTAATCCCATGATGCGTGGCACTGTTAAAGTGTCATTGTACAGATCCACACAAGCATGTGTACATACATAAGCAGCCAAACCAGGATGGCACAATAGTAACACGTGTCTCACAGCAAGAATGGCCTAGGATTGATGCCCGACTTGGTTGCCTTTCCATGTAGATTTTGTATGTTCTCCCCCTATTTAGCATGGGTTGACTCCAGGTTATCAGGTTTCCTCTCATCGCTAACATAAACGTGTTATTACTACTATGATCCTTAACCAAGGAAAGCCTCACTGAATCTCATAACTTCGGGAGGGTACTGCAAAGCTTTTGCAGTCGAACAATGGTTGCTACGTATATATTCCAGTTGAATAATTTGTAACAACCCAAACCGGTATTTGGCCAAACATCCCGCTGCTGAAAGAATGACTCGACTACCAAAAACTTGGCAAGACCCTCCTGAAAAAGAGTCTCGAGACTTTGCGAGGCTTTCCTGAGTGAACACCCTGCACCACTCCAATGACGACTCCGCCACTCGACGGTGAATGGCGACGGTGCATGTGCTGTGCGCGTGCAGGCTGGCGTTCTCGTGCATATGGGAGATGACTCCAAAGGATGAGATCGTGAGCACACGTTTTACCAAGAGCATCATCAATTCCAAGGTGATTTCCCCCCACCCCCACAGACGTTCAGTTTTTGTAAAACTCTCGTTTGCTTTCACGTTTATTGTATCGATGCCTTGCTATGTTGGTGCAGTTGAGGTTTCCGGATGGCTGAGAGGTCAGAGCATTGAGCTTGCACCTCTGGGTTCACAAGTGGAGCAAGAAGAACCGGGTTCACAAGTGGCAGTATGTATGTTGAACTTCTTTTGCACCGTACGTAGCCAACTGTGCTAATCGGAGGTGCGAGGTAGAACATGAAAGTAGTGAGTTGATGGTCTCTGTCCAGTCAACAATCACTGCACAAAACACAGGTTTTTTTTTTAGGTTAGATCGTATACATATGTAAATGTGTCATTAAACCCACCCCCACCCGACACAGCCAACTAATAAGGGTTGTCACGTAAACAGAACATGCCAATTCGTCACGAGTACAGCACACCGGTGTGTTGTACAAGTGACGAATTGGCCACGTTCTGTTTATGTGACAACCCTTACTAGTCGGCTGTGTCGGGTGGTGGCGGGTTTAACGACACATTTATGTATTTACACAATCTAGCCCAAAAAACCTGTATTATGGATGATATTGATCACGAAAGCCTACGTGTTAAACTCACTGCACAAAAAACCACCAAATTACATTGCACTAAATTTGGTTAAATTCCAGCTTTGAGAATTCAAAAAATATCAATTTTGCTGTCTTTGGGTGAGCGTAACCCTCAGTGGTCATCGGGAGCCACGTAGACATCTGTTGAGTTCTGGCTTGGGCTTGGATCAGGCGTGGGCATTGTGTAATTGCGAGGACCCCATGGTTCACCCGTGGTGTGTTCATCGTATCCCCGCAGGCGTCTCTGACGTACGCAGAGGCTCAGCTAATGATGGATGACGCCGGGCGGAAGGACCCGGTCACCAGCAGCTTGCGTGGCCTCAACTCCCTGGCCAAGATCCTCAAGCAGAGGCGCATTCAAAACGGGTAACTCATTGTCAAGATCCTCATCCCCTCCACCGCCTCTGGAGCGCTGAGCAGTATTAATGGGTGCACCACATTTAGTCGATCGGCAGGTCGCCTGTGGCGCGGTAAAGTGTGGTTACTCCCGTGTCTTCTAAGACATCCGGCCAGCGTGAAAGAGTAGGCTAAAATACATTGAGAGGGACTGTAAAAGGGTGTATCTCTAGAGGGGCCCCCTCTTATGGGAGCCCCCTTCTTCCAGCAGTGGCTTGAGCAAGCAATTGCAAGGCTGCACCTGTAGCTTTTTTTGACCCCATGATGCATGAGGCTTGGGTGAATACCATGCACAAACAAGTGTTACAGGATTCATACTCTTTGTTTTTTTTTCAGTAAAGTCACGTAGGTAACCTCTTCTTTGGTTCTTTCGGTAAAGTCACGTAGAATGAGAATAAAATAATAAATTGATAAAATAAAATAACACAATAATATTCTCACGACGTTTCGGCCACAACACAAGCGGCCTTCATCAGGTGAAGGGGGCGAGACTGTCTGGTAGGACAGCGCTGGAGGTAAAACTATAAAATAACTAAATTAAATCACGACGTTGCGGGCGCAACACAAGCGTCCTTCTTCAGGTGGGACAACCACAGACAGAAAAAATTGCTGAAGTGGGCAAAAAAGGGCTGTTGTAACAAGAGGCTATATAGGTAAGAGAGTGTTGGGAAGCAAGGGGGGAGAGATAGAGAGGGGGGATGTGGGATAGGGGAAGTGGGGTGCTGCTAGAGGGATTAAAGGGGCGAGCACGGCAAAATGCCGGGGGGGGGGGGGAAGTGAGCGGGGCTGGGAGTGGGAGGCTGAAGAAGCTGGAGATGCGGAAATGAAGGCAACAATAAAGAAGTTAAGGTTTTACCTGGTTAATAACATCCTTTTAGATTGGAGTGTTACAGGCTGCTGCGGGGCTACATTGTGGGCAATAGAGGACAATGCAGTGACACAAATTGTTTTACTCTTCTTAATGCTCCCATGTCTGTGCTCCCCCACCTTTGCCAAAGCGTACTGACCACCACGGTTAAGTACCACCCCACGACCCGCATGACATGGGGCGGCCCTCATCCAGCAGTGGATTGACTTAACGAGCTGTGCATGTTCAACTCAAATATCTGAGTTTGTGAAGTGTCTTATATTAAGATTCTGTGTTGTTTTGGCTGGACATGATACTCGCTCATGTCCCTTCTCCACCCGTAGGGCATTGACTCTGGCAGCCCCTGAGGTCCGATTCCACATGGACAGCGAAACCCACGACCCGATCGACCTGCAGACCAAGGAACTCAAGTGAGTCTCGTCAACAAGACACCTCCCATGACTGCAATCCGACTGTTGTGCAGATCTCTCTATCAGAATCAAAATATATTTCTACTGGAAGAATCCGATGAGCTATAAAGCTCTTTTTTCACAGATGTCCAGTTGGGGCAGGTCACAACGTTACAACAACAAACAATACAAGCACACGTTAGGATTGCAAAGTATTGGAAAGGTAAACAAATAACTTAAACAAATATACAAATAAAACTAAACTATTTTTATCTTATTCTTAGTTTTTTCGGTAAAGTCACGTTGAAGAGAAACAACAAAATAACAAAAGTAAAACCCTGACCACAAACGATAGCTGAACAAAGTGGCTTATCACGTAGGAAATTTATTATCGGCAAAATAATCTAAGATAAAGATTCTTGACCCTTGTGGTTGATGTGTTGTGGTGGCGGAAACTGGTGCGTGTACACAGGGAGACCAACTCGATGGTGGAGGAGTTCATGTTGCTCGCCAACATCTCCGTGGCGGAGCGCATCGTAGGCGAATTCCCCGAGTGTGCGCTGCTCCAACGCCATCCGGCGCCTCCGCCTTCCAACTACGACATCTTGGTGAAGGCGGCGAAATCAAAGGTAGAGTTAGAACCCCTTTTAACGACCACCCTTGTTAACTAATCGCTTAACAACGGGCCTCCATAGAGCTCAATGTGTAGGCTTAACCGACCATTTCCCTGTTAACGACGAGCTGTTGTAGGTACAATAAATATGAATTAATGCCACGTAGAAGGAAAACAATAAAATAAAAAAAAATATAAAACAATAAAATTCTCACGACGTTTCGACTGCAACACAAGCAATCATCATCAGGTGTGAAAACCACAACAAGAAAATTTGAAAAAAGTGGCAGTTATTTTTAATGTTAGCACCACGGAGAGAGATTTGACAGTTTGTTCAGATGGACGAGTCCAACTATGTTCGGAAAAGAGGAGGGGGGAGACAAAAAATAATGGATGCGTTCTGACAGCCACCTTAAGCGTGATCAATCAATTAAGACCCGAAATGGTTTATCAAATCTCTCTCCGTGGTGCTAACGTTAAAATAACCACCACTTTTGTCACATTTTCTTGTTGTGGTTTTCACACCTGATGATGATTGCTTGTGTTGCAGTCGAAACGTCGTGAGAATTTTATTGTTTTATATTTTTATTATTTTATTGTTTCCCTTCTACGTGAATTTACCGAAAGAACCAAGAATATGAATCCCTGCAGTCACGAAAGCTTTAAATCAAAATGAATTAATGCATTTATTCACAGTGTTTATTTTAATATGATGTGCTTATAATGTTAGTATCTTTATGTATTAATATCCATTGTTTAAATATTATAAAGTACGTTTTTTGGGTGAACAAGGGAAACTTTCGATGCTATCGGACCGAATTAAGCTTTTAACACGTATTTCCTATACTCGCTTAATGACCAAATCCTTTAATGCTCGGGTTCGTGGAACCAATTACCGTCTTAAAGAGGGGTTCTACTGTCTCTAGATTGCTGTTAACCTAACTTCAATATCATCCTCCTCGCAAGGAATTCAGAGGTCGCCGGGTGGCTCAAATTTTTGTTTGAGGTCTTTTGGTTTAACCGGGTGAGAACTCAAGAGACCATAATAGTCTCATTTGCAAGGGTCACCTGGGTCACCCTATGACGCAGAGATTACAGCTGGGACCCTGGCTTCAAAATCCAGCAGCCGCATTGAACATACTGTGTTATCAAGTGTAGGGAGTTGAAGGACTCGGCTCGTTTCCCAGCTACTCCACAGAAATAAGCAACAAAAAACCATCACGATAAATGTAGTACTGTATTTAATTTTAGATAAATTCCAGCACTGAAATGTTTAAATATCAGGTCGACTTATTGTGATGAACATTATGCTCAAGATGGGTGGGAATGTGCTACCCCCTACTGTGAAGCAGAGGTGTCTTGAAACGATGTCAGTATTGGCCTGAGCGAGCAGTTGCAGGGCTGCACCTTTTACCTTTATCTTGAGATGTAGCCGTATAGTTTCCACTCGCCCTTAGAGGCAGAACAACTCAAAAGCTGTGACGAACCACAGACAACGCTGGAAGGCAGCCAGGCACTGTGCCAGATGTAGATTAATCCACTTGCTGTACTGCCTTCTCCTGGCAAGCCAGGTTATGGAAACCTGAATGCCTACAGGAAGTGCGCTGAATAACGTTTTCTTTCCAATACACCACAACCCTTGCTGCTTCCCCAGCACTGAACTACAAGCCACGTGTGGGATAGTCACCTCACAAACGCCGGTGTGCCCGATTTTTTTGCGCAGAACATCGAGATCCAGGTGGATTCAGCTAAGGCGTTGGCCGAGTCCCTGGACCGGGCGGCGGTGCCGGGAGCGCCACCATACCTCAACACTCTGCTGCGCATCCTGGCCACGCGCTGCATGATGCAGGCCATCTACTTCTGCTCCGGCATGGAGCCCGACACCCACCACTACGGGCTCGCCACCGCCATCTACACCCACTTCACGTCGCCCATTCGACGGTGACGTGCTCTGGCGTCAGGCACACGCGTGAAATCGACCTTCGCGATTATTGAGGGGACTATGTTGTTGTCTTGGTGTGGTCTGGGACTGTGCTGCCTTTCCCAAGTTTAGGAATTTATTCATTAATTGATGTACTTATGCAATGTTAATTTGTCATTATGGCACACCTCCGATTAGCACGATTGGCTACGTACTTGTATATCTTTTTTCTATTATTTACTTTTAGTGATTTGTTTACCTTTCCTATTCTTAGCACTCTCTATCATCTACCAACTGGACATCTGTCAAAAAGAGCTTTTATCACGAATCGGATTTCTCCAGGATAAAGATTCAGATTTTGACTTATTTTTCTAAAAGGTCCTATAAACGGGAAGTTTGGCCAATTCCTTAAATGGTTGTTTGGCTTGTGTTGGAGAAAAACTAGAGGATCGGGAGAACACCAACGCCTACAAGGACGGTGACAGTGTTCCACGTGCAGAATCAAGAATCCATTGCCGTGTTGTAGCGGCGGCCAAAAGTGAATTGCAATTCTGCCATGGATCGCTAACGATTTTGTTGTGGATCTTAAATAAGAACACAGATATGAGCAGGCAGCAATTTGCATTACATCTGATGACAAATTAAAAATCCTCAACAAAGAATTAAATTCATACATTAACAAAGATAATTTCCACCAGCAGATGGTGCTAGAACGTGGTATGTCCAGAGTACAGTATTCTATCACAGCGTTAAATCCATCTGAGTCATTGTTTGCGTAGCTTTCTGGTGGATCGTGAAACCCGCTGAGATCCACCAGAATGAATCGCGGTGCTTGGTGGATTAATACCGCTGCTCCGTTGGCATCTCGTGGCCATACCGCAGCCTGTATCTACTGTAAATTTAATCTTCATATTAAATAGAGGCTACAACAAATGTGAATATTGTTGTTGTCTCCCTGTACAGTTACAGATACTCGGATGTGATTGTGCACCGGCTGCTGACCGTGTGCGTGGGCGCCGACCCCACGTACCCGGCGCTCACCGACAAGCAGAAGCAGCAGCAGCTCTGCAACAATCTCAACTACCGCCACAAGATGGCGCAGTACGCCCAACGCTCGTCTGTAGCTTTCCACACGCAGGTGGGAGGCGGAAGTGTCGGCCACGTGGAGCTTGCACGGCTTGTGCTTAGGCACCTGATAATGTGTCCATTCGTCTCTTGAAAACCATTTTTAAGGTCACGAAAGCAGGCATCGTATTGTGCGTGTAGTAAGAATCAATTGTTTTCTATTCGCACGCTTACGTGTGGTGGTGCCGTGGCTGTACTGGTTGGCTACACTTGACATTGCTTTTCAGCATTCTTCTGTGTTTGCTGAAAAACCTAGTCACTTGGCACATTTGCCCATGATGTGACAACTTTATTTGATTGGCTCTGTCAGGTGATGGAGGATTATAGTCAATACAATTGACATTGTACCTTCACGATTGAACTCAAACTAATCCCCATGACATGATGCCAATAGCACAACTGGAATAAATTAGCGGGGGGATGCAGAAAAATACCTTAAATTTTGTTAAGTAATTATGGGCTTGGTAAGTGATGCGCGTGTGTCTGCTCTTGGCCACGTAGCGGTGATTAACGGCTGCTGTTGTTGTGGTCTCAGTTGTTCTTCAAGAGCAAGGGAGTGGTGAGCGAAGAGGGCTTCGTGCTGTTTGTGCGCAAGAACGCCGTGGTGGTGCTCATTCCCAAGTACGGCTTGGAGGGGACGGTTTTCTTTGACTCCAAAGATCTCAAGCTCAACGTTACCTTCGACGAGGAGGTAGGGCATGTGTTCACTTAACCGGGAGGCATTGGCATTTCCCGAACGGCTGAATTCTGCATTTAAACCCAGGACTGGCTTAATGCACTGGGACCCAAGCCCCCTGACCATCTCTGTACGATTAGGTTTCTATCAGACACACAGACACTTGGTTTAAGGTGGAAGAACGCAGTGAGATACGAAGCTCCGTTTTTTTGCCATTTGGCAGTGTGGACTATTACAGAGGAAGTTACACCGGTGGATACATTAGAGTCGGATGGCTCACAGGGCTATACCAAAATAAACTGAAACCGAATTAAATGATGTAAATGCGTTTCAAATATAAAACGGTCACAATTAAATGTGCTTTGGAAATAACTGCCATGACGGAGCCCGTATTGTCACGGAGAGGACATCACATTAAAAATACTGTAAAATCCCTCAGATCCGGAAGAATTATAGAGAAAATTTAATGCTTTCTGTAAACAATGAGAAACTCGAAGGGCAGAAAAGTACTTGTAGAATAAAAACAAATGAGGGGAATAGTAGTTGATGCAAAAAATTATCTCTAGATGGCAAAAAGCACATTTGTGACCAGTGGATCTGGTCCTTTCCAGCATGCCTTGTATGCCGCATTACATTGTCACTCTGCGTGGATAATGCACACAGCCTAATTTGGACCAGAAGCTCAAAAGGGTCAACATTTGCAGCCATATTTTAGGTATGTTCTTAACTGCAATTGTACACTCCATATAACCTAAGGGGGGTTGCATCTACTCCTTAATGATGGCCAAATAAGGCTTTAAAATTCCTTGGCTGGCCCGCACATCACGATCCCTCGGTTGGTTTGGTCATTGCAGCCATCGGCTTCTCATGCCTGGTTTTCAGCTCGCGGTGTTGTACGTTTGTGCCATTTGTGTGTCCGCTGTCACAGATTCCAGGCTACAACCCTGTGGAGTCCACCCCATGGGGCTCGCCTTCTCCCCGGCCTAAGAAACCCAGACAGCACTAGTGTATCGTGGATGCGGTGTCAACAAGATGTCGGAGGAGGTGCATGAGTGGGCACACACTCTGGGTTTTACATCTGCAGAGTTAATTAAGTGTACATTTTGCTCGCAAGCAGAGGTGAACAATTGAAAAAAAAGCAGTGGCGGTTATGAGAAATGCTACCCTGAAGTAACAGACGGTTTGGACTCTGAATTTGCAATCCAGAGGTCACCGGTTCTTCGTTCTCCTGTCGCAGCGGTTCAAATGGTAGCGCAATTTTTTTTTTTATTTAGAATTTTTACCTTGCCAACCAGTACAATCAGCCAATTAAGGTGTATACGCGTCAAGATGTATGAAAGGTTTAGGATATCTTATGCCTCACTTCTTTGCCAGCCAAGACACTGACCCCCTTGTGATGAAGGTGATTTCACAAAAATATGGGTTACTGAATCGGTGGTGTTTATTGACTAACGCAGCAGTGTCCAACCCACAAAGCACTGTGATCCATTCTGGTATATCTCAACATGTTCCGTGATCTACCAGCAATATATGACCAACAGTTACCCGGATGGATTTAACCGACTAATAGAACACTGTAGACATGCCAAGTGCTAGTGCGATCTATTGGTTTAAAATATATATTATTTATCCATTAATTCTTAATCGGGGATTTTGTTTTGCCATCTGCTATAACAAGAATTGCTTTATATTAGAGGTGTTTATTCCTATTTGTCCCGAGATCCACAATCAAAATCTTTTGCGATCATCCACACATGGATCGCGATTCACATATCGGCTACCACTGATCTAACAGTTGAAAACCAGTTTAAGACGTAGGCTTTCGCGACCAATATCCATAACACTGTTTTTTTGGGTTAGATCGCGTAATAAATATTTAAATGTCGGTAAACCCGCCACCACCCGACACAGCCAATTCGAAAGGTTTGTCACATTAACAGAACGTGCCAATTCGTTACTAGTAACATCACACCGGTGTCTTGGAGAGCAAAGCCACAACATTTACAATCTGAGTACAATGTTTCACCAGTAATTACAACCAGCTTCATCAGGCGACAGCCAGATTCGTGGAGAATCCTCGTTCCTTAATGCGCATGCATAATGTGTGTTGATTAACATATAAATAACCCAATCGGCAATGGATACCCATAGTCATATGCATTCATTGATTCCCCTCCCAATTCGCGAAAGAAGTGCTCACAAGTGATGGCTGTCGCCTGATGAAGCTAGTTAGTGCTGGCGAAATGTTGTACTTAGATTGTAAATGGTGTGGCTTTGCTCTCCAACACACTGGTGGACTGTACTAGTAACGAATTGACATGTTCTGTTTATGTGACAAACCTTACTAATTGGCTGTCGGGTGGTGGTGGGTTTAACAACACATTTATATATTTAAACGATCTAACCCATAAAACGTGTATTATAGTTGAAAACCTACAATTGTTCCAGGTTTGGCCTGTCGGAGTGGGCCATTAGGGTGGCCACTCGGAGGGCAAAGCTCTGGGGAATCCGAGCAAGAGCTTCGAAGTATGATTGTGCACGGTGACACCCGCAGGGGTCTCGTGATGGATGGCAAATGGAAGATTTTTTATCGCGAGAGGATTCCCTGCAAGGGATGTTAGGTTACTTATTCTTGTGAGGATGCCATTTACTGTATGAAGGGGCAGCGGTCAGCTGCATAGAACAGAGTATAAAATTCCCCGAGCTGTTGCTGTTTAAATCGTCGGTTTAACGGAGAATTTCACCGCAGGTTTTTTTACACAGCTGCCCCACCCCTCATCGGACTCTGTGCAATTACACAAGGAATGTTTTTGGAAAAAATGTCGGTGTCAGAAAATTTTAAGGTTTAATCGTTTACAAATGCGCATTTCGTTACAGCTTCTCTTGTCCTTTAGACGTGCAAAGATAATTTCTGACAAAATATTGACACGTTTTCAAATTTTTTCGTAAATGGTCGTAACTTTGCTCACGTATATACAGTACTTGGGCAATAATTCTGAGCTCCTGGAGTAATGGTAAAGATTTAAGCGAGTTGATGTCTTTGCGACTTTGTGTAAATGTGTTTAACATTTTTTAGCTGAATCGTATATTTACAAGCATGTACACATGAGTTATACGCGTTTATATACAAAATTAAACCGATTTATTTTCCATGCATCTTCTGTTATTTTGGTTACTTTAAGTTACGTTTTCCACTGCTGGATGAACATCTCGCCACGTGATGTTGGATGTCAGGTTTAGTTTGACCATACTTCACCATGCTGGTCACTGTTGGATGATAATAATGTCCACTTGCAATGCACCACTGCGCAGTATTCACTTGCCTTCGAATCGAGTCCTGCACCGCCGTTTCACATGCAAATTTGATTCTCAATCCTTGGGCCAACTTGCTCCTAATTAGCATGCGATTTGCCACATTTCGATCTCGGAGGTGATTAAACGCGCCGGCTTCCAGGCTTGTTGAGCCGCTCGGAGCCCAATTAACGAAAATTGTTGCCAAAGCAAAAGCGTGAGCTTGAATGTTTGTCCGTGTTCTTTTCAAACCACCAGTCGAACGCCGGCCTCTGTCCACACCGACCGTGCGGAGGCCCTGGCCGTCGGGGAGGCCCTCATGGTGCCTCACAGCAAACGTGGGGCCCGGGTGGGCGCGTCGACGGTTGATCGCGTACAGGCGGTGCAACTCCCACAAATGAAACATCACACCTTGCTGATCTCGTGTCCAGGAGCATAAACGATAATCACGCAAACTCCGGTCATCCTCGCAGCAGCAGCTCTTGGCCATCGAACAAAGACGATCACCGCTTCCTTCCGATATTAGAAGCCACGAGCTATGAACGACTCGGAGGTTCGAGCAACCACAGCCGAGTGGGAAGGCAGCAGCAGCCCAGGCGGTGAGCCAGCTCCAAAATCCCCCAAGCACTGAAGTTCTCGATTTAGTACATTGAAAAACACGACGGTAAGTAAAACGTAAATCGAAACCAATTTTGCCATTCACTTGAGGGGCCGTCCATAAATGACGTCACGCAATTTTTGACCTCTCGTCACTCGGCGTCACAAAAAGTCAGACCCCCCCTCAAATATGACGTCACAAAGCGCTGCCAACCCCCCAAAACCATATTTCCATTTTGAAAATAAAACAATGCTTCAACTATTGTCATTGTAGTGCATGGCGCTGCACTGATGTAGGAGTGTTATAACAATTAGTGTTATAACAATTCTATACTTAAAGTTGCGCATTTTGATGTGACATCACATTTCTCAAACCCCCCCCCCTCCCCCTCGTCACACATCGTCACAAATGTCTGACCCCCCCCCCCCCCCCCCCGAGGTGCATGACCGCGTTACCGTGTTCATTCTGTGAAGGGATGAGGAAAAGGAAGAGGGAAAAGCATCCAGCGTCGCCGCACGCAGGCAACGTGTTTATCACACAGTGGTCAAAATATAAAAATATATATGTAGTGGGTTCCACGGAACGGAGACTGGAGACGTCTTTAGACGCAACACGGTTTATTTGTAACTATGAACAGAACTCCCCTTAACTCCCACTATCTAGGGAGGTACAGCCTCTGGGCTAGCGTGCCCTGGCACTGATCAAACCTGGCTCTCAGCCCTCTGGCTATCTGTGCCCTAGGGGAGGCTAACTGACCCGACCCAGCCAAGGTGCGGGTCCTGACCACTGGTCCGAGCTCGGCCCGGCCCTTACAAGGACGTCGGGCTCGAGGTCCCAGGGTCCTAGCTAGGGAGGCTACTCTGACCCGACCCAGCCAAGGTGCGGGTCCTGACCATTGGTCCGCGCTCGGCCCCGACCCTTATAAGGATGTCGGGTCCCAGGGTCCTAGCTAGGCTGGTCTTCTGTTCTTCGTCTTCGGAGCACTGCCCCGAGCTGTCCCAGAGGTGCCCCTTTAATACACCTCTCGGGGGCTCTCCGCCCCCGGTACCGCCCCCTCTCTAGAACCTTCCAGGGGGCTCTGGAAGAACCCCCCAACCCCTCACCTGGGGCCTGGCTCTCTCTGTCCTTCCCCAGCTCAGGGTGGCACCCCCTATGGGCTTGTGCCCGCAACTGCAGGTAAGTATACCGACGGTATAGGATGTGCATTTATTACGCTACATCTATGCGAGAGAGGCTGTGGACAAGAGTCTGCTCTGCGGGAAGCAAGCATTGCCATACGAATGAGATGAGCTCGCGTTCGATGCGGGCAGTCTTGAGGACGACCGTCGACAGGCACGCGTGGAGGCACGCCGTGGTCACAGCGCAGCGCCGACTCGTGTAGGTGGTGATGGCCCAGTTGTAGAGAGGAATGCCGGAGCTTCGAGCAGATGTAGCCGAATGTAGGATAGAGCATCTTGAGGAGCGTTGCCCTCGACCCCATCCGGGAGGCCGTATGGTTTACTTGGCACTTCCGTCCCTTAGAGTCCAGTCTGATGTAAGCCTCCTCAGGTTCCAGCAGCCTGGCTTCGTAGGTCTTCACTGCACTGCTCTGCTCGTCTAGCATAGTCTGAAGGGTCATATGTGGCTGCCTCCTGAATCTTCACCCTCCTGCAAACCTTACTCGACATCTCGTTGAGGACCCGAAGAAGGGCAGTATTCTCTTAGTTTTTTTACAAAAGGGCTTGTAAGAGCTCTCGTTCCTCCCACCGGGATCTCTGGTGTCAACTTGAACGGGGGGGGGGGGGGGGGCGGGGAGACAAAGCTATGGCTTTTTTCCCAGGGGATCTGTCTTCCATGGAGCACAAAGATACAGACGGAAGGTCCCCTTGGCCTAGCCATGAGGTCAGGCTCGAGTTGCTTACTGAGGACCCTACACCTAAGTAGGCTGTGGATCGCCCTAGGAAGCTCCAAAGTAGAAAACCAGCTTTCCAAGGCCCCCTATAAAGTGCCTGAGGCCAGGTAGAAAAATAAGAAAACTATCAAACAGGAAAGCGAGTGGTTATGTTGGGTCGAAAAAGGTAATGTTCTAATGTAGGGGTTGGAGCGGTCATTGCTGCTTACTCGGCCATGACGTCACTGCAACTCGTTTGATTAACACTTTTAAAATACAAAAATCACGACGCGTACTGAACATATTATTCCGAATCGGTTTTACCACCACTACCACCATGACACAGTGGCAAGGCTGGCACATCGCAGTGCAGCTGCTAGGCTGAATCATATGAATAAATATAATCAAATCTAGAAATATCCTTTATGTACCCAGGAGAGCCACATTGAGTCTCGAGACTCATTATTAGCTCCGTGCTGCATTAAGATGTTTGGACAATTTCAAGCATCAGGGTTCGGCACGTAGGAGGAAACCGGAGAAACGCGCAAATGTTGTGAAGCTGGCTTGGTGGTAGAAGTCAGTCCAGAACATTTGGCCCCACACCTATCACTGTAACGAATCAGTGTTCTACGGGGGCATTCTAAGCAAGGACTGATTGTATTAAAATCTACTTTGATCTACGAATCGTAATGTATCAATAATGTTAACGTGTAACATGCCCCACGGTTTTTCTTAATCTGGAAGGAGAGAACAACTGATGATCTGTGTGCTGATGATGTTGGTGATGATCTCGTAATGGCTGTTCACTTCGAGGAGTGGGAGAGTCTGATGGTGAACCTGGATCGTGCCAATAAGAGGTAGGGCCTTACCATTTGCCCTAGCAAATAAATCAAAGCAGTACCTGCCTTGATATTTTGTATGTCTTCAAGGACTCCACCCCCTCAACTCCGCATGATAGGTAGTTGTGGAAAGAGTGGAGGTATTCCCATATCTGGGCAGTTGTTTATGACCAGCTCCGATTTCAGAGCGGAGGTCTTACTCTGAATTAGTTCAGTGGCATATCCTTTTTTTCAGCTGCTTAGCGCTGTATAAAAGTTACATGGCCTATCACTTCATACAAAGCTCTGGTTCTTTTCTGCCAAACTTGTCCTCTCCCTCCCAGCTATAACCTCCCGAAAGCAACATGTGACCTTTGTTTTGGCGTAACAAACACCAGTGAAAGCAAAACAGCGAAAGTGTAATGACTACACGTAATGCAAGAATCTCAGTTGTATTTCTCAACGGGTATTGAATATGAAGTCCCAGGAGTGGTGAAGGTTCATCAGCCTGCAGACCCACAGGTGGCAGCGGTGGATTGGCCTGCAGACGTTGGGGTGGTGGTGGATTGGCCTGCAGACGTTGGCGTGGTGGTGGATTGGCCTGCAGACGCTGGGGTGGCGGCGGTAGATCGGCCTGCAGACGCAGGGGTGTCGGTGGTGGATCGGCCTGCAGACGCAGGGGTGTCGGTGGTGGATCGGCCTACAGATGTAGGGGTAGCGGCGGTCGATCTTCCAGCAGTAGCCGACCAGTGAAGTTCTCGAATAAATTTACGCAATTTGCCGAACCTGGTGGCTTTGGCACAGGCGGTGGTGGTGGTGGATCTCCCAGCAAAAGCTGGGGAGGCAGTGGTGCATCTGTCAGCATGAGCTGGGTTGGGATGACAGCGTTGGATCTCCCGGCAGCAGCCGGGGTGGTGGTGGCGGTGTTGGAGATGCCAGCAGCAGCCGGGGTGGCAGCGCTGATTCTGCCAACATCAAGCGCCATGGCGGTGGGGGTGAATAATATGCCAGAAGCAGTTGGGGTGGGGGTGTCGATGCATCTCCCAACAGCATCCCTGGTGGTGGCGGCGGAACTGCATGTGGCTGCCAGGATGGCGTTGAAGGCAGTGGTGGTGTTGGTGGAGACCGTGGCCGTGGCTTTCTCCAGCTCCTTGAGTTATCGACGCATCATTTCCAACTGCAGATGGCGCTCCACATTCTCCCGTTTGTATACTTGAGTGCAGGGAAATCATCGACAGTTTGGTCAACATTAGCCCCTACACGAGCCTTCTAATCATCGCAACTCTTCAAACTATATCGCTTATATAATGTACATCATTTCAGTCACAACAAAAATTACATATAACACATCGGGGCTGTGAAAATTACGGCTTCGTATTACCAATATCTTGCCTGTCCAGAGAAGCCCATGAACTAACGTTGTACATACAAACTCATAGACTCAGAGGGCCATAGACTGAGTCACAAAGAGCAGTGGATAGGGCCCGGAACGGTGTGGTGGTAGTGAAAATATGAACCCAACTGCGTCCTTTTCAATGGAACCAGGGACCCAAGTGTCATCATAGGCTTTCCCTCGCAATCGAGGATTGCCTTCCAGAGAAAATTTGGATTTTCTGTGGGTCCAAAGATGGCTGAAGAGACCAATCTGGGATCGACAGATTCTGCCGCAACTCTGGCACATGTGTCCAGAAATAGTGGTGGGTGGAACTGCATTAGTAAGTCGGGCTGCAGGCTGTTGTTTCCGCCATTCCCACTTTTTCTGTTTCTGCTGTTAAGTTTTAAAATGTTTGGCTTCTTGAAATAGACTCTGTCTCCATCTGAGGTGATCCTGGGAAAGATACTCCCTTGAGTTAGTGTCGATGGAGCACTTCTTCATGTTGGACTTGAGGACATCCTTGAAGCACTTTCTCTGACGAACTACATTCTCCCACTTTTGGTTAATCAAGTTTGACAGTTTTTCATTGAGGCATTGGCGGAAGAGGTCTTGCTTAATGGAGTGCTATAAAGCTTCAATGTTAATCTTCTGTAGACATCTCTTCCGATGAAGCCGTCATTTGGGAGCCAGTTTTATGAGCATGGTTGAGCAGATGAGTCGATGATCAGTCCAGCCACCAGCAGCTACTAGAACAGCCTGGATGATGCAGACATCTTTGGGATCCTGGGCATGGACAATGACGTAATCGATCAAGTGGCGGTGCTTAGATCACGGATGATGCTATGATGTTTTGTATTTGTTTTTCTGGCGTAACAGGGTGTTAGAATTGACTTTACCCACTCCTTCTTTCCCGATGGTTCCATTACAGAGGTTTATGTTTCTTCCAACTCTGGCATGCATATCACCGAGCAGAATACGTTTGTCTCCCACAGGAACAGTAGAAAGGATCTGATCAAGGTTGACGTAACATTCATAATCGGAGTGAAGAATCAGGGCATATACGCTGATAACAGTAAAATATTGGCTCCCCACCAGTTTGAGACATAGAGTCATGAGGCGCTCACTCATCAAGTTAATTCTTGATGGAGAAACCAACTCTGTGCAGCCGCCGCTGTTCTTCCTGTCTGTCTTTCCAGAAGAGGGTACAGCCAGCTCCTTGTTCCTTGAGCTGCCCCTCCTCTTATCGTAGAGTATCATTGAGGGCAGGTACGTCAGTGTTGTGTCGTCTGAGTTTCTGGGCCACGATTAAGGTGCAGCATTCTGGGCGTTCACTTTTAGTGTTGTCCATGAGGGTCCTGACATTCCAGTTCCCAAAGGTAATTATCTGACTTTTAGTTTTGTTTCCACCACAGTAATGGGGATCCTTCTGAACGTGGTTATCCAGTCGGGAAGGAGTGAGACAGACTATGTTTAGGGCCACTTTCCTAGCTCCTTCCCCACGTGGGGTGAGCAGAGTGGATCATTTGAAAGGACTTCTTAGTCGCAGGAACAGCTGCAGAAACACACTCTTGTTTCTGCTGAGTGTTAGACGACCTTCTTGTAGCTGCCACTAGAAGCTTCCAGACTTCACAATCATGCTCCCGTCGTCACTAGCTGGTCACCAAAAACATTGTATTGAATGGGCCAGAAGATGTTGTTCCTTTAATGAAACACGCCTGTGCATGATTTATTTTATTGTGGAGAAGCTGATAATTGTTTTTTTACCCTGTTATCTGGCAACAAAACTGACACCTTTTTTAACAAGGAGTCATGTTTGCATTGACCACAATACCTGCGGTCGGAGTGCAAACAAAAAACATAACTCTGATAATGTATGCACTGTCCTTGAAATTGATTGGTCCACACCCGAGACAGCTTTCCTTAGAGCCTAGTCTCACATGGTGTTGGACCAGATTAAGCCAAAAGCTGTTGTACAGTAGCTTCCACACAGTTCTTGAGAGAATGGGACCATGAATCCAATGGCAAGGAGACCAGTACGATTGGAGATATCGTTCTGCTGCAGTCTTGGTCCGCCTTCACAGCTGTTGAGATGTTAACATCTTCTTCCGCCTGCTCTGCCGTTGAGGACTTGTTAACCCATGGCTGGTGGCAGACATGCTTATTATAATGGCGGCCTATACTCGCAATGTGGCAGCATCGTTAAAGGGTATATGTCGCTTTTCAAGAGGAAAACCATTGGCATGTTCAGTCCTAACCACACCCTGATGGTGCTGTCACTACTTGGTCCACAACTGCTTATCCGCCAGGGTTGCCGCTGCTTATTTTGCAGCTAACGTTCACAGAAGGTCGTTCCACTATCCACCACCTGCGGACGCGCTGGGTCCCTGATATACAATACCCTGGCGTCTACAAACTAAGCCGTGTCTGTGGCAGTAGTTACATTGGGGAAACTAACCGACATGTCTCGGACTGTGTTCATGAGCATAAGGAAGATTTGAAACACGGTAGGACCAACACGGTAGCCTTGGCTGATCATTGTTTTAATGCGGTTGGCTCACACGCCAATTGATTTCTCTAAGACGAAGGTACTTTGTAAGCCCACTGGCTATCAAAAAAATTCGTTCATGAAGCCATCCACATATACAGACACAGTCACAATTTCAACCGAGAGGATGGGTACAAACTCAGCAATCATTGGAAGAACGTCATCAACCAGTTTAAGTCATAACTGGTGTTGTTCTCATCCTGCCACCTTCCGATGTTAGTTTTTATTTTCCCCATAGGTTCGGCTCTCCGATCTTACATTAACAGGTGAAACAAATTTCACACCAACATAGCCCCTTCCGCGTGCTGACCTCGACGTGGCGGCAGCTCTGCGATCTTACATTAACATGCCAATCTCTCACATTAACATAGCCACCTCCGCGCCCTCATCATGGAGGCCGCTCTCTGATCTTACATTAATGTGCTAATTTATCGCATTAACATCACTAGCCACGTCGTTTATGACCCTTGGGCTACATCCATTTTCAACCTTTAAAAGTCTGCCTCAGCAGCTTTCCCCCTCTTTCTTCTTCCTGATGACGATCACTTGTGTTGTGATTAAAACGTCAGAGTTTTTTGTTTATTTTATTTTTATTAATTTGAACCTATCTACGTGACTTTACCGAAAGACCCAAATAATATGAATTCCTGCAGTCACGAAAGCTTTAAGTCAAAATTTATAGTAATGACTCTTCCTCAGATCTAATTAGATGAAATAACTACCAGATGTATTTGCACCATTCCTACAATGCAAGGCTCTCACGAAGGTGATATGTTTTACAGATGGGTAGAGTGTGCCATGGTTTCACATTAAGGGCAATGCTGCTCTGTGGTTTTAACCAATTGGATAATTGGAAAGTATTATTTAAAGTCTGGTAAATTTGGACTGTGGCACTGACGCATATGGCCGGCTCTTTTTTGAATAACAACCACCATTAGTTTAACAAGCCTAACTGATGAAACCCAAATGGAAGCCGGTATAATTATATTGCTTAAAACAAATGCTGCTGGGGAATGTTGGTGGGAAAAGCCATTAGGCTGATGTATTTAAACATCGTATTCTGATTTATGTGGAGACACAAAAAG
Organism: Petromyzon marinus; assembly: GCF_048934315.1. NCBI lineage: Eukaryota > Metazoa > Chordata > Hyperoartia > Petromyzontiformes > Petromyzontidae > Petromyzon > Petromyzon marinus. Next base: position 600,405 of record NW_027423157.1, read on the forward strand.
CGAGTTATGCTTCTACAGTATTTGCTTGTGCAAAGCATGGACAATCATTGCCACAGTGAAAGAATCAGCTCGGTGGCTAGGAGATGTTAACTACCTCACCTGGTATGGAGGAGGCCGAGGGTTTGATCCCGACCCTGATGCCTTTATAAGGAGTACCTTGGATATCGAGGTGGTTAAATTTTTGGAAAGTGCAGCAAAAGCCAAAAGCGTGATATTCAATACTTAAGCTTGACCTAAATAATGAGCTTACATACACGGCAACCAAAAATAGACACATCACAATAGAAATGTGCTGTACTGAATGCCAAATTTACTACTATAATGAGTAAAGAATGTCTGTGTCCTGCACGTGACGTCACTCACGTCGAGCAGGCCCCCTCATTAATACTCATGAATAGACTAATCTCTCACAATACAAAGGCCACTGCCACAGCCATTGACATGCTAATCTCACAATACAAAGGCCACTGCCCCAGCCTCTGTGGTTGGACCATCTCTAGCTCCACCCACCTACCTTGATGCACTCATCTCAGGCCTATATAAGACCTTGTCTCAGCAACTTTCGGGTGACGTCACTCCACATGGGGGGGGCGAGGTGCCTCCTCCCCCCTCCTCAGCGTCAACTTAGAAACTCACTACAAAGGCAGAACCCTCACGTCATGCGATCTCCCTAACGCTATTGAGACATCGAAGTAAAAAGGACGTCATGATGAACAAGGGATTATAACCTTTAAATGAAAAAGGTCTGTCACTGCGGCTTTACAAATTGCACACAAATGGATGCAATGAATATCACTTCGCGGTCTGATTTACTGCAATAGATTTACTGCAATACACCCATCCTTGGATGGGCAAAAGGCTAGTAAACAAATAATCCCCTCGCCCGCTCCCCACCACGATATCACACAATGATACATTACTTGTACAGTATACCCGCTAAAGACCAAAACTAATCCCCAAGATAGGTAAATTGATATACATAGAGCTTGCCGGCGATAGGTCTAAACCACGAACTATGAACTCGTGATATTCAAGGGTCTCCCGTATTTGAAGTTTGCATGTTCTCCCCATGGGCACGTATCCTTTTCTCCAGGTCCTCCGGTTTTTTTCTCCACATCTAAAAACATGCGTTAAGATAATTACTGCTATAAATATTCACATAAGCCACTTCATTGAGCAATCATATGTGGCCAGGCTGCTTCTGGAAAAGAGCTATATATCTCAGTGGGCCTTACCTGGTCAAATAAAAATAGGTCGCTTACAGGAGCTGCATGGATTGCCACATCACAGGGACGCAAGGAATCGCAGCATGGAGAGGGCTTCATCCAGCAGTGGATTGATCCTGGTTTATGTTTTGCAAATAGTAAACTGCAGTGTGCACTTCCAAATGAAGGTGTTTAAAGTGTCTGTTTATCTTCTTTGGTTATTTCGGTAAAGTCACGTAGAATGAGAATAAAATTAATAAAATAAAAATAAGACAATAAAATTCTCACGACGTTTCGGCCACAACACAAGCGGCCTTCTTCAGGTGAAAGAACAGAACTGTCGGGACGATAGTGCTTCAATGAGTGCTGCTGAGATTCGTGGCGTCTTTTAAGCTCGGTGATAGGTGTGAATGACCTAGAAAGCAGGAGAATTTAGCATTGAAATAGCAAGGGATTAGCTTGTGACAAAAAATAGCTGTGTTAAAGTCAAAGTTTACATATCAACAGAGGCATTTAGTATATGGACGCTAAAGGGCCTCCAACTACCCAACTATCATACAGTAAACCAATGTGAGAAAAAACTAAGTCTATATTACATCAGTATAATAATTGTACTTGATATATTCTTCAATAAGCTGAGCTATTAATCACAAAGCAACTGGGTATACACTATACTATATAATGAATACCATATAGTAAAACCAATGAAAACCAAAATATAAAGTACCTCAATGTTATCAATAAACTCTATATACTCTCCAATCAGCTGAGCCACCAACAATAAGTCGTTATATATCACAATGCCATATTGCAAAAAATGGCGTTTTTTCTTCCCATCAACGACCAGCACCACGGACAACGAACGAGCTTCGTTCAGACGGACGACTCAATCCATGCTCGGAAACGGAAGAGGGAGAGAGACAGCCATAATGCGTTGTTATACTCCATGTTATAAACCATACCATTAACCGTGGTGTGAGAGGTATTAAGAGGCAATATCAGCGAAAGAGCTGTGGTCTGACAGTAACCGTAAAATACAATTAATTAAGAACCATTGGAAAGATGTTTTAAACCATTTCGGAACTTCATTAAATTTATTGGCTGGTTGGGGAGGCCATATTAAGTTTGCGAGGTCTGAAACTCCAGGCCAAACATAAATAAACTTCCGTTATCTCCGAAAAAGTAAGATGGATTGATGACCAAGCTGTGGAGGTCTGCCTAAATTTATAAGATGTCCATTGTTTCACAAGAGATAGCATGAATCGGATAAGAAATACACTATTAATTCTTATACACTGGTCCATTCATACAATTAGTATATTAGTGGGCTACATTAGAGAAGATAAAGGGAGGAGAGGAGAAGAGGAGGGCCGGGGTGCCCGGAGCCCAGAGAGTGCCCAGAGGGGCCAGAGAGCCAGGGGCAACCCTGATGTTTATGTTGGCTGGATAGCATGTGCTCCTGTGCATGTGAGGTTGCTCTCAACAGAAGTCGTTTCTTGCACGAGAATGGCTGAAACGTTGAGTAACCACTCAGAGGTATAGTGGTTAAGCAGTGAAGACGGTATAGTGGAAAAACAGTGGAGATTTCTGAAGCAGAGTTTACGATTTGCAGTTGTCAAATAATATTGAGCCGATCCATATGGCAAGTGAAATAAAGAAGACTTAAAGTGTGTTGCTAAAACAATCTTGGAGGAAAGAGGATACATGTGTGCCTCTTGGAGAAGGAAAGGCATTGCTCAAAACTGTGCTGCAAGGTCACGTGCCATGAATCACATGAGTTTAAAAAACGTGACTGTAAACCAACAAGCTTGTGAATAATATTAATGGTGAAGACACCTCTATACTTTGGATACTGCACTTTGTCTTTTCATAAATGTCATGTTGGCACTGGGTTTTGGCTTATTAACCTAAATTCTGAATTCAGCTATTCATGTATTTCTATTACAGTATCACATATTCTTTGGACCAAGTGTCAATTGCCTATTTGATGACTGGTACTCTGATTATTTTTTGCAAATAAGGGACTTGTTTTATTTAAAATGTGTCTGTGTGTGTGGTTGAACAGTGTAACAAATCCATGCGTTACATGTGTAGTGTTGCAGCGCCGACCTGGGCAAGGCCTATGATACAATCAGTAGGCCAGGGCTCTGGATTGTTATTCGTGTTTTCAGAGTTCCTTACCCTCTGCTCACAATGATTAAGGACCTTCACGATGGTGGGCAGGCCCGGATAAAGTTGCGTGCCCGGGAGTCAGAGCAATTTCCTGTTTACAGTGGGGTGTGACAGGGATCTACAGTGAGGGAAAAAAGTATTTGATCCCCTGCTGATTTGTACGTTTGCCCACTGACAAATAAATCATCAGTCTATAATTTTAATGGTAGGTTTATTTGAACAGTGAGAGACAGAATAACAACAACAAAATCCAGAAAAACGCATGTCAAAAATGTTATAAATTGATTTGCATTTTAATGAGGGAAGTAAGTATTCGACCCCCTCTCAATAAGAAAGATTTCTGGCTCCCAGATGTATTTTATACAGGTAATGAGCTGAGATTTTGAGCCCACTCTTAAAGGGAGTGCTCCTAATCTCAGCTTGTTACCTGTATAAAAAAACACCTGTCCACAGAAGCAATCAATCAATCAGATTCCAAACTCTCCACCATGGCCAAGACCAAAGAGCTCTCCAAGGATGTCAGGGACAAGATTGTAGACCTACACAAGGCTGGAATGGGCTACAAGACCATTGCCAAGCAGCTTGGTGCGAAGGTGACAACAGTTGGTGTGAGTATTCGCAAATGGAAGAAACACAAAAGAACTGTCAATCTCCCTCGGCCTGGGGCTCCATGCAAGATCTCACCTCGTGGAGTTGCAATGATCATGAGAACGGTGAGGAATCAGCCCAGAATTACACGGGAGGACCTTGTCAATGATCTCAAGGCAGCTGGGACCATTGTCACCAAGAAAACAATTGGTAACACACTACGCCGTGAAGGAATGAAATCCTGCAGCGCCAGCAAGGTCCCCCTGCTCAAGAAAGCTCAAATACATGCCCGCCTGAAGTTTGCCAATGAACATCTGAATGATTCAGAGGACAACTGGGTGAAAGTGTTGTGGTCAGATGAGACCAAAATGGAGCTCTTTGGCATCAACTCAACTCACCGTGTTTGGAGGAGGAGGAATGCTGCCTATGACCCCAAGAACACCATCCCCACCATCAAACATGGAGGTGGAAACATTATGCTTTGGGGGTGTTTTTCTGCCAAAGGGACAGGACAACTTCACCGCATCAAAAGGACGATGGACGGGGCCATGTACCATCAAATCTTGGGTGGTTCTCACCCAGGGCATTGAAAATGGGTCGTGGATGGGTATTCCAGCATGACAATGACCCAAAACACACGGCCCAGGCAACAAGGGAGTGGCTCAAGAAGAAGCACATTAAGGTCCTGGAGTGGCCTAGCCAGTCTCCAGACCTTAATCCCATAGAAAATCTGTCGAGGGAGCTGAAGGTTCGAGTTGCCAAACGTCAGCCTCGAAACCTTAATGACTTGGAGAAGATCTGCAAAGAGGAGTGGGACAAAATCCCTCCTGAGATGTGTGCAAACCTGGTGGTCCAACTACAAGAAACGTCTGACCTCTGTGATTGCCAACAAGGCTTTTGCCACCAAGTACTAAGTCATGTTTTGCAGAGGGGTCAAATACTTATTTCCCTGATTAAAATGCAACTCAATTTATAACATTTTTTACATGCGTTTTTCTGGATTTTGTTGTTATTCTGTCTCTCACTGTTCAAATAAACCTACCATTAAAATTATAGACTGATAATTTCTTCGTCAGTGGGCAAACGTACAAAATCAGCAGGGGATCAAATACTTTTTTCCCTCACTGTGTGTGAGGAGTCTGTGGGTCGCAACATCACGTACGGCTGGAAGTAGGACATTCCAGACTAAGAGGGTTCATGATGGCAATGTCAACTGCACTGAACCAGCCAGCAAAACTCACCGCCAATGACACATATCACATAATTCACTCTTAAGCAATTGTTCAATCAATTAATTGAATCACTACAATTAAAACCAAATAATCTCCCAGAACAAACACTTCGCACTCTCCTCCGTCAGCCACCTGCCTCGACAATAGAAACGCATCAGTCCAGCAGTGGATAAAACCTGGCGTGGGAGGTATGGGGGGCGGCGGCTTACACTTGCGGTGGACAGCAGGGGGGTGGCTGGATGCAGTAGCCATCGCAGATCAAGCGGAAGAACTTGTCATCGACTGCCATGCGCCAGGGTAATGGGCCTCTCCTACATCCACACAAATCACACTGAGCAGCACACACGTCACACCGAAGAGCACGCACGTCACACACCGAGGAGCACGCACATCACACACCGAGCAGGTTGCACAGGTCTCCTTTATCAAGACAAACGTGGAGCAGATTACAACTACAACTCTTCTACGCCTGTCACAATGCGTCCCCTCTCCCCACCCCCAGTTTATGGGGGGCCGCGGGCCTCACTCCCCCCTTCGCGTCAGCCCCCCCTAATAAATGGTCCGGTTGCATTGTGAATGCACCACTCGAATGACGTGCAGTCCCGTGGCGCACTGTAACGGGCTCGTGATTTACTCAATAAAATTCAACGTAAAAAATAAAAACGATCCCAAGACATTATTTAAAATAAAGTATGGCCATCGTGTGTCAGCATCACAGGCTAAAATTGTCATGTAAAAAAAAACTTCACTGCGAAACACTCAATTGGGATTGCTCGCAGCAGACAGCACTTGACCTGCTTGCAGGTTAGGTGCTGAATAACCGTGTGTCACACAGAGAACAGTTGCCACTTAGGGTGCCCTTTTCAAATGCTTGAGATGAGATGTGATTATCGCGTGTAAATGTGCACACTAAAATAAAAAAAATCATAATTATAAGCGAACTATTATCGTTTCAGGTGGCAGGGTTGTGCAGCGGTGATCTTTGACCCTCGCAACAAGAAGGGCCTTCTTCTTTGGTTCTGTCGGTAAAGTCACGTAGAATGAGAATAAAACAATAAATTAATAAAATAAAATAACACAATAAAATTCTCACGACGTTTCGGCCACAACACAAGTGGCCTTCATCAGGTGAAGGGACGAGACTGTCTGGAGGACAGCGCTGGAGCGAACACAGCCAAGCTCAGACCGCGACCTTTAAGCTGTGTGATTAGAAACAGAGCGCCTTGACAAAGGAATAAGCATAAAAAGTTAGCATTTAATTGGCGGACTTAGCATGATGAACGGTGTAGAGGGGGTGAACATGTGCGGACAGGCGAGGGGGGGAGGGGTAGTTTACATATTGATGGTGTGAAAAGGGAATTTAAGCTGCTGCGAAAGTTTGGGATACCATCACTTGAAAAATATACTGTACCATTGAAAATTAGTTTAATGTTTGGTTCCGATAATTTAGCATTGAAATAGCTGCGTGATTAGCTTGTGACTGGTCACAGAGATGACTATGTTAAAGTCAAAGCCTACACATCCACAGAGGCACCTAGTACAAATCAAACAGGATAATTTAGCATTGAAATAACTGAGGGATTAGCTTGTGACTGGTCATAGAAATAGCTATGTTAAAGTCAAAGCCTACACATCTACAGAGGCACCTAGTACATGGACGCCAAAGGGGGCTGCATCCAATCGACTATCATATAGTAAACCAATGTGAAAAAAACCTAAGTCTAAATTACGTCAATATAATAAATGTACTCAATATATTCTTCAATTAGCTGAGCTATTAACAGTAACTGGATATACACTACACTATATAATGAATACCATATAGTAAACCAATAAAAAACTAAAATATAAACTACCTCAATGTTATCAATAAACTCTATATATTCTCCAATCAGCTAAGCTACCAACAATAAGTCGTTATATGTCACAATGCTATATGGCGAAAAAATGGGTGGATTCTTACCCTCAACTTTAGCACCACGGATAGCTACGAGCCCCGTTCAGACGGACGAGTTCATCCATGGTCGGAACGGCGGAGGGGGAGAGAGACAGCTGCGACGCGCTGTTATACTCCATGATACAAACCATACCATTAACCGTGGTGTGAGAGGTATTAAGAGTCAATGCCAGCGAAAGAGCTGTGGTCTGAAGCTCATCGTAAAATACAATTAATTAAGAACCTAAATGGTTTAAAACATCTTTCCAATGGTTACTAAGCCAGAATCCATCTTCTCGGTTGAAATTGGCTCTGTGCTTGTATATGTGAATGGCCTCATGAACGAATCTCTCATGGTAGCCGGTTGGTTTGCAAAGAACCTCCGTCTTGGAGAAGTCAATGTCATGTGAGCCCACTGAATAATAACAGTGAGCTACCACGGCAGAGGATTTCGTTCTACCGTGTTTCAAGTCTGCTTTATGTTCGCGGATGAGGTCCGAGCTATGTCGTTTGGTTTCTCAAATGTAGCTACTACCACAGAGGCACTTTAGTTTGTAAACGCCCGTGTACTGTATGTCTGGAACAGCATCAAGAAGGGCCTTGGTTAATCATCTGACTGGCACTTTGCGGAGTTTTCTACGATCTCCCTTATGTTCTGTATGGGTTATCCAGTTTGCTGACATAGCTTGAAAACACACAATCACAATGTAACTGGGTATTGGCCAAGCATCCCAATGCTTAAGTTACCTGCAAATGACTTCATTGGATGACACTTGGCAGCAGAGGCGGATGATGGCATTGCTGGGGCCCTATGCCATTGTCAAGCTTAAGAGGCCCCATCTATGAATGCCTGTATATTTTTGTCATCAGAATGAAAATAACTGCTTTGGAGAGTCTTTTTTTCTCACTGATCTTTATTTTTTAAACAATCATGTTAAAACTCAACCCTCGTGTCCATTTCTTGTTTCGTATTTAGAGCCCCCCACCCCCCCCCAGTGTGAGCTCGACTGTGATGGATCACACGTATAATTGTGCACTCATATTTTCTCTGGGTAGCCAGGATAATTTATTATTTAAGTGAATGCAATGGTGATCAGGGGATTGGACCCAGAGCCCCACGTACACAGTAGAGTACAAGGGAACGCCCACAGAACAGATTTGAACTGACCTCCGGATTGAGAAATTGAACTGTGGTGTGACGTGGAGGGTGTTTCTGAACGTTATTGTGACCGACCCGTCCCGACGGGAGGAGAGAGGACAGGGTGGACCGGCTGCATGAGCTTACTCTCCGGCACTGCACAGCACAACATCGCCTCCCTACTGCAAAAAACTCGGCAGGACCCTCCTGAAAATAAAAGTCTTCGGAATCAGTGAGGCCTGACCTTGGGAGGACAGGCGAAGTCTTGGTCGTCACAAGCGAACATTTGTTTCTCCACATTAATTTGTATCCCCGGGTTACCATCAGGGCTGGGCGCTGCAAGCTTAGCTTCTGAGATCTGATGAGACTGGTAGAAGTTTTTTAAAAGGTAATTTCGGCGTCTGGAGCCCAAGCATGCAACAACTTTATGCAACTTCATGGTTCTTTCGGTAAAGTCACATAGAATGGAAATAAAATAATAAAAATAAAACATAATATAAAATAAAATTCTCACGACGTTTCGGCCACAACACAAGTAGCCTTCTTCAGGTGAAGGAACAGAACTGTCGGGACGACAGCGCTTCAATAACTGCTGCTAAAATTCGCAGCGTCTTTTAAGCTAGGTGGGAGAGGTAAAGCGCCTTGACAAAGGAGTTTACATATTAAACAGGATAATTTAGCATTGAAATTGCTGTGTTAAAGTGTTGGATCAGCAGGGTGTTAAAGTGAGAAATTAGCATGTAACTGGGAGATTAGCATGATGTTAATGTGAGGGATTAGCATGTGACTGGTCACGGAAATAGCTATGTTAAAGTCAAAGTTTACATCTCAACAGAGGCATTTAGTATATGGACGCTAAAGGACTGCAACTACCCAACTATTATACAATAAAACCGATGTGAAAAAAAACTAAGTATAAACTACATCAATATAATAAATGTACTCAATATATTCTTCAATAAGTTGAGCTATAAACATAAAGTAACTGGGTATACACTACACTATAAAATGAATACCATATAGTAAACGAATTAATAAAACTAAAATATAAACTACATCAATGTTCTCAATAAACTCTATATACTCTCCAGTCAGCTGAGCTACTAACAATAAGTCGTTATACATTACAATGCCATATGGCGAAAAAATGGGTGGCGGTTTTTTCCTTCTTTCCAACGTTAGCACCACGGAGAGCGACGAGCCTCGTTCAGACGGACGAGTCCTTCCATGCTCGGAACGGAGGAGGGGGGAGAAACAGCCACGATGCGCTGCTCTGTCCTGTGTTGCGTTACAGCCATGCCATAAACTAGACTACTATACATTGTAATGTTATACCTTCCAATCTAAACTACATTGTATAATATCGTATACACAGCCCAATGTAAGCTCGAACATTATGCAGTATATTAATATGTCTCCAACTAAACTTTTTCCTACATTACACGACTATACACCGTAATATACACTACCATAGACAAACTCACCCTTGAATTATACAATGCGTTGCTTTACACTACCCTATACTTTAGACTGTAAAATGTTAGACTTGTAATATTACACTATGTATTATTCTACCAACCCTACTGTATACCACACTGCTGTATATTCACTATACAATTACGATACTATATATTGCCTTATGAATTATGTTAAACATTGCAATGTTAAACTATTTATTATTATATAACATGCTTAAACCATACCATTGACCGTCGTGTGAAAGCTATTAAGAGGCAGTGCCAGCGAATGGACTGCGGTCTGAAAGTCACCATAAAATACAATCAATTAAGAACCGAAATGGTTTATAATGTCTTTCCAATGGTTACTAAGCCAGAATCCATCTTCTCGGTTGAAATTGTCTCTGTGTTTGTATATGTGGATGGCCTCATGAACGAATCTCTCATGGTAGCCGGATGGCTTGCAGAGAACCTCCGACTTGGAGAAGTCAATGTAATGTGAGCCCACTGAATTATAACAGTGATCTGCCACGGCTGAGGTGTTCGTCCTACCGTGTTTCAAGTCTGCTTTATGTTCACGGATGCGGTCCGAGATATGTCGTTTGTTTTCTCCAATGTAACTGCTACCACAGAGGCAACTTAGTTTGTATTCGCCCGGGTACTGTATGTCTGGAACCACATCTTTTACAAACGTAACCAGATCACGGATTTTATGTACTGTGTTGAATCGGACCTGGATCTTGTGTTTATTCAGGATTTTGGAGATCTGTTTTGTGACCCCCGCAATGTAGGGTAAGGTGATGGTTTTGAATGGCTCCTCAAGAAGATCCTTCTTCATGGCTGGAGTGATGGCTTTGCGGATTGTGTAGTCGGAGTAACCATTAGCCTTGAGAGCTTGGTGTACGTGCTTGAGTTCACTGGCAATGTGTTCCTGGTCGGAAATGCATTGGGCTCTGTGGTATAGAGTCTTGATGAGGGAGTTCTTCTGGGATGGATGGTGGTGGGAATCCGGTTTTAAGTAAGCATCCGTATGGGTAGCTTTCCTGTAGACAGAGTGGCCCATTGAACCATCAGGTCTCCTTTTAATTAGGACACACAAAAAGGGTAGCTTGCCATCTTTTTCGACTTCCATGGTAAATCTGATGGCTGGGTGTATGGAAGTGATGTGGTCGAGGAATTGGTCTAGAGCAGGCCGGCCATGTGGCCAGATGATAAAAGTGTCATCCACGTACCTCTTCCATAACGTCGGGCGTAGAGTGGCAGTCTGGATGGCGTCCGTTTCAAATTTCTTCATGAAAACGTTGGCCTCCGTGGTGCCTCACCACAAACGTGGGGCCCGGTCAGCCACGTCGACTGTCGTGATCGCGTACAGGTGGTGAAACTGCCACACATGAACCATGATACCTTGCTGATCTCGTGTCAAGGAGAATAAACCAGCAGCCCTTCGTTAACAATGGGAATGATCGGTAAGGGAACACATTGGGCTCTACAGAGGCACTCCACTATTATACACCACTACTCTACAGTACACATTGGGCTCTATGGAGGCCTGTCGTTAAGGAATTACTCGTTAGCATGGGGTGGTCGTTAAGAGGGGTTCTATTGTGTATAACAAGTTTAAATATTTAATAAGTTAATAGAGAGTACTCAACTGAGATGGCGGAGGAGTTTGCTAAACTCACAATACAAAGGCCACTGTCCCAGCCTCTGTGGTTGGACCATCTCTAGCTCCACCCACCTACCTTGATGCACCTATCTCAGGCCTATATAAGACCTTGTCTCAGCAACTTTATCTCTCACCTGAAGACGATTGCTTGTGTTGCGATCGAAACGTCGTGATATTTTTATTATTTTTTTATCTACGTGGCTTTACCAAAAGACCTATAGAATATAATCATGAATAGGTTACGTACTCTACATGGACCCCCCCCCCCCATTATTAATCATGAGCAGGTGACGTCCTCCAAATGGACACCCCCCTCCATTGATAATAATTAGTGGGTGACATCACTCCACATGGGGGGGGCGAGGTGCCTCCTCTCCCCTCCTCAGCATCAACTTATAAACTCACTACAAAGGCAGAACCCTCACGTCACGTGATCTCCATAACGCTATTGAGACATCTAAGTAAAAAGGATGCCATGATGAACAAGGGATTATAACCTTTAAATGAAATAGGTCTGTCACCGCGGCCTTACAAATTGCACACAAATGGATGCAATGAATATCACTTCGCGGTCTGCTTTGCGCTTGCAAGTTTCAGATTTACTGCAATACACCCACGCTTGGAAGGGCAAAAGGCTAGTAAACAAATAATCGCCTCGCCCGCTCCCCACCACAATATCACACAATGATATAGTACTTCCTTGTACAGTATACCCACTAAAGACCAAATATAATCCCCATGATAGGTAAATTGATATACATAGAGCTTGCCGGCGATAGGTCTAAATCACGAACTATGAACTCGTGATATTCAAGGGTCTCCCGTATTTGGAGTTTGCATGTTCTCCCCATGGTCACGTATCCTTTTCTCCAGGTCATCCGGTTTTTTTCTCCACATCTAAAAACATGCGTTGAGATGACTGCTAAAAAATTTCACATAATCCACCTCGTTGAGCAATCATATGTGGCCAGGCTGCTTCTGGAAATAAAAATAGGTCGCTTACAGGAGCTGAATGGATTGCCACATCACAGGGATGCGAGGAATCGCAGCATGGAGAGGGCTTCATCCAGCAGTGGATTGATCCTGGTTTGCTTTGCAAATAGGTGCACTTCAGCATGCACTTCCAAATGGTGTCTAAAGTGTCTGTTTAGTCAAGTACACTTTTTTTTACATACGAGAGAAAATAATGTGTGTACTCGTGTGTCACGAAGCACCTCTCTTACTCCCCAAATGCATTAAAATGTTATAAAAAGCCTACTTGAGCAATTTTCAATCCACAGCTGGACGAAGGCCTCTCCACATCATGTCATCCATAGGTGTTTTATAACCATGTATCACCACGCTGCTCAGTGCAGATCAGTGGAGGGAAGGGAGGACACGATATCACTCTCCACTGATGTTAGCCATTGCTTGGAACAGCCACCCCTGGTAATGGCGAATCGGGGCAACTTCCCTGGGCCTCAGGCTGTGGGTGGACCCTGTGCTTTGACGTTGCGGTATCAGATGTAAAACTTCTGGTTTAAAATTTGACTTAAAGCTTTTGTGACTGCAGGAATTCATATTATTTGGGTCTTTCGGTAAAGTCACGTAGATAGGTTCAAAGAAAACCAAAAAACTGTGACAATTCGATCACAACACAAGTGATCGTCATCAGGAGGAAAGAGGAAAGCTGCTGAATGCAGACTGTTTTATAGGGTGTCGTCCTAGGGTCTTAAACGAAGTGGGCGGGGCTAGTGATGTTAATGTGAGACATTAGCATGTTGATGTAAGCTCGGAGAGCGGCGTCCACGACGAGTGCATGGGTGGCGATGATAATGTCAGAGATTAGCGTGTTAATGTAAAATCGCAGAGCCACCACGACGTAGAGGTCGGCATCCGTAGTTGGCCACGTTGGCGCGATAAATTCAACCTGTTAATGTGAAATCTGAGAGCCGAAGCCACGGGAATTTTTTTTAATTTACATCGAAAGGTGGCATGAAGCATCACAGCCAGTTATGCCTTAAACTGGTTGATAACGTCCTTCCAATGATTTATAAGTTTGTACCCATCTTCTCGGTTGAAATTGTGTCCATCTGCATATATGGATGGCTTCATGAACGAATATTTGTTGATAGCCAGTGGGTTTGCAAGTACCTTCATCTTAGAGAAATCAATTTTGTGAGCCCACCGCATTAAAACAATGATCAGCCATGACCGAGGTATTGGTCCTTCCGTGTTTCAGATCTGCCTCATGTTCACGAACACGGTTCGAGACATGTCGCTTAGTTTCCCCAATGTAACTACTGCCACAGACACAGATTAGTTTGTAGACGCCGGGGGTATTGCATGTCAGGGATCACATCCTTCACAGATTGGATCAGATCACGAATTTTATGTACTGTGTTAAATCGAACCTGGATCTTTCGTTTGTTCATGATTTTGAAAATCTTTTTGGTGACCCTTGCTATGTATGAACCTATCTACGTGACTTCCAGTTTAGTTTGAAGGCTTCAGGAATCCCACACGGTGAGATTTGCACCAGGCCCCACACTCCCTATGGATGGCTGACTGGTTTATAGTGGAGTGCACCAAATCAATATTCCACCACCGTGGACGACATTGTTTTGTGTGTAGAGCTGCCGTGACGTCACCTGTATAGCTGAACACGAATGGGAACTGAGCTGTGACTTCACGTACGACTTGATGCATGGAAGGAGACTGAGAGAAGTGATCAATGATTTTCTGAATGAGTAAATGGATTAAGTGCCTAATTAATTAATTAACAAATACCTCATTTAATGAACCTATGAATTGAAGAATGAACAGATGAAAGACGAAATGAACGAACCAGTGAGTTACTCAATTAATGCTGGTGACGCGCTCCCTTTTGCGCTGTCACTATCTGCTGGGAGTGCACAGACTGCATGAGTCTCGGGTTCAATATGAGACTGGGGACCATGGTGCATCATCATCAATACATCGATTACAAGCATTTCTTGAGGCGACCCCATACATGAGCTATAAGTGTAACTTGGTTGCATGCAACTGAATAGGGTTAGATCGCGTAAATATGTCATTAAAACCCGGCACCACTTGACACAGCTAACTAGTAAGGGTTGTCACGTAAACAGAACATGCCAATTCGTCACTAGTACACACCGGTGTGTTGGAGAGCCAAGCCACAAGATTTACAATCTGAGTACGACGTTTCGCCAGTAATTACAACCAGCTTCATCAGGCGACGGCCAGATTTGTGGAGAAGTCCACGTGTTTCGTTCCTTATATAGAGGCATCGATGTGGTGACCACACTTCTGCGAGCCCTTTGATCTTGTCCTTCCTGTCCATTGTGTGTGTTAAAATAGCCGTACCAACAGTAATCCCTCTTGTAGTATGGTACTCTGTATAGGCATGCATTAAAAACAATGTATTATTTGATGATTTGCTTCCACTCAGCACTAAGTTCGTAGCTATCGAAACGGTTAAAATTATTTTTATTTATTTCAATTTCGATAGATTCTCTAATTAGTCTTGGGCAGTCATAGCTAGTTTTGCAAATAACTTCAACATTATCAAAATCAATTGAGTGTTCTTGTTGACACGTGTGTATTTAATATTTCTCTGATGTTCTTTTAGTCTCGTGCTGATAATTCGTCCTGTTTGCCCAACATAACATTTGCCACAAGTGCAGTTAATCCTGTACAAACCTTCTGTTGATAGCTTCAGTAATACATATTTTGTACCAGAAGTAGAGTTGAAGAAACATAAGTACGTTTTTATTACAATTGAAATATATATAAATATCCATGTCCATCCAACCACATCTCAATGTCTGTGTCTGGGAGAACACGCTAGTTTCTCCCTCTGCGGAGTCTCCACCACTTTTCTTTCTTCTTGTTTCCCGGCTCCTGGTCTTGGTGCTCCTTCCCTCTGTCTCCTCCTCGTTCATTCTCCTCTTCCTCATCTTTCTCCAGCTGCCGTGTGCAGCCCATGAAGCTCCAAATTGCCCAACGCCAGAAACTGTTCTTTCTCTCTCCCTTAGAAGATGGGATGTGCTTAATCTCTTTCTTCTCTTCCTGAACACTCTCTGCCCTCCAAGGTTGCTCACATCTTCCTTCCTCATTCACCACTTGCTGCTTTGCATCGTCTTCAACCGTGTCGACCTCCTTCAGCTCTACTTCATTTGCCTTTAACTCAATAGCTCCTACTTCTTTTGCCTCTACATCATTCTCCTCTACCAAAATCCCCTCACTCTCCTCCACCTCAATAGCCCCTACCTCCACTTCTACCTCAATCACCTCTACATCATTCGCCTCTAACTCATTCGGCTCTACCTCCATAACCACTTCCTGCTTGGCCTCTCCCTCAATCTCCTCTACCTCTTTTGCCACTTCCTGGATGGCATCTACTTCATATGCCTCAACCTCATTTGCCCCTTCCTGCTTTATCTCCTCCACCACGTTCTCAACTTTTTTTGCCATTTCCTGTTTGGCCTTTACCTCATTTGTATCTACCTCATTGATCAAGACCTGCATGGCCTTTTCTTCGATCGTGTCGACCTGAATTGCCTCGACCTGTTTCACCAATTCCTGCTTTGTATCTCTCTCAATCCCTTCTACGACATTGGCCACTACCTCTTTCACCACTTCCTGCTTGGCCACTGCATCAACCTCAATCACCACTACCTCTACCTCACTCGCCACTTCCTTCTTGGGCTCTCCATCATTCCTCTCTCCCTCAATCTCGTTTTCCTTCATCTCTTCTACTTCCCGAACTTTCATCTCAGTCCTTCGTAGCTTCCTATTCCTACGTTTCCTCTGAACACCATCCTCTCCCTCTTTCTTTGTCTCCACAACATTATCAACTTTCTTAGCCACTTCCTGTTTGGCTATTCCCTCATTCCCATCTACCTCACTTGCCTCTACCTCTTTCCCTAAGTTCTCCTTGGCATCTCTCTCAATCCCTTCTACGACATTGGCCACTACCTCTTTCACAAATTCCTGTGTGGCCACTGCATCTACCTCAATCACCGCTACCTCTACCTCACTCGCCACTGCCTTCTTGGGCTCTCCATCATTCCCCTCTCCCTCAATCTCGTTTTCCTTCATCTCTTCTACTTCCCGAACTTTCATCTCAGTCCTTTGTAGCTTCCTATTCCTACGTTTCCTCTGAACACCATCCTCTCCCTCTTTCTTTGTCTCCACAACATTATCAACTTTCTTAGCCACTTCCTGTTTGGCTATTCCCTCATTCCCATCTACCTCACTTGCCTCTACCTCTTTCCCTAAGTCCTCCTTGGCATCTCTCTCAACCCCTTCTATGACATTGGCCACTACCTCTTTCACAAATTCCTGTGTGGCTACTGCATCTACCTCAATCACCGCTACCTCTACCTCATTCGCCTCTACGTCACTCGCCACTTCCTTCTTGGGCTCTCCAGCATTCCCCTCTCTCTCAATCTCGTTTACCTTCATCTCTTCTACTTCCCGAACTTTCATCTCAATCCTTCGTAGCTTCCTATTCCTACGTTTCCTCTGAACACCATCCTCTCCCTCTTTCTTTGTCTCCACAATATTCTCAACTTTCTCCACCACTTCCTGTTTGGCCATTCCCTCATTCCAATCGACCTCATTTGGCTCTATCTCTTCTGCTAATACCTGTTTTGCATCTCTCTCAATCCCCTCTATGACATTGGCCGCTATATCTGTCACCACTTCCTGCTTGGCCACTGTTTCTACCTTAATCACCGCTACCTCTGCCTCATTTGCTAATTCACGCTTGCCATCTCCTTCTAACACCTCTACCTTATTCAACTCTACCTCATTCATCACATCCTCCAAAGCCACTGCCTCAATCATCTCTACCTCAATCGTCCCAACCTCCACCACTTCCTGCATGGGCTCTCCCTCACTCCCCTCTCTCTCAGCCACCTCTTCTTTCACTGTCTCCTCCAGAACTTTCTTCTTGTTCTTATGTTTCTTCCTACTCCCACGTTTTCTCTTCATACCATTTCTCTCCCCCACTTTCTCCATCTCTTCCATCTCGCTCTCAACCTTGTTGCTATTCTGACATGTCTGTTGCACATCCTCATTATTAGTGTTGACGTTTGCCTCCTGCTGCTCTTCTGCCTTTTGCTGCTGCTGCTGCTGGTGGTGGATGATGAAGTTCTTCAGCTCGGTGCTGTTCTGGAATTCCAGCAGCTCCCGCTGATACTTGGCCTGCTGCTGTGCACAATGATCCATCAGGATCATCTCAAGCTCCCGAATGTGGTGCTCAGCTTCTAGTTTTGCAGCACAGAGCATCCTCTTGTGCTGCCTCTTCGAGCGACGGTCTGGGGAGTCACATGGGGAGGAGAGAGCAGCACCACAATTGATTCGTTAATGGGTGTTTGAGTATTTCCAGTATGATAATAGGTTTTTCCCATTTTTTCTGGCAACAAAACAGGTATTAAGATGTTAAAACACCAAACTGAAACCTTTCACAAGGAATCATGTCTGCATTAACCACGATGCTTGTGGTCAGAATGCAAACAAAAAACATACTCTGATAATATATGCATTGTCCTTGAAACTGATTGTTCCACACCAGGGACAGCTTTCTTTTGAGCCTCGTCTCAAACGGTGTTAGACCAGAGGACGCCAAAAGGCGTATTTCCTGTATGTTATTTTGGTAAAGAAACTTGGCACCATTGACAGGAATCTAACTTAACTTGAGACCGATGTAACAATGATAACACTGTAGGGAGGTCTGGAGGTTGACTCATATGCCGGAGACACCTCCTCCTCCAAAGAACTTTATTAGATTAATAAGCTGGCTGGGGAGGCCATATTAAGCTTGCGAGGTCTGGAAACTCCAGGCCAAAACATAGATAAACTTCCGTTATCTCCGAAAAAGTAATATGGATTGATGACCAAGCTGTGGAGGTCTGGCTAAATTTATAAGATGTCCATTGTTTCACAAGAGAGAGCATGAATCGGATAAGAAATCCACTTTTAATTCTTATACACTGGTCCATTCATACAATTAGTATATTAGTGGGCTACGTTAGAGAAGATGAAGGGAGGAGAGGAGAAGAGGAGGGCCGGGGTGCCCGGAGCACAGAGAGTGCCCAGAGGGGCCAGAGAGCCAGGGGCAACCCTGATGTTTATGTTGGTTGGATAGCATGTGCTCCCGTGCATGTGAGGTTGCTCTCAACAGAAGTCATTCCTTGCACGAGAATGGCTGAAATGCTGAGTAACCACTCAGAGGTATAGTGGTTAAGTAGTGGAGATGGTATAGTGGTAAAAGAGTGGAAATTTTAAAAGCAAAGTTTAAGATTTGCAGTTGTCAATTTATATTGAGCCGATACATATGGCAAGTGAAATTAAGAAGAGTTAAAGTGAGTTTTGCAGAAGAAATCTTGAAGGAAAGAGAGGATACATGTGTGCCTCTTGGAGAAGGAAAGGCATTGCTCAAAACTGCTGCAAGGTCACCTACCATGAATCGGATGAGTTTAGAAAAACGTGACTGTAAACCAACAAGCCTGTGAATATTTATCATGGTAAAGACACCTCTGTACGTTGGATACTGAAGGAAATCCATCGTGCTACACATCGTCAAAGCCCGACAACAACTGACATTCGAGAAAGAAGTACAATTTCATCGTTCTGCACATCCTCAATACCCCACCACATCTGGAAAGTCACCAGCTGCATCAAGCACCTGACTGTTGTATTGTTCGAAAGACACTGTGTGTAACGACTTTACATCCACTGGCACAGCGGGTTTCTAAACGCTTGCCATGTCACCTTCTCAACACTAGCGTCTGAGACCGTCTGATACAGACTGAAAGCTGATTTCCTTTGTTGCACTATTTGCCTTTTCATGAATGTCATATTGTGCACTGGGTTATGCCTTATTAACCAAAATTCTGAATTTAGCTATTCATGTATTTCTATTACAGTATCACATATTCTTTGGACCAAGTGTCAATTGCCTATTTGATGACTAGTACTCTGATTCTTTTTTTACAAATCAGGGACATGTTTTAATTAAAATGTGTCTGTGTGTGTGGTTGAAAAGTGTAACAATTCCATGCGTTACATGTGTAGTGTTGAAGCGCCGACCTGGTGAAGGCCTATGATACAATCAGTAGGCCAGGGCTCTGGATTGTTATTCGTATTTTCGGAGTCCCTAACCTTCTGCTCACAATCATTAAGGACCTTCACGATGGTGGGCAGGCCCGGATAAAGTTGCATGCCTGGGAGTCAGAGCAATTTCCTGTTTACAGTGGGGTGCGACAGGGATCTACTCTGGCTGACACATTATTTAGCATCATCTTCGACCACATAGTTGTAGAAGCTTTTCATGGCTGTACCGGTGGATTTTTTTCTATTTGCTACAGATACAATGGGAGGCTGATTGATGCCTGGGTGAGGTCAAGGGATTGCTCCCTACTGGTCAACTATGTTATGTATACTGATAATTTGGAAGTTGATGCTCACACTGAAAAATAGTTGGAGGTTCTGCTGCTAAGCCTGGAGCGTGCGACAAAGAGGTGGGGCCTTACCATCAGCACCACCAAAAGTAAGCACCCGGCTGAGTATGTTGTGTAATTTAATACTCCGCCCCCTCAACTACTCTTGAGTGATGGGGTAGTTGTAGAGAGAAGAAGTTTACGTACCTGGATAGTGTGCTTATGCAAAAATTCCAGTTTGGCAGCAGAGGTGTCACTCCGAATCGGCATATTTTCATCAGCTTCGTAACACTTTGGGGTATCTACCTGGTCTGTCACTCGACACAAAGCGCTGGGTCTTCTTGGCCAATGATGGAATAAATAAAAAATCTGAACCAGCTTTAAACTTTCAGACTGGCCTGCCTACGATCCACCCTGGGTTTAACTAGGCTGGAATGTGTGAAGAGCTCACAGTGAGCTCCACTGGTGGGCAGGGCTGCATTGCCTGGGTCATGTAGCCTGCTTGCTCAGCCACCGCATGCCCAAGCAGCCTCTGTTTTCTAGATAGAGGGGGCTAAATGGGCGTGGCACGGCCTGGAGAAGAGATGGACTGATGCAGTGCAGGAGGATACGGAACTAAGTGGACTTGCCAAAGACTGGTACCACTGGTGTCAAGATCTGCCTCTATGGAGGAAGCTCGTGAAGGATGCTTATGGGAAGTTGGTGGCAGTTGCCCTCAAGCAAAAAAGGAGGGTGAGAGGAGCGACGCTCACAACAACAGACGGTGCACTGGATGACTAAAACGCAGCAAGTTGGCACAGTAGGATGCAAAGGTGGTGCGTCTGCCAGTCATCTCAGTCAGTCAACCCATCGCACTGGGGTCTGTCCCCTGATCTCCTGTCGGCAAGCCTTCGACACTTCAAGTGGCCTCACAGTGTACCAGGCCTGGCACAAGCGCCATGGTGACGTCTCCGTCACTTAGTGGCGAATGAGGGCTGTTGTTATTATCTGAGTCGGTTAGGGGCCTCCCCTAGGTCCACTCAGCCTCAAAAAAGTATCTGATGCGGTGTGTAAATATCGCAACTTGGGAGACAAAGACGGACAAGTGTGGTGCTGGCAAACCACCCCTCGTGTGCGGTGCCGGCCGTCATAGGTGCTCACTAACAGCACTTGCTCCTACAGTGTTTCAAGGCTATACACAAGATTTCTGTCTTTGTTTGTGTCTATGTGCAGTGTCTGTATGAGTGGTTGGGAGCAGTTGTGTCTGTGGGGATCGACCTGAGTTCGATTCCCATTCACAACCATCAGTGACTAATAAATAAAACCGGTCGTGTGCCTCCCCTACATCTACTCAAACTTAAAATAGTACCTCGTGCAACGTATAAACATCAACACTGGGGAGACAAAGGCATCCGGATGCGGTGCTGACCACCCACCCCATCATAGGTGCTAACTCGCTAACAGCACTTGACTCAATAGTCTGTTAAGGCTATACGGGGATCTGTCTTTGTATACATGTGCATGTGTCTGTGTGTATGTCTGTGTGTGGAATTACAGTACTCACTTCCCGTCGGCTTGCTCTTCTCTCCACCCTGCAACAAAATCACAGCAGCGCACGTGAGACTCTAATCACATCACAGCTTACAACCACCACCACCATCATCATTACCGTCCTCATCATAACCACCATAACGATCACCATGGTAACCATCATCTTATTTCTCACTCCCCGTGCCCCTCCCCACGTGTGTCACTCCCCATACCTAACTTCACGTGTGTGGATACCGCTTCGACCAATTACTGCAAAGTATTGCAAGTCTACGGAAAATAGAACAACGGGACGCCCCCCCACTTGCCCTCTGCCCCCCCCCCGTGGATCCCACATCAACTCCCGTGCCCCCACCCCTATCCCGCCCAGGCAGGGGGGGGCGGCTGTAGGGGGCCACGCGGGGGTGAGGGAATAGAGAAAGGTCGACTAAGCTTTCACTGATGACCCAGTGCGGTGTATAAACATCAACACTGGGGAGGGAAAGGCAGCATGGTGCGGACCAAAAGGATCACTCGTTAGCTGCCTCAGTCTAAATAGAAGCACACTAACGATGCTTTCCCCAGCGGTCCATATGAATCTAGGGTGACATTCATCTGTGTGTTTGTTTGTGTGAAGGTGACACGGGGGTGTGTGTAACATATGTGCATGTGTGTCGACGAATGCGAGGGGCAAATGTACTCACGGGAGACATGGTCTTGACGGTACAAGAGATGTCGTGGATCTTCACCTTGTCAACGACTTTGTTAACGATGTTACGGACGTGTTCAACCTCGTTAATGTTAGTCAACGAAATTTACCAAGTCAGTTAACTGTCAACGATGTTTTTTGGCAATGTTGTCAAAGTATGGTCCCGTATGCGATGTTGAAGTGCACAGCGAGTACGTCGGATCCTCAAGGTGAACTGAAGTCACTACTTGTCAAGACCGCGTACCCACAGCACCTAGACGCCACAGATAATGAAGCAGAGTGAGCTCGGGTCCAATGTTGCCAACTAACTCCATGACTCACATCTTATGGCACCTATACGTATACGTACAGTGTCCACCATGTACGGGTCAGTACCGAAAGAACCAAGAATATAGTGATCAAGCTATGACATTTTAATATGTATGTCGAAATTATTGATCATTGATTCAGCAGTGATCCAGATATGACATTTTTAATACAGGTGTCTATGTGTTCGAGCTATGACATTTCGAATACACGTGTCTATATGATTGAGCATTGATTGAGCAGTGATCGAGCATGTGTCTATTTGTTCGAGCAGTGATCAAGCCATGACATTTTTAACATGTGGCTATCTGATCGAGTAGTGATCGAGCTTTGACATTTTGAATAAGCATGTTTATGTTTTCGAGCAGTAATTGAGCTGATATTTTGACAATGAACTAAAAACTATAAATATTTGTTTTTATTTTACCAGGTAAGGCCAACTGAGCTATATTGTGCTTCTTGGGAAGCAACCTGATCCAAAAATTATAGCCTGGCCATAAATGATAGCGCAACTAATTGTTTTATCGTGTGGAACTGTAGAGCAGACAATTAATCAAAATGCATGTTTCAAAATTTGAAAAAATAATGGAGGACCTGAGAAAAACCCACACGACCAGGGTGAGAACATGCAAAGTCTGAATATGCAGGGGTCAGGGTTAGGATCAAAACCACAACCTCCTGTATACCAGCCGAAGTCGTGAACATCTCGCCTCTGTGGCACCCCCATTTCTTGTGTCTGTGTGATGAAGCATTGATCGAGCAGTGATCGAGCTATGATATTTAATACTTGTGTATACGTGATCAATCAGTGATTAAGCAAAGGTGATTTTTTTGATCGGTAAAGTGATTTCTGTAAGACGATTTACGTATCGTAAAAAAGACAATTTGTAGATCAAAAAAGCCCAATGGTGGATTTTTTTGGCTGTCAGTCCTCCCATTGTACCTGATTGGCTTTCCTAAGCATGAACATAATGTATAATTAATTTTGTCGTAGATTAATTTAATTCTGTTACAGCGCCTGTGTGCATGAATGCGAGGGGAGAATGTACTCACTGAAGATGTCGCCGTGACGGTACAAGAGATGTCGTGGATCTTCACCTTGTCAACGACTTTGTTAACGATGTTACGGACGTGGTAAACCTCGTTAATGTTAGTCAACGAAGTTTACCAAGTCAGTTAACTGTGTCAACGATGTTTCTTAGCGATGTTGACAAAGTGGGTCCCGTATGCGATGCTGAAGTGCACAGCGAGCACGTCGGACCCCCACGGAGAACTCAAGTCACTACTTGTCGAGCCGCTTGTGGAGATCACGTACCCACAGCACCTAGACGCCACAGATAATGAAGCTGAGTGATCTCGGGTCAAATGTTGCCAACTAACTCCATGACTCACAACTTGTGGCACCTACCGTATACTTAGTGTCCACCATGTATGGGTCAGTCGAGAACGAGCTATGACATTTTGAATACATCTGTCTATGTGTTAAAGCAGTGATCGAGCTATGACATTTTGAATACATCTGTCTATGTGATCGAGCAGTGATCGACCTAAGACATTTTGAATACGTGTCTATGTGATCGAGCATTGATTGAGCAGTGATCACGGTGTGACATTTTGAATACATGCGTCTATATGATCGAGCAGTGATCGAGCAATTAAATTTTGAATATTTGTTTCTATGTGATCGAGCATTGGTCGAGCGTTGACAAATTAGATAATAAAAAACGATTAATTCCTAATTTACCAGGTTAGGCCCACTGAACGACATAGCTCTTTTTCAGACGTGTCCTGGCCACAAATGATAGCTCATTGAAGTGGCTTATCACGTGGAAATTTATCTCAGCCAGGGCTCAAACCCACAACCTTCTGTACACCAGACGAGGTCGTTAACATCTCGCCACCATGGCACCACATTACATGTGTCTATGTGATCGAGCATTGATCGAGCAGTGATCGAACTATGATTCTTAATACTTGTGTTTACGTGACCAAGCAGTGATCAAGCAGAGGCATTTTATTTCAATCGGCAGTGATTCCTGTCACACGATTTGTGGATCAAAAAAGCACACTGGTGAAATTCCTTGGCTGTTAGCCCTCCCATTGATGCTGATTGGCTTCCCTGAGGATTAACATAATTGATCAGAGATTAGCTTTACTACCCGGCTTCGCCTGGGACTTGGATTATTGTCTTGGATTAATACACGGCCTACGCGGAGGGTGGGGGGGGGGGGATGCGTGACGTCAGCAGGCACACTGCGTAACGCTGCCGCATGCCGGTGACATCACAGATGTGTGCAATATATTATATCCATTATTCCCCCCCCCCCAAATTAAAAAAAGTATATTTTTTATACTTTTTACATTGTGTACAGTATGGAAGCTAGCCACATGCCAAATTTAAAGTTTGTAGCCTAGTATATTATATCCATTATTTCCCATCGCCCCAGCCGCGCATTTGTGCGGGATACACGGCATACAAGGAGGGTTGGGGGCGGGGGATGCGTGACGTCAGTAGGCACACTGCGTGACACTACTGGATGCGGGTGACGTGAACAGTGACGTCACTAATGTGACTAATGTGACATCACTGCTCACTTGGCGTGCAATATATTATATCCATCTTCTTTGGTTCTTTCGGTAAAGTCACGTAGAATGAGAATAAAATAATAAATTGATAAGATAAAATAACAATAATATTCTCACGACGTTTCGGCCACAACACAAGCGGCCTTCATCAGGTGAAGGGGACGAGACTGTCTGGAGGACAGCGCTGGAGTGAGAAAGCCACGCTGAGATCACGACCTTTAAGCTGTGTGAGAAGAAACAAAGCGCCTTGACAAAGGAATTAGCATATTATTTAGCATTGAAATGGCTGAGTGATTAGCTTGTGACTGGTCACAGAAAAGGCTATGTTAAAGTTAAAGCATACACATCTGCAAAGGCACCCCTTGACAAAGGAATTAGCATAGAATTTAGCATTGAAATAGCTAAGTTAAAGTATACACATCCGCAGAGGCATTCCTTGACAAAGGAATTAGCATAGAATTTAGCATTGAAATAGCTGAGTGATTAGCTTGTAACTGGTCACAGAAATAGCTATGTTAAAGTCAGAGCATATACATTCACCGAAGCAACTAGTACAAATCAAACAGGAGAATTTAGCATTGAAATAACTAGGCGAATTTAGCATTGAAATAACTGAGTGATTAGCTTCTGACTGGTCACAGAAACGGCTTTGTTGAAGTTAAGGCCTACACATCTGAGCTATTCACAGTAACTGGGTATGCAATACAATATAAAATGAATACTATATAGTGAACCAATAAAAAATACTAAAATATAAATTACCTCAATGTTATCAATAAACTCTATATTCTCCAATCAGCTAAGCTACCAACAATAAGTCGTTATATATCACAATGCTATATGGCGAAAAATGGGTGGATTCTTACCCTCAACTTTAGCAACACGGATAGCTACGGGTCCCATTCAGACGGACGAGTTCATCCATGGTCGGAACAGAGGAGGGGGAGAGAGACAGCTGCGAGGCGCTGTTATACTCCATGTTGTAAACCATACCATTAACCGTGGTGAGAGGTATTAAGAGTCAATGCCAGCGAAAGAGCTGCGGTCTGAAGGTCATCGTAAAATACAATTAATTAAGAACGGAAATGGTTTAAAACATCTTTCCAATGGTTACTAAGCCAGAATCCATCTTCTCGATTGAAATTGTCTCTGTGCTTGTATATGTGAATGGCTTCATGAACGAATCTCTCATGGTAGCCGGTTGGTTTGCAAAGAACCTCCGTCTTGGAGAAGTCAATGTCATGTGAGCCCACTGAATTATAACAGTGATCTGCCACGGCAGAGGAGTTCGTCCTACCGTGTTTCAAGTCTGCTTTATGTTCGCGGATGCGGTCCGAGATATGTCGTTTGGTTTCTCCAATGTAGCTACTACCACAGAGGCACTTTAGTTTGTAAACGCCCGGGTACTGTATGTCTGAAACAGCATCTTTTACAGATGGAACTAGATCACGGATTTTATGTACTGTGTTGAATCCGACCTGGATCTTGTGTTTATTCAGGATTTTGGAGATCTTTTTAGTGACCCCTGCAATGTAGGGTAAGGTGATGGTTTTGAGTGGCTCCACAAGAGGATCCTTCTTCATGACTGGAGTGATGGCTTTGCGGATTGTGTAGTCGGAGTAACCATTAGCCCTGAGAGCCTGGTGTACGTACTTGAGTTCACTGGTAATGTGTTCCTGGTCGGAAATGCATTGGGCTGTATGGTATAGAGTCTTGATGAGGGAGTTCTTCTGGGATGGATGGTGGTGGGAATCCGGTTTCAAGTAAGCATCTGTATGGGTAGCTTTCCTGTAGACAGAGTGGCTCATTGAACCATCATGTCTCCTTTTAATTAAGACATCCATAAAGGGTAGTTTGCCATCTTTTTCGACCTCCATGGTAAATCTGATGGCTGGGTGTATGGAATAGATGTGGTCGCGGAATTGGTCTAGAGCAGGCTGGCCATGTGGCCAGATGACAAAGGTGTCATCCACGTACCTGTTCCATAAGGTCGGGCGTAGAGTGGCAGTCTGGATGGCGTCAGTTTCAAATTTTTCCATGAATACGTTGGCTACAACCGGAGATAGGGGGGAGCCCATTGGGGTGCCCTCAGTTTGTTTGTAGAAAATTTGAAACTGACGCCATCCAGACTGCCACTCTACGCCCGACCTTATGGAAGAGGTATGTGGATGACACCTTTGTCATCTGGCCACATGGCCAGCCTGCTCTAGACCAATTCCGCGACCACATCAATTCCATACACCCAGCCATCAGATTTACCATGGAGGTCGAAAAAGATGGCAAACTACCCTTTTTGGATGTCTTAATTAAAAGGAGACATGATGGTTCAATGAGCCACTCTGTCTACAGGAAAGCTACCCATACAGATGCTTACTTGAAACCGGATTCCCACCACCATCCATCCCAGAAGAACTCCCTCATCAAGACTCTATACCATAGAGCCCAATGCATTTCCGACCAGGAACACATTACCAGTTAACTCAAGCATGTACACCAAGCTCTCAAGGCTAATGGTTACTCCGACTACACAATCCGCAAAGCCATCACTCCAGCCATGAAGAAGGATCCTCTTGAGGAGCCATTCAAAACCATCACCTTACCCTACATTGCAGGGGTCACTAAAAAGATCTCCAAAATCCTGAATAAACACAAGATCCAGGTCCGATTTAACAAAGTACATAAAATCCGTGATCTAGTTCCATCTGTAAAAATGCTGTTCCAGACATACAGTACCCGGGCATTTACCAACTAAAGTGCCTCTGTGGTAGTAGCTACATTGGAGAAACCAAACGACATATCTCGGACCGCATCCGCGAACATAAAGCAGACTTGAAACACGGTAGGATGAACTCCTCTGCCGTGGCAGATCACTGTTATAATTCAGTGGGCTCACATGACATTGACTTCTCCAAGACGGAGGTTCTTTGCAAACCAACCGGCTACCATGAGAGATTCGTTCATGAGGCCATTCACATATACAAGCACAGAGACAATTTCAATCGAGAAGATGGATTCTGGCTTAGTAACCATTGGAAAGATGTTTTAAACCATTTCCGTTCTTAATTAATTGTATTTTACGATGACCTTCAGACCGCAGCTCTTTCGCTGGCATTGACTCTTAATACCTCTCACACCACGGTTAATGGTATGGTTTACAACATGGAGTATAACAGCGCCTCGCAGCTGTCTCTCTCCCCCTCCTCTGTTCCGACCATGGATGAACTCGTCCGTCTGAACGGGACCCGTAGCTATCCGTGTTGCTAAAGTTGAGGGTAAGAATTCACCCATTTTTCGCCATATAGCATTGTGATATATAACGACTTATTGTTGGTAGCTTAGCTGATTGGAGAATATAGAGTTTATTGATAACATTGAGGTAATTTATATTTTAGTATTTTTTATTGGTTCACTACATAGTATTCATTATATATTGTATTGTATACCCAGTTACTGTGAATAGCTCAGATGTGTAGGCCTTAACTTCAACAAAGCCATTTCTGTGACCAGTCACAGGCTAATCACTCAGTTATTTCAATGCTAAATTCGCCTAGTTATTTCAATGCTAAATTCTCCTGTTTGATTTGTACTAGTTGCCTCGGTGAATGTATATGCTCTGACTTTAACATAGTTATTTCTGTGACCAGTTACAAGCTAATCACTCAGCTATTTCAATGCTAAATTCTATGCTAATTCCTTTGTCAAGGAGTGCCTCTGCCAATGTGTATACTTTAACTTAGCTATTTCAATGCTAAATTCTATGCTAATTCCTTTGTCAAGGGGTGCCTTTGCGGATGTGCATGCTTTAACTTTAACATAGCCTTTTCTGTGACCAGTCACAAGCTAATCACTCAGCCATTTCAATGCTAAATTATATGCTAATTCCTTTGTCAAGGCGCTTTGTTTCTTCTCACACAGCTTAAAGGTCGTGATCTCAGCGTGGCTTTCTCACTCCAGCACTGTCCTCCAGACAGTCTCGTCCCCTTCACCTGATGAAGGCCGCTTGTGTTGTGGCCGAAACGTCGTGAGAATATTATTGTTATATTATTTTATCATTTTATTATTTTATTCTCATTCTACGTGACTTTACCGAAAGAACCAAAGATGAATCCTTGCAGTCACGAAAGCTTTACATCGAAATATTATATCCATTTTTGCGCCCCCCCCCCCCCCCCCCCAAATAGAAAAGTCTATTTTTATACTATTGTATACAGTCAGGAAACTACCCACATGCCAAATTTCAAGTTTGTTGCATGTCGGCAAGTATATTAAACATTTCGAACACACATTCACATATAGATGTTCTCTCAGATTAATGTTATCCTGATACAGCGCGCGTGTGGATGTACTCACGGAAGATATCGCCCTGAAGGCAGAACGAGAAGTCACGGATGGTCACGTTTGGTCAATAGATTTCGTTAACTGTGTTAATGAAGTGTTCAACCTCACGGATGTTTGTCAATGAGGTTTACCAAGTAATTTAACCGCGTTATCGATGTTCACTGACGACGTTGTCGAAGTGTGCTCCCGAATGCGATCTTAAAGCACACAGAGCGCGCGTCCACCTCCGTCTGTAACGATCGCCCGTTGCTAAGGAAGTGACGTCACTAGTTGTTAAGGTAACAAACCCCGGAAACCACGTGACCCACTGTATCCTCCAGGCCTCATTAGTTACACGACTGTCAAATTTTTACTTTAAACTTTCGTAACTTGCAGGAATTCATAATTTTTGGTTCTTTCGGTAAAGTCACGTAGATAGAAAATAACATTTTAAGTTAAGGCAAAAAACCCACGACGTTTCGATGGCAACACAAGCGGTCTTTATCACGTGTTGCGATCGAAACGTCTTGGGTTTTTTGCTTTTATTTTAATTTATTTTTATTTTATTGTTATTATTTTCTATCTACGTGACTTTACCTGAAAGAACCAAGAATATAGTAACGATTGTACCCTGGTCGCCACGGATGAAGAGGCCGAGCGGGCTCGGTTCAACTGTTGCTAGGTACCTCCACCACTCAGCTCGCAGCACACACACACACAGTGTCCACTATGTACGGTGTGAAAGAAGTCTAACATACTGTAAACACGTACGGGCCAGTAGTAGACCCTGTGTGTGTGTGTGAGTTGCACGTGCGCGGGTTCGGCACGCGGTGAGGTGGAGGGGCCGTGAGGGCCGCGCGGGGGATGGGAGCGGTGTAGAGGGAGGGGGGGGGCTCTGCCACTTTGCTGTAGAACCTCGTGGCAACTTGCTACGTTGTGCTCAGCCAGCAAAGTTCATTCACGCTCACGGCCAAAAGCAGTAGCGGCGAATATCTGAACCTGTCCCGGGCCTCCCTCAAGGTCGACTCAGCCTTAACCGAGTCGAGTGTGTAAACGTCAACACTGGCAAGACGAAGGTGGCCGGGCGTGGTGCGGACCGCATGGACTGCTCAGTTTCATTTATTTGGAATAACCCTGTGAGCCATTCGGCTCTTGATTCGGGTGCAACCGCGACAAACAATACAATTACAAGATGCATTGATAATTTACTGTACACAAATTGAGACATCCCCTACAAAAACAATGAAATCTTCTGGAAAAAGCACCATTTGTTTATGCTGCGTACTAAAGTGTGCAAAAAAATCCCATTTTGATGTTAGATAACAATAACAATCATAATACAGTTTAAATTACAATTTTAAGTCTAACTCTACACTACATAAAAAAAATCAGGCTAAACTAAACCTTTCTAGAAATTACTAAAATAATGCTATAAAAACAATGCAACAGTGATCAAAAGAAATGTGATTGAAAGTTAACAATAGCGACATATATAACATATTACTAAACCTAGCATCCTTCGCTAGCTGCTTGAGTTAATCCATAATAGCAGGAGTAACAATTATGTATGTTGATTAACTGCGAATAACCCAATCAATAACAGATATCCATTGTAATTTACATCAATACATTACCCCCCCCCCCCCGTCTTCGTATCGGATCTGCTTACAAGCGACGACGTCACATTTATCCCCCGTCTACGTCTATTAAAGACCGAAACAGGGGAAGGATTTCACCACAACTCTGGCTGTCACCTGACGAGGCGGGTTGTTGTTGTAGTTACAGGCGAAACGTCACGGTACTTGATTTGTAAATGTTTTGGGTTTACTCTCCAACACACCGATGTGCTGAATTAGTCACTAATTGGCATGTTTTGTTTACGTGACAAACTTGACTAAGATTTACGCGATATAACCCAAACAAACAAAAACACCCTCTAATAAGTAAATATTTGTATTAATTCCACGAATGGACCTTGGCCTGGGACTGTGGGGATTGAGAAGTTATGGATGCAGCTTCTGTTGTGCTGCCATCAGAATGACCAACGAATAAATAAATAATACACGCGGATTGGTGACTACAGTACTAGACCCCCAGTGCTTTTATATTTAAAAGTGCATGTGCTTTGTGGTTGCTTTATTGCGCGTGTGTATGTACTGTGTAACACTTGTTTGAACGCAGGTGATGGGGTTGTCCATGTTGGGTGTCATTACAGCCAAAAACAAGCAGCAGTACGAAGACCAGGACGCCGTGGCCGACCATGAGGACGGAAATTGGCCTCGCCCGGTCACAACGTACGACAGCAGTACAGGTTTCCCTCCACACATGTAGGCACCTACGAGTTTCCCACTACAGAGACGAAGATCCCCCATATAGCCTTAACAGACTGTTGTGGCAAGTGCTGTTCGCAAGCACCAATGAAGGTCGGCATGGTATACCAGGGGGTAGGTGGCCAACACCACACCCGGCCGCCTTTGTCTCCCAAGTGGTGATGTATACACACACCGCTCCAGGTATTCATTTGAGGTTGAGTCGACCCAGGACCAGTTCAGATAAATAATCGCTATTGGTGTTGGCCATGAGCGGGACTCCAACTCGCATGTTTGCGGGGTTCGGAGCGTAGCTTACTATCCACTGCGTCACTGCTACCCTCACATAACGCACACAGAAACAACACACACACACAGGGACCCACACGCACGGACACACAGGGACCTGCTCAACATTGAAATGTGCAGCCCTTGTGTGGCGGCCTGCGTTGAATTTGGGCGTTCATCTCGTCACCCATACAAAAGGTCTCGACACAATCAATGGCAGTCCCCCTTGCCCTGCCTGGCACGCACATCGGGCCAGTCACCCCACGCACAGCGCACACAACGTGCGCGTCGCGTATGCCAAATCAAGAGTCGTCCCCGAGTGTCCGGCAAATTGGACCGACTATCCCGGGCCTCGCGCTTCGGGGGAGACCCCACGTGTAGACATCAGTGTCACATGTAATGCTTCCGGTTTAGTTTGAAGGCATCAGGGGGGTGCCCACGCACCCCCTATGGACGGCCCTGGTCAAAGCACACGGCAGCGCGGAGCACGCGCGTCACGCGCACGGGCCACGCGCGTCACGGGTACGTGACATCTACAAGGCAAGCACCTGCATCGCGTGGTCATCACTTGTAAGGCATGCCCTTTGTGCATGGGACGTGCGTAGTGTGTGCAACACGTGGCACATGTATGTCACACATGCGCATCGCAATGTGATGTCATGTGTACGTGGACATTTGAATCGCATGTAGCTGTCTGGTGGGCAGGACGGATCTACGCGTGGGCAAGTAAGGGGGTGGCTGAGTAAGACTGATACGGAGACACGTCAAGCCACACACTCACCACACACTCACCGGCACACTCACACACACCACATTCACCGCACACTCACCGGCACACTCGCACACTGGCACTCACTGCACACTCACACACCGCACACTCACCACGCACTCACTTACCGGCACACTGACTGCACATCCACACACACTCACCGCTCTCACCACGCACTCACTTACCGGCACACTGACTGCACATTCACACACTCACTGGACCCTCACTGCACACTCACCACGCACTCACCGGCACACTGACTGCACATTCACACACTCACCGCACACTCACTTACCAACACTCTGACTGCACACTCACACACACCGCACTCACACCGCATTCACACACACTCACACACACTCAAACCGCACTCATTCACTCACACACACTCACTCACACACACTCACACAAATTTACACACACTCACCGCACACTCACACACACTCACACTCACCGGCACACTCGTGTGCAAGCACACTAGTGAGCTTCCGCAAAATGTGCTGCACATTAGTGAGGCCACACACCAGCAGATTTACACATCAGTGAGCTTACACACTAGTGTGCACACACACAGTCGTAAGCTTACAGATTAGATAGCGTACACACCAGCTCACCGGTGAGGTGAGGTGACCTACACACTGGTGAGTTAACACACCCACCTGTTTACGTGCGCAATGCTCCTAACCCTAAACCTAACATATCCCAAATGTCATTGCTAAAGTTATTTTACACACGCACGTGCATACACGCATGCGCATATGAAGGCACGCATGCACACATACGTGCACACAAACACACATGCACGCACATGTTTAAACATATACAATTCCATGGCGTTGGACTTGAGACTCCCAGAAGTGGAATCAGGACTCCTGAGTGTGCGATATAGCGCAGTGGGCCTTACTTGGAAAAATTGAAATAATTAATTTAGTTTCAGGATGTAGGGTTCTGAAGATATTTCATCTTTCAGTCCTTTCTGACCGTTTGAGTGTGGGTGAGTGAGTGACAACTACTTATGCATTTTTTGTTATTACAAATACAAGCATTTCCAGCTATTGACATGAAATGTATTAACTCTGGAAGATGGTGGTGATACAGGTGGTGGGTAGCGGTAGTGTAGCGTTTAGCACGCTGCGCTACGAACCCGGCGACCCGAGTTAAATTCTCGCTCATGCCCAACGCAGGTAACGACTCTCTGAACCGGTCATGGGCCTCCCCTAGGTCGACTCAGCCTCAAATGAGTACTTAGTGTGGTGTAAACATCACTACTGGGGAGACAAAGGCGGCCGGGCGTGGTGTTGGCCACCCACCCCTCGTGTGCCATGCTGGCCTTCACAGGTACTCGCTAACAGCACTTGCCCCAACAGTCTATTCGGGCTATACGGGGAGTCTTTGCTTTGGTGGTGATGATACAGATGGTGATTGATTATACAGATGGTTAGGATGATGACAATGATACATTTGGTGATGATAGTGGTGATGATGGTAATATTAAGACACACTAATATAAAATGTAATCATTAAAGCACAATATATAACATTTGTAATTTCTGTTGAAAGCATGTGCTTATAATGGTCACGTGTATTTCTACGTGGTTGTGCATGAATGCACGTGTTTTTTTAATTTTCTGTATTAGGTGCTTGACGACAGCACTTGGCCCAACAGTCTATATTGGTTGTACAGGAAATCTTTGTGTTTTGATTTACGAATGTTCCATTCACGAAATTTAGTGAAAACGAAATTGACAAATTAAGGATACTTTTCGACTTACGAAATAGAATTTCAGCGGAAACAATATATCACATGGCACGCGCCATGAGATCATCAAGTAAAAAGCTGTCATCCATCCACGACAGTGTCACGGTATCCCCATAGTGCAAAAGTAACGCCTCGTCACCTCTCCAGTCATTCCAACATGCAGATCTTTTGGTGAGTTCCTTGAAGATGTTAATTATTTTTGTCTTAAATTGATTATTATTCAACCGTTATAATATTTGTTCTTTATTATTTTTTTATTGTGAAATATTGGTGTATATTTTGGGTTTAGGAGTATAGCAGAAATGACTGTCTGAAACACATGGCAAGTTTTTCGTATTCAATTAATGGGAAAGGCCATTCCAATTTACGATATTTTGTTTTGCGTGCGTTTTTAGAAGAACGCATCCCTTTCGTAAATAGAGGCATACATGTACAGGAATCCATTGCCAACCGCGAATTTACCAACCACGAGATTTTAGTAAACACGGATTGACTACTGGACACCTGTTTACTAACCACGAGCATCTCGTTTTGAGTATTCGCGAGTCGCGCCGAGTCGTGAAATCAAAACAACACGATGTACCTTATGGGGGGGGGGGTTCTTGTATTTGTTCTTGTATTTGTACGAGCTGTTGTTTGTTTATGTTATTGATGTTTACGGGGAGCGTTAGTGCAGCGGGTTAGCGAGCTGTACTATGGAGCCATAAATCCTGGCATTATTCCTGCTCACGGCCAACACCAGTGGCAATTATCTGAACCATTCCTGGACCTACCCTCGGCCTCAAATGAGTACTTGGTGCATTGTGGAAACATCAGCACTGGCAGAGACAAACCCCATATGCTGTGCTGGCCTGCATAAGTGCTCATAACGGCACTTACCCAACAGTCTGTTACATGGGGGGATCTTAGTCTTGGCGTGTAAGTGAGAGTTTGTGGACTTTGCATGTTCTTCCCCTGTTGTGCACGCGTTTTCTCAGGGTTCTCAGCTTTCAAAAAAGAACAACCAATTCTAACAGTGAGATTTTACTTGCAAATTACTTAAACAGGGATGACACACTGTGGCAACATCGCCCCCTTCTGTGAAAGCTGGACAGGACCCTCCTGCAAAAGAGTGAGACTTCCCTGAATAAACAAATGTAGCATGGTAATCTTTGAAATAATAAAAAAAACTTCACCCCTAGAGTGGACAAGGTAGTGAGGGTGATTCTAGCAAGTGAGGGAGCTGTGCTCGGACGGAATGGACGACGGCTCCCAGCCGACCTCTTCGCCTTTGTCGATCTTGTCATCGTTGGAGGCCGGTCTCAGCTCTGCGAGGATCGCCTCAAACGTGGGGCGCTCTAACGGCGCGTAGCTCCAGCAGCGGTGCATCACCTTGCGGCTGTGGGGCGAGGGGAGGGTGCGGTGAGGGTGCGAGGAAGGCGAATCGTGCACAAGCTCGGACTGCGCTTTCACCTCTTCCAGTGCGCGTTCGTTCTCAGAATGGTTGAATGAGTGCCGATGATGTTAATGACGTCACAGAGGGGGATGAAGGGGGTCAGGTGGCGAGGGGGGTGAGTAGGTAGAGGGTCATGAAGGCATAAAATATCTACAGTATGGATTCACACAGCGGCGTCTAAATGCCACTGCATCTCCATACGTAGTGCAGAAACACTGGTCATGTTTATCTTGTAGAGAGAGAAGAAGTCTGTGGGTCTCTACAGTGAGGGAAAAAAGTATTTGATCCCCTGCTGATTTTGTACGTTTGCCCACTGACAAAGAAATGATCAGTCTATAATTTTAGTGGTAGGTTTATTTGAACAGTGAGACACAGAATAACAACAAAAAAATCCAGAAAAACGCATGTCAAAAATGTTGTAAATTTATTTGCATTTTAATGAGGGAAATAAGTATTTGACCCCTATGCAAAACATGACTTAGTACTTGGTGGCAAACCCCTTGTTGGCAATCACAGAGGTCAGACGTTTCTTGTAGTTGGCCACCAGGTTTGCACACATCTCAGGAGGGATTTTGTCCCACTCCTCTTTGCAGATCTTCTCCAAGTCATTAAGGTTTCGAGGCTGACGTTTGGCAACTCGAACCTTCAGCTCCCTCCACAGATTGTCTATGGGATTAAGGTCTGGAGACTGGCTAGGCCACTCCAGAACCTTAATGTGCTTCTTCTTGAGCCACTCCTTTGTTGCCTTGGCCGTGTGTTTTTGGTTATTGTCATGCTGGAATACCCATCCACGACCCATTTTCAATGCCCTGGCTGAGGGAAGGAGGTTCTCACCCAAGATTTGACGGTACATGGCCCCGTCCATCGTCCCTTTGATGCGGTGAAGTTGTCCTGTCCCCTTAGCAGAAAAACACCCCCAAAGCATAATGTTTCCACCTCCATGCTTGACGGTGGGGATGGTGTTCTTGGGGTCATAGGCAGCATTCCTCCTCCTCCAAACACGGCGAGTTGAGTTGATGCCAAAGAGCTCCATTTTGGTCTCATCTGACCACAACACTTTCACCCAGTTGTCCTGACAAGATCCTCCCGTGTAGTTCTGGGCTGATTCCTCACCGTTCTCATGATCATTGCAACTCCACGAGGTGAGATCTTGCATGGAGCCCCAGGCCAAGGGAGATTGACAGTTCTTTTGTGTTTCTTCCATTTGCGAATAATCGCACCAACTGTTGTCACCTTCTCACCAAACCGCTTGGCAATGGTCTTGTAGCCCATTCCAGCCTTGTGTGGGTCTACAATCTTGTCCCTGACATCCTTGGAGAGCTCTTTGGTCTTGGCCATGGTGAAGAGTTTGGAATCTGATTGATTTCTTCTTTGGACAGGTGTCTTTTATACAGGTAGCAAGCTGAGATTAGGAGCACTCCCTTTAAGAGTGTGCTCCTAATCTCAGCTCGTTACCTGTATGAAAGACACCTGGGAGCCAGAAATCTTTCTGATTGAGAGGGGGTCAAATACTTATTTCCCTCATTAAAATGCAAATCAATTTATAACATTTTTAACATGGGTTTTTTCTGGATTTTTTGTTGTTATTCTGTCTCTCACTGTTCAAATAAACCTACCATTAAAATTATAGACTGATCATTTCTTTGTCAGTGGGCAAACGTACAAAATCAGCAGGGGATCGAATACTTTTTTCCCTCATTTTATGTGAGGAGTCTGTGGGTCGCAACAGCACGTACGGCTGGAAGTAGGACATTCCAGACTAAAAGGGTTCATAATGGCCGTGTCACCGAGACTGAACCAGCCAGCACAACTCACTGCCAATAACACATCACGTAATTCACCCTTAAGCAATTGTTCAATCAATTAATTGAATCACTACAATTAAAATCAAAGAATATCCCAGAACAAACACTTCGCACTCTCCTCCGTCAGCCACCTGCATCCACAATAGAAACGCATCAGTCCAGCAGTGGATAAAACCTGGTGTGGGAGGTATGGGGGGGCGGCTTACACTTGCGGTGGACAGCAGGGGGGTGGCTGCATGCAGTAGCCATCGCAGATCAAGCAGTAGAACTTGTCATCGACTGCCATGCGCCAGGGTAATTGGCCTCTCCTACACCCACACACATCACACTGAGCGGCACACACGTCACACCGAGGAGCACGCACGTCACACCAAGGAGCACGCACATCACACACCGAGCAGGTTGCACAGGGCTCCTTTATCAAGACAAACGTGGAGCAGATTACACCTACTACAATACGCCTGTCACAATGCCCCCCTCTCCCCCCCCCCCAGTTTATGGGGGGGCGCGGGCCTCACTCCCCCCTTCGCGTCAGCCCCCCCTAATAAATGGTCCGGTTGCATTGTGAATGCACCACTCGAATGACGTGCAGTCCCGTGGCGCACTGTAACGGGCTCGTGATTTACTCAATAAAATTCAACGTAAAAAAATAAAAACGATCCCAAGACATTATTTAAAATAAAGTATGGCCATCGTGTGTCAGCATCACAGGCGAAAATTGGCATGTAAAATAAAACTTCACGGCGACTCACTCAATTGGGATTGCTCGCAGCAAACAGAACTTGACCTGCTTACAGGTTAGGTGCAGAATAACCGTGTGTCACACAGAGAACAGTTGCCACTGAGGGTGCCCTTTTCAAATGCTTGAGATGAGATGTGATTATCGCGTGTAAATGTACACACTAAAATAACGAAAAAATTCTAAGCGAACTATTATCGTTCAAGGTGGCAGGGTGGTGCAGCGGTGATCTTTGACCCTCGCAACAAGAAGGGCCTTGGTTAATTATCCGACTGGCACTTTGCGGAGTTTTCTACGTTCTCCCCTTTGTTCTGTATGGGTTATCCAGTTTGCTCACATAGCTAGAAAACACAGAATCACAATGTAACTGGGTATTGGCCAATCATCCCAATGCTAAAGTTACCTGCAAATTACTTCATTGGGATGACACTCGGCAGCAGAGCCGGATGATGGCATTGCTGGGGCCCTATGCCATTGTCAAGCTTAAGAGGCCCCTTCTATTAATGCCTGTATATTTTTGTCAGCAGAATGAAAATAACTGCTTTGGAGAGTCTTTTTTTCTCACCGATCTTTATTTATTAAACAATTATGTTATAACTCGAAACCTTGTGTCCATTTCTTGTTTCGTATTTAGAGACCCCCCCCCCCCCCCTCTCTTAATGCGAGGCCCTAAGCTGTAAGTGTAGCCGGTGTGAGCTCGCCTGTGATGAATCACACGTATAATTGTGCACTCTTATTTTCTATGGGTGGCCAGGAGAATGTATTATTATTTAAGTGAATGCAATGGTGATCAGGGGATTGGATCCAGAGCCCCACGTATACAGTAGAGTACAAGGGAACGCCCACAATACAGATTTGAGCTGACCTCCGGATTGAGAAATTGAACTGTTTTGTGAAGTGAAGGGTGTTTCTGAACGCTATTGTGACCGACCCGTCCCGACGGGAGGAGAGAGGACAGGGTGGACCGGCTGCATGAGCTTACTCTCTGGCACTGCACAGCACAACATCGCCTCCCTACTGCAATAATACTCGGCAGGACCCTCCTGAAAATAAAAGTCTTCGGAATCAGTGAGGCCTGTCCTTGGGAGGACAGGCGTATTCTTGGTCGTCTCAAGCGAACATTTGTTTCTCCACATTAATTTGTATCCCCGGGTTACCATCAGGGCTGGGCGCTGCAAGCTTAGCTTCTGAGATCTGATGAGACTGGTAGCCGTTTTTTAAAAGGTAATTTCGGCATCTGGAGCCCAAGCATGCAACAACTCTATGCAACTTCTTGGTTCTTTTGGTAAAGTCACGTAGAATGGAAATAAAATAATAAAAATTAAACATAATAAAAAATTAAATTCTCACGACGTTTCGGCCACAACACAAGTAGCCTTCTTCAGGTGAAGGAACAGAACTGTAGGACGACAGCGCTTCAATAACTGCTGCTAAGATTAGCAGCGTCTTTTAAGCTAGGTGGGAGAGGTAAAGCGCCTTGACAAAGGAGTTTACATATCAAACAGGATAATTTAGCATTGAAATAGCTGTGTTAAAGTGTTGGATCAGCAGGGTGTTAAAGTCAGAAATTAGCATGTAACTGGGAGATTAGCATGATGTTAATGTGAGCGATTAGCATGCGACTGGTCACGGAAATAGCTATGTTAAAGTCAAAGTTTCCATCTCAACAGAGGCATTTAGTATATGGACGCTAAAGGACTGCAACTACCCAACTATTATACAATTAACCGATGTGAAAAAAAACTAAGTATAAACAACATCAATATAATAAATATACTCAATATATTCTTCAATACGTTGAGCTATAAACATAAAGTAACTGAGTATACACTACACTATATAATGGATACCATATAGTAAACGAATTAATAAAACTAAAATATAAACTACATCAATGTTTTCAATAAACTCTATATACTCTCCAATCAGCTGAGCTACTAACAATAAGTCATTATACATTACAATGCCATATGGCGAAAAAAAGGGTGGCGGTGTTTTCCTTCTTTCCAACGTTAGCACCACGGAGAGCGACGAGCCTCGTTCAGACGGACGAGTCCATCCATGCTCGGAACGGAGAAGGGGGGAGAAACAGCCACGATGTGCTGCTCTGTCCTGTGTTGCGTTACAACCATGCCATAAACTAGACTACTATACATTGTAATGTTATACCTTCCAATCTAAACTACATTGTATAATATCGTATACACAGCCCAATGTAAGCTCGAACATTATGCAGTATATTGATATGTCTCCAACTAAACTTTTTCCTACATTACACAACTATACACCGTAATATACACTACCATAGACAAACCCACCCTTGAATTATACAATGCGTTACTTTACACTACCCTATACTTTAGACTGTAAAATGTTAGGCTTGTAATATTACACTATGTATTATTCTACCAACCCTACTGTATACCACACTGCTGTTTAGTCACTATACAATTACGATACTATATATTGCCTTATGAATTATGTTAAACATTACAATGTTATACTATTTTGTATTATTATATAACATGCTATAAACCATACCATTGATCGTCGTGTGAAGAGGCAGTGCCAGCGAATGGACTGCGGTCTGAAAGTCACCATAAAATACAAGCCGGATGGCTTGCAGAGAACCTCCGTCTTGGAGAAGTCAATGTCATGTGAGCCCACTGAATTATAACAGTGATCTGCCACGGCTAAGGTGTTCGTCCTACAGTGTTTCAAGTCTGCTTTATGTTCACGGATGCGGTCCGAGATATGTCGTTTGTTTTCGCCAATGTAACTGCTACCACAGAGGCAACTTAGTTTGTAGACGCCCGGGTACTGTATGTCTGGAACCACATCTTTTACAGACGGAACCAGATTACGGATTTTATGTACTGTGTTGAATCGGACCTGGATCTTGTGTTTATTCAGGATTTTGGAGATCTTATTTGTGACCCCCGCAATGTAGGGTAAGGTGATGGTTTTGAATGGCTCCTCAAGAGGATCCTTCTTCATGGCTGGAGTGATGGCTTTGCGGATTGTGTAGTCGGAGTAACCATTAGCCTTGAGAGCTTGGTGTACATGCTTGAGTTAACTGGCAATGTGTTCCTGGTCGAAAATGCAGTGGGCTCTATGGTATAGAGTCTTGATGAGGGAGTTCTTCTGGGATGGATGGTGGTGGGAATCCGGTTTTAAGTAAGCATCCGTATGGGTAGCTTTACTGTAGACAGAGTGGCTCATTGAACCATCAGGTCTCCTTTTAATTAGGACATAAAAAAGGGTAGCTTGCCATCTTTTTCGACTTCCATGGTAAATATGATGGCTGGGTATATGGAATTGATGTGGTCGAGGAATTGGTCTAGAGCAGGCCGGCCATGTGGCCAGATGACAAAAGTGTCATCCACGTACCTCTTCCATAACGTCGGGCGTAGAGTGGCAGTCTGGATGGCGTCAGTTTCAAATTTCTCCATGAAAACGTTGGCTACAACCAGAGATATGGGGGAGCCCATTGGGGTGCCCTCAGTTTGTTTGTAGAAAGTTCCATTCCAGGTGAAGTATGTGTTGGTTAAGCAGTGTCTCACCAGGGGGGGTACATCAGTATGCAGTCCTTGATGAACCAAGTCTTCAGTGATTGCGATGGTGTCAGGTATCAGAACTTTGGTGAATAAGGAAACCACATCAAAACTTCTTTGGTTCTTTCGGTAAAGTCACGTAGAATGAGAATAAAATAATAAATTGATAAAATAAAATAAACAATAATATTCTCACGACGTTTCGGCCACAACACAAGCGGCCTTCATCAGGTGAAGGGACGAGACTGTCTGGTAGGACAGCGCTGGAGTGAAAGAGCCACGTTCAGATCACGGCCTTTAAGCCTCAACTTTAGCACCACGGTTAATTGTATTTTTACGATGACCTTCAGACCGCAGCTCCTTCGCCAGCATTGACTCTTAATACCTCTCACACCACAGTTAATGGTATGGTTTTACAACATGGAGTATAATAACGCCTCGCAGCTGTCTCTCTCCCCCTCCTCTGTTCCGACCATGGACGAACTCGTCCGTCTGAACGGGGCCCGTAGCTATCCGTGGTGCTAAAGTTGAGGCTTAAAGGCCGTGATCTGAACGTGGCTCTTTCACTCCAGCGCTGTCCTACCAGACAGTCTCGTCCCTTCACCTGATGAAGGCCGCTTGTGTTGTGGCCGAAACGTCGTGAGAATATTATTGTGTTATTTTATTTTATCAATTTATTATTTTATTCTCATTCTACGTGACTTTACTGAAAGAACCAAAGAAGATGAATCATTGCAGTCACGAAAGCTTTAAACCACATCAAAACTGACAAGCAAGTCGTCTGGGGACAGGGAAATGCCCTTGACCACACGTCGCTCTGCACCTTGTAGAGCCCAGGGAACATGCTTTCTGGAGACATGACCGCATGGCCACAAGCACAACAACAATACGTTCAGTAAATTCAGTTCAGGGCAATGCTTCACGATTCGTTATGCGTTTTTTTGCGTGAGGCCACATATTCATCTGGCCAAATTAGCGTCATCTAGCCCTCCACTACCCTGAAGGGTTAAATGTGTAATGACATCATGGGATGTCACTGTGTAGTGCCAGGTGTAGTACCAGCCCTAGAAGGGCTCGGTCAGCGCTGATTGATCAGCTGGATGGCATCACGCTTGGCGTGCAGTGCCAGCCCGATAGGATAGGGTGTGGGAATGCCGGCCGTAGGAAAGGGGTTACTAAAGGCCATGGCACTCTGGTTGACCCGAGAGGACACGTGACCGGCTAAGTCTACAAAGGGGCCCCAAGTGGGGGCTAGGGGTGGTCACGTGGTCGGGGTCCAGATCCTGCTGCTCGAAGATTCTAGAAGGTGGCTGTGGCCAAGGGCGGAGTCAGCCACGCCACAGAAAATATAAGCCGGGTCCCCCAGAGGGACTGGCGTTGTTGTTCATCTTGAAGAAACCTTTGTCTGCGTCTACGTTCTACCGAGTCTCCAACACGTGGACCTGGACCCGAGCTGTGGTCCCGGTCTGTCGTAGCTAGTCATGTTGTAATTAGTGTAGTTAGACTGGTGGTCACCACCACAGGTTATTCTGGGCCAGAGTTACCCCGTGTACCACATGGTGGGGGGGGGGGGGGAGGCGATTTGTAAAATTGCCCCATATTTTAAACTGTCGGCAGAGCAGAGAGATTGAATCCAATTACAGACCTCTGGATTGCAAGTCCAGGGTGGGAGAGCCATTGCACCACCGTGTGTGGCAGCACCCCCACTCTTTTTTTATTAGGGGCTGTGCAAAATAAAATAAAAACATTGAGTACAATTAAAGTGATGGGCCTTCTATCCCGATGATGGTGATGACATTGGCGATACTGATAATGATGCTGATGATGCTAAGTAAGGTGAAGGACTCACATTGCCCTTCACCACGTAGTTGGGGTCAGTCTGGACGTCCCGTGCCAGCCCAAAGTCGCAAATCTTGGCGATGTGTCCATGCGTTACCAGCAATTTCCTCGCAGCCAGGTCGCGGTGGATGCACTAAAAAAAAGAAAAAATTCCCTGTGTGGCCTTCAACAAACTTGGGGCAACTTCTGTGAAGGTCGGCCACGGTACACGACGGGGTGGGTGCCCAGCACCACGCTCGGCCGCCTTTGTCTCCCCAGTGTAGATGTTTACACACCGCACCAGGTACTCATTTGAGACTGAGTCCACCTGGGGAGGCCCAAGACCGGTTCAGATAATTGTCACTGGTGTTGGCCGTGAGCGGGAATCGAACTCTGGCCGTTGGGTTCGTAGCACAGTGAACTAACCACTGAGCGACCACTCGCCACCCAGACAGCCATATTAAGGGCAACAAAGACGTGCACCACAGACACAGTCACATACAAAGACACAGTTAAACACGCACAGTCACAGAGACACAGTTAAACATACTCTTTGGTTCTTTCGGTAAAGTAA
The DNA here is from genome assembly GCF_048934315.1 of Petromyzon marinus. NCBI lineage: Eukaryota > Metazoa > Chordata > Hyperoartia > Petromyzontiformes > Petromyzontidae > Petromyzon > Petromyzon marinus. The sequence goes on from NW_027423157.1 coordinate 644,705, forward strand.
CAGGTATAAAATAAAACAAATCACGACGTTTCGGGTGCTAAACCCTGTTTGTTTGGTATGCTTCTCTCTCTGTGTCCCCTGTTGTATCTGTGTTAGTTCCCCCCCACTTGTGTGTCTGTATATACATCTGGGGTTACGTGTTTCCTCTCTCTCTCGTAAATTTAGCTCTTCTGTACCTGATGATGGCTGCTTGTGTTGCAACCGAAACGTCGTACGCTATTATGTTATTTTATTATTTCTTATTTATACGTGACTTTACCGAAAAAAAAGAGTAATACCTGCAGTCACGAAAGCTTTGAATCAAGTCTGTAGTGCCTCTTGTTAAACAGTGCTTCAGTTAAACAGGAAAATTAATAAATCCAGCAGGCATGACTTGAAAAGTAACAAATTTACATTTTGGGTGGCACTCTAAATCGTCCGGTAAATCGTGTCGCCAATTATAATTTCTGCGTTTATCTGCGCGTGTCTGTGTACCCCCAGTGGAGGAATACGTGCGCAGCTTGCTGGACAACCCTGAGTTGATTGACCATCTGGCACTGGCCTCGGAGCAGGTGAGACTCCGTATGCGTGCATCAGCTCTCCCCCCCCCTCATATTTATGGTGCGGGCCTGTACCCTTGTCCGACCCCTCACTTCCGCGTTGCATCCAGCTGCCTCACTGAAGAAAGGGAAACTTGCCTTGCGCTGAGTACGACGTTTCGCTGGTTGTAATCGCTAGGGAAACGATATACTCGATTTGCAAGTGTTGTGGGTTTACTCTCCAATACACTGGCGTGCTGCAGTAGTAACTAATTGACACGTTTTGTTTTACGTAACAAACCTTTCTAATTGGCTGTTCCGGGTTAACTACACACATTTACGTGCTCTTACCCAAAAAACCTTTATTATGGATAATATTGGTCGCAAAATAATACATGTTAAACAGCTCCCTTTTAGAATGTCTCATCCTCACCAGCAATGGTCAATCAATCAAATAAATCGGTTTAACACGTAGGCTTTCGCGACCAATATTATTCATAATAAAGGTTTTTGGGTTAGATCGCGTTATTTATAAATGTCTCGTAACCCTCCACCACCTGACACGGCCAATCAGTAAAAAAAGTGTCACGTTGACAAAAGACAAATAATTCACTACTTTAGCCCACCGGTGTGTTGAAGAGTGAATCCACAACATTTACAGTTTGAGTACTCAATTGGATTCACTCTTCAACACACCGGTGGGCTAAAGTAGTGAATTATTTGTCTTTTGTCAAAGTGACACTTTTTTTGCTGATTGGCCGTGTCGGGTGGTGGAGGGTTACGACACATTTATAAATAACGCAATCTAACCCAAAAACCTTTATTATGAATCAAATAAATCCTAGATTTGTAACGTGGCATATTTAGCAAAAAGCAGAGACGGAAGGGTGAAACTCTAGAGGTAGCTCTATGATATCCGCTTTTGTGGAACATTCTCTAACACGGATGGCCATACTGCTCTTAGATAAATCAGACTGGATCCTTCGTCTCGTTACGAGATGGCGGTTAAAAATTGTTGTTGACGCGTGCATGTGCCGTGCGTGTGCTGTGTACGTGTGCAGGATGTGGTGGAGTCCTGGGTAATCTTCCCCGAACATCTCCCGCTGTCCCAGCTGCAGCCAGGTGTGCGCTCCGGCCGGTTTGTCCAGGGAACCTTCCTTGCGAGTCGTGAGAATTACCTGGAGGGGACTCTGAGGGTGCGAGGGGACGGTGACAGTGATAAAGAGGTACACGTTTCACAAGCCTGCGTCCGGAAGGAACAATGCTGTTCGATCGTATCTGTGTGAATTTTAAAAACAAATTTATAATGAAGCAGTGGCATAGCGTTCTTGGCATGAACAGTAGCTCTTAACCTTTACTGCAAGGCTGTAGTAAAGGTTAAGAGCTACTGGGCTAAAATATTTGTATTTTGAACGTCTTTTGCACCCTACGTAGGTATCGTAGCCTGGCTCCTGCCCCCCCGGCATGTGGGTCCTGGTGCAGTTGCACTGCCTGCACACTCGATAGCTACGCCACCACAACCACAGTATATACATTAATTGTGACTACTTTAATAATCGGGTTTTTCCCTTTTTTTCTGGCAACAAAACTGAAACCTTTTACAAGGAATCATGTGTGCATTAACCACAATACTTGTGGTCAAAATGCAAACAAAAAACACACTATGATAATATATGCATTGTCCTTGAGACTGATTGGTTCACACCAAGGACGGCTTTCTTTTGAGCCTCGACCCAATTGGTGCGAGACCAGAGGACGCCAAAAGGCGTACGCATATATTGCAAATATTATCAGTGTGTTTTTGTTTGCATTTTGACCACAAGTATTGTGGTTAATGCACACCTGATTCCTTGTAAGAGGTTTCAGTTTTGTTGCCAGAAAAAAGGGGAAAAACCCTGTTATATTTTGGTACTGGCAAAGGAGGTCTAATGATGGTTGTGACTACTTTGTTAACAAAATGAATGGTCTATTTCCACCTCCAAAATGTAACGTTAAATAACAATTAGGTACATTGGCCCTTTGTTGGAAAAAAACCAGTCCAGAAATTGCCCTGCTTGAACATATGTTACTGAAAATCATTGGTTTCAGAAGATTCATGGGCTCATGAATCTTCTGAAAACTCTTGTACAGTAAACCTTGGATTGCGAGCATAATTCGTTCCGGAAACGTGTTTGTAATCCAAAGCACTCGTATATCAAAGCACTCGTATATCAGTTGTGATCACGTGACGCTCGGCAGTACAAAGCTGCTCGTATTGCAAGACCCTCACTCGTTTATCAAATTAATATTAAAAATTTTGCTCATCTTGTAAAACACTCGCAGACCAAGTTACTCGCAATCCAAGGTTTTACTGTATATGCTGCTCTCTAACAGCACTTCGCCCAGCGGTCTGTTAAGGCTATACGGGGGATCTTTATTGTCTCCGTGCAGGTGTTGATCCAGGGGCTGCAGCATTTAAACCGCGCGATGCACGACGACATCGTGTGCGTGGAGATGTTCCCCGAGGAGCGCTGTGTTGCCCCCTCCTCGCTGGTCCTGCACGATGAGGGCGTCGCAGGGGACGTTGCAGAAGAGAATGAGGAGGATGTGGTGAGTGGAGCGTCAACACTGCCGAACCAAAATCAAACCCAGACACCTGCAGTGTGCGTGTCTCTCTCCCCGTGGTCGCATGGATTTTTCTCCAGGTCCTCCGGCTTTTCCCTCCACAGTTACAATCTGACATGCATTTAGAGTATTTGGCTGCTATCAATTTCAAATGTGATAAGATACTTCATTGAACGATCATTTGTGGCCAGGTCACTTAAAAAGAGCTATATAGCTCTCAGGGTCCTTATCTGGTAAAGTTAAAATAGTTTATAGTTTTTAAATAGTTTTAATATAGTTTAAACAAAGAATAACAACAAAGACTCAACCACTTCAAGAGAGACCTTAGACATAATGAACACCGTGTGACCAGACAACAATCCACATTAGAGATGCTGTTAGCTTGATTTTGCGTTTATTAAATGACTTTACATTACATTACTTCAAAATCAAGTCAGGAGTGCTAATCATTTCGTACAATTTTTGTATGTACGTAGGGGTTATTTGACCATACTTCGGTGCGGGTTGGTGAAGGGGGGGGGCATAGATCAGGAGCATAGAAGGACAGGACAACAGTTCATTTTGCTGTACTGCGCTCTGCTGCCAGCCATTTTGGCGCAGAGCCTATACCACCTGTTATGCATATCCAGGCTCAACACGGCGTCGCTTCCACGGTCTGAGCTGGGTCACAGGGTGGCCTCTATATTGAAAACTAATTTCTTTAGAACTGCTTTTTGTATTTAGATTGTTGTCCTTTCCGCGCACCTCCGATTAGCATGGTTGGCTGTGTACGGTGCGAAATAAGTTCTACATGCATACATACCACAGTGACAAAATGCAATGAAGTTAATTGAAATTGGCACGAAAACAACCGTGGTTTATGAAAAGTCGACAATATTTCACAAACATAAACAAGTGTTAGATATTAAATCGCATGTAGTGCAAGTTGGCTTGGGCAGATTATTTATAGACTGATCATTGCACAGTTATACTTATAAAAACGTTACGTAAACATTAAACACATATAGGGTGACTGATGTGCTAAGCAGGTAAGAGAAAATGTCAATCAGTGAAATCATAAAGAATCGAGAGATTAAGCATCAAATTGTGAATTAGATGGGAGGGTAACCTTTGTTGTAGATAATATTGGTCGCAAAAGCCTACGCGTTTTTTTTTAAACGTGTGGTGTCTGATGGGCGTGTTCCGGTTGATTCTATCAATCGCCAGAACTGTTTTAACGTATCAATATTTACGGAGGACTCCTCACTGTGATCTTTTGTCATTTTAACAAAGCGTCAGTCTCATTATTGACATTGATGAGACACAGCATGAAACCACATCCGCAGGTTAAGCGCTATTGTTTTGGATTGCTCCTTCCTCTTCAAGCCAAATTGTATTGTGTTACACAGTGAGTTGGTAAAAAAATAGTTATTTCATTATTTCAGTGTGTGAGAGAGACGCTACTGTGGTGAGTGCTCATTTGAGTTTGCGTTGTCATCTCCCGGTGCTATCCCAGCTGCTGCTGTTGCTGTCGTCGCTCTTGCTTAGATTACGCAACACAATGTTTGTCCTTTGTTTTGGTCTCCAGCTGAAAGCCGAAAGTGGGAAGATGCGTCGGCCCACTAGCAAAGTGGTCGGCATCATCAAGCGGAACTCGAGGCCGCTGTGCGGCATGCTCATGCCCAGCCCAATCAAGGAGGTGGGCTGATCTGCATGTGTGTGTGTACGTGTGGGGAGCGGTGATGTAGCGGTTAGCGCGCTGCGCTACGAATCCTGGGACCCGAGTTGGATTATATTTATCGCTAATAACCAATAAACAGCGGCAAATGTCTGAACCTGTCTTGGGCCCTTCCCTAGGTCGACTCGGCCATAAATGAGTCTCTGATGTGGCATGTAAACATCAGCGCTGTGGAGACAAAGACGGTCGGGCATTGTGCTGGCCGTACCCACCCCGTCGTTTGCCGTACCAGCTTGAATAGGTGTGTGCTGACGGCACTCGCCCAAACAGTTTGTTGAATGCATTACTGGGGGCTCTTTGTGCGTGTTGCAGGCCACCCGCCACCTGTTCACGCCCGCGGACCGCCGCATGCCACGAGTGCGGGTGGAGACAAGACAAGCAGCGTCCCTGCAGGCCCACCGCATCGTGGTGGCCATCGATGGCTGGCTGCGACACTCCCGCTACCCGAACGTACGACTGCACCGTGACGCCCCGCACGCCGTGACACCTCACCCGTCCGTCCCGTGGTCGGCATCGTCGGGCTCATCCTTCTGTCACTTGACGCACGGCCACGCGGCTCTGTATGCAATACAGCCGTCGAACCCAAAACACGAACGGTGACACGGTGAATTGGAAGTCAGGGTGGATGAGCTGGCACCACTGTGATTTTTTTGTTTGAAAGCATGGCAAACTCACCTGTGATTCAACCTAGGTTATTAAGGTGTTGTAAGTTGATAGTCTCAGCCCAGTCACCAATAACTGCACCAAAAACGATATTAAATTTGGTCGTGCACTTCGATTGTTTAATTTCCATCTCTGAGAAAACTACTGCTTTTGACTGCCATGTGATGAACATTACTTTGATTGGCAGAGTGGTTGGAAAAGCACTGCCCCCCTACAATTCGGTCCGCATTTCACTTCATTGGATCTTAGAAGTAGCTCTGTTATGTCTGCTCCTGTGGGTCGTCCTTGACCACGAAGGGTGGTATAGATTGCTTATCTTGTGTGATACCATTAACACAATGAGAAAAAAAATGGGTGAAAAGCTAAATATATTGTTAAGATGTATTATTTGGATTGTATCTTTGTTTAAACAGATGCCGGTTAATATTCTACATCATGAACGTTAGGTACAAGGTTGGCATTGTGGTTGTCCTTTTCATACCTATTTGCCACTGCACAACCGAGCGGCACCATGGCTGGCACGGTTTAGTAGGCTGCAGGTTGTTTATCCACTGCAAAAGCGGATCCATGCCATGGACGGTCAATGCTTTGAACAAGTCTAGGCACATATTCTTAGTTTTTTTCGGTAAAGTCACGTTAAAGAGAAACAACTAAATAATAAAATATATATAAAACAATAAAAAAATTCTCACGACGTTTCGACCATAACTCAAACGGTCGTCTTCAGGTGTGTTGGTTCGCATAAATTTATTTTGAAACGGCGCATTTATTTATTTATAAAAAAACGTTAGCGCCACGCGCAACGATTTGGCAGTTTACCCAGGACTAGTCCATCTATATTCTGAAAAGAGGAGGGGGGAGACGAATTTTTTTATAATGTATGCTGTCTGAAAGCCACTGTAAGCGTGAACAATCAATTAAGACCTGAAATGGTTTATGAAATCTTTCCAATGATTGCTAAGATAGAATCCATCTTCTCGGTTGAAATTGTCTCTGTGCTTGTATATGTGGATAGCCTCATGAACGAATCTCTCATGGAAGCCAGATGGCTTACAAAGAACCTCTGTCTTGGAAAAGTCAATGGCATGTGAGCCTACTGAATTAGAACAATGATCTGCCACGGCCGAGGTGTTGGTCCTACCGTGTTTAAGGTCTGCTTTGTGTTTCTGATTCAACCGCATTAATTGATTTCGTTGAAAACTGTTTAGATTGATCAATTAATGCGGTTGAATCAGAAATTATTTCTGCTGCCAGGCCACCAAGATTATACGGCTTACCAAAAATACATAAAGTAGATACACCCCTTCGTCCCATAGTCTCTACTATCGGCTCCCCCACCTACAAACTAGCTCGTTTTTTGTCTGAAATCCTGCGTCCTTTCACTGGAAAGACCACCTCTGCGGTACAAAATTCTACTCACCTGGTATCGACAATCAAGGGTATTTCCCTGTCCCCAGACGACCTGCTTGTCAGTTTTGATGTAGTTTCCTTATTCACCAAGGTTCCTGTACCTGACACCATTGCAATCATTGAATACTTAGTTCATCAAGGACTAAACACTGAGGTACCCCCCCTGGTGAGACACTGTTTAACCAATACATACTTCACTTGGAATGGAACTTTCTACAAACAAACTGAGGGCACCCCAATGGGCTCCCCCCTTTCTCCAGTTATAGCTAACATTTTCATGGAGAAATTTGAGACTGACGCCATCCAGACTGCCACTCTGCGCCCAACCTTATGGAAGAGGTACGTGGATGACACTTTTGTCATCTGGCCACATGGCCGGCCTGCTCTAGACCAATTCTTTGACCACATCAATTCCATACACCCAGCCATCAGATTTACCATGGAAGTCGAAATAGATGGCAAGATACCTTTTTTGGATGTCCTAATTAAAAAGAGACCTGATGGTTCAATGAGCCACTCTGTCTACAGGAAAGCTACCCATACGGATGCTTATCTGAAACCGGATTCCCACCACCATCCATCACAGAAGAATTCTCTCATCAAGACTCTGTATCATAGAGCCCAATGCATATCCGACCAGGAACACATAAGCAGTGAACTCAAGCACGTACACCAAGCTCTTAGGGCTAATGGTTACTCCGACTATACAATCCGCAAAGCTATCACTCAAACCATGAAGAAAAACCCTCTTGAGGAGCCTTTCAAAACCATCACTTTACCCTACATTGCTGGGATCACAAAAAAGATCTCCAAAATCTTGAATAAACACAAGATCCAGGTCCGTTTCAACACATTACATAAAATCCGTGATCTGGTTCCGTCTGTAAAAGATGTGATTCCGGACATACAATACCCTGGTATCTACAAACTAAGTTGCCTCTGTGGTAGTAGTTACATTGGAGAAACCAAACGCCATGTCTCGGACCGCATTCGTGAACACAAAGCAGACCTTAAACACGGTAGGACCAACACCTCGGCCGTGGCAGATCATTGTTCTAATTCAGTAGGCTCACATGCCATTGACTTTTCCAAGACAGAGGTTCTTTGTAAGCCATCTGGCTTCCATGAGAGATTCGTTCATGAGGCTATCCACATATACAAGCACAGAGACAATTTCAACCGAGAAGATGGATTCTATCTTAGCAATCATTGGAAAGATTTGATAAACCATTTCAGGTCTTAATTGATTGTTCACGCTTACAGTGGCTTTCAGACAGCATACATTATAAAAAATTTCGTCTCCCCCCTCCTCTTTTCAGAATATAGATGGACTAGTCCTGGGTAAACTGCCAAATCGTTGCGCGTGGCGCTAACGTTTTTTTATAAATAAATAAATGCGCCGTTTAAAAATAAATTTATGCAAACCAACACACCTGAAGATGACCGTTTGAGTTATGGTCGAAACGTCGTGAGAATTTTTTATTGTTTTATATATATTTTATTATTTTGTTGTTTCTCTTTAACGTGACTTTACCGAAAAAACTAAGAATATGAATTACTGCAGTCACGAAAGCTTTAAATCAAAAAAAGTCTAGGCACGTGCAGATGACGCTGTGGTGCCACGTCCCCGTGGTGTACCGACTGCCGTCACACAACGTGTCGCTAGCCCCGCCCCTGGCCCTGCTCGGCCCCCGGAGAGATTTGGATGCCTTGTGGGGCCAGCATACTACGGTTTGGTTCTGGTTCGACACGGCAAAAAGCCAGTGGGTGACCACAGACACCTCGAGAGATCTGCGCTGTCTGGGTTCCAATGTACCAGTGGAAAAGGGATACTGGTGACGATTGGCCACGTATGTGCATATGCATATTGAACTTCTTCCGTACCATACGTAGACAACCGTGCTAATCGTCGGTGTGCTTGTGCAGGGCCATTTTGTGCGCTCTCTGGGCGAATGTGGGGATAAGGAGACGGAGATAGAGGTGCTGCTGCTGGAGCACGACGTGCCACACCAGCCCTTCAGCCAGGCCGTACTTGCATGCCTGCCCCCTCCCACGTTCAGCATCACAGCAGAGGTACGCATGAGACGTGTGACGATATGTCAATTCATCGATTGAGTTCAGTTCTTACGCCTGCGGTGTGTTGGTGTGCTTGGTCGTGCCTGTGAGAATCCTTTACTTCAGTGTTCTTTATTACAAGGCCCAGGGGCCACTGGTGGCCCCTGGTGGCCTTTGATGTGGCCCATGACGTGTGGCCCCCGACATATAGGGCCCCGACAATAGACAAATGTGAAAACACCCCCCATCATCATCGTCGTGCTGTCAAACCTCAATAGTTTCAAGATGTTTGGCCTGCGTAGAATACCTTCTAGAGGGCCTCTCTGGAGCTCTCCCTCCAGTCAAGGTCCTTCCGCTGCACTGGCATGAACGAGAAGCCACGGGGCTCTACACCTTTACCGCAGACCGTATATAGAAAAGCCGTCGACCTGAAAGAAAGTCGATGGCTCGGACACATCATCGTAAGAAGAGAGGAAATTCACATCGGAGGAAGGAAGGCGACAGACTTATGGAAGCACCAGGGCGGAGACCCAAGAGGCAGGCCTCGAGAGATGCGGATCAAAGTGGTGAGCCAGGATGTGGAGGACTCTGCAGTGGCCGTGGAGATGGTCCAGTACAGAAATGAATGGAGCAAGGGGACTACAGACTTTTCTCCTGTAACGCTGTACTTGCGTTCCTGAAGAACACCGAATTGTGGAAAAATCGCATAATTAATAATATAGGGTAAAGCACAGTCCACAAGGACATGTGAGATGCGTACGCAGGCTTAACAAAGACTTCGGGTACGTGAGTAGCATCTAGAAGCATCCAGCATCATCCCGCCTTGTGTGATGCTACACCGAGGCAACCGTACAACCGCTTATTCTGCCTCGCACAACGCAGTTCTGTTCACTCGATCGCCTTTTATCCAATTCACATCCATGTTATGAAAAAAATGTGTTCCCTAATGCATTCATCGCATTATATCTAATTCACGATATGAAAACATGCGGAGTTATAGAACGGACTGTACTTTCAAAATATTCAGTCGCCTATTGAGAAGATAGAACGCCATTAGAATGAAGTTGGTTTACCCATGTATGGCTCACCCTGTGTTTTGTTTGTTGTAAGGCAGTGTTTTGTTGAACCTGGTGCTGTGTGTGTCTCGTACAAGGACCAGGCTGGCAGGGAGGACCTCCGTGCGTTGTCCATCTGCAGTGTGGATCCTCCAGGCTGCACAGACATCGACGATGCCCTACACTGCAAACCGCTCGACAATGGGAACACCGAGGTATTCATTTGGTGGTGGTAATCGTGGTCACGGTCGCGGTAATTCGTGCCTATTCCTTTCATGATTTTGTCAATGCTAGCGGAGGTGACAAGGGGAGTTTAGTGGCACAATGATAAGTGCACTGCACATTCATCCTGTCAAGCTGGTTTAGATTCCCAGTCATGGCTAACACCGGTACAGAGTGATATCTAAAAAAACTGCCCAAGTTCTCCCCTTCACCTGCATTGACCATCGTAATAAAGCAAGGTCAAATGACAATCGCGACCCATTACGGCATGGAGAAGCCCTCATCCTGCAGTGGATTGACAAAGGGGTGGACAATATTCCTGTTATTAAGTTTCCAAACATTGTTGCCTTAGTGCCCGTATTCTTGGTCTCTGCTCGGCTCAGGACTGACTTCAACACGGCTCGGTTCTGGCTTGATCTGCTCCGTTGCCTCCAAAGACGTATGAGTGGCTTAGCTGTGCCTTGGCTCAGGCTCAGCTCACGGAAATTCTGAGCGTGGATGGGAGCATGCAGAGATATACGAGGAGGCACAAGGGACACAGAGGCTCAGGGCTGGAACCATGCTTAGAGGCAGCTCGGGTTTTAAGCGTTGCTTTGATGTGGCTTATTGAGAATTAGAATCAGAATATTTATACTGGAGGAATTCGATGAGCTATAAAGTAGAGGCGGGTAAGAACGTTACAACAACAAACAGTACAAAAACACAATAGTAGTGCAAAGTACAAGAAAGATCAACAAATAACCCAAACACAAACAAATACAACGAAACCATCCCCATACTACCAGGCAAAGCCCACTGAGGTATTGATTTATTTTTGATTAGTGACCTGGCCACAAATGAATAGCTCAACAAAGTGGCCCATCATTTTGACATTTACAGCAGCCAAAATAATAGAAATAATCTCAATGCATGTTGCGCGAGAGCCAAGCCTGAGCCAAGCAATGGCTAAGACCCCACTGGCCTAAGTGTCCACGTCACTGGCCGAATGCCTGGTTCACAATGAATGCACCAGGTAGTAATGGGTGTGCATTTCATTTCACATTATTGTGCTTTGGTTGGAGTGGCTATGGTGGAGGTTATGCATGCATGTGGAGTGAGCGACTTCCGACAGACGTCTAGTAGAAGGCGTCTTATTTATTAAAAGCACACAGGGCGATACACTTCGTAACGCGGCTACACCTAGGCTGTACAAACACGCAGCCCATCTCCGTCCTGCGTAGCTACGCTGGCTGGTTGACGAGCGTAGCGGCGGAGAGAGAGCTGCTCTTGCAGAAGAACCAGCCACGTGGTCGAAGACGAAGAGATGACGACGGTAGCGACGCAACCAGGACCCAGACCCCACGCTAACAGCCCCGAAGCTCTGATTCGGTGCTCTTTATATCTGCCTGGAGTGGCCAAGCTCCACCTCTGGCCACGCCCCCTTTCTAGAACCTTCTAGGCCCTTCGGGATGGTTCCCGGAGCTTCTCGACTGACTCCGCCGTTGACCTTTACCCCAGATATGCCCCTTCATAATGAGGCATTATGTAATGCATCTATTACCTTTATTACCCTTACAGGCCGGCAGGTATCACCCTGTCATTAAACATCCATGCATGTGAGGGTGGTGATGGTGTATTAATGTGTGTTCTAGGTTGGGGTACACATCGCCGATGTGAGCTACTTTATCCGGCCGGGGAATGCCTTGGATGAGGAGGCATCTCTGCGTGGTACCACAGTTTACCTGTGTGAGAAGGTGAGATGTGGATTTCTTCTTGCCACAATATCAATTGTTTTACGACCCGCCATTTCATCCTTTCATTCTTAACTTTACGACATGATGTAAAATATTATGATGTAACGATCATCGCGGTACCAGTTTCCCCACAACTGTAATTGTATTTGACATTTTCACCACATTTTTTTGCGTGCTTTTCAGTACTTCCCGTATGAATAACGATAACTTAAAAATGAATTAGAATTAAAAAATGTGCAACAACAATGCTAAATATCTCTCATGATGTTTTAAACGAGGTGATTTTTGCGGATTTCTTATCATATGATGTACCGTGACATCATGAGCGGCAGGCTATCGGCGCAGTGGTAACACTCGTGCCTTGCAGCAAGGAGACGCTGGGTTTGATTACTCAACTCTTGTGCCTTTTTGCTTGCAGTTTTGTTTGTTCTCCCCCCTGTTAGTGAATGGGTTTCCTCTGGATTCATCAGATTTCCTCTAAATAAAACCCATACAATCTTAACTGGCATTCGCGAAAACATCCCCTTGCTGAACAGTTACCTGCAGGTGACTTAATCATGTGTGGCTTTGCTTGCAAAACACTCGTTGAGTTGGTGCATATGTATTTGCCAGATTGTGTTTATTGACAGAGAAGTGGTTGCGTTTATGTGTTTGTGCGCCTGCAGAGGATTGATATGGTGCCAGAGTTATTGAGCTCAAACCTGTGTTCCTTGAGATCCAGCATCGACCGGTGAGATGCACCAACAACTGTGAACTCGCGAGTGCGCACATTGCAACCCATACTCAGCAGCTAACGTGCGTTGTTGCCAGGTGCACATGTAATCCCATGATGCGTGGCACTGATAAAGTGTCATTGTACAGATCCACACAAGCATGTGTACATACATAAGCAACCAAACCAGGATGGCACAATGGTAACACGTGTCTCACAGCAAGAATGGCCTAGGATTGATGCTCGACTTGGTTGCCTTTCCATGTAGATTTTGTATGTTCTCCCCCTATTTAGCATGGGTTGACTCCAGGTTATCAGGTTTCCTCTCATCGCTAACATAAACGTGTTATTACTACTATGATCCTTAACCAAGGAAAGCCTCACTGAATCTCATAACTTCAGTAGGGTACTGCAAAGCTTTTGCAGTCGAACAATGGTTGCTACATATATATTCCAGTTGAGTAATTTGTAACAACCCAAACCGGTATTTGGGCAAACATCCCGCTGCTGAAAGAATGACACGACTACCAAAAACTTGGCAAGACCCTCCTGAAAAAGAGTCTCGAGACTTTGCGAGGCTTTCCTGAGTGAACACCCTGCACCACTCCAATGTCGAGGACTCCGCCACTCGATGGTGAATGGCGACGGTGCATGTGCTGTGCGCGTGCAGGCTGGCGTTCTCGTGCATATGGGAGATGACTCCAAAGGCTGAGATCGTGAGCACACGTTTTACCAAGAGCATCATCAATTCCAAGGTGATTCCCCCCCCCCCCCCCACAGACGTTCAGTTTTTGTAAAACTCTCGTTTGCTTTCACGTGTATTGTATCGGTGCCTTGCTATGTTAGTGCAGTTGAGGTTTCCGGATGGCTGAGAGGTCAGAGCGTTGAGCTTGCACCTCTGGGTTCACAAGTGTAGCGAGATGAACCGGGTTCACAAGTGGTAGTATGTTGATCTTCTTTCGCACCGTACGTAGCCAACTGTGCTAATCGGAGGTGCGAGGTAGGACATCAAAGTAGTGAGTTGATGGTCTCTGTCCAGTCAACAATCACTGCACAAAACACAGGTTTTTTTTTAGGTTAGATCGTGTAAATATGTAAATGTGTCATTAAACCCACCCCCACCCGACACAGCCAACTAATAAGGGTTGTCACGTAAACAGAAAATGCCAATTCGTCACGAGTACAGCACACGGGTGTGTTGTACCAGTGACGAATTGGCCACGTTCTGTTTATGTGACAACCCTTACTAGTCAGCTGTGTCGGGTGGTGGCGGATTTAACGACACATTTATGTATTTACACAATCTAACCCAAAAAACTGTATTATGGATGATATTGGTCACGAAAGCCTACGTGTTAAACTCACTGCACAAAAGACCACCAAATTACATTGCACTAAATTTGGTTAAATTCCAGCTTTGAGAATTCAAAAAATATCAATTTTGCTGTCTTTGGGTGAGCGTAACCCTCAGTGGTCATCGGGAGCCACGTAGACATCTGTTGAGTTCTGGCTTGGGCTTGGATCAGGCGTGGGCATTGTGTAATTGCGAGGACCCCATGGTTCACCCGTGGTGTGTTCATCGTATCCCCGCAGGCGTCTCTGACGTACGCAGAGGCTCAGCTAATGATGGACGACGCCGGGCGGAAGGACCCGGTCACCAGCAGCTTGTGTGGCCTCAACTCCCTGGCCAAGATCCTCAAGCAGAGGCGCATTCAAAACGGGTAACTCATTGTCAAGATCCTCATCCCCTCCACCGCCTCTGGAGCGCTGAGCAGTATTAATGGGTGCACCACATTTAGTCGATCGGCAGGTCGCCTGTGGCGCGGTAAAGTGTGGTTACTCCCGTGTCTTCTAAGACATCCGGCCAGCGTGGAAGAGTAGGCTAAAATACATTGAGAGGGACTGTAAAAGGGTGTATCTCTAGAGGGGCCCCCTCTTATGGAAGCCCCCTTCTTCCAGCAGTGGCTTGAGCAAGCAATTGCAAGGCTGCACCTGTAGCTTTTTTTGACCCCATGATGCATGAGGCTTGGGTGAATACCATGCACAAACAAGTGTTACAGGATTTATACTCTTTGTTTTTTTTTCAGTAAAGTTACGTAGGTAAAACTATAAAATAAAACAACTAAATTAAATCACCACGTTTCGGGCGCAACACAAGCGTCCTTCTTCAGGTTGGACAACCACAGCCAGAAACAATTGCTGAAGTGGGCAAAAAAGGGCTGTTGTAACAAGAGGCTATATAGGTAAGAGAGTGGGGGGGAGCAAGGGGGGAGAGATAGAGAGGGGGGGTGTGGGGTAGGGGAAGTGGGGTGCTGCTAGAGGGATTAAAGGGGTGAGCACGGCAAAATGCCAGGGGGGGGGGAAGTTAGCGGGGCTGGGAGTGGGAGGCTGAAGAAGCTGGAGATGCGGAAATGAAGGCAACAATAAAGAAGTTAAGGTTTTACCTGGTTAATAACATCCTTCTAGATTGGAGTGTTACAGGCTGCTCCGGGGCTGCATTGTGGGCAATAGAGGACAATGCAGTGACATAAATTGTTTTACTCTACTTAATGCTCCCATGTCTGTGCTCCCCCACCTTTGCCAACGCGTAATGACCACCACGGTTAAGTACGGTAAAACCACCCCACGACCCGCATGACATGGGGCGGCCCTCATCCAGCAGTGGATTGATTTAACGAGCTGTGCATGTTCAACTCAAATATCTGAGTTTGTGAAGTGTCTTATATTAAGATTCTGTGTTGTTTTGGCTGGACACGATAATCGCTCATGTCCCTTCTCCACCCGTAGGGCATTGATTCTGGCATCCCCTGAGGTCCGATTCCACATGGACAGCGAAACCCACGACCCGATCGACCTGCAGACCAAGGAACTCAAGTGAGTCTCGTCAACAAGACACCTCCCATGACTGCAATCCGACTGTTGTGCAGATCTCTCTATCAGAATCAAAATATATATTTCTACTGGAAGAATCCGATGAGCTATAAAGCTCTTTTTTCACAGATGTCCAGTTGGGGCAGGTCACAACGTTACAGCAACAAACAATACAAGCACACGTTAGGATTGCAAAGTATTGGAAAGGTAAACAAATAACTTAAACAAATATACAAATAAAACTAAACTATTTTTATCTTACCAAGTAAAACCCTGACCACAAATGATAGCTGAGCAAAGTGGCTTATCACGTGGGAAATTTATTATCAGCAAAATAATCTAAGATAAAGATTCTTGACCCTTGTGGTTGATGTGTTGTGGTGGCGGAAACTGGTGCGTGTACACAGGGAGACCAACTCGATGGTGGAGGAGTTCATGTTGCTCGCCAACATCTCCGTGGCGGAGCGCATCGTAGGCGAATTCCCCGAGTGTGCGCTGCTCCGACGCCACCCGGCGCCTCCGCCTTCCAACTACGACATCTTGGTGAAGGCGGTGAAATCAAAGGTAGAGTTAGAACCCCTTTTAACGACCACCCTTGTTAACTAATCGCTTAACAACGGGCCTCCATAGAGCTCAATGTGTAGGCTTAACCGACCATTTCTCTGTTAACGACGGGCTGTTGTAGGTACAGTAAATATGAATTAATGCCACGTAGAAGGAAAACAATAAAATAATAAAAATATAAAACAATACAATTCTCACGACGTTTCGACTGCAACACAAGCAATCATCATCAGGTGTGAAAACCACAACAAGAAAATTTGAAAAAAGTGGCAGTTATTTTTAACGTTAGCACCACGGAGAGAGATTTGACAGTTTGTTCAGATGGACAAGTCCATCTATGTTCGGAAAAGAGGAGGGGGGAGACAAAAAATAATGGATGCGTTCTGACAGCCACCTTAAGCGTGATCAATCAATTAAGACCCGAAATGTTTTATCAAATCTCTCTCCGTGGTGCTAACGTTAAAATAACCTCCGGTTTTTTCAAATTTTCTTGTGGTTTTCACACCTGATGATGATTGCTTGTGTTGCAGTCGAAACGTCGTGAGAATGTTATTGTTTTATATTTTTATTATTTTATTCTTTCCCTTCTACGTGAATTTACTGAAAGAACCAAGAATATGAATCCCTGCAGTCACGAAAGCTTTAAATCAAAATGAATTAATGCATTTATTAACAGTGTTTATTTTAATATGATGTGTTTATAATGTTAGTATCTTTATGTATTAATATCCATTGTTTAAATATTATAAAGTACGTTTTTTGGGTGAACAAGGGAAACTTTCGATGCTATCGGAACGAATTAAGCTTTTAACACGTATTTCCTATACTTGCTTAATGACCAAATCCTTTAATGCTCGGGTTCGTGGAACCAATTACCGTCTTTAAGAGGGGTTCTACTGTCTCTAGATTGCTGTTAACCTTCCTTCAATATCATCCTCCTCGCAAGGAATTCAGAGGTCGCCGGGTGGCTCAAATTTTTGTTTGAGGTCTTTTGGTTTAACCGGGTGAGAACTCAAGAGACCATAATAGTCTCATTTGCAAGGGTCACCTGGGTCACCCTATGACCCAGAGATTACAGCTGGGACCCTGGCTTCAAAATCCAGCAGCCGCATTGAACATACTGTGTTATCAAGTGTAGGGAGTTGAAGGACTCGGCTCGTTTCCCAGCTACTCCACAGAAATAAGCAACAAAAAACCATCACGATAAATGTAGTACTGTATTTAATTTTAGATAAATTCCAGCACTGAAATGTTGAAATATCAGGTCGACTTATTGTGATGAACATTATGCTCAAGATGGGTGGGAATGTGCTACCCCCTACTATGAAGCAGAGGTGTCTTGAAACGATGTCAGTATTGGCCTGAGCGAGCAATTGCAGGACTGCACCTTTTACCTTTATCTTGAGATGTAGCCGTATAGTTTCCACTCGCCCTTAGAGGCAGAACAACTCAAAAGGTGTGATGAACCACAGACAATGCTGGAAGGCAGCCAGGCACTGTGCCAGATGTAGATTAATCCACTTGCTGTACTGCCTTCTCCTGGCAAGCCAGGTTATGGAAACCTGAATGCCTACAGGAAGTGCGCTGAATAACGTTTTCTTTCCAATACACCACAACCCTTGCTGCTTCCCCAGCACTGAACTACAAGCCACGTGCGGGATAGTCACCTCACAAACGCCGGTGTGCCCGATTTTTTTGCGCAGAACATCGAGATCCAGGTGGACTCGGCTAAGGCGTTGGCCGAGTCCCTGGACCGGGCGGCGGTGCCGGGAGCGCCACCATACCTCAACACTCTGCTGCGCATCCTGGCCACGCGCTGCATGATGCAGGCCATCTACTTCTGCTCCGGCATGGAACCTGACACCCACCACTACGGGCTCGCCACCGCCATCTACACCCACTTCACGTCGCCCATTCGACGGTGACGTGCTCTGGCGTCAGGCACACGCGTGAAATCGACCTTCGCGATTATTGAGGGGACTATGTTGTTGTCTTGGTGTGGTCTGGGACTGTGCTGCCTTTCCCAAGTTTAGGAATTGATTTATTAATTGATGTACTTATGCAATGTTAACATGTCATTATGGTACACCTCCGATTAGCACGATTGGCTACGTACGGTGCGAATGAAGTTCAACATACAACTTGTATATCTTTTTTCTATTATTTACTTTTAGTGATTTGTTTACCTTTTCTATTCTTAGCACTCCTTTCATTTACCTACTGGACGTCTGTCAAAAAGAGCTTTTATCGCGAATCGGATTTCTCCAGGATAAAGATTCAGATTTTGACTAAATTTTTCTAAAAGGTCCTATAAACGGGAAGTTTGGCCAATTCCTTAAATGGTTGTTTGGCTTGTGTTGGAGAAAAACTAGAGGATCCGGAGAACACCAACGCCTACAAGGAGGGTGACAGTGTTCCACGTGCAGAATCAAGAATCCATTGCCGTGTTGCAGCGGCGGCCAAAAGTGAATTGCAATTCTGCCATGGATCGCTAACGATTTTGTTGTGGATCTTAAATAAGAACACAGATATGAGCAGGCAGCAATTTGCATTACATCTGATGACAAATAAAACATCCTCAACAAAGAATTAAATTCATACATTAACAAAGATAATTTCCACCACGCAGATGGTGCTAGAACGTGGTATGTCCAGAGTACAGTATTCTATCACAGTGTTAAATCCATCTGAATCATTGATTGCGTAGCTTTCTGGTGGATCGTGAAACCCGCTGAGATCCACCAGAATGAATCGCGGTGCTTGGTGGATTAATACCGCTGCTCTGTTGGCATCTCGTGGCCATACCGCAGCCTGTATCTACTGTAAATTTAATCTTCATATTAAATAGAGGCTACAACAAATGTGAATATTGTTGTTGTTGTCTCCCTGTACCGTTACAGATACTCGGATGTGATTGTGCACCGGCTGCTGGCCGTGTGCGTGGGCGCCGACCCCACGTACCCGGCGCTCACGACAAGCAGAAGCAGCAGCAGCTCTGCAACAACCTCAACTACCGCCACAAGATGGCGCAGTACGCCCAATGCTCGTCTGTAGCTTTCCACACGCCGGTGGGAGGCGGAAGTGTGGGCCACGTGGAGCTTGCACTGCGTGTGCTTAGGCACCTGATAATGCGTCCATTCGTCTCTTGAAAACCATTTTTAAGGTCACGAAAGCAGGCATCGTATTGTGCGTGTAGTAAGAATCCATTGTTTTCTATTCGCACGCTTTCGCGTGGTGGTGCCGTGGCTGTACTGGTTGGCTACACTTGACATTGCTTTTCAGCATTCTTCTGTGCTTGCTGAAAAACCTAGTCACTTGGCACATTTGCCCATGATGTGACAACTTTATTTGATTGGCTCTGTCAGGTGATGGAGGATTATAGTCAATACAATTGACATTGTACCTTCACGATTGAACTCAAAATAATCCCCATGACATGATGCCAATAGCACAACTGGAATAAATTAGCGGGGGGATGTGGAAAAATACCTTAAATTTTGTTAAATAATTGTGGGCTTGGTAAGTGATGCGCGTGTGTCTGCTCTTGGCCACGTAGCGGTGATTAACGGCTGTTGTTGTTGTCTCAGTTGTTCTTCAAGAGCAAGGGAGTGGTGAGCGAAGAGGGCTTCGTGCTGTTTGTGCGCAAGAACGCCGTGCTGGTGCTCATTCCCAAGTACGGCTTGGAGGGGACGGTTTTCTTTGACTCCAAAGATCTCAAGCTCAACGTTACCTTCGACGAGGAGGTAGGGCATGTGTTCACTTAACCGGGAGGCATTGGCATTTCCCGAACGGCTGAATTCTGCATTTAAACCCAGGACTGGCTTAATGCACTGGGACCCAAGCCCCCTGACCATCTCTCTACGATTAGGTTTCTATCAGACACACAGACACTTGGTTTAAGGTGGAAGAAAGCAGTGAGATACGAAGCTCCGTTTTTTTGCCATTTGGCAGTGTGGACTATTACAGAGGAAGTTACACCGGTGGATACATTAGAGCCGGATGGCTCACAGGGCTATACCAAAATAAACTGAAACTGAATTAAATTACGTAAATGCGTTTCAAATATAAAACGGTCACAATTAAATATGCTTTGGAAATAACTGTCATGATGGAGCCCGTATTGTCACGGAGAGGACATCATATTAAAAATACAATAAAATCCCTCAGATCCAGAAGAATTATAGAGAAAATCTAATGTTTTCTGTAAACAATGAGAAACTCAAAGGGCAGAAAAGTACTTGTAGAATAAAAACAAATGAGGGAAATAGTAGTTGATGCAAAAAGTGATCTCTAGATGGCAAAAAGCACATTTGTGACTAGTGGATCCGGTCCTTTCCAGCATTTCTTGCATGCCGCATTACATTGTCACTCTGCATGGATAATGCACACAGCCTAATTTGGACCAGAAGCTCAAAAGGGTCAACATTTGCAGCCATATTTTAGGTATGTTCTTAACTGCAATTGTACACTCCATATAACCTAAGGGGGGTTGCATCTACTCCTTAATGATGGCCAAATAAGACTTTAAAATGCCTTGGCTGGCCCGCACATCACGATCCCTCGGTTGGTTTCATTGCAGCCATCGGCTTCTCATGCCTGGTTTTCAGCTCGCGGTGTTGTACGTTTGTGCCATTTGTGTGTCCGCTGTCACAGATTCCACGCTACAACCCTGTGGAGTCCACCCCATGGGGCTCGCCTTCTCCCCGGCCTAAGAAACCCAGACAGCACTAGTGTATCGTGGATGCGGTGTCAACAAGATGTCGGAGGAGGTGCATGAGTGGGCACACACTCTGGGTTTTACATCTGCAGAGTTAATTAAGTGTACATTGTGCTCGCAAGCAGAGGTGAACAATTGAAAAAAAAGCAGTGGCGGTTATGAGAAATGCTACCCTGAAGTAACAGACGGTTTGCACTCTGAACTTGCAATCCAGAGGTCACCGGTTCTTCGTTCTCCTGTCGCAGCGATTCAAATGGTAGTGCAATTTTTTTTTTATTTAGAATTTTTACCTTGCCAACCAGTACAATCAGCCAATTAAGGTGTATACGCGTCAAGATGTATGAAAGGTTTAGGATATCTTATGCCCCACTTCTTTGCCAGCCAAGACACTGACCCCCTTGTGATGAAGGTGATTTCACACAAATATTGGTTACTGAATCGGTGGTGTTTATTGACTAACGCAGCAGTGTCCAACCCACAAAGCACTGTGATCCATTCTGGTATATCTCAACATGTTCCGTGATCTACCAGCAATATATGACCAACAGTTACCCGGATGGATTTAACCGACTAATAGAACACTGTAGACATGCCAAGTGCTAGTGCGATCTATTGGTTTAAAAAATATATTATTAATCAATTAATTCTTAGTCGGGGATTTTGTTTTGCCATCTGCTATAACAAGAATTGCTTTATATTAGAGGTGTTTATTCCTATTTGTCCCGAGAGCTACAATCAAAATCTTTTGCGATCATCCACCCATGGATCGCGATTCACATATCGGCTACCACTGATCTAACAGTTGAAAACCAGTTTAAGACGTAGGCTTTCGCGACCAATATCCATAACACGGGTTTTTTGGGTTAGATCGCGTAATAAATATTTAAATGTGTCGGTAAACCCGTCACCACCCGACACAGCCAATTCGAAAGGTTTGTCACATTAACAGAACGTGCCAATTCGGTACTAGTAACATCACACCGGTGTCTTGGAGAGCAAAGCCACAACATTTACAATCTGAGTACAATGTTTCACTAGTAATTACAACCAGCTTCATCAGGCGACAGCCAGATTCGTGGAGAATCCTCGTTCCTTAATGCGCATGCATAATGTGTGTTGATTAACATATAAATAACCCAATCGGCAATGGATACCCATAGTCAATGCATTCATTGATTCCCCTCCCAATTCGCGAAAGAAGTGCTCACAAATGATGGCTGTCGCCTGATGAAGCTAGTTAGTGCTGGCGAAATGTTGTACTTAGATTGTAAATGGTGTGGCTTTGCTCTCCAACACACTGGTGGACTGTACTAGTAACGAATTGACATGTTCTGTTTACGTGACAAACCTTACTAATTGGCTGGTGATGGTGGGTTTAACAACACATTTATATATTTAAACGATTTAACCCATAAAACGTGTATTATAGTTGAAAACCTACAGTTGTGCCAGGTTTGGCCTGTCGGAGTGGGCCATTAGGGTGGCCACTCAGAGGGCAACGCTCTGGGGAATCCGAGCAAGAGCTTCGAAGTATGATTGTGCACGGTGACACCCGCAGGGGTCTCGTGATGGATGGCAAATAGAAGATTTTTTATCGCGAGAGGATTCCCTGCAAGGGATGTTAGGTTACTTATTCTTGTGAGGATGCCATTTACTGTATGAAGGGGCAGCGGCCAGCTGCATAGAACAGAGTATAAAATTCCCCGAGCTGTTGCTGTTTAAATCGTCGGTTTAACGGAGAATTTCACCTCAGGTTTTTTTACACAGCTGCCCCACCCCTTATCGGACTCTGTGCAATCATACAAGGAATGTTTTTGGAAAATATGTCGGTGTCAGAAAAAATTAAGGTTTAATCGTTTACAAATGCACATTTCGTTACAGCTTCTCTTGTCCTTTAGATGTGCAAAGATAATTTCTGACAAAATATTGACACGTTTTCAAATTGTTTTGTAAATGGTTATAAATTTGCTCACGTATATACAGTACTTGGGCAATAGTTCTGAGATCCTGGAGTAGTGGTAAAGATTTAAGCGAGTTGATGTCTTTGCGACTTTGTGTAAATGTGTTTAACATTTTTTAGCTGAATCGTATATTTACAAGCATGTACACATGAGTTATACGCGTTTATATACAAAATTAAACCGATTTATTTTCCATGCATCCTTTGTTATTTTGGTTACTTTAAGTTACGTTTTCCACTGCTGGATGAACATCTCGCCACGTGATGTTGGATGTCAGGTTTAGTTTGACCATACTTCACCATGCTGGTCACTGTTGGATGATAATAATGTCCACTTGCAATGCACCACCGCGCAGTATTCACTCGCCTTCGAATCGAGTCCTGCACCGCCGTTTCACATGCAAATTTGATTCTCAATCCCTGGGCCAACTTGCTCCTGATTAGCATGCGATTTGCCACATTTCGATCTCGGAGGTGATTAAATGCGCCGGCTTCCAGGCTTGTTGAGCCGATCGGAGCCCAATTAACGAAAATTGTTGCCAAAGCAAAAGCGTGAGCTCGAATGTTTGTCCGTGTTCTTTTCAAACCACCAGTCGAACGCCGGCCTCTGCCCACTCCGACCGTGCGGAGGCCCTGGCCGTCGGGGAGGCCCTCATGGTGCCTCACGGCAAACGTGGGGCCCGGGTGGGCGCGTCGACGGTTGATCGCGTACAGGCGGTGCAACTCCCACAAATGAAACATCACACCTTGCTGATCTCGTGTCCAGGAGCATAAACGATCATCACGCAAACTCCGGTCATCCTCGCAGCAGCAGCTCTTGGCCATCGAACAAAGACGATCACCGCTTCCTTCCGATATTAGAAGCCACGAGCTATGAAGTTCTCGATTTAGTACATTGAAAAACACGACGGTAAGTGAAACAACGTAAATCGAAACCAAATTTGCCATTCACTTGAGGGGCCGTCCATAAATGACGTCACGCAATTTTTGAACTCGTCACTCGGCGTCACAAAAAGTCAGACCCCCCCCCTCAAATATGAGGTTACAAAGCTCTGCCCCCCCCCCCCAAAACCATATTTCCATTTTGAAAATAAAACATGCTTCAACTATTGTCATTGTAGTGTGTGGCGCTGCACTGATGTTGTAGGAGTGTAATAACAATTAGTGTTATAACAATTATATACTTAAAGTTGCGCATTTTGATGTGACGTCACATTTCTCAAACCCCCCCTCCCCCTCATCACACATCGTCACAAATGTCTGACCCCCCCCCCCCCCCCCCCCGAGGTGCATGACCGCGTTACCGTGTTCATTCTGTGGTGAAGGGATGAGGAAAAGGAAGAGGGAAAAGCATCCAGCGTCGCCGCACGCAGGCAACGTGTTTATCACACAGTGGTCAAAATATAAAAATACATATATATGTAGTGGGTTCCACGGAGACTGGAGACGTCTTTAGACGCAACACGGTTTATTTGTAACTATGAACAGAACTCCCCTTAAATCCCACTATCTAGGGAGGTACAGCCTCTGGGCTAGCGTGCCCTCGCACTGATCAAACCTGGCTCTCAGCCCTCTGGCTATCTGTGCCCTAGGGGAGGCTAGCTGACCCGACCCAGCCAAGGTGCGGGTCCTGACCACTGGTCCGAGCTCGGCCCGGCCCTCACAAGGACGTCAGGCTCGAGGTCCCAGGGTCCTAGCTAGGGAGGCTACTCTGACCCGACCCAGCCAAGGTGCGGGTCCTGACCACTGGTCCGCGCTCGGCCCCGACCCTTATAAGGATGTCGGGTCCCAGGGTCCTAGCTAGGCTGGTCTTTTGTTCTTCGTCTTCGGAGCACTGCCCCGAGCTGTCCCAGAGGTGCCCCTTTAATACACCTCTCGGGGGCTCTCCGCCCCCGGTACCGCCCCCTCTCTAGAACCTTCCAGGGGGCTCTGGAAGAACCCCCCAACCCCTCACCTGGGGCCTGGCTCTCTCTGTCCTTCCCCAGTTCAGGGTGGCACCCCCTATGGGCTTGTGCCCGCAACTGCAGGTAAGTATACCGACGGTATAGGATGTGCATTTATTATGCTACAGCTATGCCAGAGAGGTTGTGGACAAGAGTCTGCTCTGCGGGAAGCAAGCAATGCCATACGAATGAGATGAGCTCGCATTTGATGCGTGCAGTCTTGAGGACGACCGTCGACAGGCACGCGTGGAGGCACGCCATGGTCACAGCGCCGACTCATGTAGGTGGTGATGGCCCAGTTGTAGAGAGGAATGCCGGAGCTTGGAGCAGATGTAGCCGAATGTAGGATAGAGCATCTTGAGGAGCGTTGCCCTCGACCCCCTCCGGGAGGCCGTATGGTTTACTTGGCACTCCCGTCCCTTAGAGTCCAGTCTGATGTAAGCCTCCTCAGGTTCCAGCAGCCTGGCATCGTAGGTCTTCATTGCACCGCTCTACTCGTCTAGCATAGTCTGAAGGGTCATATGTGGCTGCCTCCTGAATCTTCACCCTCCTGCAAACCTTACTCGACATCTCGTTGAGGACCCGAAGAAGGGCAGTATTCTCTTTGTTTGTTTTTTTACAAAAGGGCTTGTAAGAGCTCTCGTTCCTCCCACCGGGATCTCTGGTGTCAACTTGAACGGGGGGGGGGGGGGGGGGGGGTGGGGGAGACAAAGCTATGGCTTTTTTCCCAGGGGATCTGTCTTCCATGGAGCACAAAGATACAGGCGGAAGGTCCCCTTGGCCTAGCCATGAGGTCAGGCTCGAGTTGCTTACTGAGGACCCTACACCTAAGGAGGCTGTGAATCGCCCTAGGAAGCTCCAAAGTAGAAAACCAGCTTTCCAAGGCCCCCTATAAAGTGCCTGAGGCCAGGTAGAAAAATAAGAAAACTATCAAACGTGAAAGCGCGTGGTTATGTTGGGTCGAAAAAGGTAATGTTCTAATGTAGGGGTTGGAGCGGTCATTGCTGCTTACTCGGCCATGACGTCACTGCAACTCGTTTGATTAACACTTTTAAAATACAAAAATCACGACGCGTACTGAACATATTATTCCGAATTGGTTTTACCACCACTACCACCATGACACAGTGGCAAGGCTGGCACATCGCAGTGCAGCTGCTAGGCTGAATCATATGAATAAATATAATCAAATCTAGAAATATCCTTTATGTACCCAGGAGAGCCACATTGAGTCTCGAGACTCATTATTAGCTCCGTGCTGCATTAAGATGTTTGGACAATTTCAAGCATCAGGGTTCGGCACGTAGGAGGAAACCGGAGAAACGCGCAGATGTTGTGAAGCTGGCTTGGTGGTAGAAGTCAGTCCAGAACATTTGGCCCCACACCTATCACTGTAACGAATCAGTGTTCTACGGGGGCATTCTAAGCGAGGACTGACTGTATTAAAATCTACTTTGATCTACGAATCGTAATGTATCAATAATGTTAACGTGTAACATGCCCCACGGTTTTTCTTAATCTGGAAGGAGAGAACAACGGATGATCTGTGTGCTGATGATGTTGGTGATGATCTCGTAATGGCTGTTCACTTCGAGGAGTGG
This sequence comes from Petromyzon marinus, assembly GCF_048934315.1. Lineage (NCBI taxonomy): Eukaryota > Metazoa > Chordata > Hyperoartia > Petromyzontiformes > Petromyzontidae > Petromyzon > Petromyzon marinus. The sequence goes on from NW_027423157.1 coordinate 671,050, forward strand.
GAGAGTCTGATGGTGAACCTGGATCGTGCCAATAAGAGGTAGGGCCTTACCATTCGCCCTACCAAATAAATCAAAGCAGTACCTGCCTGATATTTTGTATGTCTTCAAGGACTCCACCCCCTCAACTCCGCATGATAGGTAGTTGTGGAAAGAGTGGAGGTATTCCCATATCTGGGCAGTTGTTTATGACCAGCTCCGATTTCAGAGCGGAGGTCTTACTCTGAATTAGTTCAGTGGCATATCCTTTTTTTCAGCTGCATAGCGCTGTATAAAAGTTACATGGCCTATCACTTCATACAAAGCTCTGGTTCTTTTCTGCCAAACTTGTCCTCTCCCTCCCAGCTATAACCTCCCGAAAGCAACATGTGACCTTTGTTTTGGCGTGACAAACACTAGTGAAAGCAAAGCACCGAAAGTGTAATGACTACACGTAATGCAAGAATCTCAGTTGTATTTCTCAACGAGTATTGAATATGAAGTCCCAGGAGTGGTGAAGGTGCATCAGCCTGCAGGCAGACCCACAGGTGGCAGCGGTGGATTAGCCTGCAGACGCAGGGGTCGTCGGTGGTGGATCGGCCTGCAGACCGAGGAGTGTCGGTGGAGGATCGGCCTGCAGATGTAGGGGTAGCGGCGGTGGATCTTCCAGCAGTAGCCGACCAGTGAAGTTCTCGAATAAATTTACGCAATTTGCCGAACCTGGTGACTTTGGCACAGGCGGTGGTGGTGGTGGATCTCCCAGCAAAAGCTGGGGAGGCAGTGGTGCATCTGCCAGCATGAGCTGGGTTGGGATGACAGCGTTGGATCTCCCGGCAGCAGCTGGGGTGGTGGTCGCGGTGTTGGAGATGCCAGCAGCAGCCGGGGTGGCAGCGCTGAATCTGCCAACATCAAGCGCCATGGCGGTGGGGGTGAATAATATGCCAGAAGCAGTCGGGGTGGGGGTGTCGATGCATCTCCCAACAGCATCCCTGGTGGTGGCGGCGGAACTGCATGTGGCTGCCAGGATGGCGTTGAAGGCAGTGGTGGTGTTGGTGGAGACCGTGGCCGTGGCTTTCTCCAGCTCCTTGAGCTATCGACGCATCATTTCCAACTGCAGATGGCGCTCCACATTCTCCCGTTTGTATACTTGAGTGCAGGGAAACATTCGACAGTTTGATCAACATTAGCCCCTACACGAGCCTTCTAATCATCGCAACTCTTCAAACTATATCGCTTATATAATGTACATCATTTCAGTCACAACAAAAAATACATATAACACATCGGGGCTGTGAAAATTACGGCTTCGTATTATCAATATCTTGCCTGTCCAGAGAAGCCCATGAACTAACGTTGTACATACAAACTCATAGACTCAGAGGCCCATAGACTGAGTCACAAATAGCAGTGGATAGGGCCCGGAACGGTGTTGTGGTAGTGAAAATATGAACCCAACTGCGTCCTTTTCAATGGAACCAGGGACCCAAGTGTCATCATAGGCTTTCCCTCACAATCGAGGATTGCCTTCCAGAGAAAATTTGGATTTTCTGTGGGTCCAAAGATGGCTGAAGAGACCAATCTGGGATCGACAGATTCTGCCGCAACTCTGGCACATGTGTCCAGAAATAGTGGTGGGTGGAACTGCATTAGTAAGTCGGGCTGCAGGCTGTTGTTTCCGCCATTCCCACTTTTTCTGTTTCTGCTGTTAAGTTTTAAAATGTTTGGCTTCTTGAAATAGACTCTGCCTCCATCTGAGGTGATCCTGGGAAAGATACTCCCTTGAGTTAGTGTCGATGGAGCACTTCTTCATGTTGGACTTGAGGACATCCTTGAAGCACTTTCTCTGACGAACTACATTCTCCCACTTTTGGTCAATCAAGTTTGACGGTTTTTCATTGAGGCATTGGCGGAAGAGGTCTTGCTTAATGGAGTCCTATAAAGCTTCAATGTTAATCTTCTGTAGACATCTCTTCCGATGAAGCCGTCACTTGGGAGCCAGTTTTATGAGCATGGTTGAGCAGATGAGTCGATGATCAGTCCAGCCACCAGCAGCTACTAGAACAGCCTGGATGATGCAGACATCTTTGGGATCGTGGGCATGGACAATGACGTAATCGATCAAGTGGCGGTGCTTAGATCACGGATAATGCTATGATGTTTTGTATTTGTTTTTCTGGCATAACAGGGTGTTGATGATGATTACTCCATTTTCCGTGCATTTAGTCAAAGGAAGGATACCGTTGGAATTGACTTTACCCATTCCTTCTTTCCCGATGGTTCCATTACAGAGGTTTATGTTTCTTCCAACTCTGGCATGCATATCACCGAGAAGAATAAGTTTGTCTCCCACAGGAACAGTAGAAAGGACCTGATCAAGGTTGATGTAACATTCATAATCGGAGTGAAGAATCAGGGCATATACGCTGATGACAGTAGAATATTGGCTCCCCACCAGTTTGAGACATAGAGTCATGAGGCGCTTACTCATCAAGTTCATTCTTGATGGAGAAACCAACTCTGTGCAGCTGCCGCTGTTCTTCCTGTCTGCCTTTCCAGAAGAGGGTACAGCCAGCTCCTTGTTCCTTGAGCTGCCCCGCCTCTTCTCGTCGAGTATCATTGAGGGCAGCTACGTCAGTGTTGTGTCGTCTGAGTTTCTGGACCACGATTAAGGTGCAGCATTCTGGACGTTCACTTTTAGTCTTGTCCATAAGGGTCCTGACATTCCAGTTCCCAAAGGTAATTATCTGACTTTTACTTTTGTTTCCACCACAGTAATGGGGATGCTTCTGAACGTGGTTATCCAGTCGGGAAGGAGTGAGACAGACTATGTTTAGGGCCACTTTCCTAGCTCCTTCCCCACGTGGGGTGAGCAGAGTGGATAATTTGAAAGGACTTCTTAGTCGCAGGTACAGCTGCAGAAACACACTCTTGTTTCTGCTGAGTGTTAGACGACCTTCTTGTAGCTGCCACTAGAAGCTTCCAGACTTCACAATCATGCTCCCGTCGTCACTAGCTGGTCACCAAAAACACTGTATTGAATGGGCCAGAATATGTTGTTCCTTTAATGAAACACGCCTGTGCATGATTTATTTTATTGTGGAGAAGCTAATAATTGTTTTTTTACCCTGTTATCTGGCAACAAAACTGACACCTGTTTTTTACAAGGAGTCATGTTTGCATTGACCACAATACCTGCGGTCGGAATGCAAACAAAAAACATAACTCTGATAATGTATGCACTGTCCTTGAAATTGATTGGTCCACACCCGAGACAGCGTTCCTTAGAGCCTAGTCTCACATGGTGTTGGACCAGATGACGCCAAAAAGCTGTTGTACAGTAGCTTCCACACAGTTCTTGAGAGAATGGGACCATGAATCCAATGGCAAGGAAACCAGTACGATTGGAGATATCGTTCTGCTGCAGTCTTGGTCCGCCTTCACGGCTGTTGAGATGCTAACATCTTCCTCCTCCTGCTCTGCCGTTGAGGACTTGTTAACCCATGGCTGGTGGCAGACATGCCTATTATAATGGCGGCCTATACTCGCCATGTGGCAGCATCGTGAAAGGGTATATGTCGCTTTTCAAGAGGAAAACCATTGGCATTTTCAGTCCTAACAACACCCTGGTGGTGCTGTCACTGCTTGGTCCACAACTGCTTATCCGTCAGGGTTGCCGCTGCTTATTTTGCAGCTAACGTTCACAGAAGGTCGTTCCACTATCCACCACCTGCGGACACACTGGGTCCCTAATATACAATACCCTGGCGTCTACAAACTAAGCCGTGTCTGTGGCAGTAGTTACATTGGGGAAACTAACCGACATGTCTCGGACTGTGTTCATGAGCATAAGGAAGATTTGAAACACGGTAGGACCAACAGGGTAGCCTTGGCTGATCATTGTTTTAATGCGGTTGGCTCACACGCCAATTGATTTCTCTAAGACGAAGGTACTTTGTAAGCCCACTGGCTATCAAAAAAATTCGTTCATGAAGCCATCCACATATACAGAAACAGTCACAATTTCAACCGAGAGGATGGGTACAAACTCAGCAATCATTGGAAGAACGTCATCAACCAGTTTAAGTCATAACTGGTGTTGTTCTCATCCTGCCACCTTCCGATGTTAGTTTTTATTTTCCCCGTAGGTTCGGCTCTCCGATCTTACATTAACAGGTGAAACAAATTTCACACCAACATAGCCCCTTCCGCGTGCTGACCTCGACGTGGCGGCAGCTCTGCGATCTTACAGTAACATGCAAATCTCTCACATTAACATAGCCACCTCCGCGCCCTCGTCATGGAGGCCGCTCTCTGATCTGACATTAATGTGCTAATTTCTCGCATTAACATCACTAGCCACGTCGTTTATGACCATTGGGCTACACCCATTTTCAACCTTTAAAACAGTCTGCCTCAGCAGCTTTCCCCCTCTTTCTTCTTCCTGATGACGATCACTTGTGTTGTGATTAAAACGCCAGAGTTTTTTGTTTATTTTATTCTTATTAATTTGAACCTATCTACGTGACATTACCGAAAGACCCAAATAATATGAATTCCTGCTGTCACGAAAGCTTTAAGTAAAGATTTATAGTAATGACTCTTCCACAGATCTAATTAGATGAAATCATTACCAGATGTATTTGCACCATTCCTACAATGCAAGGCTCTCACGAAGGTGATATGTTTTACAGATGGATAGAGTGTGCCATGGTTTCACATTAAGGGCAATGCTGCTCTATGGTTTTAACCAATTGGATAATTGCAAAGTATTATTTAAAGTCTGGTAAATTTGGACTGTTGCACTGACGCAAATGGCCGGTTCTTTTTTGAAAAACAACCACCATTAGTTTAACAAGCCTAATTGATGAAACCCAAATGGAAGCCGGTATAATTATATTGCTTAAAACAAATTCTGCTGGGGAATGTTGGTGGGAAAAGCAATTAGGCTGATGTATTTAAACATCGTATTCTGATTTATGTGGAGACACAAAAAGCGAGTTATGCTTCTACAGTATTTGCTTGTGCAAAGCATGGACAATCATTGCCACAGAGACTGAATCAGCTCGGTGGCTAGGAGATGTTAACTACCTCACCTGGTATGGAGGAGGCCGAGGGTTTGATCCCGACCCTGATGCCTTTATAAGGAGTACCTTGGATATCGAGGTGGTTACATTTTTGGAAAGTGTAGCAAAAGCCAAAAGCGTGATATTCAATACTTAAGCTTGACCTAAATAATGAGCTTACATACACGCAACCAAAAATAGACACATCACAATTGAAATGTGCTGTACTGAATGCCAAATTTACTACTATAATGAGCCAAGAATGTCTGTGTCCCGCGCGTGACGTCACTCCACGTCGAGCAGGCCCCCTCATTAATACTCATGAATAGACTAATCTCTCACAATACAAAGGCCACTGCCACAGCCTCTGTGGTTGGACCATCTCTAGCTCCACCCACCTACCTTGATGCATTCATCTCAGGCCTATATAAGACCTTGTCTCAGCAACTTTCTGGGGACGTCACTCCACATGGGGGGGGCGAGGTGCCTCCTCCCCCCTCCTCAGCGTCAACTTAGAAACTCACTACAAAGGCAGAACCCTCACGTCATGCGATCTCCCTAACGCTATTGAGACATCGAAGTAAAAAGGACGTCATGATGAACAAGGGATTATAACCTTTAAATGAAATAGGTCTGTCACCGCGGCCTTACAAATTGCACGCAAATGGATGCAATGAATATCATTTCGCGGTCTGATTTACTGCAATAGATTTACTGCAATACACCCATCCTTGGACGGGCAAAAGGCTAGTAAACAAATAATCCCCTCGCCCGCTCCCCACCACAATATCACACAATGATATAGTACTTCCTTGTACAGTATACCTGCTAAAGACCAAAACTAATCCCCATGATAGGTAAATTGATATACATAGAGCTTGCCGGCGATAGGTCTAAACCACGAACTATGAACTCGTGATATTCAAGAGTCTCCCGTATTTGGAGTGTGCATGTTCTCCCCATGTTCACGTATCCTTTTCTCCAGGTCCTCCGGTTTTTTTCTCCCCATCTAAAAACATGCGTTAAGATAATTACTGCTATAAATATTCGCAAAAGCCACTACGTTGAGCAACTATTTGTGGCCAGGCTGCTTCTGGAAAAGAGCTATATATCTCAGTGGGCCTTACCTGGTCAAATAAAAATAGGTCGCTTACAGGAGCTGAATGGATTGCCACATCACAGGGACGCAAGGAATCGCAGCATGGAGAGGGCTTCATTCAGCAGTGGATTGATCCTGGTTTATGTTTTGCAAATAGTAAACTTCAGCGTGCACTTCCAAATGAAGGTGTTTAAAGTGTCTGTTTATCTTATTTGGTTCTTTCGGTAAAGTCACGTAGAATGAGAATAAAATAATAACATAAAAATAAGACAATAAAATTCTCACGACGTTTCGGCCGCAACACAAGCGGCCTTCTTCAGGTGAAAGAACAGAACTGCCGGGACGACAGTGCTTCAATGAGTGCTGCTGAGATTCGTGGTGTCTTTTAAGCTCGGTGATAGGTGTGAATGACCTAGAAAGCAGGAGAATTTAGCATTGAAATAGCTAGGGATTAGCTTGTGACAAAAAATATCTGTGTTAAAGTCAAAGTTTACATATCAACAGAGGCATTTAGTATATGGACGCTAAAGGGCCTCCAACTACCCAACTATCATACAGTAAACCAATGTGAGAAAAAACTAAGTCTATATTACATCAGTATAATAATTGTACTTGATATGTTCTTCAATAAGCTGAGCTATTAATCACAAAGCAACTGGGTATACACTACACTATATAAACAGGTCCCTGCAGGGTGGGCTGGTAGGAACATTGGAATTTTGTCTATTGCAGGCTGGTACACTCAGTTTACAACTTCGTTCCGTCCAGTATTAATACCATATAGTAAAACCAATGATAACCCAAATATAAACTACCTCAATGTTATCAATAAACTCTATATACTCTCCAATCAGCTGAGCCACCAACAATAAGTCGTTATATATCACAATGCCATATTGAGAAAAATGGCGGTTTTTCTTCCCATCAACGACCAGCACCACGGACAACGAACGAGCTTCGTTCAGACGGACGACTCAATCCATGCTCGGGAACGGAAGAGGGAGAGAGACAGCCATAATGCGTTGTTATACTCCATGTTATAACCCATACCATTAACCGTGGTGTGAGAGGTATTAAGAGGCAATATCAGCGAAAGAGCTGCGGTCTGACGGTAACCGTAAAATACAATTAATTAAGAACCATTGGAAAGATGTTTTGAACCATTTCGAAACTTCATTAAATTTATTGGCTGGTTGGGGAGGCCATATTAAGTTTGCGAGGTCTGAAACTCCAGGCCAAACATAAATAAACTTCCGTTATCTCCGAAAAAGTAAGATGGATTGATGACCAAGCTGTGGAGGTCTGCCTAAATTTATAAGATGTCCATTGTTTCACAAGAGATAGCATGAATCGGATAAGAAATACACTATTAATTATTATACACTGTTCCATTCATACAATTAGTATATTAGTGGGCTACATTAGAGAAGATAAAGGGAGGAGAGGAGAAGAGGAGGGCCGGGGTGCCCGGTGCCCAGAGAGTGCCCAGAGGGGCCAGAGAGCCAGGGGCAACCCTGATGTTTATGTTGGCTGGATAGCATGTGCTCCCGTGCATGTGAGGTTGCTCTCAACAGAAGTCGTTCCTTGCACGAGATTGGCTGAAACGCTGAGTAACCACTCAGAGGTATAGTGGTTAAGCAGTGGAGACGGTATAGTGGAAAAACAGTGGAGATTTCTGAAGCAAAGTTTAAGATTTGCAGTTGTCAAATTATATTGAGCCGATCCATATGGCAAGTGAAAGAAAGAAGACTTGAAGTGTGTTGCTAAAAAAATCTTGGAGGAAAGAGAGGATACATGTGTGCCTCTTGGAGAAGGAAAGGCATTGCTCAAAACTGTGCTGCAAGGTCACGTGCCATGAATCACATGAGTTTAAAAACGTGACTGTAAACCAACAAGCTTGTGAATAATATTCATGGTGAAGACACCTCTATACGTTGGATGCTGCACTTTGTCTTTGCATAAATGTCATATTGTGCACTGGGTTATGCCTTATTAACCTAAATTCTGAATTTAGCTATTCATGTATTTCTATTACAGTATCACATATTCTCTGGACCAAGTGTCAATTGCCTATTTGATGACTGGTACTCTGATTATTTTTTGCAAATAAGGGACTTGTTTTATTTAAAATGTGTCTGTGTGTGTGGTTGAACAGTGTAACAAATCCATGCGTTACATGTGTAGTGTTGCAGCGTCGACCTGGGCAAGGCCTATGATACAATCAGTAGGCCAGGGCTCTGGATTGTTATTCGTGTTTTCAGAGTTCCTTACCCTCTGCTCACAATGATTAAGGACCTTCACGATGGTGGGCAGGCCCGGATAAAGTTGCTTGCCCGGGAGTCAGAGCAATTTCCTGTTTACAGTGGGGTGTGACAGGGATCTACAGTGAGGAAAAAAAGTATTTGATCCCCTGCTGATTTGTACGTTTGCCCACTGACAAATAAATCATCAGTCTATAATTTTAATGGTAGGTTTATTTGAGCAGTGAGAGACAGAATAACAACAACAAAATCCAGAAAAACGCATGTCAAAAATGTTATAAATTGATTTGCATTTTAATGAGGGAAGTAAGTATTCGACCCCCTCTCAATAAGAAAGATTTCTGGCTCCCAGATGTATTTTATACAGGTAATGAGCTGAGATTTTGAGCACACTCTTAAAGGGAGTGCTCCTAATCTCAGCTTGTTACCTGTATAAAAAACACCTGTCCACAGAAGCAATCAATCAGATTCCAAACTCTCCACCATGGCCAAGACCAAAGAGCTCTCCAAGAATGTCAGGGACAAGATTGTAGACCTACACAAGGCTGGAATGGGCTACAAGACCATTGCCAAGCAGCTTGGTGCGAAGGTGACAACAGTTGGTGTGATTATTCGCAAATGGAAGAAACACAAAAGAACTGTCAATCTCCCTCGGCCTGGGGCTCCATGCAAGATCTCACCTTGTGGAGTTGCAATGATCATGAGAACGGTGAGGAATCAGCCCAGAACTACACGGGAGGACCTTGTCAATGATCTCAAGGCAGCTGGGACCATAGTCACCAAGAAAACAATTGGTAACACACTACGCCGTGAAGGAATGAAATCCTGCAGCGCCCGCAAGGTCCCCCTGCTCAAGAAAGCTCATATACATGCCCGCCTGAAGTTTGCCAATGAACATCTGAATGATTCAGAGGACAACTGGGTGAAAGTGTTGTGGTCAGATGAGACCAAAATGGAGCTCTTTGGCATCAACTCAACTCACCGTGTTTGGAGGAGGAGGAATGCTGCCTATGACCCCAAGAACACCATCCCCACCGTCAAACATGGAGGTGGAAACATTATGCTTTGGGGGTGTTTTTTCTGCCAAGGGGACAGGACAACTTCACCGCATCAAAAGGACGATGGACGGGGCCATGTACCATCAAATCTTGGGTGAGAACCTCCTTCCCTCAGCCAGGGCATTGAAAATGGGTCGTGGATGGGTATTCCAGCATGACAATGACCCAAAACACACGGCCAAGGCAACAAGGGAGTGGCTCAAGAAGAAGCACATTAAGGTCCTGGAGTGGCCTAGCCAGTCTCCAGACCTTAATACCATAGAATATCTGTGGAGGGAGCTGAAGGTTCGAGTTGCCAAACGTCAGCCTCGAAACCTTAATGACTTGGAGAAGATCTGCAAAGAGGAGTGGGACAAAATCCCTCCTGAGATGTGTGCAAACCTGGTGGTCCAACTACAAGGAACGTCTGACCTCTGTGATTGCCAACAAGGCTTTTGCCACCAAGTACTAAGTCATGCTTTGCAGAGGGGTCAAATACTTATTTCCCTGATTAAAATGCAACTCAATTTATAACATTTTTTACATGCGTTTTTCTGGATTTTGTTGTTATTCAGTCTCCCACTGTTCAAATAAACCTACCATTAAAATTATAGACTGATCATTTCTTCGTCAGTGGGCAAACGTACAAAATCAGCAGGGGATCAAATACTTTTTTCCCTCACTGTATGTGAGGAGTCTGTGGGTCACAACATCACGTACGGATGGAAGTAGGACATTCCAGACTAAGAGGCTTCATGATGGCAATGTCAACGGCACTGAACCAGCCAGCAAAACTCACCGCCAATAACACATATCACATAATTCACTCTTAAGCAATTGTTCAGTCAATTAATTGAATCACTACAATTAAAATCAAAGAATCTCCCAGAACAAACACTTCGCACTCTGCTCCGTCAGCCACCTGCATCGACAATAGAAACGCATCAGTCCAGCAGTGGATTAAACCTGGCGTGGGAGGTATGGAGGGGGGGGGGGCTTACACTTGCGGTGGACAGCAGGGGGGCGCTTGGATGCAGTAGCCATCGCAGATCAAGCGGTAGAACTTGTCATCGACTGCCATGCGCCAGGGTAATGGGCCTCTCCTACACCCACACACATCACACTGAGCGGCACACACGTCACACCGAGGAGCACGCACGTCAAACCAAGGAGCACGCACATCACACATCCAGCGGCACGCACGTCACACACCGAGGAGCACGCACGTCACACACCGAGCAGGTTGCATAGGTCTCCTTTATCAAGACAAACGTGGAGCAGATTACAACTACAACTCTTCTACACCTGTCACAATGCCCCCCTCTCCCCCCCCCCAGTTTATGGGGGGGCGCGGGCCTCACTCCCCCCTTCGCGTCAGCCCCCCCTAATAAATGGTCCGGTTGCATTGTGAATGCACCACTCGAATGACGTGCAGTCCCGTGGCGCACTGTAACCGGCTCGTGATTTACTCACTAAAATTCAATGTAAAAAAATAAAAACGATCCCAAGACATTATTTAAAATAAAGTATGGCCATCGTGTGTCAGCATCACAGGCGAAAATTGTCATGTAAAAAAAAACTTCACTCCGAATCACTCAATTGGGATTGCTCGCAGCAAACAGCACCTGACCTGCTTGCAGGTTAGGTGCTGAATAACCGTGTGTCACACAGAGAACAGTTGCCACTGAGGGTGCCCTTTTCAAATGCTTGAGATGAGATGTGATTATCGCGTGTAACTGTGCACACTTAAAAAAAATTTATAAGCGAACTATTATCGTTTCAGGTGGCAGGGTGGTGCAGCTGTGATCTTTGACCCTCGCAACAAGAAGGGCCTTGGTTAATTTTCCGACTGGCACTTTGCGGAGTTTTCTACGTTCTCCCCTTTGTTCTGTATGGGTTATCCAGTTTGCTCAAGTAGCTAGAAAACACACAATCACAATGTAACTGGGTATTGGCCAAGCATCCCAATGCTAAAGTTACCTGCAAATTACTTCACTGGGATGACACTCGGCAGCAGAGCCGGATGATGACATTGCTGGGGCCCTATGCTATTGTCAAGCTTAAGAGGCCCCTTCTATGAATGCCTGTATATTTTTGTCAGCAGAATGAAAATAACTGCTTTGGAGAGTCTTTTTTTCTCACCGATCTTAATTTTTTTAAACAATTATGTTAAAACTCGAAACCTCGTGTCCATTTCTTGTTTCGTATTTAGAGCCCCCCCCCCCCTCTCTTAATGCGAGGCCCTAAGCTGTAAGTGTAGCCGGTGTGAGCTCGCCTGTGATGAATAACACGTATAATTGCGCACTCTTATTTTCTATGGGTGGCCAGGAGAATGTATTATTATTTAAGTGAATGCAATGGTGATCAGGGGATTGGACCCAGAGCCCCACGTACACAGTAGAATACAAGGGAACGCCCACAGTACAGATTTGAGCTGACCTCCGGATTGAGAAATTGAACTGTGTTGTGACGTGGAGGGTGTTTCTGAACGCTATTGTGACCGACCCGTCCCGACGGGAGGAGAGAGGACAGGGTGGACCGGCTGCATGAGCTTACTCTCCGGCACTGCACAGCACAACATCGCCTCCCTACTGCAAAAAAACTCGGCAGGACCCTCCTGAAAATAAAAGTCTTCGGAATCAGTGAGGCCTGTCCTTGGGAGGACAGGCGTAGTCTTGGTCGTCACGAGCGAACATTTGTTTCTCCATATTAATTTGTATCTCCGGGTTACCATCAGGGCTGGGCGCTGCAAGCTTAGCTTCTGAGATCTGATGAGACTGGTAGCCGTTTTTTAAAAGGTAATTTCGGAACGTGGAGCCCAAGCATGCAACAACTTTATGCAACTTCTTGGTTCTTTTGGTAAAGTCACGTAGAAAGGAAATAAAATAATGAAAATAAAACAAATAAAAAATATAATTCTCACGGCGTTTCGGCCACAACACAAGCAGCCTTCTTCAGGTGAAGGAACAGAACTGTCGGGACGACAGCACTTCAATAACTGCTGCTAAGATTCGCAGCGTCTTTTAAGCTAGGTGGGAGAGGTAAAGCGCCTTGACAAAGGAGTTTACATATCAAACAGGAGAATTTAGCATTGAAATCGCTGTGTTAAAGTGTTGGATCAGCAGGGTGTTAAAGTCATAAATTAGCATGTAACTGGGAGATTAGCATGATGTTAATGTGAGGGATTAGCATGTGACTGGTCACGGAAATAGCTATGTTAAAGTCAAAGTTTACATCTCAACAGAGGCGTTTAGTATATGGACGCTAAAGGACTGCAATTACCCAACTATCATACAATAAACCAATGTGAGAAAAAACTAAGTATAAACTACATCAATGTTATCAATAAACTCTATATGCTCTCTAATCAGCAGAGCGCTTCAATGAACGCTGCTAAGATTCGCAGCGTCTTTTAGGCTAGGTGGGAGAGGTAAAGCGCATTGACAAAGGAGTTTACATATCAAACAGGATAATTTAGCATTGAAATAGCTGTGTTAAAGTGTTGGATCAGCAGGGTGTTAAAGTCAGAAATTAGCATGTAACTGGGAGATTAGCATGATGTTAATGTGAGGGATTAGCATGCGACTGGTCACGGAAATAGCTATGTTAAAGTCAAAGTTTACATCTCAACAGAGGCATTTAGTATATGGACGCTAAAGGACTGCAACTACCCAACAATTATACAATTAACCGATGTGAAAAAAACTAAGTATAAACTACATCAATATAATAAATGTACTCAATATGTTCTTCAATACGTTGAGCTATAAACATAAAGTAACTGAGTATACATTACACTATATAATGAATACCATATAGTAAACGAATTAATGAAACTAAAATATCAACTACATCAATGTTATCAATAAACTCTATATACTCTCCAATCAGCTGAGCTACTAACAATAAGTCATTATACATTACAATGCCATATGGCGAAAAAATGGGTGGCGGTTTTTTCCTTCTTTCCAACGTTAGCACCACGGAGAGCGATGAGCCTCGTTCAGACAGACGAGTCCATCCATGCTCGGAACGGAGGAGGGGGGAGAAACAGCCACGATGTGTTGCTCTGTCCTGTGTTGCGTTACAACCATGCTATAAACCAGACTACTATACATTGTAACGTTATACCTTCCAATCTAAACTACATTGTATAATATCGTATACACAGCCCAATGTAAGCTCGAACATTATGCAGTATATTTATATGTCTTCAACTAAACTTTTTCCTACATTACACGACTATACACCGTAATATACACTACCATAGACAAACCCACCCTTGAATTACACAATGCGTTACTTTACACTACCCTATACTTTAAACTGTAAAATGTTAGACTTGTAATATTACACTATGTATTATTCTACCAACCCTACTGTATACCACACTGCTGTATATTCACAATACAATTACGATACTATATATTGCCTTGTGAATTATGTTAAACATTACAATGTTATACTATGTATTATTATATAACATGCTATAAACCATACCATTGACCGTCGTGTGAAGAGGCAGTGCCAGCGAATGGACTGCAGTCTGAATGTCACCATAAAATACAATCAATTAAGAACTGAAATTGTTTATAACGTCTTTCCAATGAAATTTTGATTTAAAGCTTTCGTGACTGCAGTAAATCATAATCTTAGTTCTTTCGGTAAAGTCACGTTGAAGGGAAACAACAAAATAATAAAATATATAAAACAATACAAATTCTCACGACGTTTCGACCATAACACAAACCAATTCATCGACCACATCAATTCCATACACCCAGCCATCAGATTCACCATGGAGGTCGAAAAAGATGGCAAGCTACCCTTTTTGGATGTCCTAATTAAAAGGAGACCTGATGGTTCAATGAGCCACTCTGTCGACAGGAAAGCTACGCATACGAATGCTTACTTAAAACCGGATTCCCACCACCATTCATGCCAGAAGAACTCCCTCATCAAGACTATATACCATAGAGCCCAATGCATTTCCGACCAGGAACACATTGCCAATTAACTTAAGCACGTACACCAAGCTCTCAAGGCTAATGGTTACTCCGACTACACAATCCGCAAAGCCATCACTCCAGCCATGAAGAAGGATCCTCTTGAGGAGCCATTCAAAACCATCACCTTACCCTACATTGCAGGGGTCACAAAAACGATCTCCAAAATCCTGAATAAACACAAGATCCAGGTCCGATTCAACACAGTACATAAAATCCGTGATCTGGTTCCGTCTGTAAAAGATGTGGTTCCAGACATACAGTACCCGGGCGTCTACAAACTAAGTTGCCTCTGTGGTAGCAGTTACATTGGAGAAACCAAACGACATATCTGGGACCGCATCCGTGAACATAAAGCAGACTTGAAACACGGTAGGACGAGCACCTCAGCCGTGGCAGATCACTGTTATAATTCAGTGGGCTCACATGACATTGACTTCTCCAAGACGGACGTTCTATGCAAGCCATCCGGCTATCATGAGAGATTCGTTCATGAGGCCATCCACATATACAAACACAGAAACAATTTCAACCGAGAAGATGGATTCTGGCTTAGTAACCATTGGAAAGACGTTATAAACCATTTTGGTACTTAATTGATTGTATTTTATGGTGACTTTCAGATCGCAGTCCATTCGCTGCCACTGTCTCTTAATACCTTTCACACGACGGTCAATGGTATGGTTTATAGCAGGGGTGTCCAAACTTTTTTTCCCGAGGGCCACATACAGAAAAATATACGAAGGATTGGGCCACTCACTAGACGTGAGGTATACTGTCTCACCTCTCATGCACTAATATTGTCAAAATCAATCAAATGCAGGTAAATTACGTTTGATTATTGAACATGTTTGAAGAAAAAAAGCCTCCATCATAGCTCTTCATTAGTAGATTTTAATTTTATTTTTTACAAAAAGGTTGGCAGGTAATTCTCTCAGTGACAGCCTCAGATTTGTTCTTAGGGTGCTGATCCCCCTTCATTGTCCATATGAAGGGAGAGACAAGAAGACAAATAGAGGATGTGGATATTTCAAGCTTATTACACAAATAAATTATTGGGCTTGTTAACACATCAACTAACGTTTGTTAAAAAAAATTGTCATCAACTTTAATTGACTGAATTTATGAAGTAATTGGGCTTATTAACAAATGAAAACGGTGTGTATATTTTTAACTCACCTGTAATGGGAATAATGTTACGCTCAGTGGGAGCAGTGATGCTGCGCTTTGGTCTGAAGGATAGCTGGCAGGTCAGGAGTAAGTTTGGTGGTTGAGATGCGAAGGACGTCACGGAGATGGCTGTCGGTCGTTCTGGTTCTCAGCCTGCTTTTGTTCAGCGTTAACAGAGAGAATGTCTGCTCACATATGTATGTTGAGCCGAACAGACTCATCATTCGTTTTGCATGGCGTCTCGTCAGAGGAAACTTGGCCTTTTCCAAACTCCGGTAGAAGTCAGGTAGGGAGAGAAGCTGATGCTGATTCTTCAGAGAATCATCACACTGAATTTCGATCAGTTCTAATTGCAGACTCTCCTCCACTTCTTTTGCATCCATTGAAAACGGAGCCGCAAACAGTGTGATTTCCTTCTCAATGACAGAAAAATCTTGGAAGCGCTGACTGAATTCTGTCATGAGAGATGTGATCACAGACACATATTCTCCCATTTTTGCAGAGAGCTTGGCATTGGGAAATGCGCATTGATTTCGGTCAGCGTGGGGAAGTGCGCTACATTGAAGTTGCGCAGTTGTGACTCGAAGAGACGGAGCTTCGCACGGAATGCTTTCATGTGCACATACAGCTGTGGTACCAGCTGCTCTTTGCCTTGTAGTCTCTTGTTCGGGGTGTTGAGATGATCAGTGAGATCAACTAAAAAAGCCAGGCCTGCCAACCATAAAGGGTCACTGATCTCTCATGGAGAGGTCTGCCCTTTTCTTTCAAAAACTTGTCGATATTTGATCTCAGGGAATAAAACCACTGCAGCACGGAGCCGCGACTGAGCCAGCGCACTTGAGAATGGTAGAGTAGGTCCCCGTATTCAGCATCGACATGAGAGAGGGAACGCTTGCAATTCTCTGTGGTAAAGCCCTCGGGCCATAATTTTTTTTGACATTTTTCACAACTGTGTTCATCACATCGCCAAGCTGGATTATCTTGGCACAGAGGGCTTCTTGGTAGATGATACAGTGCATTTTAACAGTCTCACCTCCGCTCTCCTGCACCTTGGCACTCACCATAGAAGCCATTCCTTTGCGCTCGCCTGTCATTGCTGGAGCCCCATCCGTTGTAATTCCACACAGCTTGTCCCATTTAAGTCCAGCCTGGTTAATTGAATCTGACACAGCTTCAAAACATGTCCTTCCCAGTTGTTGTCCCCTTTAGACTCCGAAAATCAAGCAGTTCCTCCGTAATGCAAAAATTCTCATCAACTCCCCGCAAAAAAATTAACAGCCGTGCAGTGTCCGTGGCATCTGTGCTCTCATCACATGCAATTGAGTAAAAATCGAAAGCACAAGCTTTATCTGACACTTGCTGTTTTAAGTTAGCCGACAAGTCTTCAATTCGCCGCACAACCTTATTTCTGGACATACTAACATCGTTAAAATCCTGCATTTTCTCCAGGCACATTCCCACGACTTTAGTGAGGCACTGTTTGATGAAGTCACCGTCTGAGAAAGGTTTCCCGTGTTGGGCACTGAGTTGAGCTACTTAATTGCTGGCTATTGTTGCATTTTCTTGAGCTTTGTTAGCACGGAAAAAAAAACCCTGCTGCTGCGTTAGCAGGCTAGCTTGCCATTTGCTTTACCTTCTCTCTCCGCTCGGCGCCAGTGTAGGACGTGAAGGTCTGATGTTTCGTTTCATAATGCCGTCGTACATTGTACTCTTTCATCACGGCAACACTCTCATTACAAATCAAACAAACACACTTCCCCTTGGTTTCTATGAAAAAAATCATTTTTCCACCGAGTCTGAAATTTTCTGCACTCGCTTGCAACCTTGCGTCTCTTCGGTTCCGGCATTTCTGGTGACCCTGAGCAAATGTTTTCTTCGATTGCTTGCTTTGTGGAGACGCTGCCTTGTTCAAGACAATGGCGCCATCTAGTGTTTAAATTAAGAAATGCAATACAGTGGGCCATAGTCCATTATATTTTTAAACTTTGATACGGGCCAATTAAAAATGGATGGCGGGCCGCAGTTGGCCCGCGGGCCGTAGTTTGGACACCCCTGGTTTATAGCATGTTATATAATAATAAATAGTATAACATTGTAATGTTTAACATAATTCATAAGGCAATATATAGTATTGTAATTTTATAGTGAATATACAGCTGTGTGGTATACAGTAGGGTTGGTAGAATAATACATAGTGTAATATTACAAGTCTAATATTTTACAGTCTAAAGCAGTGGTTCTTAACCTGGGTTCGATCGAACCCCAGGGGTTCGGTGAGTCGATCTCAGGGGTTCGGCAGAGCCCCCGCCACGGAGGTCCGGACACACTTGAATTATTGTGTAAATTTGTGATGACACACACGGCCCGCTTGGCCATCACTGGCTGCAGATGATCATGCTACACTGCTTGGCCAATCAGCGCTGCGGGGAATTTAGTGCGTACTCAGTAGTCAACGTGTGACTGTTGTTGTCGTACGTCGTGTGATTTCTTTAATATTTTATCCATACTAACTATGTCGGGCAAAAGAAGAAAGTGGTCGGACGAATATGTACAACATGGATTCTCATGTATCACGGAACGTGATGGGAGTGAGCGTCCTATCTGCATGATTTGCAACGCCAAGTTGAGCAACTCTAGTCTTGCACCGGCAAAACTAAAGGAACACTTCTTGAAGCTGCGTGGAGACGGGGAATACAAGAACACAACACTTGCTGAATTCAGGGTGAAGAGAGCCAGATTCGATGAAAGGGCCACTCTGCCTGCTCTTGGATTTGTACCTGTTAACAAACCGATCCTGACAGCATCGTACGAAGTTGCTTACCTGATCGCAAAGCAGGGCAAGCCACACACCATTGGTGAAACACTTGTGAAACCAGCTGCATTAAAGATGGCGAATCTGATACTCGGAACAGCGGCCGAAGGTAAATTATCCCAAATTCCCCTTTCAAATGACACCGTCAGTGACAGAATAGAAGACATGAGTAAAGACATCTTGGCTCAAGTAGTCGCGGATCTGATTTCAAGCCCGGCAAAATTCAGCCTTCAACTCGACGAAACCACAGACGTTTCTGATCTAAGCCAGCTTGCTGTTTTTGTACGCTATGTGAAAGACGACATGATAAAAGAAGAGTTTTTATTTTGTAAGCCTCTTACAACAACAACGAAGGCAGCCGATGTGAAGAAGCTTGTGGATGACTTCTTCAGAGACAACAATCTTTCATGGGATATGGTTTCTGCAGTTTGTACGGACGGAGCTCCAGTCATGCTGGGAAGAAAGTCTGGTTTTGGTGCGCTAGTAAAGGCCGATGCACCACACATTCTGCACAGGCATGCGTTGGCAACAAAAACCTTACCTCCAAAAATGGCAGAAGTATTAAAAACTGTGGTGGAATGTGTGAACTATGTGCGAAAAAGTGCTCTGAGGCACCGCATCTTCAGTGAGCTGTGTAAAGAAATGGGCTCTGAATTTGAGGTACTTCTGCTCCATTCTAATATTCGGTGGTTATCCCGGGGACAGGTGCTGAATCGTGTTTTTGCCATGCGTGTGGAATTAGCCCTGTTTTTGCAAGAGCACCAACACTGCCATGCAGATTGCTTCAAAAATCCTGAGTTCATTCTCATTTTAGCGTACATGGCTGATATATTCGCAGCTCTCAATCATCTCAATCAGCAGATGCAGGGTGGTGGAGTCAATATCATGGAAGCGGAAGAACACCTGAAGGCTTTTCAAAAAAAGCTACCGTTATGGAAACGACGAACAGAGAACAATAACTTCGCAAACTTCCCGCTTCTGGACGACTGTGCAAGTAAGATCGAAGATGTGTCTGGAATCGGAGATATTTCTGTATCCACGGAACTGAAGCAAACAATTGCCACGCACTTAGATGAGCTTGCAAAGTCTCTCGACGGATATTTCCCTACAAGAGAGTCATATCCAGCATGGGTGAGACAGCCGTTCACGTTTGCTGTTGAAACAGCAGATGTCAATGATGAATTCCTCGACGAAATCATTGAAATTCAGCAGAGCCAGGTTCAACAGCAACTCTTCAGAACAACAACGCTCTCAACGTTTTGGTGTCGACAAATGAACAAGTATCCAGTTATTGCTAAGAAATCCCTGGATTTTTTTTATACCATTTGTTACAACATATCTTTGTGAGCAATCCTTTTCGAGGATGCTGGACATAAAAACGAAGAAAAGGAACAGACTTTGCTGTGAAAATGACATGAGAGTGGCACTTGCCAAGGTGAAGCCACGCATATCTGAACTGATCTCTCAAAGGCAACAGCAGAAGTCACATTGATTTCCAGGTATGTAATTTGTTGTGAGTTTATGCATTGTGTTGGTTTTATTCTTTGAACAAGGTAATGTTCATGCACGGCTCATTTTGTGTACCAGTAAAAAACATATCTATGTCTTGAATTTGAAAAAAATCACATTTTATTTTTCACTAAAGAGGGGTTCGGTGAATGCGCATATGAAACTGGTGGGGTTCGGTACCTCCAACAAGGTTAAGAACCACTGGTCTAAAGTATAGGGTAGTCTAAAGTAACGCATTGTATAATTCAAGAGTGGGTTTGTCTATGGTAGTGTATATTACGGTGTATAGTTGTGTAATGTAGGAAAAAGTTTATTTGGAGACATATCAATATAATGCATAATGTTAGAGCTTACATTGGGCTGTGTATACGATATTATACAATGTAGTTTAGATTGGAAGGTATAACATTACAATGTATAGTAGTCTAATTATGGCATGGTTGTAATGCAACACAGGACAGAGCAGCACATCGTGGCTGTTTCTCCCCCCTCCTCCGTTCCGAGCATGGATGGACTCGTCCGTCTGAACCAGGCTCGTCGCTCTCCGTGGTGCTAACGTTGGAAAGAAGGAAAAAACCGCCACCCTTTTTTTTCGCCATATGGCATTGTAATGTATAATGACTTATTGTTAGTAGCTCAGCTGATGGAGAGTATATAGAGTTTATTGATAACATTGATGTAGTTTGTATTTTAGTTTTTTTTATTAGTTTACTATATGGTATTCATTAGATAGTGTAGTGTATACCCAGTTACTTTATGTTTATAGCTCAATTTATTGAAGAATATATTGAGTACATTTATTATATTGATGAGGTTTCTACTTACTTTTTTCACATCGGTTTATTGTATGATAGTTGGGTAGTTGCAATCCTTTAGCGTCCATATACTAAATGCCTCTGTTGATATGGAAACTTTGACTTTAACATAGCTATTTCCGTGACCAGTCACATGCTAATCCCTCACATTAACATCATGCTAATCTCCCAGTTACATGCTAATTTCTGACTTTAACACCCTGCTGATCCAACACTTTAACGCAGCTATTTCAATGCTAAATTATCCTGTTTGATATGTAAACTCCTTTGTCAAGGCGCTTTACCTCTCCCACCTAGTTTAAACGACACTGCGAATCTTAGCAGCAGTCATTGAAGTGCTGTCGTCCCGACAGTTATGTTCCTTCACCTGAAGAAGGCTACTTGTGTTGTGGCCGAAACGTCGTGAAAATTTTATTTTTTATTACGTTTTATTTTTTTCATTTTTTTCCATTCTACGTTACTTTACCGAAAGAACCAAGAAGATGAATCCCTGCAGTCACGAAAGCTTTAAATCTGAACTTTACGCAATTAAAAATCATAGTGTAAGATAAGACTACAATCGTTGTCTGCTGTGAGGATCTTCTGTACTCAGGGCCCCGAATGTTTGTGGTAAGTGAAAGTTTGTCTCAGCAAAATATAAGATTTCTCACAGTAGCATACCGTATGACCACACGTCGCTCTGCACCTTGTAGAGCCCATGGAACATGCTTTCTGAAGACATCTACTTTACAGGCAGAGGCACCTAATGGACATGACCGCATGGCCACAAGCACAACAACAATACGTTCAGTAAATTCAGTTCAGGCCGATGCATCGCGATTCGTCATACGTTTTTTGCGTGAGGCCACATATTCATCTGGCCAAATTAGCGTCATCTAGCCCTCCACTACCCTGAAGGGTTAAATGTGTAGTGACATCACGGGATGTCACTGTGTAGTGCCGGCCCTAGAGAGGCACGGCGTGCGGTGTATTGACATCGCGGATACCACTCTGGTGTGGGTGTAGTACCGGCCCTAGAGGGGCTCGGTCAGCGCTGATTGATCCCGCTGGATGGCATCACGCTTGGCGTGCAGTGCCAACCCAACAGGATAGGGTGTGGGAGTGCCGGCCGTAGGAAACGGGTTACTAAATGCCATGGCACTCTGGTTGACCCGAAAGGACACGTGACCGGTTAAGTCTACAAAGGGGCCCCAAGTGGGGGCTAGGGGTGGTCACGTGGTCGGGGTCCAGATCCTGCTGCTCGATGATTCTAGAAGGTGGTCGTGGCCAAGGGCGGAGCCAGCCACGCCACAGAGAATATAAGCTGGGTCCCCCAGAGGGACCGGCGTTGTTGTTCATCCTGAAGAACCTTTGTCTACGTCTACGTTCTACCGAGTCTCCAACACATGGACTGGGACCCGAGCTGTGGTCCCGTTCTGTCGTAGCTAGTCATGTTGTAATTAGTGTAGTTAGCCTGGTGGTCACCACCACAGGTTGTTATTCTGGGCCAGTTACCCCGTGTACCACATGGGGGGGGGGGGAGGAGGAAGGGGATTTGTGAAATTGCCCCATATTTTGAACTGTCGGGAGAGCAGGGAGATTGAATCCAATTGCCGACCTCTGGATTGCAAGTCCAGGGTGGGAGAGCCATTGCACCACCGTGTGTGGCAGCACCCCCCACTCTTTTTTTCTTAGGGGCTGTGCAAAATAAATAAAAACATTGAGTACAATTAAAGTGATGGGCCTTCCATTCCAATGATGGTGATGACATTGGCGATACTGATAATGATGCTGATGATGCTAAGTAAGGTGAAGGACTCACTTTGCCCTTCACCACGTAGTTGGGGTCAGTCTGGACGTTCCGTGCCAGCCCAAAGTCGCAAATCTTGGCGATGTGTCCATGCGTTACCAGCAAATTCCTCGCAGCCAGGTTGCGGTGGATGCACTAAAAAAAAGAAAAAAAATTCCTTGTGTGGCCTTCAACAAACTTGGGGCAACTTCTGTGAAGGTCGGCCACGGTACACGACGGGGTGGGTGCCCAGCACCACGCCCGGCCGCCTTTGTCTCCCCAGTGTAGATGTTTACACACCGCACCAGGTACTCATTTGAGACTGAGTCCATCTGGGGAGGCCCAAGACCGGTTCAGATAATTGTCACTGGTGTTGGCCGTGAGCGGGAATCGAACTCTGGCCATTGGGTTCGTAGCACAGTGAACTAACCACTGAGCGACCACTCGCCACCCAGACAGACATTAAGGGCAACAAAGACGTGCACCACAGACACAGTCACATACAAAGACACAGTTAAACACGCACAGTCACAGAGATACAGTTAAACATACTCTTTGGTTCTTTCGGTAAAGTAACATAGGTATAAAATAAAACAAATCACGACGTTTCGGGCGCAACACAAGCGTCCCTCATCAGGTGGGAAAGCATGATCTGCTGCTGAGGCAGACTGTTTTAAAAGGTTTGAAATGGGTGTAGCCCAAGGGTCATAAAGAAGTGGGCGGGGCTAGTGATGTTAATGTGAGAAATTAGCATGTAAATGTAAGATCGGAGAGCGGCCTCCTCGACGAGGGCTTCAAATCAAGACAGTTAAACACGCGCAGTCACACATGGTCAAATTGAAACACAGAGGTGAATTTCCGGAGGTTCTTAAAGATGGTCATGGCCCTGTAGGGATAGAGACAGACAGGCACGGAGACACATACCGAGAGACACAGAGACAGGTTAAAATCATCACGTATTTTCATCATTATGTTCCACCACTCTTTTAACCGAGGAGAGAGGCTCACTGCTGATTCACTCCTCTCGCGACTCACGTTCTTGTGAGCGAGGAAGGCCATACCGCTCGCGACCTGCTCCAAGAAGCTCGGGAGGTTGTCCACCCCGGATGGAGTAGAGTCGCTCACGATCGCTTCTCTCTCCGACGACGACGCGTCCCAGCCTGCGGCGCACAAGGAAGCCCGGACGATTCAGAAATGCTCTAACTATAGAGTATCTATAGTAGATCATCGATTATTCGGCGGCTACGGGGGGGAAGGGGACGCCAAATTTTTTAACAACGCCGGATATTCACTACATAATAATTTTAAAAGCTAATTTTTTGCACATTCTTGCATAGCATTGTTTTTAAATGTTGTGAATGTTTTGTTGTCTTTTAAATTAGTTTACTATATGAAATTGGTATGAATGAACATAGAAATACACAAAAATAAATATCCTACTGTAAAATGTAACCTATTTACTGTACCGTACTTACCAATCCAATCTCAAAGACTCTGAATGGAGTGATGTATATACGTGCAGTATTGTCATTTTTTAAGTTGTATTTAGTGTATAATGTACCGTCTATAATATTTAACACTGAAATCAAGTCGGTGGCCGCTCTGGTTAATACCGCGGTCTACTTCGCAGTAGACACTGTTAGAGCGAACACGTACATGATTCGAAAAAGAGAGTCGGCCAAGTGTTGTGTGGTGTAATTATCCAAATTTGAGGAATTTACTCGCAAATTATTCCATCGGGGAAGCTGCCTAATAACATCACAAACCCACTTGGCAGGGTAAAGCCCGCTTGCAAGGCTGTGGCTGCACAGGGGCAGCTGCCCCCAGTCCATGGAAACTGGTATTGATGTAGTTTACGAATCGCCATGGGCGGCATGGTGGCACATTGGTAAGTAACCATTGCGCCTTGCAGCAAGAAAGCTGGGTTTGATTCCTGACTCGGGCGCGTTTCGGCGTGGAGTTGTCATCTTCTCTCCCCCTGTTCGTGAGTGTGTAAGTGCAATGAAGTGTTTGAGTGTGTGAGTGAGTGAGTTAGCGTGAATGTGTGAGTGTGTGAAGATTGTATGTTCTCCCCCTCTTCTGGGTCTCCTCCGTGTTCTCGAGTTTCCTCCCATAGTAAAAAAAAAACCCAATACAACGAGTCTGGCATTGGGCAAAACATCCCAATACTGAAAAATCACCTGCAAATTACTCAAATGGGACTACACAGTGACGGCAAAAACTTCGCAGGACCCTCATGAAGAAGTCTTGAGTTTTTGCACAGTAAACAAATGTAATAATAAATCTTGACTTAAAGCTTTTGTGACTGCAGGAAGACATATTCTTTGGGTCTTTCGGTAACGTCACGTAGATAGGTTCAAATAAAATAACCAAAAATAACAAAAAACTACGACGTTTCGATCGCAACAGAAGCCTTCGTCATCAGGAAGAAAAAAAGAGAGGGGGACAGCTGCTGAGACAGACAGTCTGCCTTATCTGAACCGGTGTTGTGCCTATCCTAGGTAAACTCTGTCTTAAATGAGTACCTGGTGCAGTGTGTAGGCATGAGCACTGGGGAGACAGAGGTGGCTGCATGCGCGTGGTGCTGGCCACCCACCTCCTCGTGGGCCATGCCGCCAAATAGCAGCACAGTCTGTTAAGGCTTATTTGGGTGATCTTCATCTTTGTTGTACGCTTGTGCCATCTTGTGTGTCCGCTGTCACAGATTCCAGGCTACAACCCTCCGGAGTCCACCCCATGGGGCTCCCCTTCTCCCCGGCCCAAAAAACCCAGACAGTACTCGTGCATCATGCATGCGGTGTCAGCAAGAGGTAAGAGGTGCATGAGTGGGAACACACTCTGGGTTTTACATCTGCAGAGTTAGTTAAGTGTACATTGTGCTCGCAAGCAGAGGTGAACAATAAAAAAATCAGTGGCGGTTATGAGAAACGCTACCCTGAAGTAACGGGCGGTTTGCACTCTGAACTTGCAATCCAGAAGTTACTGGTTCGTTTTCCCATCGCAGCGTTTGAAACAGTATCGCAATTTTCTTAAATTTACAATTTTTACCTTTCCAACCAGTAGAAACAGCCAGGTGAGGTGTATAAGCGTCACTATTTATGAATAGTTTAGGACATATTATGCCCACTTCTTAACCAGCCAAAACACTGACCCCCTTGTGACGAAGGTGATTTCACTAAAATATTGGTTAATGAATCGGTGGTGTTTATTGACTAACCACAAAACACTGTGATCCATTCTGGTATATCTCAAGATGTTCCGTGATCCACCAGAAAGCTATGCACAACAGTTACCCGGATGGATTTAACAGAGTAATACAACACGACAGACATGCCAAGTGCTAGTGCGATCTATTGGTAGAAAAGTTATGTTTTTAATCCATGAATTCTTAGTCAGGGATTCTTATTTGCCATCGACTATGAGGATTATTACTTTATATTAGAGGTGTTTGTTCTTATTTGTCCTGAGATCCACAACCACCATTTTTTGCGATCATCCACCTCTGAATTGCGATCAACATATCGGCCACCACTTATCTAAAGTTCAAAACCTGCAATTGTGCCAGACTTGGCCTGCAGGAATGGGCCTTTAGGGCGGCCACTCAGAGGGCAAAACTCTGTGGGGAATACAAGCAACAGCTTCGTAGGCTGTGTCTCCACTCTCACAGTCACAAAGTGTAATTGTACATGGTGATACCTGCACGGGTCACGTGATGGATAGCCAATTGAATGTTTACATCGCGAGAGAATTTCCTGCAAGGCATGTTAGGTTTACTTATTCTTGTGAGGAGCCGTTTACGTTATGAAGGGGTAGGGATCAGCTGCATAGAGCAAAGTGAATATGAAATTCCCCGAGCTGTTGCTGTTTAAACCGTGGTGGGTTTAAAGGAGACACGAGGTGTTTTACGCAGCAGACCCCCATCGGCCTCTGTGTGAACACACAAGGAGTGTTTTTGTTAAGAAAAATGTCGGGTTGTCAGAAAATTGAAAGGTTTGTTTTCAAATGCGCAGTTCAATTTCGTTAGAGCTACTATTTTCCTTTAGACGTGCAAAGATAATTTATGACAAAAACATTGACACGTTTGCAAATTGTTTCGTAAATGGTCGTAACTTTGCTCAGTATATACTTGGGGAATAATTCTCAACAGTGGTAAAAATTTGAGCGAGTAAACGTCTTCGACACTTTGTAAATGTCTTTCAACTTTTTTAGCTGAATCGTATATATACAAGCATAAACACGTAATTAGTTCTACGCATTTATATACAAAATTAAACCGATTTATTTTCCATGCATGCTCTGTTGTCTTGGTTACTGTAAGTCGTTACGTGCACCACTGCTGGATGAACATCTCGCCACGTTGTGTTGTTGGACGTCAGGTTTAGTTTGACCATACTTCACCATGCTGGTCATTGTTGGATGATAATCATATCCACTTGTAACGCGCCACCGCATGGTATTCGCTCGCTCTCGAATAGAGAGTTGCTCGAATGTTTGTCCGTGTTCTCTTCAAACCACCAGTTGAAGGCTGGCCTCTGCCCACTTCGACCGTGCGGAGGCCCTGGCCATCGGGGAGGCCCCCTGGCCCCCGTGGTGCCTCACCACAAACGTGGGGCCCGGTGGGCCGCGTCGACTGCCGTGATCGCGTACAGGCGGTGAAACTGCCACACATGAACCATAATACCTTGCTGATCTCGTGTCAAGGAGAATAAACCAGCAGACCTTCGTTAACAATGGGAATGATCGGTAAGGGAACACATTGGGCTCTACAGAGGCACTCCACTATTATACACCACTACTCTACAGTACACATTGGGCTCTATGGAGGCCTGTCGTTAAGGAATTACTCGTTAACATGGGGTGGTTGTTAAGAGGGGTTCTATTGTATATAACAAGTTTAAATATTAAATAAGTTAATAGAGAGTACTCAACTGAGATGGCGGAGGAGTTTGCTAAACTCACAATACAAAGGCCACTGTCCCAGCCTCTGTGGTTGGACCATCTCTAGCTCCACCCACCTACCTTGATGCACCTATCTCAGGCCTATATAAGACCTTGTCTCAGCAACTTTATCTCTCACCTGAAGACGATTGCTTGTGTTGCGATCGAAACGTCGTGATATTTTTGTTATTTTTTATCTACGTAGCTTCACCAAAAGACCTATAGAATATAATCAAGAACAGGTTACGTCCTCTACATGGACCCCCCCCCCCCTCATTATTAATCATGAGCAGGTGACGTCCTCCAAATGGACACCCCCCTCCCTTGATAATAATTAGCGGGTGACATCACTCCACATGGGGGGGCGAGGTGCCTCCTCCCCCCTCCTCAGCGTCAACTTATAAACTCACTACAAAGGCAGAACCCTCACGTCACGCGATCTCCCTAACGCTATTGAGACATCTAAGTAAAAAGGACGCCATGATGAACAAGGGATTATAACCTTTAAATGAAATAGGTCTGTCACCGCGGCCTTACAAATTACACACAAATGGATGCAATGAATATCACTTCGCGGTCTGATTTACTGCAATAGATTTACTGCAATACACCCATCCTTGGACGGGCAAAAGGCTAGTAAACAAATAATCCCCTCGCCAGCTCCCCACCATAATATCACACAATGATATAGTACTTCCTTGTACAGTATACCCACTAAAGACCAAATCTAATCCCCATGATAGGTAAATTGATATACATAGAGCTTGCCGGCGATAGGTCTAAACCACGAACTATGAACTCGTGATATTCAAGGGTCTCCCGTATTTGGAGTGTGCATGTTCTCCCCATGGTCACGTATCCTTTTCTCCAGGTCCTCCGGTTTTTTTCTCCACATCTAAAAACATGCGATGAGATAATGACTGCTATAAATTTTCACATAATCCACCTCGTTGAGCAATCATATGTGGCCAGGCTGCTTCTTGAAATAAAAACAGGTCCCTGCAGGGTGGGCTGGTAGGAACATTGGAATTTTGCGCAATTTTACGACATTGTTACGTAAAATTGTGCAAATTGAGAGCGTCTTCCCACCTTTTTGCCCTCAAAATCGTTGAGGGTTCTTCGGACAAATTAACCTCTGTAGACGAATGGAATGGTGAAATCCTTATTGACTGAAAAATGACAACAATTGCATTTTTAAATGAGGAATTGTTTCCCGGTATACGGTAGTATGGGGCTTTTGAAAGGGGACGGACGGACGGACACATTAATCTATTGCAGGCTGGTACACTCAGTTTACAACTTCGTTCCTACCAGTAATAGGTCGCTTACAGGAGCTGAATGGATTGCCACATCACAGGGATGCGAGGAATAACAGCATGGAGAGGGCTTCATCCAGCAGTGGATTGATCCTGGTTTATGTTTTGCAAATAGTAAACTTCAGCGTGCACTTCCAAATGAAGGTGTTTAAAGTGTCTGTTTAGTCAAGTACACTTTTTTACATACGAGAGAAAAAATGCGTGTACTCGTGTGTCACGAAGCACCTCTCTTACTCCCCAAATGCATTAAAATGTTCTAAAAAGCCTATTTGAGCAATTTTCAATCCACAGCTGGACAAAGGCCTCTCCACATCATGTCATCCAAAGGTGTTTTATGACCATGTATCACCACGCTGCTCAGTGCAGATTAGTGGAGGGAAGGGAGGACACGATATCACTCTCTACTGATGTTAGCCATTGCTTGGAACAGCCATCCCTGGTAATGGCAAATCGGGGCAACTTCCCTAGGCCTCAGGCTGTGGGTGGACCCTGTGCTTTGACGTTGCGGTATCAGATGTAATACTTCTGGTTTAAATCTTGACTTAAAGCTTTTGTGACTGCAGGAATTCATATTATTTGGGTCTTTCGGTAAAGTCACATAGATAGGTTCAAAGAAAATAACAAAAAAACTGTGACATTTCGATCACAACACAAGCGATCGTCATCAGGAGGAAAGAGGAAAGCTGCTGAATGCAGACTGTTTTATAGGGTGTCGTCCTAGGGTCATAAACGAAGTGGGCGGGGCTAGTGATGTTAATGTGAGAAATTAGCATGTTAATGTAAGATCGGAGAACGGCGTCCACGAGGAGTGCATGGGTGGCGACGTTAATGTGAGAGATTAGCGTGTTAATGTAAGATCGTAGAGCTAGCTCGACGTAGAGGTCGGCATCCGTAGTTGGCCACGTTGGCGCGAGAAATTCAACCTGTTAATGTGAAATTGGAGAGCCGAAGCCACGGGAAATTTTTTTAATTTACATCGAAAGGTGGCATGAAGCATCACAGCCAGTTATGCCTTAAACTGGTTGATAACGTCCTTCCAATGATTGCTAAGTTTGTACCCATCTTCTCGGTTGAAATTGTGTCCGTCTGTATATATGGATGGCTTCATGAACGAATTTGTTGATAGCCAGTGGGTTTGCAAGTACCTTCGTCTTAGAGAAATCAATTTTGTGAGCCAACCGCATTAAAACAATGATCAGCCATGACCGAGGTATTGGTCCTTCTGTGTTTCAGATTTGCCTCATGTTCACGAACACGGTTCGAGACATGTCACTTAGTTTCCCCAATGTAACTACTGCCACAGACACAGGTTAGTTTGTAGACGCCGGGGGTATTGCATATCAGGGATCACATTCTTCACAGATTGGATCAGATCACGAATTTTACGTACTGTGTTAAATCGAACCTGGATCTTGTGTTTGTTCATGATTTTGGAAATCTTTTTAGTGACCCCTGCTATGTATGAACCTATCTACGTGACTTCCAGTTTAGTTTGAAGGCTTCAGGAATCCCACACGGTGAGATTTGCACCAGGCCCCACACTCCCTCTGGATGGCTGACTGGATTATAGTGCAGTGCACCAAATAAATATTCCACCACCGTGGACGACATCGTTTTGTGTGTAGAGCTGCCGTGACGTCACCTGTATAGCTGAACACGAATGGGAACTGAGCTGTGACTTCATGTACGACTTGATGCATGGAAGGAGACTGAGAGAAGCGATCAATGATTTTCTGAATTAATGAATGACTAAATGGATTAAGTGCCTAATTAATGAATTAATTGACAAATAAATTATTTAATGAACCTATGAATTGAAGAATGAACAGATGAAAGACGAAATGAACGAACCAGTGAGTTACTCAATTAATGCTGGTGACGCGCTCCCTTTTGTGCTGTCGCTATCTGCTGGGAGTGCACAGACTGCGTGAGTCTCGGGTTCAATATGAGACTGGGGACCATGGTGCATCATCAATACATCGATTACAAGCATTTCTTGAGGCGACCCCATACCTGAGCGATAAGTGTAACTTGGTTGCATGCAACTGAATAGGGTTAGATCGCGTAAATATGTCATTAAAACTCGGCACCACTTGACACAGCCAACTAGTAAGGGTTGTCACGTAAACAGAACATGCCAATTCGTCACTAGTACACACCGGTGTGTTGGAGAGCCAAGCCACAAGATTTACAATCTGAGCACGACGTTTCGCCAGTAATTACAACCAGTTTGATCAGGCGACGGCCAGATTTGTGGAGAAGTCCACGTGTTTCGTTCCTTATATAGAGGCATAGATGTGGTGACCACACTTCTGCGAGCCATTTGATCTTGTCCTTCCTGTCCATTGTGTGTGTTAAAATAGCCGTACCAACAGTAATCCCTCTTGAAGTATGGTACTCTGTATAGGCATGCATTAAAATCAATGTATTATTTGATGATTTGCTTCCACTCAGCACTAAGTTCGTAGCTATCGAAACGGTTAAAATTATTTTTATTTATTTCAATTTCGATAGATTCTCTAATTAGTCTTGGGCAGTCGTAGCTAGTTTTGCACATAACTTCAACATTATCAAAATCAATTGAGTGTTCTTGTTGACACGTGTGTATTTAATATTTATCTGATGTTCTTTTAGTCTCGTGCTGATAATCCGTCCTGTTTGCCCAACATAACATTTGCCACAAGTGCAGTTAATCCTGTACAAACCTTTTGTTGATAGCTTCAGTAATACATATTTTGTACCAGAAGTCGAGTTCAAGAAACATAAGTACGTTTTTATTACAATTGAAATATATATATATAAATATCCATGTCCATCCAACCACATCTCAATGTCTATGTCTGGGAGAACACGCTAGTTTCTCCCTCTGCGGAGTCTCCACCACTTTTCTTTCTTCTTGTTTCCCGGCTCCTGGTCTTGGTGCTCCTTCCCTCTGTCTCCTCCTCGTTCATTCTCCTCTTCCTCATCTTTCTCCAGCTGCCGTGTGCAGCACATGAAGCTCCAAATTGCCCAACGCCAGAAACTGTTCTTTCTCTCTCCCTTAGAAGATGGGATGTGCTTAATCTCTTTCTTCTCTTCCTGAACACTCTCTGCCCTCCAAGGTTGCTCACATCTTCCTTCCTCATTCACCACTTGCTGCTTTGTATTGTCTTCAATCGTGTCGACCTCCTTCAGCTCTACCTGATTTGCCTTTAACTCAATAGCTCCTACTTCTTTTGCCTCTACATCATTCTCCTCTACCAAAATCCCCTCACTCTCCTCCACCTCAATAGCCCCTACCTCCACTTCTACCTCAATCACCTCTACATCATTCGCCTCTAACTCATTCGGCTCTACCTCCATAACCACTTCCTGCTTGGCCTCTCCCTCAATCTCCTCTACCTCTTTTGACACTTCCTGGATGGCATCTACTTCATATGCCTCAACCTCATTTGCCCCTTCCTGCTTTATCTCCTCCACCACCTTCTCAACTTTTTTTGCCATTTCCTGTTTGGCCTTTACCTCATTCGTATCTACCTCATTGATCAAGACCTGCATGGCCTTTTCTTCGATTGTGTCGACCTGAATTGCCTCGACCTGTTTCACCAATTCCTGCTTTGTATCTCTCTCAATCGCTTCTACGACATTGGCCACTACCTCTTTCACCACTTCCTGCTTGGCCACTGCATCAACCTCAATCACCACTACCTCTACCTCACTCGCCACTTCCTTCTTGGGCTGTCCATCATTCCTCTCTCCCTCAATCCCTTTTTCCTTCATCTCTTCTACTTCCCGAACTTTCATCTCAGTCCTTCGTAGCTTCCTATTCCTAAGTTTCCTCTGAACACCATCCTCTCCCTCTTTCTTTGTCTCCACAACATTATCAACTTTCTTAGCCACTTCCTGTTTGGCTATTCCCTTATTCCCATCTACCTCACTTGCCTCTAACTCTTTCCCTAAGTCCTCCTTGGCATCTCTCTCAATCCCTTCTACGACATTGGCCACTACCTCTTTCACAAATTCCTGTGTGGCCACTGCATCTACCTCAATCACCGCTACCTCTACCTCACTCGCCACTTCCTTCTTGGGCTCGCCATCATTCCCCTCTCCCTCAATCTCGTTTTCCTTCATCTCTTCTACTTCCCGAACTTTCATCTCAGTCCTTCGTAGCTTCCTATTCCTACGTTTCCTCTGAACACCATCCTCTCCCTCTTTCTGTGTCTCCACAACATTATCAACTTTCTTAGCCACTTCCTGTTTGGCTATTCCCTCATTCCCATTTACCTCACTTGCCTCTACCTCTTTCCCTAAGTTCTCCTTGGCATCTCTCTCAATCCCTTCTACGACATTGGCCACTACCTCTTTCACAAATTCCTGTGTGGCCACTGCATCTTCCTCAATAACCACTACCTCTACCTCACTCGCCACTTCCTTCTTGGGCTCTCCATCATTTCCCTCTCCCTCAATCTCGTTTTCCTTCATCTCTTCTACTTCCCAAACTTTCATCTCAATCCTTCGTAGCTTCCTATTCCTATGTTTCCTCTGAACACAATCCTCTCCCTCTTTCTTTGTCTCCACAATATTCTCAACTTTCTCCGCTACTTCCTGTTTGGCCATTCCCTCATTCCAATCGACCTCATTTGGCTCTATCTCTTCTGCTAATACCTGTTTTGCATCTCTCTCAATCCCTTCTATGACATTGGCCGCTATATCTTTCACCACTTCCTGCTTGGCCACTGCTTCTACCTTAATCACCGCTACCTCTGCCTCATTTGCTAATTCCTGCTTGCCATCTCCTTCTAACACCTCTACCTTATTCAACTCTACCTCATTCATCACATCCTCCAAAGCCACTGCCTCAATCATCTCTACCTCAATCGTCCCAACCTCCACCACTTCCTGCATGGGCTCTCCCTCACTCCCCTCTCTCTCAGCCACCTCTTCTTTCACTGTCTCCTCCAGAACTTTCTTCTTGTTCTTATGTTTCTTCCTACTCCCACGTTTTCTCTTCATACCATTTCTCTCCCCCACTTTCTCCATCTCTTCCATCTCGTTCTCAACCTTGTTGCTATTCTGAAATGTCTGCTGCACATCCTCATTATTGGTGCTGACTTCTGCCTGCTGCTGCTCTTCTGCCTTTTGCTGCTGCTGCTGCTGGTGGTGGTTGATGAAGTTCTTCAGCTCGGTGCTGTTCTGGAATTCCAGCAGCTCCCGCTGATACTTGGCCTGCTGCTGTGCACAATGATCCAGCAGGATCATCTCAAGCTCCCGAATCTGGCGCTCAGCTTCTAGTTTTGTAGCACAGAGCATCCTCTTCTGCTGCCTCTTCGAGCGATGGTCTGGGGAGTCACATGGGGAGGAGAGAGCAGCACCACAATTGATTCGTTAATGGGTGTTTGAGTATTTCCAGTATGATAATAGGTTTTTCCCATTTTTTCTGGCAACAAAACAGGTATTAAGATGTTAAAACACCAAACTGAAACCTTTTACAAGGAATCATGTCTGCATTAACCACGATGCTTGTGGTCAGAATGCAAACAAAAAACATACTCTGATAATATATGCATTGTCCTTGAAACTGATTGTTCCACACCAGGAACAGCTTTCTTTTGAGCCTCGTCTCAAACGGTGTTAGACCAGAGGACGCCAAAAGGCGTATTTCCTGTATGTTATTTTGGTAAAGAAACTTGGCACCATTGACAGGAATCTAACTTAACTTGAGACCGATGTAACAATGATAACACTGTAGGGAGGTCTGGAGGTTGACTCATATGCCAGAGACACCTCCTCCTCCAAAGAACTTTATTAGAATAATGGGCTGGCTGGGGAGGCCATATTAAGTTTGCGAGGTCTGGAAACTCCAGGCCAAACATAGATAAACTTCCATTATCTCCGAAAAAGTAATATGGATTGATGACCAAGCTGTGGAGGTCTGGCTAAATTTATAAGATGTCCATTGTTTCACAAGAGAGAGCATGAATCGGATAAGAAATCCACTTTTAAGTCTTATACACTGGTCCATTCATACAATCAGTATATTAGTGGGCTACGTTAGAGAAGATAAAGGGAGGAGAGGAGAAGAGGAGGGCCGGGGTGCCCGGAGCACAGAGAGTGCCCAGAGGGGCCAGAGAGCCAGGGGCAACCCTGATGTTTATGTTGGTTGGATAGCATGTGCTCCCGTGCATGTGAGGTTGCTCTCAACAGAAGTCATTCCTTGCATGAGAATGGCTGAAATGCTGAGTAACCACTCAGAGGTATAGTGGTTAAGTAGTGGAGACGGTATAGTGGTAAAAGAGTGGAAATTTTAAAAGCAAAGTTTAAGATTTGCAGTTGTCAATTTATATTGAGCCGATACATATGGCAAGTGAAATTAAGAAGAGTTAAAGTGAGTTTTGCAGAAGAAATCTTGGAGGAAAGAGAGGATACATGTGTGCGTCTTGGAGAAAGAAAGGCATTGCTCAAAACTGCTGCAAGGTCACGTGCCATGAATCGGATGAGTTTAGAAAAACGTGACTGTAAACCAACAAGCCTGTGAATAATTATCATGGTAAAGACACCTCTGTACGTTGGATACTGAAGGAAATCCATCGTGCTACACATCGTCAAAGCCCGACAACAACTGACATTCGAGAAAGAAGTACAATTTCATCGTTCTGCACATCCTCAATACCCCACCACATCTGGAAAGTCACCAGCTGCATCAAGCACCTGACTGTTGTGTTGTTCGAAAGACACTGTGTGTAACGACTTTACATCCACCGGCACAGCGGGTTTCTAAATGCTTGCCATGTCACCTTCTCAACACTAGCGTCAGAGACCATCTGATACAGACTAAAAGCTGATTTCCTTTGTTGCACTGTTTGCCTTTTCATGAATGTCATATTGTGCACTGGGTTATGCCTTATTAACCAAAATTCAGAATTTAGCTATTCATGTATTTCTATTACAGTATCACATATTTTTTGGACCAAGTGTCAATTGCCTATTTGATGACTAGTACTCCGATTCTTTTTTTTACAAATCAGGGACATGTTTGAATTAAAATGTGTCTGTGTGTGTGGTTGAAAAGTGTAACAATTCCATGCGTTACATGTGTAGTGTTGCAGCGCCGACCTGGTGAAGGCCTATGATACAATCAGTAGGCCAGGGCTCTGGATTGTTATTCGTATTTTCGGAGTCCCAAACCCTCTGCTCACAATCATTAAGGACCTTCACGATGGTTGGCAGGCCCGGATAAAGTTGCATGCCTGGGAGTCAGAGCAATTTCCTGTTTACAGTGGGGTGCGACAGGGATCTACTCTGGCTGACACATTATTTAGCATCATCTTCGACCACATAGTTGTAGAAGCTTTTTATGGCTGTACCGGTGGATTTTTTTCTATTTGCTACAGATACAATGGAAGGCTGATTGATGCCTGGGTGAGGTCAAGGGATTGCTCCCTACTGGTCAACCATGTTATGTATACTGATAATTTGGAAGTTGATGCTGACACTGAAAAATAGTTGGAGGTTCTGCTGCTAAGCCTGGAGCGTGCGACGAAGAGGTAGGGCATTACCATCAGCACCACCAAAACTAAGCACCCGGCTGAGTATGTTGTGTAATTTAATACTCCGCCCCCTCAACTACTCTTCAGTGATGGGGTAGTTGTAGAGAGAAGAAGTTTACGTACCTGGATAGTGTGCTTATGCAAAAATTCCAGTTTGGCAGCAGAGGTGTCACTCCGAATCGGCATAGTTTAATCAGCTTCGTAACACTTTGGGGAATCTACCTGGTCTGTCACTCGACACAAAGCGCTGGGTCTTCTTGGCCAATGATGGAATAAATAAAAAATCTGAACCAGCTTTAAACTTTCAGACTGGCCTGCCTATGATCCACCCTGGGTTTAACTAGGCTGGAATGTGTGAAGAGCTCACAGTGAGCTCCACTGGTGGGCAGGGCCGCATTGCCTGAGTCATGTAGCCCGCATGCTCAGACACCGCATGCCCAAGCAGCTTCTGTTTTTCTAGATAGAGGGGGCTAAATGGGCGTGGCACGGCCTGGAGAAGAGATGGACTGATGCAGTACAGGAGGATACGGAACTAAGTGGACTTGCCAAAAACTGGTACCACTGGTGTCAAAATCTGCCTCTATGGAGGAAGCTCGTGAAGGATGCTTATGGGAAGTTGGTGGCAGTTGCCCTCCAGCAAAAAAGGAGGGTGAGAGGAGCGATGCTCACAACAACAGATGGCGCACTGAATGACTAAAACGCAGCAAGTTGGCACAGTAGGATGCAAAGGTGGTGCGTCTGCCAGTCATCTCAGTCAGTCAACCCATCGCACTGGGGTCGGTCCCCTGATCTCCTGTCGGCAAGCCTTCGACACTTCAAGTGGCCTCGGAGTGCACCAGGCCTGGCACAAGTGCCATGGTGACGTCTCCGTCACTTAGTGGCGAATGAGGGCTGTTGTTGTTATCTGAGTCGGTTAGGGGCCTCCCCTAGGTCCACTCAGCCTCAAATAAGTATCTGATGCGGTGTGTAAACATCGCCACTTGGGAGACAAAGACGGACAGGTGTGGTGCTGGCAACCCACCCCTCGTGTGCGGTGCCGGCCGTCATAGGTGCTCACTAACAGCACTTGCTCCTACAGTGTTTCAAAGCTATACACAAGATTTCTGTCTTTGTGTCTATGTGCAGTGTCTGTATGAGTGGTTGGGAGCAGTTGTGTCTGTGGGGATCGACCTGAGTTCGATTCCCATTCACAACCATCAGTGACTAATAAATAAAACCGGTCGTGTGCCTCCCCTACATCTACTCAAATTTAAAATAGTACCTCGTGCAACGTATAAACATCAACACTGGGGAGACAAAGGCATCCGGATGCGGTGCTGACCACCCACCCCATCATAGGTGCTAACTCGCTAACAGCACTTGACTCAATAGTCTGTTAAGGCTATACGGGGATCTGTCTTTGTATACAGGTGCATATGTCTGTGTGTATGTCTGTGTGTGGAATTACAGTACTCACTTCCCGTCGGCTTGCTCTTCTCTCCACCCTGCAACAAAATCACAGCAGCGCACGTGAGACTCTAATCACATCACAGCTTACAACCACCACCACCATCATCATTACCGTCCTCATCATAACCACCATAACGATCACCATGGTAACCATCATCTTATTTCTCACTCCCCGTGCCCCTCCCCACGTGTGTCACTCCCCATATCTAACTTCACGTGTGTGGATACCGCTTCGACCAATTACTGCAAAGTAGTGCAGGTCTACGGAAAATAGCACAACGGGACGCCCCCCCACTTGCCCTCTGCCCCCCCACGTGGATCCCACATCCCCTCTCGTGCCCCCACCCCTATCCCGCCCGGGCAGGGGGGGGGCGGCTGTAGGGGGCCACACGGGGGTGAGGGAATAGAGAAAGGTCGACTAAGCTTTCACTGATGACCCAGTGCGGTGTATAAACATCAACACTGGGGAGGGAAAGGCAGCATGGTGCGGACCAAAAGGATCACTCGTTAGCTGCCTCAGTCTAAATAGAAGCACACTAACGATGCTTTCCCCAGTGGTCCATATGAATCTAGGGTGACATTCATCTGTGTATTTGTTTGTGTGAAGGCGACACGGGGGTGTGCGTAACATATGTGCATGTGTGTCGATGAATGCGAGGGGCAAATGTACTCACGGGAGACATGGTCTTGACGGTACAAGAGATGTCGTGGATCTTCACCTTGTCAACGACTTTGTTAACGATGTTACGGACGTGTTCAACCTCGTTAATGTTAGTCAACGAAATTTACCAAGTCAGTTAACTGTCAACGATGTTTTTTGGCAATGTTGTCAAAGTGTGGTCCCGTATGCGATGTTGAAGTGCACAGCGAGTACGTCGGATCCTCAAGGTGAACTGAAGTCACTACTTGTCAAGACCGCGTACCCACAGCACCTAGACGCCACAGATAATGAAGCAGAGTGAGCTCGGGTCCAATGTTGCCAACTAACTCCACGACTCACATCTTATGGCACCTATACGTATACGTACAGTGTCCACCATGTACGGGTCAGTACCGAAAGAACCAAGAATATAGTGATCAAGCTATGACATTTTAATGTATGTCGAAATGATTGATCATTGATTCAGCAGTGATCCAGATATGACTTCTTTAATACAGGTGTTTATGTGTTCGAGCTATGACATTTCGAATACACGTGTCTATATGATTGAGCACTGATTGAGCAGTGATCGAGCATGTGTCTATTTGTTCGAGCAGTGATCAAGCCATGACATTTTTAACATGTGTCTATCTGATCGAGTAGTGATCGAGCTTTGACATTTTGAATAAGTATGTTTATGTTTTCGAGCAGTAATTGAGCTGATATTTTGACAATGAACTAAAAACTATAAATATTTTTTTTTATTTTACCAGGTAAGGCCAACTGAGCTATATTGTGCTTCATGGGAAGCAACCTGATCCAAAAATGATAGCCTGGCCATAAATGATAGCGCAACTAATTGTTTTATCGTGTGGAACTGTAGAGCAGACAATTAATCAAAATGCATGTTTCAAAATTTGAAAAAATAATGGAAGACCTGAGAAAAACCCACACGACCAGGGTGAGAACATGCAAAGTCTGAATATGCAGGGGTCAGGGTTAGGATCAAAACCACAACCTCCTGTGTCTGTGTGATGAAGCATTGATCGAGCAGTGATCGAGCTATGATATTTAATACTTGTGTATACGTGATCAATCAGTGATTAAGCAAAGGTGTTTTTTTTGATCGGTAAAGTGATTTCTGTAAGACGATCTACGTATTGTAAAAAAGACGATTTGTAGATCAAAAAAGCCCAATGGTGGATTTTTTTGGCTGTCAGCCCTCCCATTGTACCTGATTGGCTTCCCTAAGCATGAATATAATGTATCATTAATTTTGTCGTAGATTAATTTAATTCTGTTACAGCGCCTGTGTGCATGAATGCGAGGGGAGAATGTACTCACTGAAGATATCGCCGTGACGGTACAAGAGATGTCGTGGATCTTCACCTTGTCAACGACTTTGTTAACGATGTTACGGACGTGGTAAACCTCGTTAATGTTAGTCAACGAAGTTTACCAAGTCAGTTAACTGTCTCAACGATGTTTCTTAGCGATGTTGACAAAGTGGGTCCCGTATGCGATGCTGAAGTGCACAGCGAGCACGTCGGACTCCCACGGAGAACTCAAGTCACTACTTGTCGAGCCGCTTGTGGAGATCACGTACCCACAGCACCTAGACGCCACAGATAATGAAGCTGAGTGATCTCGGGTCAAATGTTGCCAACTAACTCCATGACTCACAACTTGTGGCACCTACCGTATACTTAGTGTCCACCATGTATGGGTCAGTCGAGAACGAGCTATGACATTTTGAATACATCTGTCTATGTGATCGAGCAGTGATCGACCTAAGACATTTTGAATACGTGTCTATGTGATCGAGCATTGATTGAGCAGTGATCACGGTGTGACATTTTGAATACATGCATCTATATGATCGAGCAGTGATCGAGCAATTAAATTTTGAATATTTGTCTCTATGTGATCGAGCATTGGTCGAGCGTTGACAAATTAGATAATAAAAAACGATTAATTCCTAATTTACCAGGTTAGGCCCACTGAACGACATAGCTCTTTTTCAGACGTGTCCTGGCCACAAATGATAGCTCACTGAAGTGGCTTATCACGTGGAAATTTATCTCAGCCAGGGCTCAAACCCACAACCTTCTGTACACCAGACGAGGTCGTTAACATCTCGCCACCATGGCACCACATTACATGTGTCTATGTGATCGAGCATTGATCGAGCAGTGATCGAACTATGATTCTTAATACTTGTGTTTACATGACCAAGCAGTGATCAAGCAGAGGCATTTTATTTCAACCGGCAGTGATTCCTGTCACACGATTTGTGGATGAAAAAAGCACACTGGTGAAATTCCTTGGCTGTTAGCTCTCCCATTGATGCTGATTGGCTTCCCTGAGGATTAACATAATTGATCAGAGATTAGCTTTACTACCCGGCTTCGCCTGGGACTTGGGATTCATGTCTTGGATTAATACACGGCCTACGCGGAGGGTGGGGGGGGGGGGGGGATGCGTGACGTCAGCAGGCACACTGCGTAACGCTGCCGCATGCCGGTGACATCACAGATGTGACGTCACTTGTGCAATATATTATATCCATTATTCCCCCCCCCACCCCAAATTAAAAAAAGTATATTTTTATACTTTTTACATTGTGTACAGTATGGAAGCTAGCCACATGCCAAATTTAAAGTTTGTAGCCTAGTATATTATATCCATTATTTACCGCCGCCCCAGCCATGCATTTGTGCGGGATATACGGCATACAAGGAGGGTTGGGGGCGGGGGATGCGTGACGTCAGTAGGCACACTGCGTGACGCTACTGGATGCGGGTGACGTGAACAGTGACGTCACTAATGTGACTAATGTGAAGTCACTGCTCACTTGCCGTGAAATATATTATATCGATCTTCTTTGGTTCTTTCGGTAAAGTCATGTAGAATGAGAATAAAATAATAAATTGATAAAATAAAATAACAATAATATTCTCATGACGTTTCGGCCACAACACAAGCAGCCTTCATCAGGTGAAGGGGACGAGACTGTCTGGAGGACAGCGCTGGAGTGAGAAAGCCACGCTGAGATCACGACCTTTAAGCTGTGTGAGAAGAAACAAAGCGCCTTGACAAAGGAATTAGCATATAATTTAGCATTGAAATAGCTGAGTGATTAGCTTGTAACTGGTCACAGAAATAGCTATGTTAAAGTCAGAGCATATACATTCACCGAGGCAACTAGTACAAATCAAACAGGAGAATTTAGCATTGAAATAACTAGGCGAATTTAGCATTGAAATAACTGAGTAATTAGCTTGTGACTGGTCACAGAAATGGCTTTGTTGAAGTTAAGGCCTACACATCTGAGCTATTCACAGTAACTGGGTATACAATACAATATATAATGAATACTATATAGTGAACCAATAAAAAATACTAAAATATAAATTACCTCAATGTTATCAATAAACTCTATATTCTCCAATCAGCTAAGCTACCAACAATAAGTCGTTATATATCACAATGCTATATGGCGAAAAATGGGTGGATTCTTACCCTCAACTTTAGCAACACGGATAGCTACGGGTCCCGTTCAGACGGACGAGTTCATCCATGGTCGGAACAGAGGAGGGGGAGAGAGACAGCTGCGAGGCGCTGTTATACTCCATGTTGTAAACCATACCATTAACCGTGGTGTGAGAGGTATTAAGAGTCAATGCCAGCGAAAGAGCTGCGGTCTGAAGGTCATCGTAAAATACAATTAATTAAGAACGGAAATGGTTTAAAACATCTTTCCAATGGTTACTAAGCCAGAATCCATCTTCTCGATTGAAACTGTCTCTGT
The DNA here is from genome assembly GCF_048934315.1 of Petromyzon marinus. Taxonomy (NCBI): domain Eukaryota; kingdom Metazoa; phylum Chordata; class Hyperoartia; order Petromyzontiformes; family Petromyzontidae; genus Petromyzon; species Petromyzon marinus. Next base: position 713,246 of record NW_027423157.1, read on the forward strand.
GCTTGTATATGTGAATGGCCTCATGAACGAATCTCTCATGGTAGCCGGTTGGTTTGCAAAGAACCTCCGTCTTGGAGAAGTCAATGTCATGTGAGCCCACTGAATTATAACAGTGATCTGCCACTGCAGAGGAGTTCGTCCTACCGTGTTTCAAGTCTGCTTTATGTTCGCGGATGCGGTCCGAGATATGTCGTTTGGTTTCTCCAATGTAGCTACTACCACAGAGGCACTTTAGTTTGTAAACGCCCGGGTACTGTATGTCTGGAACAGAACTAGATCACAGATTTTATGTACTGTGTTGAATCGGACCTGGATCTTGTGTTTATTCAGGATTTTGGAGATATTTTTAGTGACCCCTGCAATGTAGGGTAAGGTGATGGATTTGAGTGGCTCCACAAGAGGATCCTTCTTCATGACTGGAGTGATGGCTTTGCGGATTGTGTAGTCGGAGTAACCATTAGCCCTGAGAGCCTGGTGTACGTACTTGAGTTCACTGGTAATGTGTTCCTGGTCGGAAATGCATTGGGCTGTATGGTATAGAGTCTTGATGAGGGAGTTCTTCTGGGATGGATGGTGGTGGGAATCCGGTTTCAAGTAAGCATCTGTATGGGTAGCTTTCCTGTAGACAGAGTGGCTCATTGAACCATCATGGCTCCTTTTAATTAAGACATCCAAAAAGGGTAGTTTGCATCTTTTTCGACCTCCATGGTAAATCTGATGGCTGGGTGTATGGAATTGATGTGGTCGCGGAATTGGTCTAGAGCAGGCTGGCCATGTGGCCAGATGACAAAGGTGTCATCCACGTACCTGTTCCATAAGGTCGGGCGTAGAGTGGCAGTCTGGATGGCGTCAGTTTCAAATTTTTGCATGAATACGTTGGCTACAACCGGAGATAGGGGGGAGCCCATTGGGGTGCCCTAAGTTTGTTTGTAGAAAATTTGAAACTGACGTCATCCAGACTGCCACTCTACGCCCGACCTTATGGAAGAGGTACGTGGATGACAACTTTGTCATCTGGCCACATGGCCAGCCTGCTCTAGACCAATTCCGCGACCACATCAATTCCATACACCCAGCCATCAGATTTACCATGGAGGTCGAAAAAGATGGCAAACTACCCTTTTTGGATGTCTTAATTAAAAGGAGACATGATGGTTCAATGAGCCACTCTGTCTACAGGAAAGCTACCCATACAGATGCTTACTTGAAACCGGATTCCCACCACCATCCATCCCAGAAGAACTCCCTCATCAAGACTCTATACCATACAGCCCAATGCATTTCCGACCAGGAACACATTGCCAGTGAACTCAAGCACGTACACCAGGCTCTCAGGGCTAATGGTTACTCCGACTACACAATCCGCAAAGCCATCACTCCAGTCATGAAGAAGGATCCTCTTGTGGAGCCACTCAAAACCATCACCTTACCCGACATTGCAGGGGTCACTAAAAAGATCTCCAAAATCCTGAATAAACACAAGATCCAGGTCCGATTCAACACAGTACATAAAATCCGTGATCTAGTTCCATCTGTAAAAGATGCTGTTCCAGACATACAGTACCCGGGCGTTTACAAACTAAAGTGCCTCTGTGGTAGTAGCTACATTGGAGAAACCAAACGACATATCTCGGACCGCATCCGCGAACATAAAGCAGACTTGAAACACGGTAGGACGAACTCCTCTGCCGTGGCAGATCACTGTTATAATTCAGTGGGCTCACATGACATTGACTTCTCCAAGACGGAGGTTCCTTGCAAACCAACCGGCTACCATGAGACATTCGTTCATGAGGCCATTCACATATACAAGCACAGAGACAATTTCAATCGAGAAGATGGATTCTGGCTTAGTAACCATTGGAAAGATGTTTTAAACCATTTCCGTTCTTAATTAATTGTATTTTACGATGACCTTCAGACCGCAGCTCTTTCGCTGGCATTGACTCTTAATACCTCTCACACCAGGGTTAATGGTATTGTTTACAACATGGAGTATAACAGCGCCTCGCAGCTGTCTCTCTCCCCCTCCTCTGTTCTGACCATGGATGAACTCGTCCGTCTGAACGGGACCCGTAGCTATCCGTGTTGCTAAAGTTTAGGGTAAGAATCCACCAATTTTTCGCCATATAGCATTGTGATATATAACGACTTATTGTTGGTAGCTTAGCTGATTGGAGAATATAGAGTTTATTGATAACATTAAGGTAATTTATATTTTAGTATTTTTTATTGGTTCACTATATAGTATTCATTATATATTGTATTGTATACCCAGTTACTGTGAATAGCTCAGATGTGTAGGCCTTAACTTCAACAAAGCCATTTCTGTGACCAGTCACAAGCTAATCACTCAGTTATTTCAATGCTAAATTCGCCTAGTTATTTCAATGCTAAATTCTCCTGTTTGATTTGTACTAGTTGCCTCGGTGAATGTATATGCTCTGACTTTAACATAGCTATTTCTGTGACCAGTTACAAGCTAATCACTCAGCTATTTCAATGCTAAATTCTATGCTAATTCCTTTGTCAAGGAGTGCCTCTGCGGATGTGTATACTTTAACTTAGCTATTTCAATGCTAAATTCTATGCTAATTCCTTTGTCAAGGGGTGCCTTTGCGGATGTGTATGCTTTAACTTTAACATAGCCTTTTCTGTGACCAGTCACAAGCTAATCACTCAGCCGTTTAAATGCTAAATTATATGCTAATTCCTTTGTCAAGGCGCTTTGTTTCTTCTCACACAGCTTAAAGGTCATGATCTCAGCGTGGCTTTTTCACTCCAGCGCTGTCCTCCAGACAGTCTCGTCCCCTTCACCTGATGAAGGCCGCTTTTGTTGTGGCCGAAACGTCGTGAGAATATTATTGTTATTTTATCAATTTATTATTTTATTCTCATTCTACGTGACTTTACCGAAAGAACCTATGATTAATCCTTGCAGTCACGAAAGCTTTAAATCGAAATATTATATCCATTTTTGCGCCCCCCCCCCCCCCCCCAAAAAATAGAAAAGTCTATTTTTATACTTTTTGAATTGTATACAGTCAGGAAGCTACCCACATGCCAAATTTCAAGTTTGTTGCATGTCGGCAAGTATATTAAACATTTCGAACACACATTCACATATAGATGTTCTCTCAGATTAATGTTATCCTGATACAGCGCGCGTGTGGATGTACTCACGGAAGATATCGCCTTGAAGGCAGAACGAGAAGTCACGGATGGTCACGTTTTGTCAATAGATTTCGTTAACTGTGTTAATGAAGTGTTCAACCTCACGGATGTTTGTCAATGAGGTTTACCAAGTAATTTAACCGCGTTAACGATGTTCACTGACGACGTTGTCGAAGTGTGCTCCCGAATGCGATCTTTAAGCACACGGAGCGCGCGTCCACATCCGTCTGTAATGATCGACTGTTGCTAAGGAAGTGACGTCACTTGTTGTTAAGGTAACACACCCCGGAAACCACGTGGTCCACTGTATCCTCCAGGCCTGATTAGTTACACGACTGTCAAATTTTTACTTTAAACTTTCGTAACTTGCAGGAATTCGTAATGTTTGGTTCTTTCGGTAAAGTCACTTAGATAGAAAATAACATTTTAAGTTAAGGCAAAAAACCCACCACGTTTCGGTGGCAACACAAGCGGTCTTCATCATGAGTTGCGATCGAAACGTCGTGGGTTTTTTGCTTTTATTTTAATTTATTTTTATTTTATTGTTATTATTTTCTATCTACGTGACTTTACCTGAAAGAACCAAGAATATAGTAACGATTGTACCCTGGTCGCCACGGATGAAGAGGCCGAGCGGGCTCGGTTCAACTGTTGCCAGGTACCTCCACCACTCAGCTCGCAGCACACACACACACAGTGTCCACTATGTAAAAATCAGGCTAAACTAAACCTTTCTAGAAGTTACTAAAATAATGCTATAAAAACAATGCAACAGTGATCATAAGAAATGTGATTGAAAGTTAACAATAGCGACATATATAACATATATTACTAAACCTAGCATCCTTCGTTAGCTGCTTGAGTCAATCCATAATAGCAGGAGTAACAATTATGTATGTTGATTAACTGCGAATAACCCAATCAATAACAGATATCCATTGTAATTTACATCAATACATTACCCCCCCCCCCCCTGGTCTTCGTATCGGATCTGCTTACAAGCGACGACGTCACATTTATCCCCCGTCTACGTCTATTAAAGACCGAAACAGGGGAAGGATTTCACCACAACTCTGGCTGTCACCTGACGAGGCGGGTTGTTGTTGTAGTTACAGGCGAAACGTCACGGTACTTGAATTGTAAATGTTGTGGGTTTACTCTCCAACACACCGATGTGCTGAAATAGTCACTAATTGACATGTTTTGTTTACGTGACAAACTTGACTAAGATTTACACGATCTAACCCAAACAAACAAAAACACTCTCTAATAAGTAACTATTTGTATTAATTCCATGAATGGACCTTGGCCTGGGACTGTGGGGATTGAGAAGTTATGGATGCAGCTTCTGTTTGTGCTGCCATCAGAATGACCAACAAATAAACAAATAATACACACGGATTGGTGACTACAGTACTAGACCCCCAGTGCTTTTATATTTAAAAGTGTATGTGCTTTGTGGTTGCTTTATTGCGCGTGTGTACGTACTGTGTAACACTTGTTTGAACGCAGGTGATGGGGTTGTCCATGTTGGGTGTCATTACAGCTAAAAACAAGCACCAGTACGAAGACCAGGACGCCGTGGCCGACCATGAGGACGGAAATTGGCCTCGCCCGGTCACAACGTACGACAGCAGTACAGGTTTCCCTCCACACATGCACACACCTACGAGTTTCCCACTACAGAGACGAAGATCCCCCATATAGCCTTAACAGACTGTTGTGGCAAGTGCTGTTCGCAAGCACCAATGAAGGTCGGCATGGTATACCAGGGGGTAGGTGGCCAACACCACACCCGGCCGCCTTTGTCTCCCAAGTGGTGACGTATACACACACCGCTCCAGGTATTCATTTGAGGTTGAGTCGACCCAGGACCAGTTCAGATAAATAATCGTTATTGGTGTTGGCCATGAGCGGGACTCCAACTCGCATGTTTGCGGGGTTTGGAGCGTAGCGTACTATCCACTGCGTCACTGCTACCCTCACATAACGCACACAGAAACAACACACACACACAGGGACCCACACGCACGGACACACAGGGACCTGCTCAACATTGAAATGTGCAGCCCTTGTGTGGCGCCCTGCGTTGAATTTGGGCGTTCATCTCGTCACCCATACAAAAGGTCTCGACACAATCAATGGCAGTCCCCCTTGCCCTGCCTGGCACGCACATCGGGCCAGTCACCCCACGCACAGCGCACACAACGTGCGCGTCGCGTATGCCAAATCAAGAGTCGTCCCCGAGTGTCCGGCAAATTGGACCGACCATCCCGGGCCCCGCGCTTCGGGGGAGGCCCCACGTGTAGACATCAGTGTCACATGTAATGCTTCCGGTTTAGTTTGAAGGCATCGGGGGGGGGGCCCACGCACCCCCTATGGACGGCCCTGGTCAAAGCACACCGCAGCGCGGAGCACGCGCGTCACGCGCACGGGCCACGTGCGTCACGGGTACGTGACATCTACAAGGCAAGTACCTGCATCGCGTGGTCATCACTTGTAAGGCATGCCCTTTGTGCATGGGACGTGCGTAGTGTGTGCAACACGTGGTACATGTATGTCACACATGCGCATCGCAATGTGATGTCATGTGTACGTGGACATTTGAATCGCATGTAGCTGTCTGGTGGGCAGGACGGATCTACGCGTGGGCAAGTAAGGGGGTGGCTGAGTAAGACTGATACGGAGACACGTCAAGCCACACACTCACCACACACTCACCGGCACACTCACACACACCACATTCACCGCACACTCACTTACCGGCACACTCGCACACTGGCACTCACTGCACACTCACACACCGCATACTCACCACGCACTCACCGGCACACTGACTGCACATTCACACACACTCACCGCTCTCACCACGCACTCACTTACCGGCACACTGACAGCACATGCACACACTCACTGGACCCTCACTGCACACTCACCACGCACTCACCGGCACACTGACTGCACATTCACACACACTCACCGCACACTCACTTACCGACACTCTGACTGCACATTTACACACACCGCACTCACACCGCATTCACACACACTCACACCGCACTCATTCACTCACAAAGATAAAGACCAAGATCCCCCATATAGCCTGTAACAGACTGTAGGGGCAAGTGCTGTTAGCGAGCACCTATGAAGGCCGGAACGGTACACGAGGGGGTGGGTGGCCAGCACCACGCCCGACCGCCTTTGTCTCCCTAGTGGCGATATTTACACACCGCACCAGGTACTCATTTGAGGCTGAGTCGACCTAGGGGAGGCCCGGGACCGGTTCAGATAATCGTCACTGGTGTTGGCCGTGAGCGGGAATCGAACCCGGGTCGCCAGGTTCATAGCGCAGCGCGCTAACCGCTACACTACCGCTCCCCACTCACAAAAAAGACAAAGACCAAGATCCCCCATATAGCCTGTAACAGACTGTAGGGGCAAGTGCTGTTAGCGAGCACCTATGAAGGCCGGAACGGTACACGAGGGGGTGGGTGGCCAGCACCACGCCCGACCGCCTTTGTCTCCCTAGTGGCGATATTTACACACCGCACCAGGTACTCATTTGAGGCTGAGTCGACCTAGGGGAGGCCCGGGACCGGTTCAGATAATCGTCACTGGTGTTGGCCGTGAGCGGGAATCGAACCCGGGTCGCCAGGTTCATAGCGCAGCGCGCTAACCGCTACACTACCGCTCCCCACTCACAAAAAAGACAAAGACAAAGATCCCCCATATAGCCTGTAACAGACTGTAGGGGCAAGTGCTGTTAGCGAGCACCTATGAAGGCCGGAACGGTACACGAGGGGGTGGGTGGCCAGCACCACGCCCGACCGCCTTTGTCTCCCTAGTGGCGATATTTACACACCGCACCAGGTACTCATTTGAGGCTGAGTCGACCTAGGGGAGGCCCGGGACCGGTTCAGATAATCGTCACTGGTGTTGGCCGTGAGCGGGAATCGAACCCGGGTCGCCAGGTTCATAGCGCAGTGCGCTAACCGCTACACTATCGCTCCCCACTCACACACACTCACTCACACACACTCACACAAATTTACACACACTCACCGCACATTCACACACACTCACCGGCACACTCGTGTGCAAGCACACTAGTGAGCTTCCACAAAATGTGCTGCACATTAGTGAGGCCACACACCAGCAGGTTTACACATCAGTGAGCTTACACACTAGTGTGCACACACACAGTCGTAAGCTTACAGATTATCTAGCGTACACACCAGCTCACCGGTGAGGTGAGCTACACACTGGTGAGTTAACACACCCACCTGTTTACGTGCGCAAAGCTCTTAACCCTAAACCTAACATATCCCAAATGTCATGGCTAAAGTTTTTTTACCCACGCACGTGCATACACACGCACGTGCATACACGCATGCGCATATGAAGGCACGCATGCACACATACGTGCACACAAACACACATGCACGCACATGTTTAAACATATACAATTCCATGGCGTTGGACTTGAGACTCCCAGAAGTGGAATCAGGACTCCTGAGTGTGCGATATAGCTCAGTGGGCCTTACTTGGTAAAATTGAAATAATTAATTTAGTTTCAGGATGTAGGGTTCTGAAGATATTTCATCTTTCAATCCTTTCTGGCCGTTTGAGTGTGGGTGAGTGAGTGACAACTACTTATGCATTTTTTTATTACAAATACAAGCATTTCCAGCTATTGACATGAAATGTATTAACTCTGGAAGATGATGGTGATACAGGTGGTGGGTAGCGGTAGTGTAGCGTTTAGCACGCTGCACTACGAACCCGGCGACCCGAGTTAAATTCTCGCTCATGCCCAACGCAGGTAACGACTCTCTGAACCGGTCGACTCAGCCTCAAATGAGTACCTGGTGTGGTGTAAACATCACTACTGGGGAGACAAAGGCGGCCGGGCGTGGTGTTGGCCACCCACCCCTCGTGTGCCATGCTGGCCTTCACAGGTACTCGCTAACAGCACTTGCCCCAACAGTCTATTCGGGCTATACGGGGAGTATTTGCTTTGGTGGTGATGATACAGATGGTGATTGATTATACAGATGGTTAGGATGATGATTATGATACATTTGGTGATGATGGTGGTGATCATGGGACTGTAAGAGTGGTCCTTGAAGATATTTACTGTGTAATATTAAGACACACTAATATAAAATGTAATCATTGAAGCACAATATATAACATTTGTAATTTCTGTTGAAAGCATGTGCTTATAATGGTCACGTGTATTTCTACGTGGTTGTGCATGAATGCACGTGTTTTTTTATTTTCTGTATTAGGTGCTTGACGACAGCACTTGGCCCAACAGTCTATATTGGTTGTACAGGAAATCTTTGTGTTTTGATTTACGACTGTTCCATTCACGAAATTTAGTGAAAACGAAATTGACAAATTAAGGATACTTTTCGACTTACGAAATAGAATTTCAGCGGAAACAATATATCACATGGCACGTGCCATGAGATCATCAAGCAAGAAGCTGTCATCCATCCACGACAGTGTCACAGTATCCCCATAGTGCAAAAGTAACGCCTCGTCACCTCTCCAGTCATTCCAACATGCAGATCTTTTGGTGAGTTCCTTGAAGATGTTAATTATTTTTGTCTTAAATTGATTATTATTCAACCGTTGTAATATTTGTTCTTTATTATTTTTTGTATTGTGAAATATTGGTGTATATTTTGGGTTTAGGAGTATAGCAGAAATGACTGTCTGAAACACATGGCAAGTTTTTCGTATTCAATTAATGGGAAAGGCCATTCCGATTTACGATATTTTGTTTTACGTGCGTTTTTAGAAGAACGCATCCCTTTCGTAAATAGAGGCATACATGTACATGAATCCATTGCCAACCGCGAATTTACCAACCACGAGATTTTAGTAAACACGGATTGGCTACTGGACACCTGTTTACTAACCACGAGCATCTCGCTTTGAGTATTCGCGAGTCGCGCCGAGTCGTGAAATCAAAACAACACGATGTACCTTATGGGGGGGGGGGGGTTCTTGTATTTGTTCTTGTATTTGTACGAGCTGTTGTTTGTTTATGTTATTGATGTTTACGGGGAGCGTTAGTGCAGCGGGTTAGTGAGCTGTACTATGGAGCCATAAATCCTGGCATTATTCCTGCTCACGGCCAACACCAGTGGCAATTATCTGAACCATTCCTGGACCTACCCTCGGCCTCAAATGAGTACTTGGTGCATTGTAAAAACATCAGCACTGGCAGAGACAAACCCCATATGCTGTGCTGGCCTACATAAGTGCTCATAACGGCACTTAACCAACAGTCTGTTACATGGGGGGATCTTAGTCTTGGCGTGTAAGTGAGAGTTTGTGGACTTTGCATGTTCTTCCCCTGTTGTGCACGCGTTTTCTCAGGGTTCTCAGCTTTCAAAAAAGAACAACCAATTCTAACAGTGAGATTTTACTTGCAAATTACTTAAACAGGGATTACACACCGTGGCAACATCGCCCCCTTCTGTGAAAGCTGGACAGGACCCTCCTGCAAAAGAGTGAGACTTCCCTGAATAAACAAATGTAGCACGGTAATCTTTGAAATAATAAAATAAACTATTCACCCCTAGAGTGGACAGGGTAACGAGGGCGATCCTAGCAAGCGAGGGAGCTGTACTCGGACGGAACGGACGACGGCTCCCAGCCGACCTCTTCGCCTTTGTCGATCTTGTCATCGTTGGAGACCGGTCTCAGCTCTGCGAGGATCGCCTCAAACTTGGGGCGCTCTAACGGCGCGTAGCTCCAGCAGCGGTGCATCACCTTGCGGCTGTGGGGCGAGGGGAGGGTGCGGTGAGGGTGCGAGGAAGGCGAATCGTGCACAAGCTCGGACTGCGCTTTCACCTCTTCCAGTGTGCGTTCGTTCTCAGAATGGTTGAATGAGTGCCGATGATGTTAATGACGTCACGGGGGGGATGAAGGGGGTCAGGTGGCGAGGGGGGTGAGGGGGGGGGTGAGTAGGTAGAGGGTCATGAAGGCATAAAATATCTACAGTATGGATTCACACAGTGGCGTCTAAATGCCACTGCATCTCCATACGTAGCGCAGAAACACTGGTCATGTTTATCTTGTAGAGAGAGAAGAAGTCTGTGGGTCTCTACAGTGAGGGAAAGAAGTATTTGATCCCCTGCTGATTTTGTACGTTTGCCCACTGACAAAGAAATGATCAGTCTATAATTTTAGTGGTAGGTTTATTTGAACAGTGAGGGACAGAATAACAACAACAAAATCCAGAAAAACGCATGTCACAAATGTTGTCAATTTATTTGCATTTTAATGAGGGAAATAAGTATTTCACCCCTATGCAAAACATGACTTAGTACTTGGTGGCAAAACCCTTGTTGGCAATCACAGAGGTCAGACGTTTCTTGTAGTTGGCCACCAGGTTTGCACACATCTCAGGAGGGATTTTGTCCCACTCCTCTTTGCAGATCTTCTCCAAGTCATTAAGGTTTGAGATTTTGCATGGAGCCCCAGGCCAAGGGAGATTGACAGTTCTTTTGTGTTTCTTCCATTTGCGAATAATCGCACTAACTGTTGTCACCTTCTCACCAAGCTGCTTGGCAATGGTCTTGTAGCCCATTCCAGCCTTGTGTAGGTCTACAATTTTGTCCCTGACATCCTTGGAGAGCTCTTTGGTCTTGGCCATGGTGGAGAGTTTGGAATCTGATTGATTGCTTCTGTGGACAGGTGTCTTTTATACAGGTAACAAGCTGAGATTAGGAGCACTCCCTTTAAGAGTGTGCTCCTAACCTCGGCTCGTTACCTGTATAAAAGACACCTGGGAGCCAGAAATCTTTCTGATGGAGAGGGGGTCAAATACTTATTTCCCTCATTATAATGCAAATCAATTCATAACATTTTTGACATGCATTTTTCTGGATTTTTTTGTTGTTATTCTGTCTCTCACTGTTCAAATGAACCTACCATTAAAAATATAGACTGATCATTTCTTTGTCAGTGGGCAAACGTACAAAATCAGCAGGGGATCAAATACTTTTTTCCCTCACTGTATATGTGCTTTCTTGAGCAGGCGGACCTTGCGTGCGCTGCAGGATTTCAGTCCTTCACGGCGTAGTGTGTTACCAATTGTTTTCTTGGTGACTATGGTCCCAGCTGCCTTGAGATCATTGACAAGATCCTCCCGTGTTGTTCTGGGCTGATTCCTCACCGTTCTCATGATCATTGCAACTCCACGAGGTGAGATCTTGCATGGAGCCCCAGGCCAAGGGAGATTGACAGTTCTTTTGTGTTTCTTCCATTTGCGAATAATCGCACCAACTGTTGTCACCTTCTCACCAAACTGCTTGGCAATGGTCTTGTAGCCCATTCCAGCCTTGTGTAGGTCTACAATCTTGTCCCTGACATCCTTGGAGAACTCTTTGGTCTTGGCCATGGTGAAGAGTTTGGAATCTGATTGATTGCTTCTTTGGACAGGTGTCTTTTATACAGGTAGCAAGCTGAGATTAGGAGCACTCCCTTTAAGAGTGTGCTCCTAATCTCAGCTCGTTACCTGTATGAAAGACACCTGGGAGCCAGAAATCTTTCTGATTGAGAGGGGGTCAAATACTTATTTCCCTCATTAAAATGCAAATCAATTTATAACATTTTTAACATGCGTTTTTCTGGATTTTTTTGTTGTTATTCTGTCTCTCACTGTTCAAATAAACCTACCATTAAAATTATAGACTGATCATTTCTTTGTCAGTGGGCAAACGTACAAAATCAGCAGGGGATCGAATACTTTTTTCCCTCATTGTATGTGAGGAGTCTGTGGGTCGCAACAGCACGTACGGCTGGAAGTAGGACATTCCAGACTAAGAGGGTTCATAATGGCCGTGTCAACGAGACTGAACCAGCCAGCACAACTCACTGCCAATAACACATCACGTAATTCACCCTTAAGCAATTGTTCAATCAATTAATTGAATCACTACAATTAAAATCAAAGAATATCCCAGAACAAACACTTCGCACTCTCCTCCGTCAGCCACCTGCATCCACAATAGAAACGCATCAGTCCAGCAGTGGATAAAACCTGGTGTGGGAGGTATGGGGGGGCGGCTTACACTTGCGGTGGACAGCAGGGGGGTGGCTGCATGCAGTAGCCATCGCAGATCAAGCAGTAGAACTTGTCATCGACTGCCATGCGCCAGGGTAATGGGCCTCTCCTACACCCACACACATCACACTGAGCGGCACACACGTCACACCGAGGAGCACGCACGTCAAACCAAGGAGCACGCACATCACACATCCAGCGGCACGCACGTCACACACCGAGGAGCACGCACATCACACACCGGGCAGGTTGCACAGGTATCCTTTATCAAGACAAACGTGGAGCAGATTACACCTACTACAATACGCCTGTCACAATGCCCCCCTCTCCCCCCCCCCCAGTTTATGGGGGGGCGCGGGCCTCACTCCCCCCTTTGCGTCAGCCCCCCCTAATAAATGGTCCGGTTGCATTGTGAATGCACCACTCGAATGACGTGCAGTCCCGTGGCGCACTGTAACGGGCTCGTGATTTACTCAATAAATTTCAACGTAAAAAAATAAAAACGAGCCCAAGACATTACTTAAAATAAAGTATGGCCATCGTGTGTCAGCATCACAGGCGAAAATTGTCATGTAAAAAAAAACTTCACTGCGAATCACTCAATTGGGATTGCTCGCAGCAAACAGCACTTGACCTGCTTGCAGGTTAGGTGCTGAATAACCGTGTGTCACACAGAGAACAGTTGCCATTGAGGGTGCCCTTTTCAAATGCTTGAGATGAGATGTGATTATCGCGTGTAAATGTGCACACTAAAATAACCAAAAAATTATAAGCGAACTATTATCGTTTCAGGTGGCAGGGTGGTGCACCGGTGATCTTTGACCCTCGCAACAAGAAGGGCCTTGGTTAATTAATTATCCAGTTTGCTCACATAGCTAGAAAACACACAATCACAATGTAACTGGGTATTGGCCAAGCATCCCAATGCTAACGTTACCTGCAAATTACTTCATTGGGATGACACTCGGCAGCAGAGCAGGATGATGGCATTGCTGGGGCCCTATGCCATTGTCAAGTTTAAGAGGCCCCTTCTATGAATGCCTGTATATTTTTGTCAGCAGAATGAAAATAACTGCTTTGGAGAGTCTTTTTTTCTCACCGATCTTTATTTTTTAAGCAATTATGTTAAAACTCGAAACCTCGTGTCCATTTCTTGTTTCGTATTTAGAGATTCCCCCCCTCTCTTAATGCGAGGCCCTAAGCTGCAAGTGTGGCCGGTGTGAGCTCGCCTGTGATGAATCACACGTATAATTGTGCACTCTAATTTTCTATGGGTGGCCAGGAGAATTTATTATTATTTAAGTGAATGCAATGGTGATCAGGGGATTGGATCCAGAGCCCCACGTACACAGTAGAGTACAAGGGAACACCCACAATACAGATTTGAGCTGACCTGCGGATTGAGAAATTGAACTGTTTTGTGACGTGGAGGGTGTTTCTGAACGCTATTATGACCGACCCGTCCCGACGGGAGGAGAGAGGACAGGGTGGACGGGCTGCATGAGCTTACTCTCCGGCACTGCACAGCACAACATCGCCTCCCTACTGCAAAAATACTCGGCAGGACCCTCCTGAAAATAAAAGTCTTCGGAATCAGTGAGGCCTGTCCTTGGGAGGACAGGCGTAGTCTTGGTCGTCACAAGCGAACATTTGTTTCTCCACATTAATTTGTATCCCCGGGTTACCATCAGGGCTGGGCGCTGCAAGCTTAGCTTTTGAGATCTGATGAGACTGGCCGTTTTTTAAAAGGTAATTTCGGCATCTGGAGCCCAAGCATGCAACAACTTTGTGCAACTTCTTGGTTATTTTGGTAAAGTCACGTAGAATGGAAATAAAATAATAAAAATAAAACATAATAAAAAATAAAATTCTCACGACGTTTCTGCCAAAACACAAGTAGCCTTCTTCAGGTGAAGGAACACAACTGTCGGGACGACAGCGCTTCAATAACTGCTGCTAAGATTCGCAGCGTCTTTTAAGCTAGGTGGGAGAGGTAAAGCGCCTTGACAAAGGAGTTTACATATCAAACAGGAGAATTTAGCATTGAAATCGCTGTGTTAAAGTGTTGGATCATCAGGGTGTTAAAGTCAGAAATAAGCATGTAACTGGGAGATTAGCATGATGTTAATGTGAGGGATTAGCATGTGACTGGTCACGGAAATAGCTGTGTTAAAGTCAAAGTTTACATCTCAACAGAGGCGTTTAGTATATGGATGCTAAAGGACTGCAACTACCCAACTATCATACAATAAACCGATGTGAAAAAAAAACTAAGTATAAACTACATCAATGTTATCAATAAACTCTATATGCTTTCCAATCAGCAGAGCGCTTCAATGAACGCTGCTAAGATTCTCCGCGTCTTTTAGGCTAGGTGGGAGAGGTAAAGCACCTTGACAAAGGAGTTTACATATCAAACAGGATAATTTAGCATTGAAATAGCTGTGTTAAAGTGTTGGATCAGCAGGGTGTTAAAGTCAGAAATTAGCATGTAACTGGGAGATTAGCATGATGTTAATGTGAGGGATTAGCATGCGACTGGTCACGGAAATAGCTATGTTAAAGTCAAAGTTTCCATATCAACAGAGGCATTTAGTATATGGACGCTAAAGGACTGCAACTACCCAACTATTATACAATTAACCGATGTGAAAGAAAACTAAGTATAAACTACATCAATATAATAAATGTACTCAATATGTTCTTCAATATGTTGAGCTATAAACATAAAGTAACTGTGTATACACTACACTATATAATGAATACCATATAGTAAACGAATTAATAAAACTAAAATATAAACTACATCAATGTTATTAATGAACTCTATATACTCTCCAATCAGCTGAGCTACTAACAATAAGTCATTATACATTACAATGCCATATGGCGAAAAAAATGGGTGGCGGTTTTTTCCTTCTTTCCAACGTTAGCACCACGGAGAGCGACGAGCCTCATTCAGACGGACGAGTCCATCCATGCTCGGAACGGAGGAGGGGGAGAAACACCCACGATGTGCTGCTCTGTCCTGTGTTGCGTTACAACCATGCCATAAACTAGACTACTATACATTGTAACGTTATACCTTCCAATCTAAACTACATTGTATAAAATCGTATACACAGCCCAATGTAAGCTTGAACATTATGCAGTATATTTATATGTCTTCAACTAAACTTTTTCCTACATTACACAACTATACACCGTAATATACACTACCATAGACAAACCCACCCTTGAATTACACAATGCGTTACTTTACACTACCCTATACTTTAGACTGTAAAATGTTAGACTTGTAATATTACACTATGTATTATTCTACCAACCCTACTGTATACCACACTGCTGTATATTCACAATACAATTACGATACTATATATTGCCTTATGAATTATGTTAAACATTACAATGTTATACTATTTATTATTATATAACATGCTATAAACCATACCATTGACCGTCGTGTGAAGAGGCAGTGCCAGCGAATGGACTGCAGTCTGAATGTCACCATAAAATACAATCAATTAAGAACTGAAATTGTTTATAACGTCTTTCCAATGAAATTTTGATTTAAAGCTTTCGTGACTGTAGTAATTCATATTCTTAGTTCTTTCGGTAAAGTCACGTTAAAGGGAAACAACAAAATAATAAAATATATATAAAACAATAAAAATTCTCACGACGTTTCGACCATAACACAAACCAATTCCTCGACCACATCAATTCCATACACCCAGCCATCAGATTCACCATGGAGGTCGAAAAAGATGGCAAGCTACCCTTTTTGGATGTCCTAATTAAAAGGAGACCTGATGGTTCAATGAGCCACTCTGTCGACAGGAAAGCTACGCATACGAATGCTTACTTAAAACCGGATTCCCACCACCATCCATGCGAGAAGAACTCCCTCATCAAGACTCTATACCATAGAGCCCAATGCATTTCCGACCAGGAACACATTGCCAGTTAACTTAAGCACGTACACCAAGCTCTCAAGGCTAATGGTTACTCCGACTACACAATCCGCAAAGCCATCACTCCAGCCATGAAGAAGGATCCTCTTGAGGAGCCATTCAAAACCATCACCTTACCCTACATTGCGGGGGTCACAAAAAAGATCTCCAAAATCCTGAATAAACACAAGATCCAGGTCCGATTCAACACAGTACGTAAAATCCGTGATCTGGTTCCGTCTGTAAAAGATGTGGTTCCAGACATACAGTACCCGGGCGTCTACAAACTAAGTTGCCTCTGTGGTAGCAGTTACATTGGAGAAACCAAACGACATATCTGGGACTGCATCCGTGAACATAAAGCAGACTTGAAACACGGTAGGACGAGCACCTCAGCCGTGGCAGATCACTGTTATAATTCAGTGGGCTCACATGACATTGACTTCTCCAAGACGGACGTTCTCTGCAAGCCATCCGGCTACCATGAGAGATTCGTTCATGAGGCCATCCACATATACAAACACAGAAACAATTTCAACCGAGAAGATGGATTCTGGCTTAGTAACCATTGGAAAGACGTTATAAACAATTTTGGTACTTAATTGATTGTATTTTATGGTGACTTTCAGATCGCAGTCCATTCGCTGCCACTGACTCTTAATACCTTTCACACGACGGTCAATGGTATGGTTTATAGCAGGGGTGTCCAAACTTTTTTTCCCGAGGGCCACATACAGAAAAATATACGAAGGATTGGGCCACTCACTAGACGTGAGGTATACTGCCTCACTTCTCATGCACTAATATTGTCAAAATCAATCAAATGCAGGTAATTTACATTTGATTATTGAACATGTTTGAAGAAAAAAAGCCTCCATCATAGCTCTTCATTAGTAGATTTTAATTTTATTTTTTACAAAAAGGTTGGCAGGTAATTTTCTCAGTGACAGCCTCAGATTGGTTCTTAGGGTGCTGATCCCCCTTCATTGTCCATATGAAGGGAGAGACAAGAAGACAAATAGGGGATGTGGATATTTCAAGCTTATTACACAAATAAATTATTGGGCTTGTTAACACATCAACTAACGTTTGTTAAAAAAATTGTCATCAACTTTAATTGACTGAATTTATGAAGTAATTGGGCTTATTAACAAATGAAAACGGTGTGTATATTTTTAACTCACCTGTAATGGGAATAATGTTACGCTCAGTGGGAGCAGTGATGCTGCGCTTTGGTCTGAAGGATAGCTGGCAGGTCAGGAGTAAGTTTGGTGGTTGAGATGCGAAGGACGTCACGGAGATGGCTGTCGGTCGTTCTGGTTCTCAACCTGCTTTTGTTCAGCGTTAACAGAGAGAATGTCTGCTCACATATGTATGTTGAGCCGAACAGATTCATCATTCGTTTTGCATGGCGTCTCTTCAGAGGAAACTTGGCCTTTTCCAAACTCCGGTAGAGGTCAGGTAGGGAAAGAAGCTGATGCTGATTCTTCAGAGAATCATCACACTGAATTTCGATCAGTTCTAATTGCAGACTCTCCTCCACTTCTTTTGCATCCATTGAAAACGGAGCCGCAAACAGTGTGATTTCCTTCTCAATGACAGAAAAATCTTGGAAGCGCTGACTGAATTCTGTCATGAGAGATGTGATCACAGACACATATTCTCCCATTTTTGCAGAGAGCTTGGCATTTGGAAATGCGCATTGATTTCGGTCAGCGTGGGGAAGTGCGCTACATTGAAGTTGCGCAGTTGTGACTCGAAGAGACGGAGCTTCGCACGGAATGCTTTCATGTGCACATACAGCTGTGGTACCAGCTGCTCTTTGCCTTGTAGTCTCTTGTTCGGGGTGTTGAGATGATCAGTGAGATCAACTAAAAAAGCCAGGCCTGCCAACCATGAAGGGTCACTGATCTCATGGAGAGGTCTGCCCTTTTCTTTCAAAAACTTGTCGATATTTGATCTCAGGGAATAAAACCACTGCAGCACGGAGCCGCGACTGAGCCAGCGCACTTGAGAATGGTAGAGTAGGTCCCCGTATTCAGCATCGACATCAGAGAGGAACGCTTGCAATTCTCTGTGGTGAAGCCCTCGGGCCATTATTTTTTTTGACATTTTTCACAACTGTGTTCATCACATCGCCAAGCTGGATTATCTTGGCACAGAGGGCTTCTTGGTAGATGATACAGTGCATTTTAACAGTCTCACCTCCGCTCTCCTGCACCTTGGCACTCACCATAGAAGCCATTCCTTTGCGCTCGCCTGTCATTGCTGGAGCCCCATCCGTTGTAATTCCACACAGCTTGTCCCATTTAAGTCCAGCCTGGTTAATTGAATCTGACACAGCTTCAAAACATATCCTTCCCAGTTGTTGTCCCCTTTAGACTCCGAAGATCAAGCAGTTCCTCCGTAATGCAAAAATTATCATCAACTCCCCGCAAAAAAATTAACAGCCGTGCAGTGTCCGTGGCATCTGTGCTCTCATCACATGCAATCGAGTAAAAATCGAAAGCACAAGCTTTATCTGACACTTGCTGTTTTAAGTTAGCCGACAAGTCTTCAATTCGCCGCACAACCTTATTTCTGGACATACTAACATCGTTAAAATCCTGCATTTTCTCCAGGCACATTCCCACGACTTTAGTGAGGCACTGTTTGATGAAGTCACCGTCTGAGAAAGGTTTCCCGTGTAGGGCAATGAGTTGAGCTACTTCATTGCTGGCTATTGTTGCATTTTCTTGAGCTTTGTTAGCACGGAAAAAAACCCTGCTGCTGCGTTAGCAGGCTAGCTTGCCATTTGCTTTACCTTCTCTCCCCGCTCGGCACCAGTGTAGGACGTGAAGGTCTGATGTTTCGTTTCATAATGCCGTCGTACATTGTACTCTTTCATCACGGTAACACTCTCATTACAAATCAAACAAACACACTTCCCCTTGGTATCTATGAAAAAAAAACATTTTTCCACCGAGTCTGAAATTTTCTGCACTCGCTTGCAACCTTGCGTCTCTTCGGTTCCAGCATTTCTGGTGACCCTGAGCAAATGTTTTCTTCGATTGCTTACTTTGTGGAGACGCTGCCTTGTTCAAGACAATAGCGCCATCTAGTGTTTAAATTAAGAAATGCAATACAGTGAGCCATAGTCCATTATATTTTTAAACTTTGATACGGGCCAATTAAAAATGGATGGCGGGCCGCAGTTGGCCCGCGAGCCATAGTTTGGACACCCCTGGTTTATAGCATGTTATATAATAATAAATAGTATAACATTGTAATGTTTAACATAATTCATAAGGCAATATATAGTATTGTAATTTCATAGTGAATATACAGCTTTGTGGTATACATTAGGGTTGGTAGAATAATACATAGTGTAATATTACAAGTCTAATATTTTACAGTCTAAAGTATAGGGTAGTCTAAAGTAACGCATTGTATAATTCAAGAGTGGGTTTGTCTATGGTAGTGTATATTACGGTGTATAGTTGTGTAATGTAGGAAAAAGTTTATTTGGAGACATATCAATATAATGCATAATGTTAGAGCTTACATTGGGCTGTGTATACGATATTATACAATGTAGTTTAGATTGGAAGGTATAACGTTACAATGTATAGTAGTCTAGTTTATGGCATGGTTGTAACGCAACACAGGACAGAGCAGCGCATCGTGGCTGTTTCTCCCCCCTCCTCCGTTCTGAGCATGGATGGACTCGTCCGTCTGAACGAGGCTCGTCACTCTCCGTGGTGCTAACGTTGGAAAGAAGGAAAAAACCGCCACCCATTTTTTTCGCCATATGGCATTGTAATGTATAACGACTTATTGTTAGTAGCTCAGCTGATGGAGAGTATATAGAGTTTATTGATAACATTGATGTAGTTTGTATTTTAGTTTTTTTATTAGTTTACTATATGGTATTCATTAGATAGTGTAGTGTATACCCAGTTACTTTATGTTTATAGCTCAATTTATTGAAGAATATATTGAGAACATTTATTATATTGATGAAGTTTCTACTTAGTTTTTTCACATCGGTTTATTGTATGATAGTTGGGTAGTTGCAGTCCTTTAGCGTACATTTACTAAATGCCTCTGTTGAGATGGAAACTTTGACTTTAACATAGCTATTTCCGTGACCAGTCACATGCTAATCCCTCACATTAACATCATGCTAATCTCCCAGTTACATGCTAATTTCTGACTTTAACACCCTGCTGATCCAACACTTTAACGCAGCTATTTCAATGCTAAATTATCCTGTTTGATATGTAAACTCCTTTGTCAAGGCGCTTTACCTCTCCCACCTAGTTTAAACGACACTGCGAATCTTAGCAGCAGTCATTGAAGTGCTGTCGTCCCGACAGTTCTGTTCCTTCACTTGAAAGGCTAATTGTGTTGTGGCCGAAACGTCGTGATAATTTTATTTTTTATTACGTTTTATTTTTTGTATTTTTTCCATTCTACGTTACTTTACCGAAAGAACCAAGAAGATGAATCCCTGCAGTCACGAAAGCTTTAAATATGAACTTTACGCAATTAAAAATCATAGTGTAAGATAAGACTACAATCGTTGTCTGCTGTGAGGATCTTCTGTACTCAGGGCCCCGAATGTTTGTGGCAAGTGAAAGTTTGTCTCAGCAAAATATAAGATTTCTCACAGTAGCATACCGTATGACCACACGTCGCTCTGCACCTTGTAGAGCCCATGGAACATGCTTTCTGGAGACATCCACTTTACAGGCAGAGGCACCTAATGGACATGACCGCATGGCCACAAGCACAACAACAATACGTTCAGTAAATTCAGTTCAGGCCGATGCATCGCGATCCGTCATACGTTTTTTGCGTCAGGCCACATTCATTTTGCCAAATTAGCGTCATCTAGCCCTCCGCTACCCTGAAGGGTTAAATGTGTAGTGACATCACGGGATGTCACTGTGTAGTGCCGGCCCTAGAGAGGCACGGCGTGCGGTGTATTGACATCGCGGATACCACTCTGGTGTGGGTGTAGTACCGGCCCTAGAGGGGCTCGGTCAGCGCTGATTGATCCCGCTGGATGGCATCACGCTTGGCGTGCAGTGCCAATCCAACAGGATAGGGTGTGGGAGTGCCGGTCGTAGGAAACGGGTTACTAAATGCCATGGCACTCTGGTTGACCCGAGAGGACACGTGACCGGTTAAGTCTACAAAGGGGCCCCAAGTGGGGGCTAGGGGTGGTCACGTGGTCGGGGTCCAGATCCTGCTGCTCGATGATTCTAGAAGGTGGTCGTGGCCAAGGGCGGAGCCAGCCACGCCACAGAGAATATAAACCGGGTCCCCCAGAGGGACCGGCGTTGTTGTTCATCCTGAAGAACCTTTGTCTACGTCTACGTTCTACCGAGTCTCCAACACATGGACTGGGACCCGAGCTGTGGTCCCGTTCTGTCGTAGCTAGTCATGTTGTAATTAGTGTAGTTAGCCTGGTGGTCACCACCACAGGTTGTTATTCTGGGCCAGTTACCCCGTGTACCACATGGGGGGGGGGAGGAGGAAGGGGATTTGTGAAATTGCCCCATATTTTGAACTGTCGGCAGAGCAGGGAGATTGAATCCAATTGCCGACCTCTGGATTGCAAGTCCAGGGTGGGAGAGCCATTGCACCACCGTGTGTGGCAGCACCCCCCACTCTTTTTTTCTTAGGGGCTGTGCAAAATAAAATGAAAACATTGAGTACAATTAAAGTGATGGGCCTTCTATCCCGATGATGGTGATGACATTGGCGATACTGATAATGATGCTGATGATGCTAAGTAAGGTGAAGGACTCACATTGCCCTTCACCACGTAGTTGGGGTCAGTCTGGACGTCCCGTGCCAGCCCAAAGTCGCAAATCTTGGCGATGTATCCATGCGTTACCAGCAAATTCCTCGCAGCCAGGTCGCGGTGGATGCACTAAAAAAAAGAAAAAAATTCCCTGTGTGGCCTTCAACAAACTTGGGGCAACTTCTGTGAAGGTCGGCCATGGTCCACGACGGGGTGGGTGCCCAGCACCATGCCTGGCCGCCTTTGTCTCCCCAGTGTAGATGTTTACACACCGCACCAGGTACTCATTTGAGTCCACCTGGGGAGGCCCAAGACCGGTTCAGATAATTGTCACTGGTGTTGGCCGTGAGCGGGAAGCGAACTCTGGCCGTTGGGTTCGTACCGCAGTGAACTAACCTCTCAGCAACCACTCGCCACCCAGACAGACATATTAAGGGCAACAAAGACGTGCACCACAGACACAGTCACTTTCCGAGACACAGGTAAACACACACAGTCACAGAGACACAGTTAAACATACTCTTTGGTTCTTCGGTAAAGTAACGTAGGTATAAAATAAAATAAATCACGACGTTTCGGGCGCAACACAAGCGTCCCTCATCAGGTGGGAAAGCATGATCTGCTGCTGAGGCAGACTGTTTTAAAAGGTTTGAAATGGGTGTAGCCCTAGGGTCATAAAGAAGTGGGCGGGGCTAGTGATGTTAATGTGAGAAATTAGCATGTAAATGTAAGATCGGAGAGTGGCCTCCTCGACGAGGGCTTCAAATCAAGACAGTTAAACATGCGCAGTCACACATGGTCAAATTGAAACACAGAGGTGAATTTCCGGAGGTTCTTAAAGATGGTCATGGCCCTGTAGGGATAGAGACAGACAGGCACGGAGACACATACAGAGAGACACAGAGACAGGTTAAAATCATCACGTATTTTCATCATTATGTTCCACCACTCTTTTAACCGAGGAGAGAGGCTCACTGCTGATTCACTCCTCTCGCGACTCACGTTCTTGTGAGCGAGGAAGGCCATACCGCTCGCGACCTGCTCCGAGAAGCTCGGGAGGTTGTCCACCCCGGATGGAGTAGAGTCGCTCACGATCGCTTCTCTCTCTGACGACGACGCGTCCCAGCCTGCGGCGCACAAGGAAGCCCGGACGATTCAGAAATGCCCTAACTATAGAGTATCTATAGTAGATCATCGATTATTCGGCGGCTACGGGGGGGAAGGGGATACCACATTTTTTAACAACGCCGGATATTCACTACACAATAATTTGAAATAGCAAATTTTTTGCACATTCTTGCATAACATTATGTTTTTAAATGTTGTGAATGTTTTTGTCTTTTAAATTAGTTTACTATATGAAATTGGTATGAATAAACATACAAATACACAAAAATAAATATCCTACTGTAAAATGTAACCTATTTACTGTACCGTACTTACCAATCCAATCTCGAAGACTCTGAATGGAGTGATGTATATACGTACAGTATTGTCATTTTTTAAGTTGTATTTAGTGTATAATGTACCGTCTATAATATTTAACACTGAAATCAAGTCGGTGGCCGCTCTGGTTAATACCGTAGTCTACTTCGCAGTAGACACTGTTAGAGCGAACACGTACATGATTCGAAAAAGAGAGTCGGCCAAGTGTTGTGTGGTGTAATTATCCAAATTTGAGAAATTTCCTCGCAAATTATTCCACCGGGGAAGCTGCCTAATAACATCACAAACCCACTTGGCAGGGTAAAGCCCGCTTGCAAGGCTGTGGCTGCACAGGGGCAGCTACCCCCAGTCCATGGAAACTGGTATTGATGTAGTTTACGAATCGCCATGGGCGGCATGGTGGCACATTGGTAAGTAACCCTTGCGCCTTGCAGGAAGAGAGCTGGGTTTGATTCCCGACTCGGGCGTGTTTCGGCGTGAAGTTGTCATCTTCTCTCCCCCTGTTCGTCAGAGTGTGTAAGTGCAATGGAGTGTTTGAGTGAGTGTGTGAGCGAGTGAGTTAGCGTGAATGTGTGAGTGTGTGAAGATTGTATGTTCTCCCCCTCTTCTGGGTCTCCTCCACGTTCTCGAGTTTCCTCCCATAGTAAAAAAAAAATACCCAATACAACGAGTCTGGCATTGGGCAAAACATCCCAATACTGAAAAATCACCTGCAAATTACTCAATTGGGACTACACAGTGACGGCAAAAACTTCGCAGGACCCTCATGAAGAAGTCTTGAGTTTTTGCACAGTAAACAAATGTAATAATAAATCTTGACTTAAAGCTTTTGTGACTGCAGGAAGACCTTCTTTGGGTCTTTCGGTAACGTCACGTAGATAGGTTCAAATAAAATAACCAAAAATAACAAAAAACTACGACCTTTCGATCGCAACACAAGCCTTCATCATCAGGAAGAAAAAAAGAGAGGGGGACAGCTGCTGAGCTAGACAGTCTGCCTTATTTGAACCGGTGTTGTGCCTATCCTAGGTAAACTCTGTCTTAAATGAGTACCTGGTGCAGTGTGTAGACATGAGCACTGGGGAGACAGAGGTGGCTGCATGCGCGTGGTGCTGGCCACCCACCTCCTCGTGGGCCATGCCGCCTAACAGCAGCACAGTCTGTTAAGGCTTATTTGGGTGATCTTCATCTTTGTTGTACGCTTGTGCCATCTTGTGTGTCCGCTGTCACAGATTCCAGGCTACAACCCTCCGGAGTCCACCCCATGGGGCTCCCCTTCTCCCCGGCCTAAAAAACCCAGACAGTACTCGTGCATCATGCATGCGGTGTCAACAAGAGGTAAGAGGTGCATGAGTGGGCACACACTCTGGGTTTCACATCTGCAGAGTTAGTTAAGTGTACAATGTGCTCGCAAGCAGAGGTGAACAATAAAAAATATCAGTGGCGGTTATGAGAAACGCTACCCTGAAGTAACGGGCGGTTTGCACTCTGAACTTGCAATCCAGAAGTTACTGGTTCGTTTTCCCATCGCAGTGTTTGAAACAGTGGCGCAATTTTCTTAAATTTACAATTTTTACCTTGCCAACCAGTACAAACAGCCAGGTGAGGTGTATAAGCGTCACTATGTATGAATAGTTTAGGACATCTTATGCTCACAAACTCACCCGTTCACGCACTCAACCACCAACTCAATCTCACTCAAACCACCAACTCACTCTCACTCAAACCACCAACTCACTCAACCACCATCTCACTCAAACCACCAACTCACTCAAACCACCAACTCACTCAACCACCATCTCACTCAAACCACCATCTCACTCGAACCACCATCTCACTCGAACCATCAACTCACTCAAACCACCATCTCACTCACTCAAACTACCAACTCACTCAAACCACCATCTCACTCAAACCACCACCATCTCACTCAAACCACCAACTCACTCAAACCACCAACTCACTCAAACCACCATCTCACTCAAACCACCATCTCACTCAAACCACCAACTCACTCAAACCACCAACTCACTCACTCAAACTACCAACTCACTCAAACCACCATCTCACTCAAATCACCACCATCTCACTCAAACCACCAACTCACTCAAACCACCATCTCACTCAAACCACCATCTCACTCAAACCACCAACTCACTCAAACCACCAACTCACTCAAACCACCATCTCACTCAAACCACGATCTCACTCAAACCACCAACTCACTCAAACCACCATCTCACTCAAACCACCAACTCACTCAAACCACCACCATCTCACTCAAACCACCAACTCACTCAAACCACCATCTCACTCAAACAACCACCTCACTCAAACCACCATCTCACTCAAACCACCAACTCACTCAAACCACCAACTCACTCAAACCACCATCTCACTCAAACCACCAACTCATTCAAACCACCAACTCACTCAAACCACCATCTCACTCAAACCACCAACTCACTCAAACCACCAACTCACTCAAACCACCACCATCTCACTCAAACCACCATCTCACTCAAACCACCAACTCACTCAAACCACCAAACTCACTCAAACCACCATCTCACTCGAACCACCATCTCACTCGAACCATCAACTCACTCAAACCACCATCTCACTCACTCAAACTACCAACTCACTCAAACCACCATCTCACTCAAACCACCACCATCTCACTCAAACCACCAACTCACTCAAACCACCAACTCACTCAAACCACCATCTCACTCAAACCACCATCTCACTCAAACCACCAACTCACTCAAACCACCAACTCACTCACTCAAACTACCAACTCACTCAAACCACCATCTCACTCAAATCACCACCATCTCACTCAAACCACCAACTCACTCAAACCACCATCTCACTCAAACCACCATCTCACTCAAACCACCAACTCACTCAAACCACCAACTCACTCAAACCACCATCTCACTCAAACCACGATCTCACTCAAACCACCAACTCACTCAAACCACCATCTCACTCAAACCACCAACTCACTCAAACCACCACCATCTCACTCAAACCACCAACTCACTCAAACCACCATCTCACTCAAACAACCACCTCACTCAAACCACCATCTCACTCAAACCACCAACTCACTCAAACCACCAACTCACTCAAACCACCATCTCACTCAAACCACCAACTCATTCAAACCACCAACTCACTCAAACCACCATCTCACTCAAACCACCAACTCACTCAAACCACCAACTCACTCAAACCACCACCATCTCACTCAAACCACCATCTCACTCAAACCACCAACTCACTCAAACCACCAAACTCACTCAAACCACCATCTCACTCAAACCACCATCTCACTCAAACCACCATCTCACTCTAAAAGGTTGAAGGTTAAGGTGCAGGCAGCCCTGAAAATATATTGGATCGCGCCACTGCAAGCTCCCTTCTGGAGGATATGTTGTTGAGCCAGACGTTTGGAAGAGGTGGGAGTAACCCACATTTTACCCCACCACACACGACCTGCCGATGGACTACCCATTGGCAGTGCTGAGTGGACAACGGCAGGGCCAGTGAGGGGGGATTTAAGAAACGGTTCAATCACCTGCCGCGCTTGGAGGATGAACCGGCGGCATTTGGGTTGCCAAGCCCAGTGTGATAACCGTCACATTATGGCAGCATCATAATCTGAATATTTTCCTGGATCAATCCGATGAGCTATAAAGCTCTTTTTCACAGGTGTCCAGCACCACTTCATCATATGGATGAGGGGTTCCTGAATCAGGTGAGAGACAGATTTGTCCTCCTCTACCAGGTGAGGTCAGGCAATTTTACTTCTCACTTCACCTTCCTCACCTCAACTGGTAAGGTAGGAAAATCATTGCTCCTGAACTAGGTGAGAGCCCAATCAGGTGTGACCCGTGGTGCATAAGGGGACCACACCAATGATAAAAAAATACTAAACTATTTTTTATTTTCTTGGTTCTTTCGGTAAAGTCTCGTAGAAGATAAATAATAAAAATATAAAACAATACAATTCTCACGACGTTTCGACTGCAACACAAGCAATCATCATTCCTTCTACGTGACTTTACCGAAAGAACCAAGAATATGAATGCCTGCACTCACGAAAGCTTTAAATCAAAATGTATTTTTTATTTATTTACCAAGGTCACATCTATAACAGCAGCCACTATACCTGACCAGTGTTACTCATTTCTACTGTTACCTATTATTATGATTAGTGTGTGGACCCACCACAAAATTTCATACTTAACTTGCAGTTCATCAATCTTTGTAATAGCGTAATCAACCAGACTATGCGTTAATTGTGTTTTGACCGACCGTCTGTGTTGCTTTATATGGTTTCCAAATTTTGCTAAATACTGTTTGTTTGGTATGCTTCTCTCTCTGTGTCCCCTGTTGTATCTGTGTTAGTTTCCCCCTACTTGTGTGTCTGTATATACATATGGGGTTATGTGTTTCCTCTCTCTCGTAAATTTAGCTCTTCTGTACCTGATGATGGCTGCTTGTGTTGTAACCGAAACGTCGTACGCTATTATGTTATTTTATTATTTCTTATTTATACGTGACTTTACCGAAAAAAAACAAAGAGTAATTCCTGCAGTCACGAAAGCTTTGAATCAAGTCTGTAGTGCCTCTTGTTAAACAGTGCTTCAGTTAAACAGGAAAATTAATAAATCCAGCAGGCATGACTTGAAAAGTAACACATTTACATTTTGGGTGGCACTCTAAATCGTCCGGTAAATCGTGTCGCCAATTATAATTTCTGCGTTTATCTGCGCGTGTCTGTGTACCCCCAGTGGAGGAATACGTGCGCAGCTTGCTGGACAACCCTGAGTTGATTGACCGTCTGGCACTGGCCTCGGAGCAGG
Organism: Petromyzon marinus; assembly: GCF_048934315.1. Taxonomy (NCBI): domain Eukaryota; kingdom Metazoa; phylum Chordata; class Hyperoartia; order Petromyzontiformes; family Petromyzontidae; genus Petromyzon; species Petromyzon marinus. Next base: position 741,581 of record NW_027423157.1, read on the forward strand.
TGAGACTCCGTATGCGTGCATCAGCTCTGCCCCCCCCTCATATTTATGGTGCGGGCCTGTACCCTTGTCCGACCCCTCACTTCCGCGTTAAATCCAGCTGCCTCACTGAAGAAAGGGACACTTGCCTTGCGCTGAGTACGACGTTTCGCTGGTTGTAATCGCCAGGGAAACGATATACTCGATTTGTAAGTGTTGTGGGTTTACTCTCCAATACACTGGCGTGCTGCAGTAGTAACTAATTGACACGTTTTGTTTTACGTAACAAACCTTACTAATTGTCTGTGCCGGGTTAACTACGCACATTTACGCGCTCTTACCCAAAAAACCTTTATTATGGATAATATTGGTCGCAAAAGAACACGTGTTAAACGGCTCCCGTTTAGAACGTCTCATCCTCACCATCAATGGTCAATCAATCAAATAAATCCTAGATTTATAACGTGGCATATTTACCAAAAAGCAGAGACGGAAGGGTGAAACTCTAGAGGTAGCTCTATGATATCCGCTTTTGTGGAACGTTCTCTAACACGGATGGCCATACTGCTCTGAGATAAATCAGACTGGATCCTTCGTCTCGTTACGTGATGGCGGTTGCAAAATTGTTGTTGACGCGTGCATGTGCCGTGCGTGTGCTGTGTACGTGTGCAGGATGTGGTGGAGTCCCGGGTAATCTTCCCCGAACATCTCCCGCTGTCCCAGCTGCAGCAAGGTGTGCGCTCCGGCCGGTTTGTCCAGGGAACCTTCCTTGCGAGTCGTGAGAATTACCTGGAGGGGACTCTGAGGGTGCGAGGGGACGGTGACAGTGATAAAGAGGTACACGTTTCACAAGCCTGCGTCTGGAAGGAACAATGCTGTCCGATCGTATCTGTGTGAGTTTTAAAAACAAATTTATAATGAAGCAGTGGCATAGCGTTCTTGGCATGAGCAGTAGCTCTTAACCTTTACTGCAAGGCTGCAGTAAAGGTTAAGAGCTACTGGGCTAAAATATTTGTATTTTGAACGTCTTTTGCACCCTACGTAGGTGTCATAGCCTGGCTCCTGCCCCCCCGGCCTGTGAGTCTTGGTGCAGTTGCACTGCCTGCACACTCGATAGCTACGCCACCACAACTACAGTATATACGTTAATTGTGACTACTTTAATAATAGGGTTTTTCCCTTTTTTTTCTGGCAACAAAACTGAAACCTTTTACAAGGAATCATGTGTGCATTAACCACAATACTTGTGGTCAAAATGCAAACAAAAAACACACTATGATAATATATGCATTGTCCTTGAGACTGATTGGTTCACACCAGGGACGGCTTTCTTTTGAGCCTCGACCCAATTGGTGCGAGACCAGAGGACGTCAAAAGGCGTACGCATATATTGCAAATATTATCAGTGTGTTTTTGTTTGCATTTTGACCACAAGTATTGTGGTTAATGCACACCTGATTCCTTGTAAGAGGTTTCAGTTTTGTTGCCAGAAAAAAGGGGAAAAACCCTATTTTATTTTGGTACTGGCAAAGGAGGTCTAATGATGGTTGTGACTACTTTGTTAACAAAATGAATGGTCTATTTCCACCTCCAAAATGTAACGTTAAATAACAATTAGGTACATTGGCCCTTTGTTGGAAAAAAAAACCCAGTCTAGAAATTGCCCTACTTGAACATATGTTACTGAAAAACATTGGTTTCAGAAGATTCATGGGCTCATAGTCCTACATTTTAAATTGTTTATTCGTGGTATTAAAACTCTTGTACAGTAAAACCTTGGATTGCGAGCATAATTCGTTCCGGAAACGTGTTTGTAATCCAAAGCACTCGTATATCAAAGCACTCGTATATCAGTTGTGATCACGTGACGCTCGGCAGTACAAAGCTGCTCGTATTGCAAGACCCTCGCTCGTTTATCAAATTAATATTTATTAAAAATTTTGCTTGTCTTGTAAAACACTCGCAGACCAAGTTACTCGCAATCCAAGGTTTTACTGTATATGCTGCTCTCTAACAGCACTTGGCCCAGCGGTCTGTTAAGACTATACGGGGGATCTTTTTTGTCTGCGTGCAGGTGTTGATCCAGGGGCTGCAGCATTTAAACCGCGCGATGCACGACGACATCGTGTGCGTGGAGATGTTCCCCGAGGAGCGCTGGGTTGCCCCCTCCTCGCTGGTCCTGCACGATGAGGGCGTCGCAGGGGACGTTGCAGAAGAGAATGAAGAGGATGTGGTGAGTGGAGCGTCAACACTGCCGAACCAAAATCAAACCCAGACACCTGCAGTGTGCGTGTCTCTCTCCCCGTGGTCGCATGGATTTTTCTCCAGGTCCTCCGGCTTTTCCCTCCACAGTTACAATCTGACATGCACTTAGAGTATGTGGCTGCTATCAATTTCAAATGTGATAAGATACTTCACTGAACGATCATTTGTGGCCAGGTCACTTAAAAAGAGCTATAGAGCTCTCAGGGTCCTTACCTGGTAAAGTTATTTAGTTTATAGTTTTTAAATAGTTTTAATATAAATTTTGATTTAAAGCTTTCGTGACTGCAGTAATTCATATTATTAGTTTTTTTTTCGGTAAAGTCACGTTGAAGGGAAACAACAAAATAATAAAATATATAAAACAATAAAAAAATTCTCACGACGTTTCGACCATAACTCAAACGGTCGTCTTCAGGTGTGTTGGTTTGCATAAATTTATTTTTAAACGGCACATTTATTTATTTATAAAAACGTTAGCGCCACGCGCAACGATTTGGCAGTTTATTTAGGACTAGCCCATCTATATTCTGAAAAGAGGAGGGGGGAGACGAAATTTTTTATAATGTATGCTGTCTGAAAGCCACTGTAAGCGTGAACAATCAATTAAGACCTGAAATGGTTTATCAAATCTTTCCAATGATTGCTAAGATAGAATCCATCTTCTCGGTTGAAATTGTCTCTGTGCTTGTATATGTGGATAGCCTCATGAACGAATCTCTCATGGAAGCCAGATGGCTTACAAAGAACCTCTGTCTTGGAAAAGTCAATGGCATGTGAGCCTACTGAATTAGAACAATGATCTGCCACGGCCGAGGTGTTGGTCCTACCGTGTTTAAGGTCTGCTTTGTGTTCACGAATGCGGTCCGAGACATGGCGTTTGGTTTCTCCAATGTAACTACTACCACAGAGGCAACTTAGTTTGTAGACACCAGGGTATTGTATGTCCGGAATCACATCTTTTACAGACGGAACCAGATCACGGATTTTATGTAATGTGTTGAAACGGACCTGGATCTTGTGTTTATTCAGGATTTTGGAGATCTTTTTTGTGACCCCCGCAATGTAGGGTAAAGTGATGGTTTTGAAAGGCTCCTCAAGAGGGTTCTTCTTCATGGTTTGAGTGATAGCTTTGCGGATTGTATAGTCGGAGTAACCATTAGCCCTAAGAGCTTGGTGTACGTGCTTGAGTTCACTGCTTATGTGTTCCTGGTCGGATATGCATTGGGCTCTATGATACAGAGTCTTGATGAGAGAATTCTTCTGTGATGGATGGTGGTGGGAATCCGGTTTCAGATAAGCATCCGTATGGGTAGCTTTCCTGTAGACAGAGTGGCTCATTGAACCATCAGGTCTCTTTTTAATTAGGACATCCAAAAAAGGTATCTTGCCATCTATTTCGACTTCCATGGTAAATCTGATGGCTGGGTGTATGGAATTGATGTGGTCGAAGAATTGGTCTAGAGCAAGCCGGCCATGTGGCCAGATGACAAAAGTGTCATCCACGTACCTCTTCCATAAGGTTGGGCGCAGAGTGGCAGTCTGGATGGCGTCAGTCTCAAATTTCTCCATGAAAATGTTAGCTATAACTGGAGAAAGGGGGGAGCCCATTGGGGTGCCCTCAGTTTGTTTGTAGAAAGTTCCATTCCAAGTGAAGTATGTATTGGTTAAACAGTGTCTCACCAGGGGGGGTACCTCAGTGTTTAGTCCTTGATGAACCAAATCTTCAATGATTGCAATGGTGTCAGGTACAGGAACCTTGGTGAATAAGAAAACTACATCAAAACTGATAAGCAGGTCGTCTGGGGACAGGGAAATACCCTTGATTGTCGATACCAGGTGAGTCGAATTTTGTACCACAGAGGTGGTCTTTCCAGTGAAAGGACGCAGGATTTCAGACAAAAAACGAGCTAGTTTGTAGGTGGGGGAGCCGATAGTAGAGACTATTGGACGAAGGGGTGTATCTACTTTATGTATTTTTGGTAAGCCGTATAATCTTGGTGGCCTGGCAGCAGAAGGTTTCAACGAAAACTGTTTAGATTGATCAATTAATGCGGTTGAATCAGAAATTATTTTGTTGGTTTGTGTGACGAGGCTGTTGGTGGGATCTCTTTTTATTTTTGTATAACTACCATCGTCGAGTAATTCTTTAATTTTGTTGTTGTATTCTATTTTATCCATGATGACAGTAGCATTGCCTTTGTCAGCTGAGAGGACTACAATATCATTCCTCTTTTTTAATTTATATAATTCAAAACGCTCATCTTTGCTGAGGTTGCTAGCTGGCATCTTAGCGTTTTTGAGGGTTGCAGCGATTTCAGATCTTGCTACGTCTGCAGCGATGTGACCCAGGCCCCTGAGAGCAACGTCTACTTGGGCAATTATATCATTAACTGGTATGTGTTTAGGTGTGACTGCAAAGTTTAGACCTTTAGCTAAAACGGATTTCAGACTATCGGAAATAGAACTGTTACTGCGATTAATTACGACTTTGTTAACGTCTAACTATAAATGCACCGTTTAAAAATAAATTTATGCAAACCAACACACCTGAAGACGACCGTTTGAGTTATGTTCGAAACGTCGTCAGAATTTTTTATTGTTTTATATATATTTTATTATTTTGTTGTTTCCCTTCAACGTGACTTTACCGAAAAAAAAAAAACTAAGATTATAGTTTTAATATAGTTTAAACAAAGAATAACAACAAAAACTCAACCACTTCAAGAGAGACCTTAAACATAATGAACACCGTGTGACCAGACAACAATCCACATTAGAGATGCTGTTAGCTTGATTTTGCGTTTATTAAATGACTTTACATTACATTACTTCAAAATCAAGTCAGGAGTGCTAATCATTTCATACTATTTTTGTATGTACGTAGGGGTTATTTGACCATACTTCGATGCGGGTTGGTGAACGGGGGGGGGGCATAGATCAGGAGCATAGAAGGACAGGACAACAGTTCATTTTGCTGTACTGCGCTCTGCTGCCTGCCATTTTGGCGCAGAGCCTATACCACCTGTTATGCATATCCAGGCTCAACACGGTGGCGCTTCCACGGTCTGAGCTCCTTTTTAATGTTTATTTTAATTAACTTAATTAGAACTCAAGAGATCAGGACACATATCATTTGCGAGAGTGACCTGGGTCACAGGGTGGCCTCTATATTGAAAACTAATTTCTTTAGAACTGATTTTTGTATTTAGATTGTTGTCCTTTCCGCGCACCTCCGATTAGCATGGTTGGCTGTGTACGGTGCGAAATAAGTTCTACATGCATACATACCACAGTGACAAAATGCAAAACATAATAAAGTACAGCAATGAAGTTAATTGAAATTGGCACGAAAACAACTGTGGTTTATGAAAAGTCGACAATATTGCACAAACATAAACAAGTGTTAGATATTAAATCGCATGTAGTGCAAGTTGGCTTGGGCAGATTATTTATAGGCTGATCATTGCACAGTTATACTTATTAAAACGTTACGTAAACATTAAACACATATAGGGTGACTGATGTGCTAAGCAGGTAAGAGAAAATGTCAATCAGTGAAATCATAAAGAATCGAGAGATTAAGCATCAAATTGTGAATTAGATGGGAGGGTAACCTTTGTTGTAGATAATATTGGTCGCAAAAGCTTACGCGTTTTTTTTTAAACGTGTGGTATCTGATGGGCGTGTTCCGGTTGATTCTATCAATCGCCAGAACTGTTTTAACTTATAAATATTTACGGAGGACTCCTCACTGTGATCTTTTGTCATTTTAACAAAGCGTCAGTCTCATTATTGACATTGATGAGACACAGCATGAAACCACATCCGCAGGTTAAGCGCTATTGTTTTGGATTGCTCCTTCCCCTTCAAGCCAAATTGTATTGTGTTATGCAGTGAGTTGGTTAAAAAAATAGTTATTTCATTATTTCAGTGTGTGAGAGAGATGCTACTGTGGTGAGTGCTCATTTGAGTTTGCGTTGTCATCTCCCGGTGCTATCCCAGCTGCTGCTGCTGTCGTCGCTCTTGCTTAGATTACGCAACACGATGTTTGTCCTTTGTTTTGGTCTCCAGCTGAAAGCCGAAAGTGGGAAGATGCGTCGGCCCACTGGCAAAGTGGTCGGCATCATCAAGCGGAACTCGAGGCCGCTGTGCGGCATGCTCATGCCCAGCCCAATCAAGGAGGTGGGCTGATCTGCATGTGTGTGTGTACGTGTGGGGAGCGGTAATGTAGCGGTTAGCGCGCTGCGCTACGAATCCTGGGACCCGAGTTGGATTATATTTATCGCTCATAACCAATAAACAGCGCCAAATGTCTGAACCTGTCTTGGGCCCTTCCCTAGGTCGACTCGGCCATAAATGAGTCTCTGATGTGGCATGTAAACATCAGCGCTGTGGAGACAAAGGCGGTCGGGCATGGTGCTGGCCGTACCCACCCCGTCGTTTGCCGTACCAGCTTGAATAGGTGTGTGCTGACGGCACTTGCCCAAACAGTTTGTTGAATGCCTTACTGGGGGCTCTTTGGGCGTGTTGCAGGCCACCCGCCACCTGTTCACGCCCGCGGACCGCCGCATGCCACGAGTGCGGGTGGAGACAAGACAAGCAGCATCCCTGCAGGCCCACAGCATCGTGGTGGCCATCGGTGGCTGGCTGCGACACTCCCGCTACCTGAACGTACGACTGCACCGTGACGCCCCGGACGCCGTGACACCTCACCCGTCTGTCCCGTGGTCGGCATCGTCGGGCTCATCCTTCTGTCACTTGACGCGCGGCCACGCGGATCTGTATGCAATACAGCCGTCGAACCCAAAACACGAACGGTGACACGGTGAATTGGAAGTCAGGGTGGATGAAGTGGCACCACTGTGATATTTTTTTGTTTGAAAGCATGGCAAACTCACCTGTGATTCAACCTAGGTTATTAAGGTGTTGTAAGTTGATAGTCTCAGCCCAGTCACCAATAACTGTACCAAAAACGATATTAAATTTGGTCGTGCACTTCGATTGTTTGATTTCCATCTCTGAGAAAACTACTGCGTTTGACTGCCATGTGATGAACATTACTTTGATTGGCAGAGTGGTTGGAAAAGCACTGCCCCCCTACAATTTGGACTGCATTTCACTTCAATGGATCTTAGAAGTAGCTCTGTTATGTCTGCTCCTGTGGGTCGTCCTTGACCACGAAGGGTTTGTATAGATTGCTTGTCTTGTGCGATACCATTAACACAATGAGAAACAAAATTGGGGAAAAGTTAAATATATTGTTAAGATGTATTATTTGGGTTGTATCTTTGTTTAAACAGATGTCGGTTAATATTCTACATAATGTACGTTAGGTACAAGGTTGGCATTGTAGTTGTGCTTTTCATACCTATTTGCCACTGCACAACCGAGCGACACCATGGCTGGCACGGTTTAGTAGGCTGCAGGTTGTTTATCCACTGCAAAAGCGGATCCATGCCATGGACGGTCAATGCTTTGAACAAGGCTAGGCACGTGCAGATGACGCTGTGGTGCCACGTCCCCGCGGTGTACTGACTGCCGTCACACAATTAACGTGTCGCTAGCCCCGCCCCTGGCCCTGCTCGGCCCCCGGATATATTTGGATGCCTTGTGGGGCCAGCATACTACGGTTTGGTTCTGGTTCGACACGGCAAAAAGCCAGTGGGTGACCACAGACACTTCGAGAGATCTGCACTGTCTGGGTTCCAATGTACCAGTGGAAAAGGGATACCGGTGACGATTGGCCACGTATGTGCATATGCATGTTGAACTTCTTCCGTACCATATGTAGACAACCGTGCTAATCGTCGGTGTGCTTGTGCAGGGCCATTTTGTGCGCTCTCTGGGCGAATGTGGGGATAAGGAGACGGAGACGGAGGTGCTGCTGCTGGAGCACGACGTGCCACACCAGCCCTTCAGCCAGGCCGTACTTGCATGCCTGCCCCCTCCCACGTTCAGCATCACAGCAGAGGTACGCATGAGACGTGTGACGATATGTAAATTCATCGATTGAGTTCAATTCTTATGCCTGCGGTGTGTTGGTGTGTTCGGTCGTGCATGTGAGAATCCTTTACTTCAATGTTCTTTATTACAAGGCCCACGGGCCACTGGTGGCCCCTGGGTGGCCTTTGGTGTGGCCCATGACGTGTGGCCCCCGACGTATAGGCCCCCGACAATAGACAAATGCGAAAACACCCCCCATCATCATCATCGTGCTGTCAAACCGCAATAGTTTCAAGATGTTTGGCCTGCGTAGAATACCTTCTAGAGGACCTCTCTGGAGCTCTCCCTCCAGTCGAGGTCCTTCCGTTGCACTGTCATGAACGAGAAGCCACGGGGCTCTACGCCTTTACCGCAGACCGTATATAGAAAAGCCGTCGACCTGAAAGAAAGTCGATGGCTCGGACACATCATCGTAAGAAGAGAGGAAATTCACATCGGAGGAATGAAGGCGATGGACTTATGGAAGCACCAGGGCGGAGACCCGAGAGGCAGGCCTCGAGAGATGCGGATCAAAGTGGTGAGCCAGGATATGGAGGACTTTGCAGTAGCCGTGGAGATGGTCCAGTACATAAATGAATGGAGCAAGGGGACTACAGACTTTTTTCCTATAACGCTGTACTTGCGTTCCTGAAGAACACCGAATTGTGGAAAAATCGCATAAATAATATAGGGTAAAGCACAGTCCGCGATAACACGTGAGATGCGTACGCAGGCTTAACAAAGACTTCGGGTACGTGAGTAGCATCTAGAAGCATCCAGAAACATCCCGCCTTGTGTGATGCTACACCGAGGCAACCGTACAACCGCTTATTCTGCCTCGCACAACGCAGTTCTGTTCACTCGATCGCCTTTTATCCAATTCGCATCCATGTTATGAAAAAATGTGTTCCCTAATGCATTCATCGCATTATATCTAATTCACGATATGAAAACACGCAGAGTTATAGGAGAACGGACTGTACTTTCAGAATATTCAGTCGCCTATTGAGAAGATAGAACGCCATTAGAATGAAGTTGGTTTACCCATGTATGGCTCACCCTGTGTTTTGTTTGTTGTAAGGCAGCGTTTTGTTGAACCTGGTGCTGTGTGTGTCCCGTACAAGGACCAGGCTGGCAGGGAGGACCTTCGTGCGTTGTCCATCTGCAGTGTGGATCCTCCAGGCTGCACAGACATCGACGATGCCCTACACTGCAAACCGCTCGACAATGGGAACACCGAGGTATTCATTTGGTGGTGGTAATTGTGGTCACGGTCGCGGTAATTCGTGCCTATTCCTTTCATGGTTTTGTCAATGCTAGCGGAGGTTACAAGGGGAGTTTAAGTGGCACAATGATAAGTGCACTGCACATTCATCCTGTCAAGCTGGTTTAGTTCCAGTCATGGCTAACACCGGTACAGAGTGATATCTAAAAAAAACTGCCCAAGTTCTCCCCTTCACCACCTGCATTGACCATCGTAACAAAGCAAGGTCAAATGACAATCGCAACCCATTACGGCATGGAGAAGCCCTCATCCTGCAGTGGATTGACAAAGGGGTGGACAATATTCCTGTTATTAAGTTTCCAAACATTGTTGCCTTAGTGCCCGTATTCTTGGTCTCTGCTCGGCTCAGGACTGACTTCAACATGGCTTGGTTCTGGCTTGATCTGCTCCGTTGCCTCCAAAGAAGTATGAGTGGCTCAGCTGTGCCTTGGCTCAGGCTCAGCTCACGGAAATTCTGAGCGTGGCTGGGAGCATGCAGAGATATACGTGGAGGCACAAGGGACACGGAGGCTCAGGGCTGGAACCATGCTTAGAGGCAGCTTGGGTTTTAAGCGTTGCTTTGATGTGGCTTATTGAGAATTAGAATCAGAATATTTATACTGGAGGAATCCAATGAGCTATAAAGCTATTTTTCACATGTCCAGTAGAGGCGGGTAAGAACGTTACAACAGCAAACAGTACAAAAACATAATAGTAGTGCAAAGTACAAGAAAGATCAACAAATAACCCAAACACAAACAAATACAACTAAACCATCCCCATCTTACCAGGAAAAGCCCACTGAGGTATTGATTTATTTTTGATTAGTGACCTGGCCACAACTGAATAGCTCAACAAAGTGGCCCATCATTTGGACATTTATAGCAGCCAAAATAATAGAAATAATCTCAATGCATGTTGCGCGAGAGCCAAGCCTGAGCCAAGCCATGGCTAAGACCCCACTGGCCTAAGTGTCCACGTCACTGGCCGAATGCCTGGTTCACAATGAATGCACCAGGTAGTAATGGGTGTGCATTTCATTTCACATTATTGTGCTTTGGTTGGAGTGGCTATGGTGGAGGTTATGCATGCATGTGGAGTGAGCGACTTCCGCCAGACGTCTAGTAGAAGGCGTCTTATTTATTAAAAGCACACAGGGCGATACACTTCGTAACGCGGCTACACCTAGGCTGTACAAACACGCAGCCCATTTGCGTCCTGCGTAGCTACGCTGGCTGGTTGACGAGCGTAGCGGCGGAGACAGAGCTGCTCTTGCAGAAGAACCAGCCACGTGGTCGGAGACGAAGAGATGACGACCGTAGCGACGCAACCAGGACCCAGACCCCACGCTAACAGCCCCGAAGTTCTGATTCGGTGCTCTTTATATCTGCCTGGAGTGGCCAAGCTCCACCTCTGGCCACGCCCCCTTTCTAGAACCTTCTAGGCCCTTCGGGATGGTTCCCGGAGCTTCTTAACTGACTCCGCCGTTGACCTTTACCCCAGATACGCCCCTTCATAATAAGGCATTATGTAATGCAGCTATAACCTTAATTACCCTTACAGGCCGGCAGGTATCACCCTGTCATTACACATCCATGCATGTGAGGGTGGTGACGGTGTGTTAATGTGTGTTCTAGGTTGGGGTACACATCGCCGATGTGAGCTATTTTATCCGGCCGGGGAATGCCTTGGATGAGGAGGCATCTCTGCGTGGTACCACAGTTTACCTGTGTGAGAAGGTGAGATGTGGATTTCTTCTTGCCACAATATCAAGTGTTTTACGACCCGCCGATTTCATCCTTTCATTCTTAACTTTACGACATGATGTAAAATATTACGATGTAACGATCATCGCGGTACCAGTTTCCCCACAACTTTGTAATTGTATTTGACATTTTCACCACATTTTTTTGCGTGCTTTTCAGTACTTCCCGTATGAATAACGATAACTTAAAAATGAATTAGAATTTAAAAAATGTGCAACAACAATGCTAAATATCTCTCATGATGTTTTAAACGAGGTGATTTTTGTGGATTTCTTATAATATGATGTACCGTGACATCATGAGCGGCAGGCTATCGGCGCAGTGGTAACACTCGTGCCTTGCAGCAAGGAGACGCTGGGTTTGATTACTCAACTCTTGTGCCTTTTTGCTTGCAGCTTTGTTTGTTCTCCCCCCTGTTAGTGAATGGGTTTCCTCTGGATTCATCAGATTTCCTCTAAATAAAACCCATACAATCTTAACTGGCATTCGCGAAAACATCCCCTTGCTGAACAGTTACCTGCAGGTGACTTAATCATGTGTGGGTTTGCTTGCAAAACACTCGTTGAGTTGGTGCATATGTATTTGCCAGATTGTGTTTATTGACAGAGAAGTTGTTGCGTTTATGTGTTTGTGCGCCTGCAGAGGATTGATATGGTGCCAGAGTTATTGAGCTCAAACCTGTGTTCCTTGAGATCCAACGTCGACCGGTGAGATGCACCAACAACTGTGAACTCGCGAGTGTGCACATTGCAACCCATACTCAGCAGCTAACGTGCGTTGTTGCCAGGTGCACATGTAATCCCATGATGCGTGGCACTGTTTAAGTGTCATTGTACAGATCCACACAAGCATGTGTACATACATAAGCAGCCAAACCAGGATGGCACAATGGTAACACATGTCTCACAGCAAGAATGGCCTAAGATTGATGCCCGACTTGGTTGCCTTTCCATGTAGATTTTGTATGTTCTCCCCCTATTTAGCATGGGTTGACTCCAGGTTATCAGGTTTCCTCTCATCGCTAACATAAACGTGTTATTACTACTATGATCCTTAACCATGGAAAGCCTCACTGAATCTCATAACTTCGGGAGGGTACTGCAAAGCTTTTGCAGTCGAACAATGGTTGCTACATATATATTCCAGTTGAGTAATTTGTAACAACCCAAACCGGTATTTGGCCAAACATCCCGCTGCTGAAAGAATGACTCGACTACCAAAAACTTGGCAAGACCCTCCTGAAAAAGAGTCTCGAGACTTTGCGAGGCTTTCCTGAGTGAACACCCTGCACCACTCCAATGTCGACGACTCTGCCACTCGACGGTGAATGGCGACGGTGCATGTGCTGTGTGCGTGCAGGCTGGCGTTCTCGTGCATATGGGAGATGACTCCAAAGGCTGAGATTGTGAGCACACGTTTTACCAAGAGCATCATCAATTCCAAGGTGATTCCCCCCCCCCCCCCCACAGACGTTCAGTTTTTGTAAAACTCTCGTTTGCTTTCACGTGTATTGTATCGGTGCCTTGCTATGTTAGTGCAGTTGAGGTTTCCGGATGGCTGAGAGGTCAGAGCGTTGAGCTTGCACCTCTGAGTTCACAAGTGTAGCGAGATGAAACGGGTTCACAAGTGGTAGTATGTATGTTTAACTTCTTTCGCACTGTACGTAGCCAACTGTGCTAATCGGAGGTGCGAGGTAGGACATGAAAGTAGTGAGTTGATGGTCTCTGTCCAGTCAACAATCACTGCACAAAACACAGGTTTGTTTTTTTAGGTTAGATCGTGTAAATATGTAAATGTGTCATTAAACCCACCCCCACCCGACACAGCCAACTAATAAGGGTTGTCACGTAAACAGAACATGCCAATTCGTCACGAGTACAGCACACCGGTGTGTTGTACCAGTGACGAATTGGCCACGTTCTGTTTATGTGACAACCCTTACTAGTCGGCTGTGTCGGGTGGTGGCGGGTTTAACGACACATTTATGTATTTACACAATCTAACCCAAACAACCTGTATTATGGATGATATTGGTCACGAAAGCCTACGTGTTAAACTCACTGCACGAAAGACCACCAAATTACATTGCACTAAATTTGGTTAAATTCCAGCTTTGAGAATTAAAAAAATATATCAATTTTACTTTCTTTGGGTGAGCGTAACCCTCAGTGGTCATCGGGAGCCACGTAGACATCTGTTGAGTTCTGGCTTGGGCTTGGATCAGGCGTGGGCATTGTGTAATTGCGAGGACCCCATGGTTCACCCGTGGTGTGTTCATCGTATCCCCGCAGGCGTCTCTGACGTACGCAGAGGCTCAGCTAATGATGGACGACGCTGGGCGGAAGGATCCGGTCACCAGCAGCTTGCGTGGCCTCAACTCCCTGGCCAAGATCCTCAAGCAGAGGCGCATTCAAAACGGGTAACTCATTGTCAAGATCCTCATCCCCTCCACCGCCACTGGAGCGATGAGCCGTATTAATGTGTGCACCGCATTTAGTCGATCGGCAGGTCGCCTGTGGCGCGGTAAAGTGTGGTTACTCCCGTGTCTTCTAAGACATCCGGCCAGCGTGGAAGAGTAGGCTAAAATACATTGAGAGGGACTGTAAAAGGGTGTATCCTTAGAGGGGCCGCCTCTTATGGGAGCCCCCTTCTTCCAGCAGTGGCTTGAGCAAGCAATTGCAAGGCTGCACCTGTTGCTTTTTTGACCCCATGATGCATGAGGCTTGGGTGAATATCATGCACAAACAAGTGTTACAGGATTCATACTCTGTTTTTTTTCGGTAAAGTCACGTAGGTAAAACTATAAAATAAAATAACAACTAAATTAAATCACGACGTTTCGGGCGCAACACAAGCGTCCTTCTTCAGGTGGGACAACCACAGCCAGAAACAATTGCTGAAGTGGGCAAAAAAGGGCTGTTGTAACAAGAGGCTATATAGGTAAGAGAGTGGGGGGGAGCAAGGGGGGAGAGATAGAGATGGGGGGTGTGGGGTAGGGGAAGTGGGGTGCTGCTAGAGGGATTAAAGGGGCGAGCACGGCAAAATGCCGGGGGGGGGGGGGGAAGTGAGTGGGGCTGGGAGTGGGAGGCTGAAGAAGCTGGAGATGCGGAAATGAAGGCAACAATAAAGAAGTTAAGGTTTTACCTGGTTAATAACATCCTTCTAGATTGGAGTGTTACAGGCTGCTGCGGGGCTACATTGTGGGCAATAGAGGACAATGCAGTGACATAAATTGTTTTACTCTTCTTAATGCTCCCATGTCTGTGCTCCCCCACCTTTGCCAACGCGTACTGACCACCACGGTTAAGTACGGTAAAACCACCCCACGACCCGTATGACATGGGGCGGCCCTCATCCAGCAGTGGATTGACTTAACGAGCTGTGCATGTTCAACTCAAATATCTGAGTTTGTGAAGTGTCTTATATTAAGATTCTGTGTTGTTTTGGCTGGACATGATAATCGCTCATGTCCCTTCTCCACCCGTAGGGCATTGACTCTGGCATCCCCTGAGGTCCGATTCCACATGGACAGTGAAACCCACGACCCGATCGACCTGCAGACCAAGGAACTCAAGTGAGTCTCGTCAACAAGACACCTCCCATGACTGCGATCCGACTGTTGTGCAGATCTCTCTATCAGAATCAAAATATATATTTCTACTGGAAGAATCCGATGAGCTATAAAGCTCTTTTTTCACAGATGTCCAGTTGGGGCAGGTCACAACGTTACAACAACAAACAATACAAGCACACGTTAGGATTGCAAAGTATTGGAAAGGTAAACAAATAACTTAAACAAATATACAAATAAAACTAAACTATTTTTATCTTACCAAGTAAAACCCTGACTACAAATGATAGCTGAACAAAGTCGCTTATCACGTGGGAAATTTATTATCAGCAAAATAATCTAAGATAAAGAATCTTGACCCTTGTGGTTGATGTGTTGTGGTGGCGGAAACTGGTGCGTGTACACAGGGAGACCAACTCGATGGTGGAGGAGTTCATGTTGCTCGCCAACATCTCCGTGGCGGAGCGCATCGTAGGCGAATTCCCCGAGTGTGCGCTGCTCCGACGCCACCCGGCGCCTCCGCCTTCCAACTACGACATCTTGGTGAAGGCGGCGAAATCAAAGGTAGAGTTAGAACCCCTTTTAACGACCACCCTTGTTAACTAATCGCTTAACAACGGGCCTCCATAGAGCTCAATGTGTAGGCTTAACCGACCATTTCTCTGTTAACGACGGGCTCTTGTAGGTACAGTAAATATGAATTAATGCCACGTAGAAGGAAAACAATAAAATAAATATAAAACAATAAAATTATCACGACGTTTCGACTGCAACACAAGCAATCATCATCAGGTGTGAAAACCACAACAAGAAAATTTGAAAAAAGTGGCAGTTATTTTTAACGTTAGCACCACGGAGAGAGATTTGACAGTTTGTTCAGATGGACGAGTCCATCTATGTTCGGAAAAGAGGAGGGGGGAGACAAAAAATAATGGATGCGGTCTGACAGCCACCTTAAGCGTGATCAATCAATTAAGACCCGAAATGGCTTATCAAATCTCTCTCCGTGGTGCTAACGTTAAAATAACCGCCACTTTTTTCAAATTTTCTTGTTGTGGTTTTCACACCTGATGATGATTGCTTGTGTTGCAGTGGAAACGTCGTGAGAATTTTATTGTTGTATATTTTTATTATTTTATTGTTTCCCTTCTACGTGAATTTACCGAAAGAACCAAGAATATGAATCCCTGCAGTCACGAAAGTTTTAAATCAAAATGAATTCATGCATTTATTAACAGTGTTTATTTTAATATGATGTGTTTATAATGTTAGTATCTTTATGTATTAATATCCATTGTTTAAATATTATAAAGTACGTTTTTTGGGTGAACAAGGGAAACTTTTGATGCTATCGGAACGAATTAAGCTTTTAACACGTATTTCCTATACTCGCTTAATGACCAAATCCTTTAATGCTCGTGTTCGTGGAACCAATTACCGTCTTTAAGAGGGGTTTTACTGTCTCTAGATTGCTGTTAACCTTCCTTCAATATCATCCTCCTCGCAAGGAATTCAGAGGTCGTCGGGTGGCTCAAATTTTTGTTTGAGGTCTTTTGGTTTAACCGGGTGAGAACTCAAGAGAACATAATAGTCTCATTTGCAAGGGTCACCTGGGTCACCCTATGACCCAGAGATTACAGCTGGGACCCTGGCTTCAAAATCCAGCAGCCACATTGAACATACTGTGTTATCAAGTGTAGGGAGTTGAAGGACTCGGCTCGTTTCCCAGCTACTCCACAGAAATAAGCAACAAAAAACCATCACGATAAATGTAGTACTGTATTTAATTTTAGATAAATTCCAGCACTGAAATGTTGAAATATCAGGTCGACTTATTGTGATGAACATTATGCTCAAAATGGGTGGGAATGTGCTACCCCCTACTGTGAAGCAGAGGTGTCTTGAAACGATGTCAGTATTGGCCTGAGCGAGCAATTGCAGGGCTGCACCTTTTACCTTTATCTTGAGATGTAGCCGTATAGTTTCCACTCGCCCTTAGAGGCAGAACAACTCAAAAGGTGTGACGAACCACAGACAACGCTGGAAGGCAGCCAGGCACTGTGCCAGATGTAGATTAATCCACTTGCTGTACTGCCTTCTCCTGGCAAGCCAGGTTATGGAAACCTGAATGCCCACAGGAAGTGCGCTGAATAACGTTTTCTTTCCAATACACCACAACCCTTGCTGCTTCCCCAGCACTGAACTACAAGCCACGTGCGGGATAGTCACCTCACAAACGCCGGTGTGCCCGATTTTTTTGCGCAGAACATCGAGATCCAGGTGGACTCGGCTAAGGCGTTGGCCGAGTCCCTGGACCGGGCGGCGGTGCCGGGAGCGCCACCATACCTCAACACTCTGCTGCGCATCCTGGCCACGCGCTGCATGATGCAGGCCATCTACTTCTGCTCCGGCATGGAGCCCGACACCCACCACTACGGGCTCGCCACCGCCATCTACACCCACTTCACGTCGCCCATTCGACGGTGACGTGCTCTGGCGTCAGGCACACGCGTGAAATCGACCTTCGCGATTATTGAGGGGACTATGTTGTTGTCTTGGTGTGGTCTGGGACTGTGCTGCCTTTCCCAAGTTTAGGAATTTATTTATTAATTGATGTACTTATGCAATGTTAACTTGTGATTACGGCACACCTCCAATTAGCACGGTTGGCTACGTACGGTGCGAATTAAGTTTAACATACAACTTGTATATCTTTTTTCTATTATTTACTTTTACTGATTTGTTTACCTTTCCTCTTCTTAGCACTCCTATCATATACCTACTGGACATCTGTCAAAACGAGCTTTTATCGCGAATCGGATTTCTCCAGGATAAAGATTCAGATTTTGAGTTATTTTTCTAAAAGGTCCTATAAACGGGAAGTTTGGCCAATTCCTTAAATGGTTGTTTGGCTTGTGTTGGGGAAACACTAGAGGATCCGGAGAACACCAACACCTACAAGGAGGGTGACAGTGTTCCACGTGCAGAATCAAGAATCCATTGCCGTGTTGCAGCGGCGGCCAAAAGTGAAATGCAATTCTGCCATGGATCGCTAACGATTTTGTTGTGGATCTTAAATAAGAACACAGATATGAGCAGGCAGCAATTTGCGCTACATCTGTTGACAAATAAAAAATCCTCAACAAAGAATTAAATTCATACATTAACAAAGATAATTTCCACCAGCAGATGGTGCTAGAACGTGGTATGGCCAGAGTACAGTATTCTATCACAGCGTTAAATCCATCTGAGTCATTGTTTGCGTAGCTTTCTGGTGGATCGTCAAACCCGCTGAGATCCACCAGAATGAATCGCGGTGCTTGGTGGATTAATACCGCTGCTCCGTTGGCATCTCGTGGCCATACCGCAGCCTGTATCTACTGTAAATTTAATCTTCATATTAAATAGAGGCTACAACAAATGTGAATATTGTTGTTGTTGTCTCCCTGTACCGTTACAGATACTCGGATGTGATTGTGCACCGGCTGCTGGCCGTATGCGTGGGCGCCGACCCCACGTACCCGGCGCTCACCGACAAGCAGAATCAGCAGCAGCTCTGCAACAACCTCAACTACCGCCACAAGATGGCGCAGTACGCCCAACGCTCGTCTGTAGCTTTCCACATGCAGGTGGGAGGCGGAAGTGTGGGCCACGTGGAGCTTGCACGGCGTGTGCTTAGGCACCTGATAATGCGTCCATTCGTCTCTTGAAAACCATTTGTAAGGTCACGAAAGCAGGCATCGTATTGTGCGTGTAGTAAGAATCAATTGTTTTCTATTCGCACGCTTACGTGTGGTGGTGCCGTGGCTGTACTGGTTGGCTACACTTGACATTGCTTTTCAGCATTCTTCTGTGTTTGCTGAAAAACCTGGTTACTTGGCACATTTGCCCATGATGTGACAACTTTATTTGATTGGCTCTGTCAGGTGATGGAGGATTATAGTCAATACAATTGACATTGTACCTTCACGATTGAACTCAAAATAATCCCCATGACATGATGCCAATAGCACAACTGGAATTAATTAGCGGGGGGATGCAGAAAAATACCTTAAATTTTGTTAAATAATTGTGGGCCTGGTAAGTGATGCGCGTGTGTCTGCTCTTGGCAACGTAGCGGTGATTAACGGCTGCTGTTGTTGTGGTCTTAGTTGTTCTTCAAGAGCAAGGGAGTGGTGAGCGAAGAGGGCTTCGTGCTGTTTGTGCGCAAGAACGCCGTGGTGGTGCTCATTCCCAAGTACGGCTTGGAGGGGACGGTTTTCTTTGACTCCAAAGATCTCAAGCTCAACGTTACCTTCGACGAGGAGGTAGGGCATGTGTTCACTTAACCGGGAGGCATTGGCATTTCCCGAACGGCTGAATTCTGCATTTAAACCCAGGACTGGCTTAATGCACTGGGACCCAAGCCCCCTGACCATCTCTCTACGATTAGGTTTCTATCAGACACACAGACACTTGGTTTAAGGTGGAAGAACGCAGTGAGATACGAAGCTCCGTTTTTTTGCCATTTGGCAGTGTGGACTATTACAGAGGAAGTTACACCGGTGGATACATTAGAGCCGGATGGCTCACAGGGCTATACCAAAATAAACTGAAACTGAATTTAATGATGTAAATGCGTTTCAATTATAAAACGGTCACAATTAAATATGCTTTGGAAATAACTGCCATGACGGAGCCCGTATTGTCACGGAGAGGACATCAGATTAAAAATACAGTAAAATCCCTCAGATCCGGAAGAATTATAGAGAAAATCTAATGCTTTCTGTAAACAATGAGAAACTCAAAGGGCAGAAAAGTACTTGTAGAATAAAAACAAATGAGGGAAATAGTAGTTGATGCAAAAAGTGATCTCTAGATGGCAAAAAGCACATGTGTGACCAGTGGATCCGGTCCTTTCCAGCATGCCTTGCATGCCGCATTACATTGTCACTCTGCGTGGATAATGCACACAGCCTAATTTGGACCAGAAGCTCAAAAGGGCTTCTCATGCCTGGTTTTCAGCTCGCGCTGAGGTGGCCCAAGCGGTATTGCATTCGCTGTGTGTTGTGGAGGTTTGCGTTTCAAACTCGGTGGCCACTCCGGTTAATACTGTGGTGTGTATTAAGCGTAAAATATTTACAGGCTATCCGCTTTAACAGTGTACGTTAAAAGATCCTGTAACGTTATTCGTGTGCCAGCATCATGGTCCAAGGTTGGCAAATTACATGCAAATTACTTATTTGGGGAGCACATATCAATCGTTCGCCTCCTTTTACAAAGACGTAGCAGTGACCTTGAATGCAAACGTTTTGAGAATCAGTGAGGCTTTTCTGAGTGACCCATGTAATAGTATGAATAATAACGTTGGGTTTACGTCAATCCGTGCTTGTGTGCAGGGCACTTGGCAGAGAGCAGTCAGCGGTAGTGTAGTGGTTAGCGCTCTGCGCTACGATCCCGGCGACTTGGGTTCAATTCCTTCGCACGGTCAACACCAGTGATGATTATCTGAACCGGTCCTGGGCCTCCCCTAGGTTGACTCGGAACTCAATTGAATGCCTGGTGCGGTGTGTAAACATCGCCACTGGGAAGACAAAGGCGGCCGGGCATGGCGCTGGCGACCCACCCCCTTGTGTGCCGTGCCGGCCTTCATCTGTCCTCCTCGCCAACAGCACTTGCCCCAACAGTCTGTTAAGGCTACATTGGAGATATGTCTTTGTGTTTTGTGTAGGGCCCCACGCTGTGCGTGGAGGGCATCGCGCTGAACATGTTCGACCGCGTGCGCGTGTCGCTGGATTCGTCCAACCTGCAGCACCAGCGGATCCGCATGCACCTCGTCCGCCCGGAGGTACTCACCGTGCGGCGCGACGCGCAACCTCGGAATACCACCGATTTGTATTGTGACCATGCTGCTGTTGCTGCTTGCTGCGCCAGCAGTAGTGCACAAAAAACAAACGCTCGCCGCATCGGAACGTCAGCGGGCCGAAAATTAATGACACAAGCCACAGCATAGCGCTTGTTGCCATGCAACCCAAACTGTGGGACCGTATAGTAAACCCATAGAGACACAGAGATACATAGGAGATACAGAGAGACCCATTATGATTCCTAGAGATTCATAGAGACTCATACAGATACATAGCAGTGCATTAAAAACAAGCTACTGTACGATTGTGGCCATGCAACCCAAACTATGGACCACATTTTACACCACTGTAGTCTGCGCTCCTTCAATGGAGGGGGTGGCAAGATGACACAAACTCTCTCCTGAGGCTCTCCCGTGGCTATCAGACCCATACATTGGCATTTAGCCCCTGAACGTAATACCCTTATAACACAGGAATAAAATATAAACTCCGGTCTTGGATGGAAAAAATATATGTTTAGCTAGCATTTTGAGCTGCAGTCTGTTGTCCTATACCTCCTGTCACTGGCAAATTGGATATAACGCGATGATGAATGTATGAAGGAACGCATTTTTTGTATAACGCGGATCCGAACTGGATTTAACTTGGTTGAATGAATGGAACTACGTCGCGCGAGTAGGAATAAGCGGTCGTAACGGCTGCCTCGGCGTAGCATCACACAAGGCGGGATGCTGCTGGATGCTTCTAGATGCTACCCACGTTCCTTAGTCTTTGTTCAGCCTGTGTTACGCATCTCACGCGTTATTGTGGACTGCGCTTTACCCCATATAATATATATTATTTATTATAACACGATTTTTCCAAAACGTGGTGTTCTTGAGGTACGCAACTACCGTATTATAGAACAGACTGTATATCCAAAGACTATGGGATACTATCCCTACCTATATCAGTTGTGACTGTCCGTGTGTTTAAATCCAGCTTGAAAACGTCGTTATTAATTGGCTTTTCCTGGATTCTGATTGGTTATTACTGTGAGGGGAATCATTATGATTAGCTTTTATTGCATTTTGCATGCTGTGTAAAGTGTCAGTATCACTATCATTCTTATTATCGGCTTTTACTTTATTTGTATTGGCTTGTATCTATACTTGAGTAGTTTTTTAATGTCCAGTGCTTTTTTGAGATGTTTCGATATGCAAGGTGCTGTATAAAATAGATTTTTATTATGGCCCTAGTTCATTGCACAAGAAGGGCCATTATCTGAAACGTGACCTATTTAAATGATCGTTTGGGGCTGTTGTTGATGAATGCGAGTTCTCAAGATACCAAGCTAAGTCAGGGTGTGGGAGCCTTGGTAGATATCAGATTTCTTAACAAAACTCCATGAGTCTGTTCTGCATGGGTTTCCTCCGGGTTCTCTGGTTTCCTCCCATATCTAAAAATAAGCATGCGTTGAAACTGGTATTAAGGTAGTTTACGTATCGCCATGGGCGGCAGGGTGGCACATTGGTAAACCCTTGCGTCTTGCAGCAAGAAAACTGGGTTTGATTCCCAACTAGAGTGTTACTGTGTGGAGTTGTTAAGTTTTTCAGTGTTAATAAGTGTAATAATAACGTATCACTTGTGTTGGAAATACCCGCATGTGTGTGTGTGAGAGCATTGGTGTAGTGGTTAGCACGCTGCGCTATGAACCCGGCAACCCAATTCCCACTCACCGCCAACACCAGTGAGGATTATCTGAACTGCTGTTTTGCCTACCCAAGGTCAACTCTTTCTTAAATGAGTACCTGGTGCAGTGTGTAAACATCAGCACTGGGGAGAGGTGTTGGCCACTTACCCCCTCGTGGGCCATGCCATCTAACAGCAGCACAGTCTGTTAAAGGCTTATTTGGGTGACTATCTTCGTTGTACGTTTGTGCCATTTGTGTGTCCGCTGTCACAGATTCCAGGCTACAACCCTGCGGAGTCTACCCCATGGGGCTCGCCTTCTCCCCGGCCTAAGAAACCCAGACAGCACTAGTGTATCGTGGATGCGGTGTCAACAAGATGTCGGAGCAGGTGCATGAGTGGGCACACACTCTGGGTTTTACATCTGCGGAGTTAATTAAGTGTACATTGTGCTCGCAAGCAGAGGTGAACAATTGAAAAAAGCAGTGGCGGTTATGAGAATTGCTACCCTGAAGTAACAGACGGTTTGCACTCTGAACTTGCAATCCAGAGGTCACCGGTTCTTTGTTCTCCTGTCGCAGCGGTTCAAACGGTAGCGCAATTTTTTTTATTTGGAATTTTTACCTTGCCAACCAGTACAATCAGCCAATGAAGGTGTATACGCATCAAGATGTATGAAAGGTTTAGGATATATTCTTAGTTCTTTCGGTAAAGTCGCGTTGAAGGGAAACAATAAAATAATATATTTTATTATTATTACGTTGAAGGGAAACAATAACATAATAAAATATATATTTTATTATTGTATATATATAAATATATATATTATTATTATTATTTTATTGTTTCCCTTCAACGTGACTTTACCGAAAGAACTAAGAATATGAATTACTGCAGTCACGAAAGCTTTAAATCAAAGGTTTAGGATATCTTATGCCCAACTTCTTTGCCAGCCAAGACACTGACCCCCTTGTGATGAAGGTGATTTCACAAAAATATTGGTTACTGAATCGGTGGTGTTTATTGACTAACGCAGCAGCGTCCAACCCACAAAGCACTGTGATCCATTCTGGTATATCTCAACATGTTCCGTGATCTACCAGCAATATATGACCAGCAGTTACCCGGATGGATTTAACCGACTAATAGAACACTGTAGACATGCCAAGTGCTAGTGCAATCTATTGGTTTAAAATATATATTATTAATCCATTAATTCTTAGTCGGGGATTTTGTTTTGCCATCTGCTATAACAAGAAATGCTTTATATTAGAGGTGTTTATTCCTATTTGTCCCGAGATCCACAATCAAAATCTTTTGCGATCATCCACCCATGGATCGTGATTCACATATCGGCTACCACTGATCTAACAGTTGAAAACCAGTTTAACACGTAGGCTTTCGCGACCAATATCCATAACACGGGTTTTTTGGGTTAGATCGCGTAATAAATATTTAAATGTGTCGGTAAACCCGCCACCACCCGACACAGCCAATTCGAAAGGTTTGTCACATTAACAGAACGTGCCAATTCGGTACTAGTAACATCACACCGGTGTCTTGGAGAGCAAAGCCACAACATTTACAATCTGAGTACAATGTTTCACCAGTATTTACAACCAGCTTCATCAGGCGACAGCCAGATTCGTGGAGAATCCTCGTCCCTTAATGCGCATGCATAATGTGTGTTGATTAACATATAAATAACCCAATCGGCAATGGATACCCATAGTCAATGCATTCATTGATTCCCCTCCCAATTCGCGAAAGAAGTGCTCACAAGTGATGGCTGTCGCCTGATGAAGCTAGTTAGTGCTGGCGAAATGTTGTACTTAGATTGTAAATGGTGTGGCTTTGCTCTCCAACACACTGGTGGACTGTACTAGTAACGAATTGACATGTTCTGTTTACGTGACAAACCTTACTAATTGGCTGTCGGGTGGTGGTGGGTTTAACAACACATTTATATATTTAAACGATATAACCCATAAAATGTGTATTATAGTTGAAAACCTACAATTGTGCCAGGTTTGGCCTGTCGGAGTGGGCCATTAGGGTGGCCACTCGGAGGGCAAAGCTCTGGGAAATCCGAGCAAGAGCTTCGAAGTATGATTGTGCACGGTGATACCCGCAGGGGTCTCGTGATGGATGGCAAATTGAAGATTTTTTATCGCGAGAGGATTCCCTGCAAGGGATGTTAGGTTACTTATTCTTGTGAGGATGCCATTTACTGTATGAAGGGGCAGCGGTCAGCTGCATAGAACATAGTATAAAATTCCCCGAGCTGTTGCTGTTTAAATCGTCGGTTTAACGGAGAATTTCACCTCAGGTTTTTTTACACAGCTGCCCCACCCCTCATCGGACTCTGTGCAATCACACAAGGAATGTTTTTTGGAAAAAATGTCGGTGTCAGAAAATTTTAAGGTTTAATCGTTTACAAATGCGCATTTCGTTACAGCTTCTCTTGTCCTTTAGACGTGCAAAGATAATTTCTGACAAAATATTGACACGTTTTCAAATTGTTTCGTAAATGGTCATAACTTTGCTCACGTATATACAGTACTTGGGCAATAATTCTGAGCTCCTGGAGTACTGGTAAAGATTTAAGCGAGTTGATGTCTTTGCGACTTTGTGTAAATGTGTTTAACATTTTTTAGCTGAATCGTATATTTACAAGCATGTACACATGAGTTATACGCGTTTATATACAAAATTAAACCGATTTATTTTCCATGCATCTTGTTATTTTGGTTACTTTAAGTTACGTTTTCCACTGCTGGATGAACATCTCGCCACGTGATGTTGGATGCCAGCTTTAGTTTGACCATACTTCACCATGCTGGTCACTGTTGGATGATAATAATGTCCACTTGCAATGCACCACCGCGCAGTATTCACTCACCTTCGAATCGAGTCCTGCACCGCCGTTTCACATGCAAATTTGATTCACAATCCCTGGGCCAACTTGCTCCTGATTAGCATGCGATTTGCCACATTTCGATCTCGGAGGTGATTAAATGCGCCGGCTTCCAGGCTTGTTGAGCCGCTCGGAGCCCAATTAACGAAAATTGTTGCCAAAGCAAAAGCGTGAGCTCGAATGTTTGTCCGTGTTCTTTTCAAACCACCAGTCGAACGCCGGCCTCTGCCCACTCCGACCGTGCGGAGGCCCTGGCCGTCGGGGAGGCCCTCATGGTGCCTCACGGCAAACGTGGGGCCCGGGTGGGCGCGTCGACGGTTGATCGCGTACAGGCGGTGCAACTCCCACAAATGAAACATCACACCTTGCTGATCTCGTGTCCAGGAGCATAAACGGTCATCACGCAAACTCCGGTCATCCTCGCAGCAGCAGCTCTTGGCCATCGAACAAAGACGATCACCGCTTCCTTCCGATATTAGAAGCCACGAGCTATGAACGACTCGGAGGTTCGAGCAACCACAGCCAAGTGGGAAGGCAGCAGCAGCCCAGGCGGTGAGCCAGCTCCAAAATCCCCCAAGCACTGAAGTTCTCGATTTAGTACATTGAAAAACACGACAGTAAGTGAAACAACGTAAATCGAAACCAATTTTGCCATTCACTTGAGGGGCCGTCCATGAATGACGTCACGCAATTTTTGACCTCGTCACTCGGCGTCACAAAAAGTCAGACCCCCCCCCTCAAATATGGCGTCACAAAGCTCTGCCCCCCCCCCAAAACCATATTTCCATTTTGAAAATAAAACATGCTTCAACTATTGCCATTGTAGTGCGTGGCGCTGCACTGATGTAGGAGTGTTATAACAATTAGTGTTATAACAATTCTATACTTAAAGTTGCGCATTTTGATGTGACGTCACATTTCTCAAACCCCCCCCCTCCCCCACGTCACACATCGTCACAAATGTCTGACCCCTGACCCCCCCCCCCCCCCGAGGTGCATGACCGCGTTACCGTGTTCATTCTGTGGTGAAGGGATGAGGAAAAGGAAGAGGGAAAAGCATCCAGCGTCGCCGCACGCAGGCAACGTGTATATCACAGTGGTAAAAATATAAAAATACACATGTAGTGGGTTCCACGGAGACTGGAGATGTCTTTAGAGGCAACACGGTTTATTTGTAACTATGAACAGAACTCCCCTTAACTCCCACTATCTAGGGAGGTACAGCCTCCGGGCTAGCGTGCCCTCGCACTGATCAAACCTGGCTCTCAGCCCTCTGGCTATCTGTGCCCTAGGGGAGGCTAACTGACCCGATCCAGCCAAGGTACGGGTCCTGACCACTGGTCCGTGCTCGGCCCGGCCCTTACAAGGACGTCGGGCTCGAGGTCCCAGGGTCCTAGCTAGGGAGGCTACTCTGACCCGACCCAGCCAAGGTGCGGGTCCTGACCACTGGTCCGCGCTCGGCCCCGACCCTTATAAGGATGTCGGGTCCCAGGGTCCTAGCTAGGATGGTCTTCTGTTCTTCGTCTTCGGAGCACTGCCCCGAGCTGTCCCAGAGGTGCCCCTTTAATACACCTCTCGGGGGCTCTCCGCCCCCGGTGCCGCCCCCTCTCTAGAACCTTCCAGGGGGCTCTGGAAGAACCCCCCAACCCCTCACCTGGGGCCTGGCTCTCTCTGTCCTTCCCCAGCTCAGGGTGGCACCCCCTATGGGCTTGTGCCCGCAACTGCAGGTAAGTATACCGACGGTATAGGATGTGCATTTATTACGCTACATCTATGCGAGAGAGGTTGTGGACAAGAGTCTGCTCTGTGGGAAGCAAGCATTGCCATACGAATGAGATGAGCTCGCGTTCGATGCGGGCAGTCTTGAGGACGACCGTCGACAGGCACGCGTGGAGGCACGCCGTGGTCACAGCGCAGCGCCGACTAGTGTAGGTGGTGATGGCCCAGTTGTAGAGAGGAATGCCGGAGCTTCGAGCAGATGTAGCCGAATGTAGGATAGAGCAACTTGAGGAGCGTTGCCCTCGACCCCCTCCGGGAGGCCGTATGGTTTACTTGGCACTCCCGTCCCTTAGAGTCCAGTCTGATGTAAGCCTCCTCAGGTTCCAGCAGCCTGGCTTCGTAGGTCTTCATTGCACCGCTCTGCTCGTCTAGCATAGTCTGAAGGGTCATATGTGGCTGCCTCCTGAATCTTCACCCTCCTGCAAACCTTACTCGACATCTCGTTGAGGACCCGAAGAAGGGCAGTATTCTCTTTGTTTTTTTTTACAAAAGGGCTTGTAAGAGCTCTCGTTCCTCCCACCGGGATCTCTGGTGTCAACTTGAACGGGGTGGGGGGGGGGAGACAAAGCTATGGCTTTTTTCCCAGGGGATCTGTCTTCCATGGAGCACAAAGATACAGGCGGAAGGTCCCCTTGGCCTAGCCATGAGGTCAGGCTCGAGTTGCTTACTGAGGACCCTACACCTAAGGAGGCTGTGGATCGCCCTAGGAAGCTCCAAAGTAAAAAAAACAGCTTTCCAAGGCCCCCTATAAAGTGCCTGAGGCCAGGTAGAAAAATAAGAAAACTATCAAACAGGAAAGCGAGTGGTTATGTTGGGTCGAAAAAGGTAATGTTCTAATGTAGGGGTTGGAGCGGTCATTGCTGCTTACTCGACCATGACGTCACTGCAACTCGTTTGATTAACACTTTTAAAAGAAAAAATCACAACGCGCACTGAACATATTATTCCGAATCGGTTTTACCACCACTACCACCATGACACAGTGGCAAGGCTGGCACATCGCAGTGCAGCTGCTAGGCTGAATCATATGAATAAATATAATCAAATCTAGAAATATCCTGTATGTACCCAGGAGAGCCACATTGAGTCTCGAGACTCATTATTAGCTCCGTGCTGCATTAAGATGTTTGGACAATTTCAAGCATCAGGGTTCGGCACGTAGGAGG
Organism: Petromyzon marinus; assembly: GCF_048934315.1. Lineage (NCBI taxonomy): Eukaryota > Metazoa > Chordata > Hyperoartia > Petromyzontiformes > Petromyzontidae > Petromyzon > Petromyzon marinus. The sequence goes on from NW_027423157.1 coordinate 769,784, forward strand.
AAACCGGAGAAACGCGCAGATGTTGTGAAGCTGGCTTGGTGGTAGAAGTCAGTCCAGAACATTTGGCCCCACACCTATCACTGTAACGAATCAGTGTTCTACGGGAGCATTCTAAGCGAGGACTGATTGTATTAAAATCTACTTTGATCTACGAATCGTAATGTATCAATAATGTTAACGTGTAACATGCCCCATGGTTTTTCTTAATCTGGAAGGAGGGAACAACGGATGATCTGTGTGCTGATGATGTTGGTGATGATCTCGTAATGGCTGTTCACTTCAAGGAGTGGGAGAGTCTGATGGTGAACCTGGATCGTGCCAATAAGAGGTAGGGCCTTACCATTCGCCCTACCAAACAAATCAAAGCAGTACCTGCCTTGATATTTTGTATGTCTTCAAGGACTCCACCCCCTCAACTCCGCATGATAGGTAGTTGTGGAAAGAGTGGAGGTTTTCCCATATCTGGGCAGTTGTTTATGACCAGCTCCGATTTCAGAGCGGAGGTCTTACTCTGAATTAGTTCAGTGGCATATCCTTTTTTTCAGCTGCTTAGTGCTGTATAAAAGTTACATGGCCTATCACTTCATACAAAGCTCTGGTTCTTTTCTGCCACACTTGTCCTCTCCCTCCCAGCTATAACCTCCCAAAAGCAACATTTGACCTTTGTTTTGGCGTGACAAATACCAGTGAAAGCAAAACACCGAAAGTGTAATGACCACACGTAATGCAAGAATCTCAGTTGTATTTCTCAACGGGTATTGAATATGAAGTCCCAGGAGTGGTGAAGGTGCATCAACCTGCAGACCCACAGGTGGCAGCGGTGGATTGGCCTGCAGACGTTGGGGTGGTGGTGGATTGGCCTGCAGACCTTGGGGTGGTGGTGGATTGGCCTGCAGACGCTGGGGTGGCGGCGGTAGATCGGCCTGCAGATGTAGGGGTAGCGGCGGTGGATCTTCCAGCAGTAGCCGACCAGTGAAGTTCTCGAATAAATTTACGCAATTTGCCGAACCTGGTGGCTTTGGCACAGGCGGTGGTGGATCTCCCAGCAAAAGCTGGGGAGGCAGTGGTGCATCTGCCAGCATGAGCTGGGTTGGGATGACAACGTTGGATCTCCCGGCAGCAGCCGGGGCGGTGGTGGCGGTGTTGGAGATGCCAGCAGCAGCCGGGGTGGCAGCGCTGAATCTGCCAACATCAAGCGCCATGGCGGTGGGGGTGAATAATATGCCAGAAGCAGTCGGGGTGGGGGTGTCGATGCATCTCCCAACAGCATCCCTGGTGGTGGCGGCGGAACTGCATGTGGCTGCCAGGATGGCGTTGGAGGCAGTGGTGGTGTTGGTGGAGACCGTGGCCGTGGCTTTCTCCAGCTCCTTGAGCTATCAACGCATCATTTCCAACTGCAGATGGCGCTCCACATTCTCCCGTTTGTATACTTGAGTGCAGGGAAACATTCGACAGTTTGATCAACATTAGCCCCTACACGAGCCTTCTAATCATCGCAACTCTTCAAACTATATCGCTTATATAATGTACATCATTTCAGTCACAACAAAAATTACATAAACACATCGGGGCTGTGAAAATTACGGCTTCGTATTACCAATATCTTGCCTGTCCAGAGAAGCCCATGAACTAACGTTGTACATACAAACTCATAGACTCAGAGGCCCATAGACTGAGTCACAAATAGCAGTGGATAGGGCCCGGAACGGTGTGGTGTTAGTGAAAATATGAACCCAACTGCGTCCTTTTCAATGGAACCAGGGACCCAAGTGTCATCATAGGCTTTCCCTCGCAATCGAGGATTGCCTTCCAGAGAAAATTTGGATTTTCTGTGGGTCCAAAGATGGCTGAAGAGACCAATCTGGGATCGACAGATTCTGCCGCAACTCTGGCACATGTGTCCAGAAATAGTGGTGGGTGGAACTGCATTAGTCGGGCTGCAGGCTGTTGTTTCCGCCATTCCCACTTTTTCTGTTTCTGCTATTAAGTTTTAAAATGTTTGGCTTCTTGAAATAGACTGTCTCCATCTGAGGTGATCCTGGGAAAGATACTCCCTTGAGTTAGTGTCGATGGAGCACTTCTTCATGTTGGACTTGAGGACATCCTTGAAGCACTTTCTCTGACGAACTACATTCTCCCACTTTTGGTTAATCAAGTTTGACAGTTTTTCATTGAGGCATTGGTGGAAGAGGTCTTGCTTAATGGAGTCCTATAAAGCTTCAATGTTAATCTTCTGTAGACATCTCTTCTGATGAAGCCGTCACTTGCGAGCCAGTTTTATGAGCATGGTTGAGCAGATGAGTCAATGATCAGTCCAGCCACCAGCAGCTACTAGAACAGCCTGGATGATGCAGACATCTTTGGGATCCTGTTCATGGACAATGACGTAATCGATCAAGTGGCGGTGCTTAGATCACGGATGATGCTATGATGTTTTGTATTTGTTTTTTCTGGCGTAACAGGGTGTTGATGATGATGACTCCATTTTCCGTGCATTTAGTCAAGGGAAGGATGCCGTTGGAATTGACTTTACCCACTCCTTCTTTCCCGTTGGTTCCATTACAGAGGTTTATGTTTCTTCCAACTCTGGCATGCATATCACCGAGCAGAATAAGTTTGTCTCCCACAGGAACAGTAGAAAGGACCTGATCAAGGTTGACGTAACATTCATAATCGGAGTGAAGAATCAGGGCATATACGCTGATGACAGTAGAATATTGGCTCCCCACCAGTTTGAGACATAGAGTCATGAGGCGCTCACTCATCAAGTAAATTCTTGATGGAGAAACCAACTCTGTGCAGCCGCCGCTGTTCTTCCTGTCTGCCTTTCCAGAAGAGGGTACAGCCAGCTCCTTGTTCCTTGAGCTGCCCCTTCTCTTCTCGTCGAGTATCATTGAGGGCAGCTACGTCAGTGTTGTGTCGTCTGAGTTTCCGGGCCACGATTAAGGTGCAGCATTCTGGGCGTTCACTTTTAGTCTTGTCCATAAGGGTCCTGACATTCCAGTTCCCAAAGGTAATTATCTGACTTTTAGTTTTGTTTCCACCACAGTAATGGGGATCCTTCTGAACGTGGTTATCCAGTCCGGAAGAAGTGAGACAGACTATGTTTAGGGCCACTTTCCTAGCTCCTTCCCCACGTGGGGTGAGCAGAGTGGATCATTTGAAAGGACTTCTTAGTCGCAGGTACAGCTGCAGAAACACACTCTTGTTTCTGCTGAGTGTTAGACGACCTTCTTGTAGCTGCCACTAGAAGCTTCCAGACTTCACAATCAAGCTCCCGTCGTCACTAGCTGGTCACCAAAAACACTGTATTGAATGGGCCAGAAGATGTTGTTCCTTTAATGAAACACGCCTGTGCATGATTTATTTTATTGTGGAGAAGCTAATAATTGTTTTTTTACCCTGTTATCTGGCAACAAAACTGACACCTGTTTTTTACAAGGAGTCATGTTTGCATTGACCACAATACCCGCGGTCGGAATGCAAACAAAAAACATAACTCTGATAATGTATGCACTGTCCTTGAAATTGATTGGTCCACACCCGAGACAGCGTTCCTTAGAGCCTAGTCTCACATGGTGTTGGACCAGATGACGCCAAAAAGCTGTTGTACAGTAGCTTCCACACAGTTCTTGAGAGAATGGGACCATGAATCCAATGGCAAGGAGACCAGTACGATTGGAGATATCGTTCTGCTGCAGTCTTGGTCCGCCTTCACAGCTGTTGAGATGTTAACATCTTCTTCCTCCTGCTCTGCTGTTGAGGACTTGTTAACCCATGGCTGGTGGCAGACATGCTTATTATAATGGCGGCCTATACTCGCCATGTGGAAGCATCGTTAAAGGGTATATGTCGCTTTTCAAGAGGAAAACCATTGGCATTTTCAGTCCTAACCACACCCTGGTGGTGCTGTCACTGCTTGGTCCACAACTGCTTATCCGCCAGGGTTGCCGCTGCTTATTTTGCAGCTAAAGTTCACAGAAGGTCGTTCCACTATCCACCACCTGCGGATACGCTGGGTCCCTGATATACAATACCCTGGCGTCTACAAACTAAGCCGTGTCTGTGGCAGTAGTTACATTGGGGAAACTAACCGACATGTCTCGGACTGTGTTCATGAGCATAAGGAAGATTTGAAACACGGTAGGACCAACACGGTAGCCTTGGCTGATCATTGTTTTAATGCGGTTGGCTCACACGCCAATTGATTTCTCTAAGACGAAGGTACTTTGTAAGCCCACTGGCTATCAAAAAAATTCGTTCATGAAGCCATCCACATATACAGACACAGTCACATTTTCGACCGAGACGATGGGTACAAACTCAGCAATCATTGGAAGAACGTCATCAACCAGTTTAAGTCATAACTGGTGTTGTTCTCATCCTGCCACCTTCCGATGTTAGTTTTTATTTTCCCCGTAGGTTCGGCTCTCCGATCTTACATTAACAGGTGAAACAAATTTCACACCAACATAGCCCCTTCCGCATGCTGACCTAGACGTGGCGGCAGCTCCGCGATCTTACATTAACATGCCAATCTCTCACATTAACCTAACCACCTCCGCGCCCTCGTCATGAAGGCCGCTCTCCGATCTTACATTAATGTGCTAATTTCTCACATTAACATCACTAGCCACGTCGTTTATGACCCTTGGGCTACACCCATTTTCAACCTTTAAAACAGTCTGCCTCAGCAGCTTTCCCCCTCTTTCTTCTTCCTGATGACGATCACTTGTGTTGTGATTAAAACGTCAGAACTTTTTTGTTTATTTTATTTTTATTAATTTGAACCTATCTACGTGACTTTACCGAAAGACCCAAATAATATGAATTCCTGCAGTCACGAAAGCTTTAAGTCAAGATTTATAGTAATAACTCTTCCTCAGATCTAATTAGATGAAATCATTACCAGATGTATTTGCACCATTCCTACAATGCAAGGCTCTCACGAAGGTGATATGTTTTACAGACGGGTAGAGTGTGCCATGGTTTCACATTAAGGGCAATGCTGCTCTGTGGTTTTAACCAATTGGATAATTGGAAAGTATTATTTAAAGTCTGGTAAATTTGGACTGTGGCACTGACGCAAATGGCCGGTTCTTTTTTGAATAACAACCACCATTAGTTTAACAAGCCTAACTGATGAAACCCAAATGGGAGCCGGTATAATTATATTGCTTAAAACAAATGCTGCTGGGGAATGTTGGTGGGAAAAGCCATTAGGCTGATGTATTTAAACATCGTATTCTGATTTATGTGGAGACACAAAAAGCGAGTTATGCTTCTACAGTATTTGCTTGTGCAAAGCATGGACAATCATTGCCACAGAGACTGAATCAGCTCGGTGGCTAGGAGATGTTAACTACCTCACCTGGTATGGAGGAGGCCGAGGGTTTGATCCCGACCCTGATGCCTTTATAAGGAGTACCTTGGATATCGAGGTGGTTACATTTTTGGAAAGTGTAGCAAAAGCCAAAAGCGTGATATTCAATACTTAAGCTTGACCTAAATAATGAGCTTACATACACGCAACCAAAAATAGACACATCACAATGGAAATGTGCTGTACTGAATGCCAAATTTACTACTATAATGAGCCAATAATGTCTGTGTCCCGCACGTGACGTCACTCCACGTCGAGCAGGCCCCCTCATTAATACTCATGAATAGACTAATCTCTCACAATACAAAGGCCACTGCCACAGCCATTGACATGCTAATCTTACAATACAAAGGCCACTGCCCCAGCCTCTGTGGTTGGACCATCTCTAGCTCCACCCACCTACCTTGATGCACTCATCTCAGGCCTATATAAGACCTTGTCTCAGCAACTTTCGGGTGACGTCACTCCACATGGGGGGGGGCGAGGTGCCTCCTCCCCCCTCCTCAGCGTCAACTTAGAAACTCACTACAAAGGCAGAACCCTCACGTCACGCGATCTCCCTAACGCTATTGAGACATCAAAGTAAAAAGGACGTCATGATGAACAAGGGATTATAACCTTTAAATTAAATAGGTCTGTCACCGCGGCCTTACAAATTGCACACAAATGGCTGCAATGAATATCATTTCGCGGTCTGATTTACTGCAATACACCCATCCTTGGACGGGCAAAAGGCTAGTAAACAAATAATCCCCTCGCCTGCTCCCCACCACAATATCACACAATGATATAGTACTTCCTTGTACAGTATACCCGCTAAAGACCAAAACTAATCCCCATGATAGGTAAATTGATATACATAGAGCTTGCCGGCGATAGGTCTAAACCACGAACTATGAACTCGTGATATTCAAGGGTCTCCCGTATTTGGAGTGTGCATGTTCTCCCCATGGTCACGTATCCTTTTCTCCAGGTCCTCCGGTTTTTTTCTCCACATCTAAAAACATGCGTTAAGATAATTACTGCTATAAATATTCACATAAGCCACTACGTTGAGCAATCATATGTGGCCAGGCTGCTTCTGGAAAAGAGCTATATATCTCGGTGGGCCTTACCTGGTCAAATAAAAATAGGTCGCTTACAGGAGCTGAATGGATTGCCACATCACAGGGACGAAAGGAATCGCAGCATGGAGAGGGCTTCATCCAGCAGTGGATTGATCCTGGTTTATGTTTTGCAAATAGTAAACGTAAGCGTGCACTTCCAAATGAAGGTGTTTAAAGTATCTGTTTATCTTCTTTGGTTCTTTCGGTAAAGTCACGTAGACAAATATCTATATTCTTTTCAGAATATAGATGGACTAGTCCTAAATAAACTGCCAAATCGTTGCGCGTGGCGCTAACGTTTTTATAAATAAATAAATGCGCCGTTTAAAAATAAATTTATGCAAACCAACACACCTGAAGACGACCGTTTGAGTTATGGTCGAAACGTCGTGAGAATTTTTTAGTGTTTTATATATATTTTATTATTTTGTTGTTTCCCTTCAACGTGACTTTACCGAAAAAACTAAGAATACCTCAATGTTATCAATAAACTCTATATACTCTCCAATCAGCTGAGCCACCAACAATAAGTCGTTATATATCACAATGCCATATTGCAAAAAATGGCGGTTTTTCTTCCCATCAACGACCAGCACCACGGACAACGAACGAGCTTCGTTCAGACGGACGACTCAATCCATGCTCGGGAACGGAAGAGGGAGAGAGACAGCCATAATGCGTTGTTATACTCCATGTTATAAACCATACCATTAACCGTGGTGTGAGAGGTATTAAGAGGCAATATCAGCGAAAGAGCTGCGGTCTGACGGTAACCGTAAAATACAATTAATGAAGAACCATTGTAAAGATGTTTTAAACCATTTCGGAACTTCATTAGATTTATTGGCTGGTTGGGGAGGCTATATTAAGTTTGCGAGGTCTGAAACTCCAGGCCAAACATAAACTTCCGTTATCTCCAAAAAAGTAAGATGGATTGATGACCAAGCTGTGGAGGTCTGCCTAAATTCATGAGATGTCCATTGTTTCACAAGAGATAGCATGACTCGGATAAGAAATACACTATTAATTCTTATACACTGGTCCATGCATACAATTAGTATATTAGTGGACTACGTTAGAGAAGGAGAAGATCAAGGGAGTAGAGGAGAAGAGGAGGGCCGGGGTGCCCGGAGCCCAGAGAGTGCCCAGAGGGGCCAGAGAGCCAGGGGCAACCCTCATGTTTATGTTGGCTGGATAGCATGTGCTCCCGTGCATGTGAGGTTGCTCTCAACAGAATTCGTTCCTTGCACGAGAATGGCTGAAACGCTGAGTAACCACTCAGAGGTATAGTGGTTAAGCAGTGGAGATGATATAGTGGAAAAACAGTGGAGATTTCTGAAATATAGAAGACTTAAAGTGTGTTGTTAAAAAAATCTTGGAGGAAAGAGAGGATACATGTGTGCCTCTTGGAGAAGGAAAGGCATTGCTCAAAACTGTGCTGCAAGGTCACGTGCCATGAATCACATGAGTTTAGAAAAAACGTGACTGTAAACCAACAAGCTTGTGAATAATTATCATGGTGAAGACACCTCTATACGTTGGATACTGAAGGAAAACCATCGTGCTACGCATCGTCAAAGCACAACAACACCTGACATTTGAGAAGTACAATTTCATCGTTCTACACATCGTCAATACCCTACAACACCTGGAAAGTCACCAGCTGCATCAAGCATCTGACTGTTGTATTGTTCGAAAGACACTGTGTGTAACGACTTTACATCCACCGGCACAGCGGATTTCTAAACGCCTGCCATGTCACCTTCTCAACACTAGCGTCAGAGACCGTCTGATACAGACTGAAAGCTGATTTCCTTTGTTGCACTGTTTGTCTTTTCATGAATGTCATATTGTGCACTGGGTTATGCCTTATTAACCTAAATTCTGAATTTAGCTATTCATGTATTTCTATTACAGTATCACATATTCTTTGGACCAAGTGTCAATTGCCTATTTGATGACTGGTACTCTGATTATTTTTTACAAATAAGGAACTTGTTTTATTTAAAATGTGTATGTGTGTGTGGTTGAACAGTGTAACATATCCATGCGTTACATGTGTAGTGTTGCAGCGCCGACCTGGGCAAGGCCTATGATACAATCAGTAGGGCAGGGCTCTGGATTGTTATTCGTGTTTTCAGAGTCCCTTACCATCTGCTCACAATGAGTAAGGACCTTCACGATGGTGGGCAGGCCCGGATAAAGTTGCGTGCCCGGGAGTCAGATCAATTGCCTGTTTACAGTGGGGTGTGACAGGGATCTACAGTGAGGGAAAAAAGTATTTGATCCCCTGCTGATTTGTACGTTTGTCCAATGACAAATACATCATCAGTCTATAATTTTAATATTAGGTTTATTTGAACAGTGAGAGACAGAATAACAACAACAAAATCCAGTAAAACGCATGTCAAAGATGTTATAAATTGATTTGCATTTTAATGAGGGAAGTGAGTATTCGACCCCCTCTCAATCAGAAATATTTCTGGCTATCAGATGTATTTTATACAGGTAATGAGCTGAGATTAGGAGCACACTCTTAAAGGGAGTGATCCTAATCTCAGCTTGTTACCTGTATAAAAAACACCTGTCCACAGAAGCAATCAATCAATCAGATTACAAACTCTCCACCATGGCCAAGACCAAAGAGCTCTCCAAGGATGTCAGGGACAAGATTGTAGACCTACACAAGGCTGGAATGGGCTACAAGACCATTGCCAAGCAGCTTGGTGCGAAGGTGACAACAGTTGGTGTGATTATTCGCAAATGGAAGAAACACAAAAGAACTGTAAATCTCCCTCGGCCTGGGGCTCCATGCAAGATCTCACCTCGTGGAGTTGCAATGATCATGAGAACGGTGAGGAATCAGCCCAGAACTACACGGGAGGACCTTGTCAATGATCTCAAGGCAGCTGGGACCATAGTCACCAAGAAAACAATTGGCAACACACTACGCCGTGAAGGACTGAAATCCTGCAGCGCCCGCAAGGCCCCCCTGCTCAAGAAAACTCATATACATGCCCGTCTGAAGTTTGCCAATGAACATCTGAATGATTCAGAGGACAACTGGGTGAAAGTGTTGTGGTCAGATGAGACCAAAATGGAGCTCTTTGGCATCAACTCAACTCACCGTGTTTGGAGGAGGAGGAATGCTGCCTATGACCCTAAGAACACCATCGCCACCGTCAAACATGGAGGTGGAAACATTATGCTTTGGGGGTGTTTTTATGCCAAGGGGACAGGACAACTTCACCGCATCAAAGGGACGATGGACGGGGCCATGTATAGTCAAATCTTGGGTGATAACCTCCTTCCCTCAGCCAGGGCATTGAAAATGGGTCATGGATGGGTATTCCAGCATGACAATGACTCAAAACACACGGCCAAGGCAACAAAGTAGTGGCTCAAGAAGAAGCACATTAAGGTCCTGGAGTGCCCTAGCCAGTCTCCAGACCTTAATCCCATAGAAAATCTGTGGAGGGAGCTGAAGTTTCGAGTTGCCAAACGTCAGCCTCGAAACCTTAATGACTTGGAGATGATCTGCAAAGAGCAGTGGGACAAAATCCCTCCTGAGATGTGTACAAACCTGGTGGTCCAACTACAAGAAACGTCGAACCTCTGTGATTGCCAACAAGGCTTTTGCCACCAAGTACTAAGTCATGTTTTGCACACGGGTCAAATGCTTATTTCCCTGATTAAAATGCAAATCAATTTATAACATTTTTTACATGCGTTTTTCTGGATTTTGTTGTTATTCTGTCTCTCACTGTTCAAATAAACCTACCATTAAAATTATAGACTGATCATTTCTTCGTCAGTGGGCAAACGTACTAAATCAGCAGGGGATCAAATACTTTTTCCCCTCAATGTATGTGAGGAGTCTGTGGGTCGCAACATCACGTACGGCTGGAAGTAGGACATTCCAGACTAAGAGGGTTAATGATGGCAATGTCAACGATACTGAACCAGCCAGCACAACTCACTGCCAATAACACATATCACATAATTCACCCTTAAGCAATTGTTCAATCAATTAATTGAATCACTACAATTAAAACCAAAGAATCTCCCAGAACAAACACTTCGCACTCTCCTCCGTCAGCCACCTGCATCGACAATAGAAACGCATCAGTCCAGCAGTGGATAAAACCTGGCGTCGGAGGTATGGGGGGGGCGGCGGCTTACACTTGCGGTGGACAGCAGGGGGGTGGCTGGATGCAGTAGCCATCGCAGATCAAGCGGTAGAACTTGTCATCGACTGCCATGCGCCAGGGTAATGGGCCTCTCCTACACCCACACACATCACACTGAGCAGCACACACGTCACACCGAGGAGCACGCACGTCACACACCGAGGAGCACGCACATCACACACCGAGCAGGTTGCACAGGTCTCCTTTATCAAGACAAACGTGGAGCAGATTACAACTACAACTCTTCTACGCCTGTCACAATGCCCCCCTCTCCCCCCCCCCCAGTTTATGGGGGGCCGCGGGCCTCACTCCACCCCTTCGCGTCAGCCCCCCCTAATAAATGGTCCGGTTGCATTGTGAATGCACCACTCGAATGACGTGCAGTCCCGTGGCGCACTGTAACGGGCTCGTGATTTACTCACTAAAATTCAATGTAAAAAAATAAAAACGATCCCAAGACATTATTTAAAATAAAGTATGGCCATCGTGTGTCAGCATCACAGGCGAAAATTGGCATGTAAAAAAAAACTTCACTCCGAATCACTCAATTGGGATTGCTCGCAGCAAAGAGCACTTGACCTGCTTGCAGGTTAGGTGCTGAATAACCGTGTGTCACACAGAGAACAGTTGCCACTGAGGGTGCCCTTTTAAAATGCTTGAGATGAGATGTGATTATCGCGTGTAAATGTGCACACTAAAATAAAAAAAAATCATAATTATAAGCGAACTATTATCGTTTCAGGTGGCAGGGTGTTGCAGCGGTGATCTTTGACCCTCGCAACAAGAAGGGCCTTGGTTAATCATCCGACTGGCACTTTGCGGATGTATGGGTTATCCACTTTGCTCACGTAGCTAGAAAACACACAATCACAATGTAACTGGGTATTGGCCAAGCATCCCAATGCTAAAGTTACCTGCAAATTACTTCACTGGGATGACACTCGGCAGCAGAGCCGGATGATGACATTGCTGGGGCCCTATGCTATTGTCAAGCTTAAGAGGCCCCTTCTATGAATGCCTGTATATTTTTGTCAGCAGAATGAAAATAACTGCTTTGGAGAGTCTTTTTTTCTCACCGATCTTAATTTTTTTAAACAATTATGTTAAAACTCGAAACCTCGTGTCCATTTCTTGTTTCGTATTTAGAGCCCCCCCCCCCCTCTCTTAATGCGAGGCCCTAAGCTGTAAGTGTAGCCGGTGTGAGCTCGCCTGTGATGAATAACACGTATAATTGCGCACTCTTATTTTCTATGGGTGGCCAGGAGAATGTATTATTATTTAAGTGAATGCAATGGTGATCAGGGGATTGGACCCAGAGCCCCACGTACACAGTAGAATACAAGGGAACGCCCACAGTACAGATTTGAGCTGACCTCCGGATTGAGAAATTGAACTGTGTTGTGACGTGGAGGGTGTTTCTGAACGCTATTGTGACCGACCCGTCCCGACGGGAGGAGAGAGGACAGGGTGGACCGGCTGCATGAGCTTACTCTCCGGCACTGCACAGCACATCGCCTCCCTACTGCAAAAAAACTCGGCAGGACCCTCCTGAAAGTAAAAGTCTTCGGAATCAGTGAGGCCTGTCCTTGGGAGGACAGGCGTAGTCTTGGTCGTCACAAGCGAACATTTGTTTCTCCATATTAATTTGTATCTCCGGGTTACCATCAGGGCTGGGCGCTGCAAGCTTAGCTTCTGAGATCTGATGAGACTGGTAGCCGTTTTTTAAAAGGTAATTTCGGAACGTGGAGCCCAAGCATGCAACAACTTTATGCAACTTCTTGGTTCTTTCGGTAAAGTCACGTAGAATGGAAATAAAACAATAAAAAATAAAACATAAAAAAATTCTCACGACGTTTCGGCCACAACACAAGTAGCCTTCTTCAGGTGAAGGAACAGAACTGTCGGGACGACAGCGCTTCAATAACTGCTGCTAAGATTCGCAGCGTCTTTTAGGCTAGGTGTGAGAGGTAAAGCGCCTTGACAAAGGAGTTTACATATCAAACAGGAGAATTTAGCATTGAAATAGCTGTGTTAAAGTGTTGGATCAGCAGGGTGTTAAATTCAGAAATTAGCATGTAACTGGGAGATTAGCATGATGTTAATGTGAGGGTTTAGCATGTGACTGGTCACGGAAATAGCTATGTTAAAGTCAAAGTTTACATCTCAACAGAGGCATTTTGTATATGGACGCTAAAGGACTGCAACTACCCAACTATCATACAATAAACCGATGTGGAAAAAAAACTAAGTATAAACTACATCAATGTCATCAATAAACTCTATATACTCTCCAATCAGCAGAGCGCTTCATTGAACGCTGCTAAGATTCGCAGCGCCTTTTAGGCTAGGTGTGAGAGGTAAAGCGCCTTGACAAAGGAGTTTACATATCAAACAGGATAATTTAGCATTGAAATAGCTGTGTTAAAGTGTTGGATCAGCAGGGTGTTAAAGTCAGAAATTAGCATGTAACTGGGAGATTAGCATGATGTTAATGTGAGAGATTAGCATGCGACTGGTCACGGAAATAGCTATATTAAAGTCAAAGTTTACATATCAAGCGAGGCATTTAGTATATGGACGCTAAAGGACTGCAACTACCCAAATATCATACAATAAACCGATGTGAAAAAAAAACTAAGTATAAACTACATCAATATAATAAATGTACTCAATATATTTTTCAAAAAGTTGAGCTATAAACATAAAGTAACTAGGTATACACTACACTATATAATGAATACCATATAGTAAACGAATTAATACAACTAAAATATAACTACATCAATGTTATCAATAAACTCTATATACTCTCCCATCAGCTGAGCTACTAACAATAAGTCATTATACATTACAATGCCCTATGGCGAAAAAATGGGTGGCGGTTTTTTCCTTCTTTCAAACGTTAGCACCATGGAGAGCGACGAGCCTCGTTCAGACGGACGAGTCCATCCATGCTCGGAACGGAGGAGGGGGGAGAAACAGCCACGATGCGCTGCTCTGTCCTGTGTTGCGTTACAACCATGCCATAAACTAGACTACTATACATTGTAATGTTATACCTTCCAATCTAAACTACATTGTATAATATCGTATACACAGCCCAATGTAAGCTCGAACATTATGCATGATATTGATATGTCTCCAACTAAAATTTTCCAACATTACACGACTATTCACCATAATATACACTACCATAGACAAACCCACCCTTGAATTATACAATGCGTTACTTTACACTACCCTATACTTTAGACTGTAAAATGTTAGACTTGTAATATTACACTATGTATTATTCTACCAACCCTACTGTATACCACACTGCTGTATATTCACTATACAATTACGATACTATATATTGCCTTATGAATTATGTTAAACATTACAATGTTATACTATTTATTATTATATAACATGCCATAAACCATACCATTGACCGTCGTGTGAAAGCTATTAAGAGGCAGTGCCAGCGAATGGACTGCGGTCTGAAAGTCACCATAAAATACAATCAATTAAGAACCAAAATGGTTTATAACATCTTTCCAATGGTTACTAAGCCAGAATCCATCTTCTCGGTTGAAATTGTCTCTGTGTTTGTATATGTGGATGGCCTCATGAACGAATCTCTCATGGTAACCGGATGGCTTGCAGAGAACGTCCGTCTTGGAGAAGTCAATGTCATGTGAGCCCACTGAATTATAACAGTGATCTGCCATGGCTGAGGTGTTCGTCCTACCATGTTTCAAGTCTGCTTTATGTTCACGGATGCGGTCCGAGATATGTCGTTTGTTTTCTCCAATGTAACTGCTACCACAGAGGCAACTTAGTTTGTAGACGCCCGGGTACTGTATGTCTGGAACCACATCTTTTACAGACGGAACCAGATCACGGATTTTATGTACTGTGTTGAATCGGACCTGGATCTAGTGTTTATTCAGGATTTTGGAGATCTTTTTTGTGACCCCCGCAATGTAGGGTAAGGTGATGGTTTTGAATGGCTCCTCAAGAGCATTCTTCTTCATTGCTGGAGTGATGGCTTTGCGGATTGTGTAGTCGGAGTAACCATTAGCCTTGAGAGCTTGGTGTACGTGCTTGAGTTCACTGGCAATGTGTTCCTGGTCGGAAATGCATTGGGCACTATGGTATAGAGTCTTGATGAGGGAGTTCTTCTGGGATGGATGGTGGTGGGAATCCGGTTTTAAGTAAGCATCCGTATGGGTAGCTTTCCTGTAGACAGAGTGGCTCATTGAACCATCAGGTCTCCTTTTAATAAGGACATACACAAAGGGTAGCTTGCCATCTTTATCGACTTCCATGGTAAATCTGACGGCTGGGTGTATGGAATTGATGTGGTCGAGGAATTGGTCTAGAGCAGGCCGGCCATGTGGCCAGATGATAAAAGTGTCATCCACGTACCTCTTCCATAACGTCGGGCGTAGTGTGGCAGTCTGGATGGCATCAGTTTCAAATTTCTCCATGAAAACGTTGGCCCCCGTGGTGCCTCACCACAAACGTGGGGCCCGGTCAGCCGCGTCGACTGTCGTGATCGCGTACAGGTGGTGAAACTGCCACACATGAACCATGATACCTTGCTGATCTCGTGTCAAGGAGAATAAACCAGCAGCCCGTCGCTAGCAATGGGAATGATCGGTAAGGGAACACATTGGGCTCTACAGAGGCACTCCACTATTATACACCACTACTATACAGTAAACATTGGGCTCTATGGAGGCCTGTCGTTAAGGGATTACTCGTTAACATGGGGTGGTCGTTAAGAGGGGTTCTATTGTATATAACAAGTTTAAATATTTAATAAGTTAATAGAGAGTACTCAACTGAGATGGCAGAGGAGTTTGCTAAACTCACAATACAAAGACCACTGTCCCAGCCTCTGTGGTTGGACCATCTCTAGCTCCACCAACCTACCTTGATGCATCTATCTCAGGCCTATATAAGACCTTGTCTCAGCAACTTTCTCTCTCACCTGACCTGAAGACGATTGCTTGTGTTGCGATCGAAACGTCGTGATATTTTTATTATTTTTTATCTACGTGGCTTTACCAAAGGACCCATAGAATATAATCATAAACAGGTTACGTCCTCTACATGGACCCCCCCCCCCTCATTATTAATCATGAACAGGTGACGTCCTCCAAATGGACACCCCCCTCCATTGATAATAATTAGCGGGTGACATCACTCCACATGGGGGGGGGGGCGAGGTGCCTCCTCTCCCCTCCTAAGCGTCAACTTATAAACTCACTACAAAGGCAGAACCCTCACGTAACGCGATCTCCATAACGCTATTGAGACATCTAAGTAAAAACAACGTCATGATGAACAAGGGATTATAACCTTTAAATGAAATAGGTCTGTCACCGCGGGCTTACAAATTGCACACAAATGGATGCAATGAATATCACTTCGCGGTCTGCTTTGCGCTTGCAAGTTTCAGATTTAGTGCAATACACCCATGCTTGGACGGGCAAAAGGCTAGTAAACAAATAATCCCCTCGCCTGCTCCCCACCACGATATCACACGATGATATAGTACTTCCTTATACAGTATACCCAATAAAGACCAAATCTAATCCCCATGATAGGTAAATTGATATACATAGAGCTTGCCGGCGATAGGTCTAAACCACGAACTATGAACTCGTGATATTCAAGGGTCTCCCGTATTTGGAGTTTGCATGTTCTCCCCATGGTCACGTTGGGATAATGACTGCTATGAATTTTCAAATAAGCCACCTCGTTGAGCAATCATATGTGGCCAGGCTGCTTCTGGAAAAGAGCTATGTATCTCAGTGGGCCTTACCTGGTCAAATAAAAATAGGTTGCTTACAGGAGTTGAATGGATTGCCACATCACAGGGATGTGAGGAATCGCAGCATGGAGAGGGCTTTATCCAGCAGTGGATTGAGTGTTCTTGTTGAAACGTGTGTATTTAATATTTCTCTGATGTTCTTTTAG
The DNA here is from genome assembly GCF_048934315.1 of Petromyzon marinus. Classification (NCBI taxonomy): domain Eukaryota; kingdom Metazoa; phylum Chordata; class Hyperoartia; order Petromyzontiformes; family Petromyzontidae; genus Petromyzon; species Petromyzon marinus. The sequence goes on from NW_027423157.1 coordinate 786,436, forward strand.
TCTCGTGCTGATCATTTGTCCTGTTTGCCCAACATAACATTTGCCACAAGTGCAGTTAATCCTGTACAAACCTTCTGTTGATAGCTTAGGTAATACATATTTTATACCAGAAGTCGAGTTCAAGAAACATAAGTACGTTTTTATTTCAACTGAAATGTATATATACATATATAAATATACATGTCCATACAACCACGTCTCAATGTCTATGTCTGGGAGAACACGCTAGTTTCTCCCTCTGTGGAGTCTCCACCACTTTTCTTTCTTCTTGTTTCCCAGCTCCTCGTCTTGGTGCTCCTTCCCTCTGTCTCCTCCTCGTTCATTCTCCTCTTCATCTTTCTCCAGCTGCCGTGTGCAGCACATGAAGCTCCAAATTGCCCAACGCCAGAAACTGTTCTTTCTCTCTCCCTTAGAAGATGGGATGTGCTTAATCTCTTTCTTCTCTTCCTGAACACTCTCTGCCCGCCAAGGTTGCTCACATCTTCCTCCCTCATTCACCACTTCCTGCTTTGTATCGTCTTCAATCGTGTCGACCTCCTTCAGCTCTACCTCATTTGCCTCTAACTCAATAGCTCCTACTTCTTTTGCGTCTACCTCTATTGCCTCTACATCATTCGCCTCTACCAAAATCGCCTCACTCTCCTCCACCTCAATATCCCCTACCTTCACTTCTACCTCAATCACCTCTACGTCATTCGCCTCTAACTCATTCGGCTCTACCTCCATAACCACCTCCTGCTTGGCCTCTCCCTCAATCTCCTCTACCTCTTTTGCCACTTCCTGGATGGCATCTACTTCATATGCCTCAACCTCATTTGCCCCTTCCTGCTTTATTTCCTCCACCACGTTCTCAACTTTTGTTGCCATTTCCTGTTTGGCCTTTAGCTCATTCTTGTCTACCTCATTGATCAAGACCTGCATGGCCTTTTCTTCGATCGTGTCGACCTGAATTGCCTCGACCTGTTTCACCAATTCCTGCTTTGTATGTCTCGCAATCCCTTCTACGACATTGGCCACAACCTCTTTCACCACTTCCTGCTTGGCCACTGCATCTACCTCAATCACCGCTACCTCTACCTCACTCGCCACTTCCTTCTTGGGCTCTACATCATTCCCCTCTCCCTCAATCTCGTTTTCCTTCATCTCTTCTACTTCGCGAAATTTCATCTCAGTCCTTCGTAGCTTCCTATTCCTACGTTTCCTCTGAACACCATCCTCTCCTTCTTTCTTTGTCTCCACAACATCATCAACTTTCTTAGCCACTTCCTGTTTGGCTATTCCCTCATTCCCATCTACCTCACTTGCCTCTACCTCTTTCCCTAAGTCCTCCTTGGCATCTCTCTCAATCCCTTCTACGACATTGGCCACTACCTCTTTCACAAATTCCTGTGTGGCCACTGCATCTACCTCAATCACCGCTACCTCTACCTCATTTGCCTCTACCTCACTCGCCACTTCCTTCTTGGGTTCTCCATCATTCCCCTCTCTCTCAATCTCGTTTTCCTTCATCTCTTCTACTTCCCGAACTTTCATCTCAATCCTTCGTAGCTTCCTATTCCTACGTTTCCTCTGAACACAATCCTCTCCCTCTTTCTTTGTCTCCACAACATTATCAACTTTCTCCGCCACTTCCTGTTTGGCCATTCCCTCATTCCGATCGACCTCATTTGGCTCTACCTCTTCTGCTAATACCTGTTTTGCATCTCTCTCAATCCCCTCTATGACATTGGCTGCTATATCTTTCACCACTTCCTGCTTGGCCACTGCTTCTACCTCAATCACCGCTACCTCTGCCTCATTCGCTAATTCCTGCTTGTCATCTCCTTCTAATACCTCTACCTTATTCAACTCTACCTCATTCATCACATCCTCCAAAGCCACTGCCTCAATCATCTCTACCTCAATCGTCCCAACCTCCACCACTTCCTGCATGGGCTCTCCCTCACTCCCCTCTCTCTCAGCCACCTCTTCTTTCACTGTCTCCAGAACTTTCTTCTTGTTCTTGTGTTTATTCCTATTCCTACGTTTCCTCTGAACACCATCCTCTCCCTCTTTCTTTGTCTCCACAACATTATCAACTTTCTTAGCCACTTCCTGTTTGGCTATTCCCTTATTCCCATTTACCTCACTTGACTCTACCTCTTTCCCTAAGTTCTCCTTGGCATCTCTCTCAATCACTTCTACGACATTGGCCACTACCTCTTTCACAAATTCCTGTGTAGCCACTGCATCTACCTCAATCACCGCTACCTCTACCTCACTCGCCACTTCCTTCTTGGGCTCTCCATCATTCCCCTCTCCCTCAATCTCGTTTTCCTTCATCTCTTCTACTTCCCGCACTTTCATCTCAGTCCTTCGTAGCTTCCTATTCCTACGTTTCCTCTGAACACCATCCTCTCCCTCTTTCTTTGTCTCCACAACATTATCAACTTTCTTAGCCACTTCCTGTTTGGCTATTCCCTCATTCCCATCTACCTCACTTGCCTCTACCTCTTTCCCTAAGTCCTCCTTGGCATCTCTCTCAATCCCTTCCATGACATTGGCCACTACCTCTTTCACAAATTCCTGTGTGGCTACTGCATCTACCTCAATCACCGCTACCTCTACCTCATTTGCCTCTACCTCACTCGCCACTTCCGTCTTGAGCTCTACATCATTCCGCTCTCTCTCAATCTCGTTTACCTTCATCTCTCCTACTTCCCGAACTTTCATCTCAATCCTTCGTAGCTTCCTATTCCTATGTTTCCTCTGAACACAATCCTCTCCCTCTTTCTTTGTTTGCAAAACATTCTCAACTTTCTCCGCCACTTCCTGTTTGGCCATTCCCTCATTCCCATCGACCTCATTTGGCTCTACCTCTTCTGCTAATACCTGTTTTGCATCTCTCTCAATCCCCTCTATGACATTGGCCGCTATATCTTTCACCACTTCCTGCTTGGCCACTGTTTCTACCTCAATCACCGCTACCTCTGCCTCATTCGCTAATTCCTGCTTGTCATCTCCTTCTAATACCTCTACCTTATTCAACTCTACCTCATTCATCACATCCTCCAAAGCCACTGCCTCAATCATCTCTACCTCAATCGTCCCAACCTCCACCACTTCCTGCATGGGCTCTCTCTCACTCCCCTCTCTCTCAGCCACCTCTTCTTTCACTGTCTCCAGAACTTTCTTCTTGTTCTTGTGTTTATTCCTATTCCTACGTTTCCTCTGAACACCATCCTCTCCCTCTTTCTTTGTCTCCACAACATTATCAACTTTCTTAGCCACTTCCGGTTTGGCTATTCCCTTATTCCCATTTACCTCACTTGACTCTACCTCTTTCCCTAAGTTCTCCTTGGCATCTCTCTCAATCACTTCTACGACATTGGCCACTACCTCTTTCACAAATTCCTGTGTAGCCACTGCATCTACCTCAATCACCGCTACCTCTACCTCACTCGCCACTTCCTTCTTGGGCTCTCCATCATTCCCCTCTCCCTCAATCTCGTTTTCCTTCATCTCTTCTACTTCCCGCACTTTCATCTCAGTCCTTCGTAGCTTCCTATTCCTACGTTTCCTCTGAACACCATCCTCTCCCTCTTTCTTTGTCTCCACAACATTATCAACTTTCTTAGCCACTTCCTGTTTGGTTATTCCCTCATTCCCATCTACCTCACTTGCCTCTACCTCTTTCCCTAAGTCCTCCTTGGCATCTCTCTCAATCCCTTCTATGACATTGGCCACTACCTCTTTCACAAATTCCTGTGTGGCTACTGCATCTACCTCAATCACCGCTACCTCTACCTCATTTGCCTCTACCTCACTCGCCACTTCCTTCTTGAGCTCTACATCATTCCGCTCTCTCTCAATCTCGTTTACCTTCATCTCTCCTACTTCCTGAACTTTCATCTCAATCCTTCGTAGCTTCCTATTCCAATGTTTCCTCTGAACACAATCCTCTCCCTCTTTCTTTGTTTCCAAAACATTCTCAACTTTCTCCGCCACTTCCTGTTTGGCCATTCCCTCATTCCCATCGACCTCATTTGGCTCTACCTCTTCTGCTAATACCTGTTTTGCATCTCTCTCAATCCCCTCTATGACATTGGCCGCTATATCTTTCACCACTTCCTGCTTGGTCACTGCTTCTACCTCAATCACCGCTACCTCTGCCTCATTCGCTAATTCCCGCTTGCCATCTCCTTCTAACACCTCTACCTTATTCAACTCTACCTCATTCATCACATCCTCCAAAGCTACTGCCTCAATCATCTCTACCTCAATCGTCCCAACCTCCACCACTTCCTGCATGGGCTCTCTCTCAGCCACCTCTTCTTTCACTGTCTCCAGAACTTTCTTCTTGTTCTTGTGTTTATTCCTATTCCTACGTTTCCTCTGAACACCATCCTCTCCCTCTTTCTTTGTCTCCACAACATTATCAACTTTCTTAGCCACTTCCTGTTTGGCTATTCCCTCATTCCCATTTACCTCACTTGCCTCTACCTCTTTCCCTAAGTTCTCCTTGGCATCTCTCTCAATCCTTTCTACGACATTGGCCACTACCTCTTTCACAAATTCCTGTGTGGCCACTGCATCTACCTCAATCACCGCTACCTCTACCTCACTCGCCACTTCCTTCTTGGGCTCTCCATCATTCCCCTCTCCCTCAATCTCGTTTTCCTTCATCTCTTCTACTTCCCGCACTTTCGCCTCAGGCCTTCGTAGCTTCCTATTCCTACGTTTCCTCTGAACACCATCCTCTCCCTCTTTCTTTGTCTCCACAACATTATCAACTTTCTTAGCCACTTCCTGTTTGGCTATTCCCTCATTCCCATCTACCTCACTTGCCTCTACCTCTTTCCCTAAGTCCTCCTTGGCATCTCTCTCAATCCCTTCTATGACATTGGCCACTACCTCTTTCACAAATTCCTGTGTGGCCACTGCATCTACCTCAATCACCGCTACCTCTACCTCACTCGCCACTTCCTTCTTGGGCTCTCCATCATTCCCCTCTCCCTCAATCTCGTTTTCCTTCATCTCTTCTACTTCCCGCACTTTCATATCAGTCCTTCGTAGCTTCCTATTCCTACGTTTCCTCTGAAGACCATCCTCTCCCTCTTTCTTTGTCTCCACAACATTATCAACTTTCTTAGCCACTTCCTGTTTGGCCATTCCCTCATTCCGATCGACCTCATTTGGCTCTACCTCTTCTGCTAATACCTGTTTTGCATCTCTCTCAATCCCCTCTATGACATTGGCTGATATATCTTTCACCACTTCCTGCTTGGCCACTGCTTCTACCTCAATCACCGCTACCTCTGCCTCATTCGCTAATTCCCGCTTGCCATCTCCTTCTAACACCTCTACCTTATTCAACTCTACCTCATTCATCACATCCTCCAAAGCCACTGCCTCAATCATCTCTACCTCAATCGTCCCAACCTCCACCACTTCCTGCATGGGCTCTCCCTCACTCCCCTCTCTCTCAGCCACCTCTTCTTTCACTGTCTCCAGAACTTTCTTCTTGTTCTTGTGTTTATTCCTACGTTTCCTCTGAACACCATCCTCTCCCTCTTTCTTTGTCTCCACAACATTATCAACTTTCTTAGCCACTTCCTGTTTGGCTATTCCCTTATTCCCATTTACCTCACTTGACTCTACCTCTTTCCCTAAGTTCTCCTTGGCATCTCTCTCAATAACTTCTACGACATTGGCCACTACCTCTTTCACAAATTCCTGTGTAGCCACTGCATCTACCTCAATCACCGCTACCTCTACCTCACTCGCCACTTCCTTCTTGGGCTCTCCATCATTCCCCTCTCCGTCAATCTCGTTTTCCTTCATCTCTTCTACTTCCCGCACTTTCGTCTCAGTCCTTCGTAGCTTCCTATTCCTACGTTTCCTCTGAAGACCATCCTCTCCCTCTTTCTTTGTCTCCACAACATTATCAACTTTCTTAGCCACTTCCTGTTTGGCCATTCCCTCATTCCGATCGACCGCATTTGGCTCTACCTCTTCTGCTAATACCTGTTTTGCATCTCTCTCAATCCCCTCTATGACATTGGCCGCTATATATTTCACCACTTCCTGCTTGGCCACTGCTTCTACCTCAATCACCGCTACCTCTGCCTCCTTCGCTAATTCCCGCTTGCCATCTCCTTCTAACACCTCTACCTTATTCAACTCTACCTCATTCATCACATCCTCCAAAGCCACTGCCTCAATCATCTCTACCTCAATCGTCCCAACCTCCACCACTTCCTGCATGGGCTCTCCCTCACTCCCCTCTCTCTCAGCCACCTCTTCTTTCACTGTCTCCTCCAGAACTTTCTTCTTGTTCTTATGTTTCTTCCTACTCCCACGTTTTTTCTTCATACCATTTCTCTCCCCCACTTTCTCCATCTCTTCGATCTCGTTCTCAACCTTGTTGCTATTCTGCATTGTCTGCTTCACATCCTCATTATTGGTGCTGACTTCTGCCTGCTGCTGCTCTTCTGCCTTTTGCTGCTGCTGCTGGTGGTGGATGATGAAGCTCTTCAGCTCGGTGCTGTTCTGGAATTGCAGCAGCTCCCGCTGATATTTGGCCTGCTGCTGTGCACAATGATCCAGCAGGATCATCTCAAGCTCCAGAATCTGGCGCTTAGCTTCTAGTCTTGTGTCAACGAGGAACCTCTTTCGCTGCCCCTTCGAGCGACGGTCTGGGGAGTCACATGGGGAGGAGAGAGCAGCACCACAATTGATTCGTTAATGGGTATTTGAGTATTTCCTGTATGATAATAGGTTTTCCCCGTTTTTACTGGCAACAAAACAGGTGTTAAGATGTTAAAACACCAAACTGAAACCTTTTACAAGGAATCATGTCTGCATTAACCATGATGCTTGTGGTCAGAATGCAAACAAAAAACATACTCTGATAATATATGCATTGTCCTTGAAACTGATTGGTCCACACCAGGGACAGCTTTCTTTTGAGCCTCGTCTCAAACGGTGTTAGACCAGAGGACGCCAAAAGGCGTATTTCCTGTATGTTATTTTGGTAAAGAAACTTGGCACCATTGACAGGAATCTAACTTAACTTGAGACCGATGTAACAATGATAACACTGTAGGGAGGTCTGGAGGTTGACTCATGTGCCGGAGACACCTCCTCCTCCAAATAACTTCATTAGGATTATGGGCTGGTTGGGGAGGCCATATTAAGTTTGCGAGGTCTGGAAACTCCAGGCCAAACATAGAAAAACTTCCGTTATCTCAGAAAAAGTAAGATGGATTTATGGGCAAGCTGTGGAGGTCTGGCTAAATTTAAAAGATGTCCATTGTTTCACAAGAGAGAACATGAATTGGATAAGAAATACACTATTAATTCTTATACACTGGTCCATTCATACAATTAGTATATTAGTGGGCTACGTTAGAAAAGATAAAGGGAGGAGAAGAGGAGGGTGCCCAAAGGGGCCAGAGAGCCAGGGGCAACCCTAATGTTTATGTTGGCTGGATAGCATGTGCTCCCGTGCATGTGAGGTTGCTCTCAACAGAAGTCATTCCTTGCACGAGAATGGCTGAAACGCTGAGTAACCACTCAGAGGTATAGTGGGTAAGCAGTGGAGACGGTATAGTGGTAAAACAGTGGAGATTTTAAAAGCAAAGTTTAAGATTTGCATTTGTCACTTTATATTGAGCCGATACATATGGCAAGTGAAATTAAGAAGACTTAAAGTGAGTTTTACAGAAAGAGAGGATACATGTGTGTCTCTTGGAGAAGGAAAGGCATTGCTCAAAACTGTGCTGCAAGGTCACGTGCCATGAATCACATGAGTTTAGAAAAAACGTGACTGTAAACCAACAAGCCTGTGAATAATTATCATGGTGAAGACACCTCTATACGTTGGATACTGAAGGAAATCCATCGTGCTACACATCGTCAAAGCCCGACAACACCTGACATTCGAGAAAGAAGTACAATTGCATCGTTCTACACATCGTCAATACCCCACCACATCTGGAAAGTCACCAGCTGCATCAAGCACCTGACTGTTGTATTGTTCGAAAGACACTGTGTGTAACGACTTTACATCTGCCGGCACTGCGGGTTTCTAAACGCCTGCCATGTCACCTTCTCAACACTAGCGTCTGAGACCGTCTGATACAGACTGAAAGCTTATTTCCTTTGTTGCACTGTTTGTCTTTTCATGAATGTCATATTGTGCACTGGGTTATGCCTTATTAACCTAAATTCTGAATTTAGCTATTCATGTATTTCTATTACAGTATCACATATTCTTTGGACCAAGTGTCAATTGCCTATTTGATGACTGGTACTCTGATTCTTTTTTTTACAAATCAGGGACTTGTTTTAATTAAAATGTGTCTGTGTGTGTGGTTGAACGGTGTAACAAATCCATGCGTTACATGTGTAGTGTTGCAGCGCCGACCTGGTCAAGGCCTATGATACAATCAGTAGGCCAGGGCTCTGGATTGTTACTCGTATTTCCGGAGTCCCTAACCCTCTGCTCACAATCATTAAGGACCTTCACGATGGTGGGCAGGCCCGGATAAAGTTGCGTGTCCAGGAGTCAGAGCAATTTCCTGTTTACAGTGGGGTGCGACAGGGATCTACTCTGGCTGACACATTATTTAGCATCATCTTCGACCACATAGTTCGAGAAGTTTTTTTTTATGGCTGTACCGGTGGATTTTTTTATATTTGCTACAGATACAATGGGAGGCTGATTGATGCCTGGGTGAGGTCAAGGGATGGCTCCCTACTGGTCAACCATGTTATGTACACTGATCATTTGGAAGTTGATGCTCACACTGAAAAATAGTTGGAGGTTCTGCTGCTAAGCCTGGAGCGTGTGACAAAGAGGTGGTGCCTTACCATCAGCCCCACCAAAACTAAGCACCCGCCTGAGTATTTTGTGTAATTTAATACTCCGCCCCCTCAACTACTCTTGAGTGATGGGGTAATTGTAGAGAGAAGTTTACGTACCTGGATAGTGTGCTTATGCAAAAATTCTGGTTTGGCAGCAGAGGTCTCACTCCGAATCGGTCAAGTGGCATATTTTCATCAGCTTCGTAACACTTTGGGGTATCTACCTGGTCTGTCACTCGACACAAAACGCTGGGTCTTCTTGGCCAATGATAGAATAAATGAAAAATCTGAACCAGCTTTACACTTTCAGACTGGCCTGCCTACGATCCACCCTGGGTTTAACTAGGCTGGAATGTGTGAACAGCTCACAGTGAGCTCCACTGGTGGGCAGGGCTGCATTGCCTGGGTCATGTAGCCTGCTTGCTCAGCCACCGCATCCCCAAGCAGCCTCTGTTTTTCCAGATAGAGGGGGCTAAATGGGCGTGGCACGGCCTGGAGAAGAGATGGACTGATGCAGTACAGGAGGATACGGAACTAAGTGGACTTGCCAAAGACTGGTACCACTGGTGTCAAGATCTGCCTCTATGGTGGAAGCTCGTGAAGGATGCTTATGGGAAGTTGGTGGCAGTTGCCCTCAAGCAAAAAAGGAGGGTGAGAGGAGCGACGCTCACAACAACAGACGGTGCACTGGATGACTAAAACGCAGCAAGTTGGCACAGTAGGATGCAAAGGTGGTGCGTCTGCCAGTCATCTCAGTCAGTCAACCCATCGCACTGGGGTCTGTCCCCTGATCTCCTGTCGGCAAGCCTTCGACACTTCAAGTGGCCTCGGAGTGCACCAGGCCTGGCACAAGCGCCATGGTGACGTCTCCGTCACTTAGTGGCGAATGAGGGCTGTTGTTGTTATCTGAGTCGGTTAGGGGCCTCCCCTAGGTCCACTCAGCCTCAAATAAGTATCTGATACGGTGTGTAAACATCGCCACTTGGGAGACAAAGACGGACAAGTGTGGTGCTGGCAACCCACCCCTCGTGTGCGGTGCCGGCCGTCATAGGTGCTCACTAACAGCACTTGCTCCTACAGTGTTTCAAGGCTATACACAAGATTTCTGTCTTTGTTTGTGTCTATGTGCAGTGTCTGTATGAGTGGTTGGGAGCAGTTGTGTCTGTGGGGATCGACCTGAGTTCGATTCCCATTCACAACCATCAGTGACTAATAAATAAAACCGGTCGTGTGCGTCCCCTACATCTACTCAAACTTAAAATAGTACCTCGTGCAACGTATAAACATCAAATGTGGGGAGACAAAGGCATCCGGATGCGGTGCTGACCACCCACCCCATCATAGGTGCTAACTCGCTAACAGCACTTGACTCAATAGTCTGTTAAGGCTATATGGGGATCTGTCTTTGTATACAGGTGCATGTGTCTGTGTGTATGTCTGTGTGTGGAATTACAGTACTCACTTCCCGTCGGCTTGCTCATCTCTCCACCCTGCAACAAAATCACAGCAGCGCACGTGAGACTCTAATCATATCACAGCTTACAACCACCACCACCATCATCATTACCGTCCTCATCATTAAACATTTCGAACAGACACACATTCACATATAGATGTTCTCTCAGATTAATGTTATCCTGATACAGCGCGCGTGTGGATGTACTCACGGAAGATATCGCCTTGAAGGCAGAACGAGAAGTCACGGATGGTCACGTTTTGTCAATAGATTTCGTTAACTGTGTTAATGAAGTGTTCAACCTCACGGATGTTTGTCAATGAGGTTTACCAAGTAATTTAACCGCGTTATCGATGTTCACTGACAACGTTGTTGAAGTGTGCTCCCGAATGCGATCTTTAAGCACACAGAGCGCGCGTCCACCTCCGTCTGTAACGATCGACCGTTGCTAGGGAAGTGACGTCACTTGTTAAGGTAACGAACCCCGGAAACCACGTGGTCCACTGTATCCTCCAGGCCTGATTAGTTACACGACTGTCAAATTTTTACTTTAAACTTTCGTAACTTGCAGGAATTCATATTTTTGGTTCTTTCGGTAAAGTCACGTAGATAGAAAATAACATTTTAAGTGAAGGCAAAAAACCCACGAGGTTTCGGTGGGAACACAAGCGGTCTTCATCACGTGTTGCGATCGAAACGTCGTGGGTTTTTTTCTTTTATTTTAATTTATTTTTATTGTTATTATTTTCTATCTACGTGACTTTACCTGAAAGAACCAAGAATATAGTAACGATTGTACCCTGGTCGCCATGGATGAAGAGGCCGAGCGGGCTCGGTTCAACTGTTGCCAGGTACCTCCACCACTCAGCTCGCAGCACACACACACACAGTGTCCACTATGTAAAAATCAGGCTAAACTAAACCTTTCTAGAAGTTACTAAAATAATGCTATAAAAACAATGCAACAGTGATCATAAGAAATGTGATTGAAAGTTAACAATAGCGACATATATAACATATTACTAAACCTAGCATCCTTCGCTAGCTGCTTGAGTTAATCCATAATAGCAGGAGTAACAATTATGTATGTTGATTAACTGCGAATAACCCAATCAATAACAGATATCCATTGTAATTTACATCAATACATTACCCCCCCCCCCCCGTCTTCGTATCGGATCTGCTTACAAGCGACGACGTCACATTTATCCCCCGTCTACGTCTATTAAAGACCGAAACAGGGGAAGGATTTCACCACAACTCTGGCTGTCACCTGACGAGGCGGGTTGTTGTTGTAGTTACAGGCGAAACGTCACGGTACTTGAATTGTAAATGTTTTGGGTTTACTCTCCAACACACCGATGTGCTGAAATAGTCACTAATTGGCATGTTTTGTTTACGTGACAAACTTGACTAAGATTTACGCAATCTAACCCAAACAAACAAAAACACCCTCCAATAAGTAAATATTTGTATTAATTCCATGAATGGACCTTGGCCTGGGACTGTGCGGATTGAGAAGTTATGGATGCAGCTTCTGTTTGTGCTGCCATCAGAATGACCAACAAATAAACAAATAATACACACGGATTGGTGACTACAGTACTAGACCCCCAGTGCTTTTATATTTAAAAGTGTATGTGCTTTGTGGTTGCTTTATTGCGCGTGTGTACGTACTGTGTAACACTTGTTTGAACGCAGGTGATGGGGTTGTCCATGTTGGGTGTCATTACAGCCAAAAATAAGCAGCAGTACGAAGACCAGGATGCCGTGGCCGACCATGAGGACGGTAATTGGCCTCGCCCGGTCACAACGTACGACAGCAGTACAGGTTTCCCTCCACACATGCACACACCTACGAGTTTCCCACTCCAGAGACGAAGATCCCCCATATAGCCTTAACAGACTGTTGTGGCAAGTGCTGTTCGCAAGCACCAATGAAGGTCGGCATGGTATACCAGGGGGTAGGTGGCCAACACCACACCCGGCCGCCTTTGTCTCCCAAGTGGTGACGTATTACACACACCGCTCCAGGTATTCATTTGAGGTTGAGTCGACCCAGGACCGGTTCAGATAAATAATCGCTATTGGTGTTGGCCATGAGCGGGACTCCAACTCGGATGTTTGCGGGGTTCGGAGCGTAGCGTACTATCCACTGCACCACTGCTACCCTCACATAACGCACACAGAAACAACACACACACACAGGGACCCACACGCACGGACACACAGGGACCTGCTCAACATTGAAATGTGCAGCCCTTGTGTGGCGGCCTGCGTTGAATTTGGGCGTTCATCTCGTCACCCATACAAAAGGTCTCGACACAATCAATGGCAGTCCCCCTTGCCCTGCCTGGCACGCACATCGGGCCAGTCACCCCACGCACAGCGTACACAACGTGCGCGTCGCGTATGCCAAATCAAGAGTCGTCCCCGAGTGTCCGGCAAATTGGACCGACTATCCCGGGCCCCGCGCTTCGGGGGAGGCCCCACGTGTAGACATCAGTGTCACATGTAATGCTTCCGGTTTAGTTTGAAGGCATCGGGGGGGGCCCCACGCACCCCCTATGGACGGCCCTGGTCAAAGCACACGACAGCGCGGAGCACGCGCGTCACGCGCACGGGCCACGTGCGTCACGGGTACGTGACATCTACAAGGCAAGCACCTGCATCGCGTGGTCATCACTTGTAAGGCATGCCCTTTGTGCATGGGACGTGCGTAGTGTGTGCAACACGTGGCACATGTATGTCACACATGCGCATCGCAATGTGATGTCATGTGTACGTGGACATTTGAATCGCATGTAGCTGTCTGGTGGGCAGGACGGATCTACGCGTGGGCAAGTAAGGGGGTGGCTGAGTAAGACTGATACGGAGACACGTCAAGCCACACACTCACCACACACTCACCGGCACACTCACACACACCGCACACTCACCACGCACTGACTTACCGGCACACTCGCACACTGGCACTCACTGCACACTCACACACCGCACACTCACCACGCACTCACTTACCGGCACACTGACTGCACATTCACACACACTCACCGCTCTCACCACGCACTCACTTACCGGCACACTGACTGCACATTCACACACTCACTGGACCCTCACTGCACACTCACCACGCACTCACCGGCACACTCGTGTACAAGCACACTAGTGAGCTTCCACAAAATGTGCTGCACATTAGTGAGGTCACACACCAGCAGGTTTACACATCAGTGAGCTTACACACTAGTGTGCACACACACAGTCGTAAGCTTACAGATTAGATAGCGTACACACCAGCTCACCGGTGAGGTGAGCTACACACTGGTGAGTTAACACACCCACCTGTTTACGTGCGCAAAGCTCTTAACCCTAAACCTAACATATCCCAAATGTCATGGCTAAAGTTATTTTACACACGCACGTGCATACACACGCACGTGCATACACGCATGCGCATATGAAGGCACGCATGCACACATACGTGCACACAAACACACATGCACGCACATGTTTAAACATATACAATTCCATGGCGTTGGACTTGAGACTCTCAGAAGTGGAATCAGGACTCCTGAGTGTGCGATATAGCTCAGTGGGCCTTACTTGGTAAAATTGAAATAATTAATTTAGTTTCAGGATGTAGGGTTCTGAAGATATTTCATCTTTCAGTCCTTTCTGACCATTTGAGTGTGGGTGAGTGAGTGACAACTATTTATGCATCTTTTTATTACAAATACAAGCATTTCCAGCTATTGACATGAAATGTATTAACTCTGGAAGATGATGGTGATACGGGTGGTGGGTAGCGGTAGTGTAGCGTTTAGCACGCTGCGCTACGAACCCGGCGACCCGAGTTAAATTCTCGCTCATGCCCAACGCAGGTATCGACTCTCTGAACCGGTCATGGGCCTCCCCTAGGTCGACTCAGCCTCAAATGAGTACTTGGTGTGGTGTAAACATCACTACTGGGGAGACAAAGGCGGCCGGGCGTGGTGTTGGCCACCCACCCCTCGTGTGCCATGCTGGCTTTCACAGGTACTCACTAACAGCACTTGCCCCAACAGTCTATTCGGGCTATACGGGGAGTCTTTGCTTTGGTGGTGATGATACAGATGGTGATTGATTACACAAATGGTTAGGATGATGATAATGATACATTTGGTGATGATGGTGGTGATGATGGGACTGTAAGAGTGGTCCTTGAAGATATTTACTGTGTAATATTAAGACACACTCATAAAATGTAATCATTAAAGCACAATATATAACATTTGTAATTTCTGTTGAAAGCATGTGCTTATAATGGTCACGTGTATTTGTACGTGGTTGTGCATGAATGCACGTGTTTTTATTTTCTGTATTAGGTGCTTGACGACAGCACTTGGCCCAACAGTCTATATTGGTTGTACAGGAAATCTTTGTGTTTTGATTTACGAATGTTCCATTCACGAAATTTAGTGAAAACGAAATTGACAAATTAAGGATACTTTTCGACTTACGAAATAGGATTTCAGCGGAAACAATATATCACATGGCACGCGCCATGAGATCATCAAGCAAAAAGCTGTCATCCATCCACGACAGTGTCACGGTATCCCCATAGTGCAAAAGTAACGCCTCGTCACCTCTCCAGTCATTCCAACATGCAGATCTTTTGTTGAGTTCCTTGAAGATGTTAATTATTTTTGTTTTAAATTGATTATTATTCAACCGTTGTAATATTTGTTCTTTATTATTTTTTTCATTGTGAAATATTGGTGTTTATTTTGGGTTTATAGTAGAAATGACTGTCTGAAACACATCGCTAGTTTTTCGTATTCAATTAATGGGAAAAGCCATTCCGATTTACGATATTTTGTTTTACGTGCGTTTTTCGAAGAACGCATCCCTTTTGTAAGTGGAGGCATACATGTACAGGAATCCATTGCCAACCGCGAATTTACCAACCACGAGATTTTAGTAAACACGGATTGACTACTGGACACCTGTTTACTAACCACGAGCATCTCGCTTTGAGTATTCGCGAGTCGCGCCGAGTCGTGAAATCAAAACAACACGATGTACCTTATGGGGGGGGGGGTTCTTGTATTTGTTCTTGTATTTGTACGAGCTGTTGTTTGTTTATGTTACCGATGTTTACGGGGAGCGTTAGTGCAGCGGGTTAGGGAGCTGTACTATGAAGCCATAAATCCTGGTATAATTCCTGCTCATGGCCAACACCAGTGGCAATTATCTGAACCATTCCTGGACCTACCCTCGGCCTCAAATGAGTACTTGGTGCATTGTGAAAACATCAGCACTGGCAGAGAGAGACTCCATATGCTGTGCTGGCCTGCATAAGTGCTCATAACGGCACTTACCCCAACAGTCTGTTACATGGGGGGATCTTAGTCTTGGCGTGTAAGTGAGAGTTTGTGGACTTTGCATGTTCTTCCCCTGTTGTGCACGCGTTTTCTCAGGGTTGTCAGCTTTCAAAAAAAGAACAACCAATTCTAATAGTGAGATTTTACTTGCAAATTACTTAAACAGGGATTACACACCGTGGCAACATCGCCCCCTTCTGTGAAAGCTGGACAGGACCCTCCTGCAAAATAGTGAGACTTCCCTGAATAAACAAATGTAGCACGGTAATCTTTGAAATAATAAAATAAACTATTCACCCCTAGAGTGGACAGGGTAACGAGGGCGATTCTAGCAAGTGAGGGAGCTGTACTCGGACGGAACGGACGCCGGCTCCCAGCCGACCTCTTCGCCTTTGTCGATCTTGTCATCGTTGGAGGCCGGTCTCAGCTCTGCGAGGATCGCCTCAAACGTGGGGCGTTCTAACGGCGCGTAGCTCCAGCAGCGGTGCATCACCTTGCGGCTGGGGGCGAGGGGAGGGTGCGGTGAGGGTGCGAGGAAGGCGAATCGCGCACAAGCGCGGACTGCGCTTTCACCTCTTCCAGTGCGCGTTCGTTCTCAGAATGGTTGAATGAGTGCCGATGATGTTAATGACGCCACAGAGTGGGATGAAGGGGGTCAGGTGGCGAGGGGGGTAAGGGGGGGGGGTGAGTAGGGAGAGGGTCATGAAGGCATAAAATACCTACAGTATGGATTCACACAGCGGCGTCTAAATGCCACCGCATCTCCATACGTAGCGCAGAAACCCTGGTCATGTTTTTTCTCGTAGAGAGAGTAGCAGTCTGGGGGTCTCTATGTGAGGAGTCTGTGGGTCGCAACAGCACGTACAGCTGGAAGTAGGACATTCCAGACTAAGAGGGTTCATGATGGCCGTGTCAACGACACTGAACCAGCCTGCACAACTCACTGCCACATAATTCACCCTTAAGCAATTGTTCAATCAATTAATTGAATCACTACAATTAAAACCAAATACTCTCCCAGAACAAACACTTCGCACTCTCCTCCGTCAGCCACCTGCATCGACAATAGAAACGCATCAGTCCAGCAGTGGATAAAACCTGGTGTGGGAGGTATGGGGGGGCGGCTTACACTTGCGGTGGACAGCCGGGTGGTGGCTGCATGCTGTAGTCATCGCAGATTAAGCGGTAGAACTTGTCATCGACTGTCATGCACCAGGGTAAGGGGCCTTTCCTACACCCACACACATCACACACCGAGCGGTACACACGTCACACCGAGGAGCACGCACGTCACACCAAGGAGCACGCACATCACACACCGAGCAGGTTGCACAGGTCTCCTTTATCAAGACAAACGTGGAGCAGATTACAACTACAACTCTACGCCTGTCACAATGCCCCCTCTCCCCCCCCCCACCAGTTTATGGGGGGCCGCGGGCCTCACTCCCCCCTTCGCGTCAGCCCCCCCTAATAAATGGTCCGGTTGCATTGTGAATGCACCACTCGAATAACGTGCAGTCCCGTGGCGCACTATAACGGGCTCGTGATTTACTCAATACAATTCAACGTAAAAAAGTAAAAACGATCCCAAGACATTATTTAAAATCATGTATGGCCATCGTGTGTCAGCATCACACGCGAAAATTGGCATGTAAAAAAAAACTTCACTGCGAATCACTCAATTGGGATTGCTCGCAGCAAACAGCACTTGACCTGCTTGCAGGTTAGGTGCTGAATAACCGTGTGTCACACAGAGAACAGTTGCCACTGAGGGTGCCCTTTTCAAATGCTTGAGATGAGATGTGATTATCGCGTGTAAATGTGCACACTAAAATAAAAATAAAATTATAAGCGAACTATTATCGTTTCAGGTGGCAGGATGGTGCAGCGGTGATCTTTGACCCTCGCAACAAGAAGGGCCTTGGTTAATTATCCGACTGGCACTTTGCGGAGTTTTCTACGTTCTCCCCTTTGTTCTGTATGGGTTATCCAGTTTGCTGACATAGCTTGAAAACACACAATCACAATGTAACTGGGTATTGGCCAAGCATCCCAATGCTAAAGTTACCTGCAAATTACTTCACTGGGATGACACTTGGCAGCAGAGCCAGATGATGCCATTGCTGCGGCCCTATGCCATTGTTAAGCTTAAGAGGCCCCTTCTATGAATGGCTGTATATTTTTGTCAGCAGAATGAAAATAACTGCTTTGGAGAGTCTTTTTTCTTACCGATCTTTATTTTTTAAACAATTATGTTAAAACTCGAAACCTCGTGTCCATTTCTTGTTTCGTGTTTAGAGCCCTCCCCCCTCTCTTAATGCGAGGCCCTAAGCTGTAAGTGTAGCCGGTGTGAGCTCACCTGTGATGAATCATACGTATAATTGTGCACTCTTATTTTCTCTGGGTAGCCAGGATAATTTATTATTATTCAAGTGAATGCAATGGTGATCAGGGGTTGGACCCAGAGCCCCACGTACACAGTAGAGTACAAGGGAACGCCCACAATACAGATTTGAGCTGACCTCCGGATTGAGAAATTGACTGGCGGTGTTGTGACGTAGAGGGTGTTTCTGATCGCTATTGTGACCGTCCTGTCCCGATGGTAGGAGAGAGGACAGGGTGGACCGGCTACATGAGCTTACTCTCCGGCACTGCACAGCAGCAACATCGCCTCCCTACTCCTGCAAAAAACTCGGAAGGACCCTCCTGAAAATAAAAGTCTTCGGAATCAGTGAGGCCTGTCCTTGCGAGGACAGGGGTTGTCTTGGTCGTCACAAGCAAACATTTGTTTCTCCACATTAATTTGTATCCCCGGGTTACCATCAGGGCTAGGCTCTGCAAGCTTAGCTTCTGAGATCTGATGAGACTGGTAGCCGTTTTTTAAAAGGTAATTTCGGCATCTGGAGCCCAAGCACGCAACAACTTTATGCAATTAAAAATATTAGTGTAAACTAAGACTGAAATCGTTGTCTGTTGTGAGCATGTTCTGTACTTAGGGCCCCGAATGTTTGTGGCAAGTGAAAGTTTGTCTCAGCAAAATATAAGATTTCTCACAGTAGCACGCCGTATGACCACACGTCCCTCTCCACCTTGTAGAGCCCATGGAACATGCTTTCTGGAGACATCCACTTTACAGGCAGAGGCACCTAATGGACATAACCGCATGGCCACAAGCACAACAACAATAGGTTCAGTAAATTCAGTTCAGGGCGATGCTTCGCGATTCGTCATATGTTTTTTGCGTGAGGCCACATATTCATCTGGCCAAATTAGCGTCATCTAGCCCTCCACTACCCTGAAGGGTTAAATGTGTAGTGACATCACGGGATGTCACTGTGTAGTGCCGGGCCTAGAGAGGCACGGCCTGCGGTGTATTGACATCGCGGATACCACTATGGTGCGGGTGTAGTACCGGCCCTAGAGGGGCTCGGTCAGCGCTGATGATCACGCTGGATGGCATCACGCTTGGCGTGCAGTGCCAGCCCTACAGGATAGGGTGTGGGAGTGCCGGCCGTAGGAAAGGGGTTAATAAAGGCCAGGGCACTCTGGTTGACCCGAGAGGACACGTGACCGGTTAATTCTACAAAGGGGCCCCAAGTGGGGGCTAGGGGTGGTGACGTGTCAGGGTAGATCCTGCTGGAGGATTCTAGAAGGTGGTCGTGGCTAAGGGCGGGGCCAGCCACGCCGCAGAGGATATAAGCCGGGTCCCCCAGAGGGACCGGTGTTGTTCATCTTGAAGAAACCTTTGTCTACGTCTACGTTCTTCCGAGTATCCAACACATGGACTGGGACCCGAGCTGTGGTCCCGGTCTGTCGTAGCTAGTCATGTTGTAATTAGTGTAGTTAGCCTGGTGGTCACCACCACAGGTTGTTATTCTGGGCCAGTTACCTCGTGTACCACATGGTGGAGGGGGGGGGGAGGAGGAAGGCGATTTGTGAAATTGCCCCATATTTTAAACTGTCGGCAGAGCAGAGAGATTGAATCCAATTACCGACCTCTGGATTGCAAGTCCAGGGTGGGAGAGCCATTGCACCACTGTGTGTGGCAGCACCCCCCCTCTTTTTTTCTTAGGGGCTGTGCAAAATAAGATAAAAACATTGAGTACAATTAAAGTGATGGGCCTTCTATCCCGATGATGGTGATGACATTGGCGAAACGGATAATGATGCTGATTTAAAGCTTTCGTGACTGCAGTAATTCATATTCTTAGTTCTTTCGGTAAAGTCACGTTGAAGGGAAACAACAAAATAATAAAATATATATGAAACAATAAAAGATTCTCACGACGTTTCGACCATAACACAAACGACCGTTTCCCTTCAACGTGACTTTACCGAAATAACTAAGAATATAAAGATGATGATGCTAAGTAAGGTTAAGGACTCACATTGCCCTTCACCATGTAGTTGGGGTCAGCCTGGACGTCCCGTGCCAGCCCAAAGTCGCAAAGCTTGGCGATGTGTCCATGCGTTACCAGCAAATTCCTCGCAGCCAGGTCGCGGTGGATACACAAAAAAAGAAAAAAATTCCCTGTGTGGCCTTCAACAAACTTGGGGCAACTTCTGTGAAGGTCGGCCACGGTACACGACGGGGTGGGTGCCCAGCACCACGCCCGGCCGCCTTTGTCTCCCCAGTGTAGATGTTTACACACCACACCAGGTACTCATTTGAGACTGAGTCCACCTGGGGAGGCCCAAGACCGGTTCAGATAATTGTCACTGGTGTTGGCCGTGAGCGGGAATCGAACTCTGGCCGTTGGGTTCGTAGCGCAGTGAACTAACCACTGAGCGACCACTCGCCACCCAGACAGACATATTAAGGGCAACAAAGACGTGCACCACAGACACAGTCACATACAAAGACACAGTTATCACGCACAGTCACAGAGACACAGTGAAACATACTCTTTCGTTCTTTCGGTAAAGTAACGTAGGTATAAAATAAAATAAATCACGACGTTTCGGGTGCTACACAAGCGTCCCTCATCAGGTGGGAAAGCATGATCTACTGCTGAGGCAGACTGTTTTAAAAGGTTTGAAATGGGTGTAGCCCAAGGGTCATAAAGAAGTGGGCGGGGCTAGTGATGTTAATGTGAGAAATTAGCATGTAAATTTAAGATCGGAGAGCGGCCTCCTCGACGAGGGCTTCAAATCAAGACAGTTAAACACGTGCAGTCACACATGGTCAAATTGAAACACAGAGGTGAATTTCCAGAGGTTCTTAAAGATGGTCAAGGCCCTGTAGGGATAGAGACAGACAGGCATGGAGACACATACCGAGAGACAGAGAGACACGTTAAAATCATCACGTATTATCATTGTTCCACCACTCGTTTAACCCAGGAGAAAGGCTGACTGCTGAGTCACTCCTCTCACGACTCATGTTCTTGTGAGCGAGGAAGGTTGTCCACCCCGGATGGAGTAGAGTCGCTCACGATCGCTTCTCTCTCCGACGACGACGCGTCCCAGCCTGCGGCGCACAAGGAAGCCCGGACGACTCAGAAATGCCCTAACTATAGAGTATCTATAGTAGATCATCGATTATTCGGCGGTTTCGGGGGGGGGGAAGGGGACGCCGAATTTTTTAACAATGCCGGATATTCACTACATACAAATACACACAAAAAATATCCTACTGTAAAATGTAACGGTATTTACTGTATCGTGCTTACCAATCCAATCTCGAAGACTCTGAATGGAGTGATGTATATACGTGCAGTATTGTCATTTTTTAAGTTGTATGAGGTGTATAATGTATCGTCTATAATATTTAACACTGAAATCAAGTCGGTGGTCGCTCTGGTTAATTCCACGGTCTACTTCGCAGTAGACACTGCTAGAGCGAACACGTACATGATTCGAAAAAGAGAGTCGGCCAAGTGTTGTGTGGTGTAATTATCCAAATTTGATAAATTTACTCGCGAATTATTCCATCAGGGAGCTGCCTAATAACATCACAAACCCACTTGGCAGGGTAAAGCCCGCTTGCAAGGCTGTGGCTGCACAGGGGCAGCTGCCCCCAGTCCATGGAAACTGGTATTGATGTACTTTACGAATCGCCATGGGCGGCATGGTGGCACATTGGTAAGTAACCCTTGCGCCTTGCAGCAAGAAAGCTGGGTTTGATTCCCGACTCGGGCGCGTTTCGGCGTGGAGTTAGCATCTTCTCTCCCCCTGTTCGTCAGAGTGTGTAAGTGCAATGGAGTGTTTTAGTGAGTGTGTGAGCGAGTGAGTTAGCGTGAATGTGAGTGTGTGAAGATTGTATGTTCTCCCCCTCTTCTGGGTCTCCTCCGCGTTCTCGAGTTTCCTCCCATAGTAAAAAAAAAAATACCCAATACAACCAGTCTGCCATTGGGCAAAACATCCCAATACTGAAAAATTACCTGCAAATTACTCAATTGGTACTACACAGTGACTGCAAAAACTTCGCAGGACCCTCATGAAGAAGTCTTGAGTTATATTCTTAGTTTTTTCGGTAAAGTCACGTTGAAGAGAAACAACAAAATAACAAAATATATATAAAACAATAAAAAATTCTCACGACGTTTCGACCATAACTCAAACGGTCATCATCAGAATATGAATTACTGCAGTCACGAAAGCTTTAAATCAAAATTTAAGTCTTGAGTTTTTGCACAATAAACAAATGTAATCATAAATCTTGACTTAAAGCTTTTGTGACTGCAGGAAGACATATTCTTTGGGTCTTTCGGTAACGTCACGTAGATAGGTTCAAATGAAATAACCAAAAATAACAAAAACTACGACGTTTCGATCGCAGCACAAGCCTTCATCATCAGGAAGAAAAAAAGAGAAGGGGAGAGCTGCTGAGGCAGACAGTCTGCCTTTTCTGAACCGGTGTTGTGCCTATCCTAGGTAAACTCTGTCTTAAATGAGTACCTGGTGCAGTGTGTAGACATGAGCACTGGGGAGACAGCGGTGGCTGCATGCGCGTGGTGCTGGCCACCCACCTCCTCGTGGGCCATGCCGCCTAACAGCAGCACAGTCTGTTAAGGCTTATTTGGGTGATCTTCTTTGTTGTACGTTTGTGCCATCTTGTGTGTCCGCTGTCACAGATTCCAGGCTACAACCCTCCGGAGTCCACCCCATGGGGCTCCCCTTCTCCCCGGCCCAAAAAACCCAGACAGTACTCGTGCATCATGCATGTGGTGTCAACAAGAGGTAAGAGGTGCATGAGTGGGCACACACTCTGGGTTTTACATCTGCAGAGTTAGTTAAGTGTACAGTGTGCTCGCAAGCAGAGGTGAACAATAAAAAAATCAGTGGCGGTTATGAGAAACGCTACCCTGAAGTAACGGGCGGTTTGCACTCTGACCTTGCAATCCAGAAGTTACTGGTTCGTTTTCCCATCGCAGCGTTTGAAACAGTGGCGCAATTTTCTTAAATTTACAATTTTTACCTTGCCAACCAGTACAAACAGCCAGGTGAGG
The DNA here is from genome assembly GCF_048934315.1 of Petromyzon marinus. Taxonomy (NCBI): domain Eukaryota; kingdom Metazoa; phylum Chordata; class Hyperoartia; order Petromyzontiformes; family Petromyzontidae; genus Petromyzon; species Petromyzon marinus. Next base: position 809,556 of record NW_027423157.1, read on the forward strand.
TGTATAAGCATCACTATGTATGAATAATTTAGGACATCTTATGCTCACAAACTCACCCGTTCACGCACTCAACCACCAACTCAATCTCACTCAAACCACCAACTCACTCTCACTCAAACCACCAACTCACTCAACCATCAACTCACTCAACCCATCATCTCACTCAAACCACCAACTCACTCAAACCACCAACTCACTCAAACCATCTCACTCAACCATCAACTCACTGAAACCACCAACTCACTCAAACCACCATCTCACTCAAACCACCAACTCACTCAACCATCAACTCACTGAAACCACCAACTCACTCAAGCATTAACCCACTCAAACCACCAACTCACTCAAACCACCATCTCACTCAAACCACCATCTCACTCAAATCACCATCTCACTCAAACCACCAACTCACTCAACCATCAACTCACTGAAACCACCAACTCACTCAACCATCAACTCACTCAGACCACCAACTCACTCAAACCACCAACTCACTCAAACCACCATCTCACTCAAACCACCATCTCACTCAAACCACCAACTCACTCAAACCGCCAACTCACTCAAACCACCAACTCACTCAAACCACCAACTCACTCAAACCATCAACTCACTCAAACCACCATCTCACTCAAACCACCATCTCACTCAAACCACCATCTCACTCAAACCACCAACTAACTCAAACCACCAACTCACTCAAACCATCAACTCACTCAAACCATCAACTCACTCAAACAACCAACTCACTCAAACCACCATCTCACTCAAACCACCAACTCACTCAAACCACCAACTCACTAAAACCACCATCTCACTCAAACCACCAACTCACTCAAACCACCAACTCACTCAAACCACCATCTCACTCAAACCACCAACTCACTCAAACCACCAACTCACTCAAACCACCATCTCACTCAAACAACCAAATCACTCAACCACCAACTCACTCAAACCACCAACTCACTCAAACCACCATCTCACTCAAACCACCAACTCACTCAAACCACCAACTCACTCAAACCACCATCTCACTCAAACCACCATCTCACTCAAACCACCATCTCACTCAACCACCATCTCACTCATCCACCATCTCACTCAACCACCATCTCACTCAAACCACCAACTCACTCAAACCACCAACTCACTCAAACCACCATCTCACTCAAACCACCATCTCACTCAAACCACCATCTCACTCAAACCACCAACCCACTCAAACCACCAACTCACTCAAACTACCAACTCACTCAAACCACCATCTCACTCAAACCACCACCATCTCACTCAAACCACAAACTCACTCAAACCACCAACTCACTCAAATCACCATCTCACTCAAACCACCAACTCACTCAAAGCACCATCTCACTCAAACCACCAACTCACTCAAACCACCACCATCTCACTCAAACCACCAACTCACTCAAACCACCATCTCACTCAAACCACCACCATCTCACTCAAACCACCAACTCACTCAAACCACCAACTCACTCAAACCACCATCTCACTCAAACCACCAACTCACTCAAACCACCAACTCACTCAAACCACCACCATCTCACTCAAACCACCAACTCACTCAAACCACCAACTCACTCAAACCACCAACTCACTCAAACCACCACCATCTCACTCAAACCACCATCTCACTCAAACCACCATCTCACTCAAACCACCATCTCACTCAAACCACCAACTCACTCAAACCACCAAACTCACTCAAACCACCAAACTCACTCAAACCACCAACTCACTCAAATCACCAAACTCACTCAAACCACCATCTCACTCAAACTACCATCTCACTCAAACCACCATCTCACTCTAAAAGGTTGAAGGTTAAGGTGCAGGCAGCCCTGAAAATATATTGGCTCGCGCCACTGCAAGCTCCCTTCTGGAGGATATGTTGTTGAGCCAGACGTTTGGAAGAGGTGGGAGTAACCCACATTTTACCCCACCACACACGAACTGCCGATGGACTACCCATTGACAGTGCTGAGTGGACAATGGCAGGGCCAGTGAGGGAGGATTTAAGAAACGGTTCAATCACCTGCCACGCTTGGAGGACGAACCGGCGGCATTTGGGTTGCCAAGCCAAGTATGATAACCGTCATATTATGGCAGCATCATAATCTGAATATTTTTCCTGGATCAATCCGATGAGCTATAAAGCTCTTTTTCACAGGTGTCCAGCACCACTTCATCATTTGGATGAGGGGTTCCTGAATCAGGTGAGAGACAGATTTGTCCTCCTCTACCAGGTGAGGTCGGTCAATTTTACTTCTCACTTCATCTTCCTCACCTCAACTGGTAAGGTAGGAAAATCATTGCTCCTGAACTAGGTGAGAGCCCAATCAGGTGTGACCTGTGGTGCATAAGGGGACCACACCAATGATAAAAAAAAATACTAAACTATTTTTTATTTTCTTGGTTCTTTCGGTAAAGTCTCGTAGAAGGGAAATAATAAAAATATCAAACAATACAATTCTCGTGACGTTTCGACTGCAACACAAGCAATCATCATCGCTTCTATGTGACTTTAACGAAAGAACCAAGAATATGAATCCCTGCAGTCACGAAAGCTTTAAATCAAAATTATTTTTTTATTTATTTACCAAGGTCACATCTATAACAGCAGCCACTATACCTGACCAGTGTTTCTCATTTCTACTGTTACCTATTATTATGATTAGTGTGTGGACCCACCACAATGCGTTATACCCCTGCTACAACTTTATCACCTTAGTTCTCATCTGATCTCCAATGCTAAGCAGAGTTAAGCCTGGGCTTGCCCTGAGCTACAGACGTGTAACTGTCAGGTGACCAGGGGATGGCAGTGCTGAGTGTTTTCTTCAGCTGCAAGCCGAATGTGGGGAGTTGTGTTGACTGACAGGCAAAGCTGTACCAGCTCAGCGCTCAGACCTCTTGAGACACACACCCACATTACGATCATATGATATAATAATGTTTAGGTTTAGGTGGAGCGCCGTTCATGCAAATTGCATGAACAATGTCACTGCAGCCAAGCGGTGAGCCAGCACCACCCATTGCCCAAGCTCTATATACCAATATATTCCAGCCAATTTATGCGTGTTTATTCATGTGGGGGGGCAACACTTTATCCCATACAGAAGGGACAGATAATATTAGTCCACATTTTGCTCTGCTGCCTTTTGGCATATCCAGGGTATGGCACTTCCTGCATGCTCACGGGAAATAAGTTTCGCAACATTTGCATGATCCATGAATCCTCGCCTCAACGGTGCTGGATTACAGGCGTGCACCACCGCCACCCGGCTAATGAATGCTCCCCTCGTGTGTACGTTTGCGTGTGTGCTTGCTTCTCAGATTGACCTGCTGGAGGACCCGTGCCTGCTTAACGTGGTGATTCTGCAGATGGTGTTGCAGGAGATCCGCCATCGCTCCGCTCCCGTCTACAAGAGACTTTGCGACATCATCTCCACTCCGCAGAAACACTTCTACACCTTCACCAATGAGCACCATTGGTAGGCGCAGCTCTCCAACCGGTCCTAGCCATCTCGCCAATCCAGTGTGCACGGCACACGAATTGACGCCTCTTTACTTCTGAACTGTGGCACACGGCGGCGGTTGGTGGCGCAAAGTCTCGTTGGGACTGTTTCCCAGTGCCATGTGGGCCAGCAGAGTTGGTGGCGTAGTGGCGTTGTGCATAAGGCTGCCCCTGTCCAGATGGCCAAGGATTGGTAGCTGATTTTTTCGCCAGGGCTGAAATTAATTGCACTCCTTTTATTGAATTTCGGCACTCCGTGGGGTGGGGTTTGAATTGTATGTATGTTGAACTTCCTTCACACAGTACTTAGCCAACTGTGCTACGTACAGTTGCGATAATAAACTGTGCATCTGATTCGGCTCGTGGGACTGAACGCCCCCGTGGCTTGAGTTACCGAGCAGAAAGGCGTTTTATAAATGTAATTCATGATTATTAAATACATTTCTTGTCATTAAAACTGGATTCCTGAAGGCGTTTCCAGCACTCGGAGGGAAACCTCTGACATGCCTAACAACTCACGGAACTACATGATTTACACTTCTCGCAGAGCTGTGCTCATTTTACTGCCCCAGAAGAGGTACACATTTCCTAGTCGACCTCTTAAGCACCATTTCAACTCCACAACTTTGTTACTGTGACTCGCGTGGAAGTGATTACACAGCAACGCCTAGTGTGATTGTCTAACAGCGCCGTAACTTGATTGTCGTGTGTCTCAGAGACACGTACGTGGAGCAGGAGAAGGGAGAGCCTTCCAATGACTGTAACGACCGAGCCATCCGATATTCTGTGTTGACTATTCCACCTGAAGACGGAAGCTTGTGTTGCCTCCGAAATGTCGTGATTCAATTGTTTTCTTTTATTTTGTTTTATTTTATCTACGTGACTTTACAGAATTAAACCAAAGAGTATGAATCCTTGCAGTCACGAAAGCTTCAAATCTTGTCACACTGCTTTTCACATGTAACAGCCCTCTTTTTCAATCCACTGCTGGGTGTGGGCCTCGTTCTGTGCGAGGTTGTGCAAGGTTGTTTGACCGTACGGTAGATCCCCGTTGAATGCGCGTTCACACTACGCGTTTTGGCTTTAACACGGTTTTACCTTTTTATGGAAAGTGTTTCGATTTTAACGCTCAATCGCGCTCGCTACATTGCAAGTATAGCGCGTGGTCACGGACTACTTTTCTGAGCGGCGTCGGTGTTAGCAGTGTTGTTGGATGATGCTAGAAGCTGTAGTACTGATGTATGCTGTGATACCCAGCGTACCTTCCTCTTCCTCGGTCTTTGTTCCAGCAGGATCTTTGTGCGCGGAGCGTCATCTCGCTCCCTTATATTTTTCACTCACCATATCTCTCACTTGAGATTTAATTAATGGAGTGTCATACTTAGCATATTGATAGAGATACTATATAAACACAACACATTTTAAAATAAACATGTAAAACAGTGTACTGTGCTATCAAAAATATATATTGGTAAATAAAGTCATGGTTTGTCAGTAGAGCAGAAAACAATAAGATCTATTTTTATCTGCCAACCGTACACTCGTTGAGCACACGTTTGGCTGATTTATACACCAGTTCTCTTCATTGCAATTTAACTAAATCACCGAGGCGATACAAAATTTAGATAACAGCATATGAGGATTTGTGCACTTGATGTTGGCCATTAAAGTGAATTGTTCTCGTCTTCAAATGATCAATGAGTGTCAGCCTCCGATCAGTAGAACTACAGGTAGGCATCACCTCAACTGAGCACATCAACAAGATTATGGAGGAGTGTGATATCACCTGGCTATGGGGTCAGCCTACAGCTGCGTGCCAGCTCATCTGGCTGGACATCCACGTTTATATGGGGCATTGTTCCCGAGCATGTCCAGTCACATTATAATGGAGCTGAATTTGTTTCACCACAATGCCAAATGACACGTGTGTACGACACCATCTGGCCAGCCACAAATCTCTTACATGCTCTTCGTTGTGGTCGTGAGGTCATGGGTGTTTGCAAAGAGATAGCCCTCACCCTAATAGAGAGCGGGGATCACAACACCTTCACGTGGCCTTATCAAATGCACAGTCCTTCATTCTAGGACTGTATATCGTTTCCTTGGCGATTACAAGCAGCGATTTTGCTAAACCCTGTTTGTTTGGTATGCTTCTCTCTCTGTGGCCCATGTTGTATCTGTGTTAGTTCCCCCCTACTTGAGTGTCTGTATATACATCTGGGGTTATGTTTCTTATCTCTCGTAAATTTAGCTCTTCTGTACCTGATGATGGCTGCTTGTGTTGCAACCGAAACGTCGTACGCTATTATGTTATTTCATTATTTCTTATTTATACGTGACTTTACCGAAAAAAAAACAAAGAGTAATTCCTGCAGTCACGAAAGCTTTGAATCAAGTCTGTAGTGCCTCTTGTTAAACAGTGCTTCAGTTAAACAGGAATATTAATAAATCCAGCAGGCATGACTTGAAAAGTAACACATTTACATTTTGGGTAGCACTCTAAATCGTCCGGTAAATCGTGTCGCCAATTATAATTTCTGCGTTTATCTGCGCGTGTCTGTGTACCCCCAGTGGAGGAATACGTGCGCAGCTTGCTGGACAACCCTGAGTTGATTGACCGTCTGGCACTGGCCTCGGAGCAGGTGAGACTCCGTATGCGTGCATCAGCTCTGCCCTCCCCCTCATATTTATGGTGCGGGCCTGTACCCTTGTCCGACCCCTCACTTCCGCGTTGCATCCAGCTGCCTCACTGAAGAAAGGGACACTTGCCTTGCGCTGAGTACGACGTTTCGCTGGTTGTAATCGCCAGGGAAACGATATACTCGATTTGTAAGTGTTGTGGGTTTACTCTCCAATACACTGGCGTGCTGCAGTAGTAACTAATTGACACGTTTTGTTTTACGTAACAAACCTTACTAATTGGCTGTACCGGGTTAACTACACACATTTACGCGCTCTTACCCAAAAAACCTTTATTATGGATAATATTGGTCGCAAAATAATACGTGTTAAACAGCTCCATTTTAGAACGTCTCATCCTCACCAGCAATGGTCAATCAATCAAATAAATCCTAGATTTATAACGTGGCATATTTAGCAAAAAGCAGAGACGGAAGGGTGAAACTCTAGAGGTAGCTCTATGATATTCGCTTTTGTGGAACGTTCTCTAACACGGATGGCCGTACTGCTCTGAGATAAATCAGACTGGATCCTTCGTCTCGTTACGTGATGGCGGTTAAAAAATTGTTGTTGACGCGTGCATGTGCCGTGCGTGTGCTGTGTACGTGTGCAGGATGTGGTGGAGTCCCGGGTAATCTTCCCCGAACATCTCCCGCTGTCCCAGCTGCAGCAAGGTGTGCGTTCCGGCCGGTTTGTCCAGGGAACCTTCCTTGCGAGTCGTGAGAATTACCTGGAGGGGACTCTGAGGGTGCGAGCGGACGGTGACAGTGATAAAGAGGTACACGTTTCACAAGCCTGCGTCTGGAAGGAACAATGCTGTTCGATCGTATCTGTGTGAGTTTTAAAAACAAATTTATAATGAAGCAGTGGCATAGCGTTCTTGGCATGAGCAGTAGCTCTTAACCTTTACTGCAAGGCTGCAGTAAAGGTTAAGAGCTACTGGGCTAAAATATTTGTATTTTGAACGTCTTTTGCACCCTACGTAGGTGTCGTAGCCTGGCTCCTACCCCCCCGGCCTGTGGGTCCTGGTGCAGTTGCACTGCCTGCACACTCGATAGCTACGCCACCACAACCACAGTAGATACGTTAATTGTGACTACTTTAATAATAGGGTTTTTCCCTTTTTTTTCTGGCAACAAAACTGAAACCTTTTACAAGGAATCATGTGTGCATTAACCACAATACTTGTGGTCAAAATGCAAACAAAAAACACACTATGATAATATATGCATTGTCCTTGAGACTGATTGGTTCACACCAGGGACGGCTTTCTTTTGAGCCTCGACCCAATTGGTGCGAGACCAGAGGACGCCAAAAGGCGTACGCATATATTGCAAATATTATCAGTGTGTTTTTGTTTGCATTTTGACCACAAGTATTGTGGTTAATGCACACCTGATTCCTTGTAAGAGGTTTCAGTTTTGTTGCCAGAAAAAAGGGGAAAAACCCTATTATATTTTGGTACTGGCAAAGGAGGTCTAATGATGGTTGTGACTACTTTGTTAACAAAATGAATGGTCTATTTCCACCTCCAAAATGTAACGTTAAATAACAATTAGGTACATTGGCCCTTTGTTGGAAAAAAAAAACCCAGTCTAGAAATTGCCCTACTTGAACATATGTTACTGAAAAACATTGGTTTCAGAAGATTCATGGGCTCATAGTCCTACATTTTAAATTGTTTATTCGTGGTATTAAAACTCTTGTACAGTAAAACCTTGGATTGCGAGCATAATTCGTTCCGGAAACGTGTTTGTAATCCAAAGCACTCGTATATCAAAGCACTCGTATATCAGTTGTGATCACGTGACGCTCGGCAGTACAAAGCTGCTCGTATTGCAAGACCCTCGCTCGTTTATCAAATTAATATTTATAAAAAATTTTGCTTGTCTTGTAAAACACTCGCAGACCAAGTTACTCGCAATCCAAGGTTTTACTGTATATGCTGCTCTCTAACAGCACTTGGCCCAGCGGTCTGTTAAGACTATACGGGGGATCTTTTTTGTCTGCGTGCAGGTGTTGATCCAGGGGCTGCAGCATTTAAACCGCGCGATGCACGACGACATCGTGTGCGTGGAGATGTTCCCCGAGGAGCGCTGGGTTGCCCCCTCCTCGCTGGTCCTGCACGATGAGGGCGTCGCAGGGGACGTTGTAGAAGAGAATGAAGAGGATGTGGTGAGTGGAGCGTCAACACTGCCGAACCAAAATCAAACCCAGACACCTGCAGTGTGCGTGTCTCCCCGTGGTCGCATGGATTTTTCTCCAGGTCCTCCGGCTTTTCCCTCCACAGTTACAATCTGACATGCACTTAGAGTATGTGGCTGCTATCAATTTCAAATGTGATAAGATACTTCATTGAACGATCATTTGTGGCCAGGTCACTTAAAAAGAGCTATAGAGCTCTCAGGGTCCTTACCTGGTAAAGTTATTTAGTTTATAGTTTTTAAATAGTTTTAATATAAATTTTGATTTAAAGCTTTCGTGACTGCAGTAATTCATATTCTTAGTTTTTTTCGGTAAAGTCACGTTGAAGGGAAACAACAAAATAATAAAATATATAAAACAATAAAAAAAATTCTCACGACGTTTCGACCATAACTCAAACGGTCGTCTTCAGGTGTGTTGGTTTGCATAAATTTATTTTTAAACGGCGCATTTATTTATTTATAAAAACGTTAGCGCCACGCGCAACGATTTGGCAGTTTATTTAGGACTAGCCCATCTATATTCTGAAAAGAGGAGGGGGGAGACGAAATTTTTTATAATGTATGCTGTCTGAAAGCCACTGTAAGCATGAACAATCAATTAAGACCTGAAATGGTTTATCAAATCTTTCCAATGATTGCTAAGATAGAATCCATCTTCTCGGTTGAAATTGTCTCTGTGCTTGTATATGTGGATAGCCTCATGAACGAATCTCTCATGGAAGCCAGATGGCTTACAAAGAACCTCTGTCTTGGAAAAGTCAATGGCATGTGAGCCTACTGAATTAGAACAATGATCTGCCACGGCCGAGGTGTTGGTCCTACCGTGTTTAAGGTCTGCTTTGTGTTCACGAATGCGGTCCGAGACATGGCGTTTGGTTTCTCCAATGTAACTACTACCACAGAGGCAACTTAGTTTGTAGACACCAGGGTATTGTATGTCCGGAATCACATCTTTTACAGACGGAACCAGATCACGGATTTTATGTAATGTGTTGAAACGGACCTGGATCTTGTGTTTATTCAGGATTTTGGAGATCTTTTTTGTGACCCCCGCAATGTAGGGTAAAGTGATGGTTTTGAAAGGCTCCTCAAGAGGGTTCTTCTTCATGGTTTGAGTGATAGCTTTGCGGATTGTATAGTCGGAGTAACCATTAGCCCTAAGAGCTTGGTGTACGTGCTTGAGTTCACTGCTTATGTGTTCCTGGTCGGATATGCATTGGGCTCTATGATACAGAGTCTTGATGAGAGAATTCTTCTGTGATGGATGGTGGTGGGAATCCGGTTTCAGATAAGCATCCGTATGGGTAGCTTTCCTGTAGACAGAGTGGCTCATTGAACCATCAGGTCTCTTTTTAATTAGGACATCCAAAAAAGGTATCTTGCCATCTATTTCGACTTCCATGGTAAATCTGATGGCTGGGTGTATGGAATTGATGTGGTCGAAGAATTGGTCTAGAGCAAGCCGGCCATGTGGCCAGATGACAAAAGTGTCATCCACGTACCTCTTCCATAAGGTTGGGCGCAGAGTGGCAGTCTGGATGGCGTCAGTCTCAAATTTCTCCATGAAAATGTTAGCTATAACTGGAGAAAGGGGGGAGCCCATTGGGGTGCCCTCAGTTTGTTTGTAGAAAGTTCCATTCCAAGTGAAGTATGTATTGGTTAAACAGTGTCTCACCAGGGGGGGTACCTCAGTGTTTAGTCCTTGATGAACCAAGTCTTCAATGATTGCAATGGTGTCAGGTACAGGAACCTTGGTGAATAAGGAAACTACATCAAAATTGATAAGCAGGTCGTCTGGGGACAGGGAAATACCCTTGATTGTCGATGCCAGGTGAGTCGAATTTTGTACCACAGAGGTGGTCTTTCCAGTGAAAGGACGCAGGATTTCAGACAAAAAACGAGCTAGTTTGTAGGTGGGGGAGCCGATAGTAGAGACTATGGGACGAAGGAGTGTATCTACATTATGTATTTTTGGTAAGCCGTATAATCTTGGTGGCCTGGCAGCAGAAGGTTTCAACGAAAACTGTTTAGATTGATCAATGAATGCGGTTGAATCAGAAATTATTTTGTTGGTTTGTGTGACGAGGCTGTTGGTGGGATCTCTTTTTATTTTTGTATAACTACCATCGTCGAGTAATTCTTTAATTTTGTTGTTGTATTCTATTTTATCCATGATGACAGTAGCATTGCCTTTGTCAGCTGAGAGGACTACAATATCATTCCTCTTTTTTAATTTATATAATTCAAAACGCTCATCTTTGCTGAGGTTGCTAGCTGGCATCTTAGCGTTTTTGAGGGTTGCAGCGATTTCAGATCTTGCTACGTCTGCAGCGATGTGACCCAGGCCCCTGAGAGCAACGTCTACTTGGGCAATTATATCATTAACTGGTATGTGTTTAGGTGTGACTGCAAAGTTTAGACCTTTAGCTAAAACGGATTTCAGACTATCGGAAATAGAACTGTTACTGCGATTAATTACGACTTTGTTAACGTCTAACTATAAATGCACCGTTTAAAAATAAATTTATGCAAACCAACACACCTGAAGACGACCGTTTGAGTTATGTTCGAAACGTCGTGAGAATTTTTTATTGTTTTATATATATTTTATTATTTTGTTGTTTCCCTTCAACGTGACTTTACCGAAAAAAAAAACTAAGATTATAGTTTTAATATAGTTTAAACAAAGAATAACAACAAAAACTCAACCACTTCAAGAGAGACCTTAAACATAATGAACACCGTGTGACCAGACAACAATCCACATTAGAGATGCTGTTAGCTTGATTTTGCGTTTATTAAATGACTTTACATTACATTACTTCAAAATCAAGTCAGGAGTGCTAATCATTTCATACTATTTTTGTATGTACGTAGGGGTTATTTGACCATACTTCGATGCGGGTTGGTGAACGGGGGGGGGCATAGATCAGGAGCATAGAAGGACAGGACAACAGTTCATTTTGCTGTACTGCGCTCTGCTGCCTGCCATTTTGGCGCAGAGCCTATACCACCTGTTATGCATATCCAGGCTCAACACGGTGGCGCTTCCACGGTCTGAGCTCCTTTTTAATGTTTATTTTAATTAACTTAATTAGAACTCAAGAGATCAGGACACGTATCATTTGCGAGAGTGACCTGGGTCACAGGGTGGCCTCTATATTGAAAACTAATTTCTTTAGAACTGCTTTTTGTATTTAGATTGTTGTCCTTTCCGCGCACCTCCGATTAGCATGGTTGGCTGTGTACGGTGCGAAATAAGTTCTACATGCATACATACCACAGTGACAAAATGCAAAACATAATAAAGTACAGCAATGAAGTTAATTGAAATTGGCACGAAAACAACTGTGGTTTATGAAAAGTCGACAATATTGCACAAACATAAACAAGTGTTAGATATTAAATCGCATGTAGTGCAAGTTGGCTTGGGCAGATTATTTACAGGCTGATCATTGCACAGTTATACTTATTAAAACGTTACGTAAACATTAAACACATATAGGGTGACTGATGTGCTAAGCAGGTAAGAGAAAATGTCAATCAGTGAAATCATAAAGAATCGAGAGATTAAGCATCAAATTGTGAATTAGATGGGAGGGTAACCTTTGTTGTAGATAATATTGGTCGCAAAAGCTTACGCGTTTTTTTTTAAACGTGTGGTATCTGATGGGCGTGTTCCGGTTGATTCTATCAATCGCCAGAACTGTTTTAACTTATAAATATTTACGGAGGACTCCTCACTGTGATCTTTTGTCATTTTAACAAAGCGTCAATCTCATTATTGACATTGATGAGACACAGCATGAAACCACATCCGCAGGTTAAGCGCTATTGTTTTGGATTGCTCCTTCCCCTTCAAGCCAAATTGTATTGTGTTATGCAGTGAGTTGGTTAAAAAAATAGTTAATTCATTATTTCAGTGTGTGAGAGAGACGCTACTGTGGTGAGTGCTCATTTGAGTTTGTGTTGTCATCTCCCGGTGCTATCCCAGCTGCTGCTGCTGTCGTCGCTCTTGCTTAGATTACGCAACACGATGTTTGTCCTTTGTTTTGGTTTCCAGCTGAAAGCCGAAAGTGGGAAGATGCGTCGGCCCACTGGCAAAGTGGTCGGCATCATCAAGCGGAACTCGAGGCCGCTGTGCGGCATGCTCATGCCCAGCCCAATCAAGGAGGTGGGCTGATCTGCATGTGTGTGTGTACGTGTGGGGAGCGGTAATGTAGCGGTTAGCGCGCTGCGCTACGAATCCTGGGACCCGAGTTGGATTATATTTATCGCTCATAACCAATAAACAGCGCCAAATGTCTGAACCTGTCTTGGGCCCTTCCCTAGGTCGACTCGGCCATAAATGAGTCTCTGATGTGGCATGTAAACATCAGCGCTGTGGAGACAAAGGCGGTCGGGCATGGTGCTGGCCGTACCCACCCCGTCGTTTGCCGTACCAGCTTGAATAGGTGTGTGCTGACGGCACTTGCCCAAACAGTTTGTTGAATGCCTTACTGGGGGCTCTTTGGGCGTGTTGCAGGCCACCCGCCACCTGTTCACGCCCGCGGACCGCCGCATGCCACGAGTGCGGGTGGAGACAAGACAAGCAGCGTCCCTGCAGGCCCACCGCATCGTGGTGGCCATCGGTGGCTGGCTGCGACACTCCCGCTACCCGAACGTACGACTGCACCGTGACGCCCCGGACGCCGTGACACCTCACCCGTCTGTCCCGTGGTCGGCATCGTCGGGCTCATCCTTCTGTCACTTGACGCGTGGCCACGCGGCTCTGTATGCAATACAGCCGTCGAACCCAAAACACGAACGGTGACACGGTGAATTGGAAGTCAGGGTGGATGAAGTGGCACCACTGTGATATTTTTTTGTTTGAAAGCATGGCAAACTCACCTGTGATTCAACCTAGGTTATTAAGGTGTTGTAAGTTGATAGTCTCAGCCCAGTCACCAATAACTGCACCAAAAACGATATTAAATTTGGTCGTGCACTTCGATTGTTTGATTTCCATCTCTGAGAAAACTACTGCGTTTGACTGCCATGTGATGAACATTACTTTGATTGGCAGAGTGGTTGGAAAAGCACTGCCCCCCTACAATTTGGACTGCATTTCACTTCAATGGATCTTAGAAGTAGCTCTGTTATGTCTGCTCCTGTGGGTCGTCCTTGACCATGAAGGGTTTGTATAGATTGCTTGTCTTGTGCGATACCATTAACACAATGAGAAACAAAATTGGTGAAAAGTTAAATATATTGTTAAGATGTATTCTTTGGGTTGTATCTTTGTTTAAACAGATGTCGGTTAATATTCTACATAATGTACGTTAGGTACAAGGTTGGCATTGTGGTTGTGCTTTTCATACCTATTTGCCACTGCACAACCGAGCGACACCATGGCTGGCACGGTTTAGTAGGCTGCAGGTTGTTTATCCACTGCAAAAGCGGATCCATGCCATGGACGGTCAATGCTTTGAACAAGTCTAGGCACGTGCAGATGACGCTGTGGTGCCACGTCCCCGCGGTGTACTGACTGCCGTCACACAATTAACGTGTCGCTAGCCCCGCCCCTGGCCCTGCTCGGCCCCCGGATATATTTGGATGCCTTGTGGGGCCAGCATACTACGGTTTGGTTCTGGTTCGACACGGCAAAAAGCCAGTGGGTGACCACAGACACTTCGAGAGATCTGCACTGTCTGGGTTCCAATGTACCAGTGGAAAAGGGATACCGGTGACGATTGGCCACGTATGTGCATATGCATGTTGAACTTCTTCCGTACCATACGTAGACAACCGTGCTAATCGTCGGTGTGCTTGTGCAGGGCCATTTTGTGCGCTCTCTGGGCGAATGTGGGGATAAGGAGACGGAGACGGAGGTGCTGCTGCTGGAGCACGACGTGCCACACCAGCCCTTCAGCCAGGCCGTACTTGCATGCCTGCCCCCTCCCACGTTCAGCATCACAGCAGAGGTACGCATGAGACGTGTGACGATATGTCAATTCATCGATTGAGTTCAATTCTTACGCCTGCGGTGTGTTGGTGTGTTCGGTCGTGCATGTGAGAATCCTTTATTCAATGTTCTTTATTACAAGGCCCACGGGCCACTGGTGGCCCCTGGGTGGCCTTTGGTGTGGCCCATGACGTGTGGCCCCCGACGTATAGGCCCCCGACAATAGACAAATGCGAAAACACCCCCCATCATCATCATCGTGCTGTCAAACCGCAATAGTTTCAATATGTTTGGCCTGCGTAGAATACCTTCTAGAGGACCTCTCTGGAGCTCTCCCTCCAGTCGAGGTCCTTCCGTTGCACTGTCATGAACGAGAAGCCACGGGGCTCTACGCCTTTACCGCAGACCGTATATAGAAAAGCCGTCGACCTGAAAGAAAGTCGATGGCTCGGACACATCATCGTAAGAAGAGAGGAAATTCACATCGGAGGAATGAAGGCGATGGACTTATGGAAGCACCAGGGCGGAGACCCGAGAGGCAGGCCTCGAGAGATGCGGATCAAAGTGGTGAGCCAGGATATGGAGGACTTTGCAGTAGCCGTGGAGATGGTCCAGTACATAAATGAATGGAGCAAGGGGACTACAGACTTTTTTCCTATAACGCTGTACTTGCGTTCCTGAAGAACACCGAATTGTGGAAAAATCGCATAATAAATAATATAGGGTAAAGCACAGTCCGCGATAACACGTGATATGCGTACGCAGGCTTAACAAAGACTTCGGGTACGTGAGTAGCATCTAGAAGCATCCAGAAACATCCCGCCTTGTGTGATGCTACACCGAGGCAACCGTACAACCGCTTATTCTGCCTCGCACAACGCAGTTCTGTTCACTCGATCGCCTTTTATCCAATTCGCATCCATGTTATGAAAAAATGTGTTCCCTAATGCATTCATCGCATTATATCTAATTCACGATATGAAAACACGCAGAGTTATAGGAGAACGGACTGTACTTTCAGAATATTCAGTCGCCTATTGAGAAGATAGAACGCCATTAGAATGAAGTTGGTTTACCCATGTATGGCTCACCCTGTGTTTTGTTTGTTGTAAGGCAGCGTTTTGTTGAACCTGGTGCTGTGTGTGTCCCGTACAAGGACCAGGCTGGCAGGGAGGACCTTCGTGCGTTGTCCATCTGCAGTGTGGATCCTCCAGGCTGCACAGACATCGACGATGCCCTACACTGCAAACCGCTCGACAATGGGAACACCGAGGTATTCATTTGGTGGTGGTAATCGTGGTCACGGTCGCGGTAATTCGTGCCTATTCCTTTCATGGTTTTGTCAATGCTAGCGGAGGTTACAAGGGGAGTTTAAGTGGCACAATGATAAGTGCACTGCACATTCATCCTGTCAAGCTGGTTTAGTTCCAGTCATGGCTAACACCGGTACAGAGTGATATCTAAAAAAAACTGCCCAAGTTCTCCCCTTCACCACCTGCATTGACCATCGTAACAAAGCAAGGTCAAATGACAATCGCAACCCATTACGGCATGGAGAAGCCCTCATCCTGCAGTGGATTGACAAAGGGGTGGACAATATTCCTGTTATTAAGTTTCCAAACATTGTTGCCTTAGTGCCCGTATTCTTGGTCTCTGCTCGGCTCAGGACTGACTTCAACATGGCTTGGTTCTGGCTTGATCTGCTCCGTTGGAACTACGTCGCGCGAGTAGGAATAAGCGGTCGTAACGGCTGCCTCGGCGTAGCATCACACAAGGCGGGATGCTGCTGGATGCTTCTAGATGCTACCCACGTTCCTTAGTCTTTGTTCAGCCTGTGTTACGCATCTCACGCGTTATTGCGGACTGCGCTTTACCCCATATAATATATATTATTTATTATAACACGATTTTTCCAAAACGTGGTGTTCTTGAGGTACACAACTACCGTATTATAGAACAGACTGTATATCCAAAGACTATGGGATACTATCCCTACCTATATCAGTTGTGACTGTCCGTGTGTTTAAATCCAGCTTGAAAACGTCGTTATTAATTGGCTTTTCCTGGATTCTGATTGGTTATTACTGTGAGGGGAATCATTATAATTAGCTTTTATTGCATTTTGCATGCTGTGTAAAGTGTCAGTATCACTATCATTGTTATTATCGGCTTTTACTTTATTTGTATTGGCTTGTATCTATACTTGAGTAGTTTTTTAATGTCCAGTACTTTTTTGAGATGTTTCGATATGCAAGGTGCTGTATAAAATAGATTTTTATTATGGCCCTAGTTCATTGCACAAGAAGGGCCATTATCTGAAACGTGACCTATTTAAATGATCGTTTGGGGCTGTTGTTGATGAATGCGAGTTCTCAAGATACCAAGCTAAGTCAGGGTGTGGGAGCCTTGGTAGATATCAGATTTCTTAACAAAACTCCATGAGTCTGTTCTGCATGGGTTTCCTCCGGGTTCTCTGGTTTCCTCCCATATCTAAAAATAAGCATGCGTTGAAACTGGTATTAAGGTAGTTTACGTATCGCCATGGGCGGCAGGGTGGCACATTGGTAAACCCTTGCGTCTTGCAGCAAGAAAACTGGGTTTGATTCCCAACTAGAGTGTTACTGTGTGGAGTTGTTAAGTTTTTCAGTGTTAATAAGTGTAATAATAACGTATTACTTGTGTTGGAAATACCCGCATGTGTGTGTGTGAGAGCATTGGTGTAGTGGTTAGCACGCTGCGCTATGAACCCGGCAACCCAAGTCCCACTCACCGCCAACACCAGTGAGGATTATCTGAACTGCTGTTTTGCCTACCCAAGGTCAACTCTTTCTTAAATGAGTACCTGGTGCAGTGTGTAAACATCAGCACTGGGGAGAGGTGTTGGCCACTTACCCCCTCGTGGGCCATGCCGTCTAACAGCAGCACAGTCTGTTAAAGGCTTATTTGGGTGACTATCTTCGTTGTACGTTTGTGCCATTTGTGTGTCCGCTGTCACAGATTCCAGGCTACAACCCTGCGGAGTCTACCCCATGGGGCTCGCCTTCTCCCCGGCCTAAGAAACCCAGACAGCACTAGTGTATCGTGGATGCGGTGTCAACAAGATGTCGGAGCAGGTGCATGAGTGGGCACACACTCTGGGTTTTACATCTGCAGAGTTAATTAAGTGTACATTGTGCTCGCAAGCAGAGGTGAACAATTGAAAAAAGCAGTGGCGGTTATGAGAATTGCTACCCTGAAGTAACAGACGGTTTGCACTCTGAACTTGCAATCCAGAGGTCACCGGTTCTTTGTTCTCCTGTCGCAGCGGTTCAAACGGTAGCGCAATTTTTTTTTATTTAGAATTTTTACCTTGCCAACCAGTACAATCAGCCAATTAAGGTGTATACGCATCAAGATGTATGAAAGGTTTAGGATATATTCTTAGCTCTTTCGGTAAAGTCGCGTTGAAGTGAAACAATAAATAATATATATTTTATTATTATTATTACGTTGAAGGGAAACAATAACATAATAAAATATATATTTTATTATTATTTTATTGTTTCCCTTCAACGTGACTTTACCGAAAGAACTAAGAATATGAATTACTGCAGTCACGAAAGCTTTAAATCAAAGGTTTAGGATATCTTATGCCCAACTTCTTTGCCAGCCAAGACACTGACCCCCTTGTGATGAAGGTGATTTCACAAAAATATTGGTTACTGAATCGGTGGTGTTTATTGACTAACGCAGCAGCGTCCAACCCACAAAGCACTGTGATCCATTCTGGTATATCTCAACATGTTCCGTGATCTACCAGCAATATATGACCAGCAGTTACCCGGATGGATTTAACCGACTAATAGAACACTGTAGACATGCCAAGTGCTAGTGCAATCTATTGGTTTAAAATATATATTATTAATCCATTAATTCTTAGTCGGGGATTTTGTTTTGCCATCTGCTATAACAAGAAATGCTTTATATTAGAGGTGTTTATTCCTATTTGTCCCGAGATCCACAATCAAAATCTTTTGCGATCATCCACCCATGGATCGCGATTCACATATCGGCTACCACTGATCTAACAGTTGAAAACCAGTTTAACACGTAGGCTTTCGCGACCAATATCCATAACACGGGTTTTTTGGGTTAGATCGCGTAATAAATATTTAAATGTGTCGGTAAACCCGCCACCACCCGACACAGCCAATTCGAAAGGTTTGTCACATTAACAGAACGTGCCAATTCGGTACTAGTAACATCACACCGGTGTCTTGGAGAGCAAAGCCACAACATTTACAATCTGAGTACAATGTTTCACCAGTATTTACAACCAGCTTCATCAGGCGACAGCCAGATTCGTGGAGAATCCTCGTCCCTTAATGCGCATGCATAATGTGTGTTGATTAACATATAAATAACCCAATCGGCAATGGATACCCATAGTCAATGCATTCATTGATTCCCCTCCCAATTCGCGAAAGAAGTGCTCACAAGTGATGGCTGTCGCCTGATGAAGCTAGTTAGTGCTGGCGAAATGTTGTACTTAGATTGTAAATGGTGTGGCTTTGCTCTCCAACACACTGGTGGACTGTACTAGTAACGAATTAACATGTTCTGTTTACGTGACAAACCTTACTAATTGGCTGTCGGGTGGTGGTGGGTTTAACAACACATTTATATATTTAAACGATCTAACCCATAAAATGTGTATTATAGTTGAAAACCTACAATTGTGCCAGGTTTGGCCTGTCGGAGTGGGCCATTAGGGTGGCCACTCGGAGGGCAAAGCTCTGGGGAATCCGAGCAAGAGCTTCGAAGTATGATTGTGCACGGTGATACCCGCAGGGGTCTCGTGATGGATGGCAAATTGAAGATTTTTTATCGCGAGAGGATTCCCTGCAAGGGATGTTAGGTTACTTATTCTTGTGAGGATGCCATTTACTGTATGAAGGGGCAGCGGTCAGCTGCATAGAACATAGTATAAAATTCCCCGAGCTGTTGCTGTTTAAATCGTCGGTTTAACGGAGAATTTCACCTCAGGTTTTTTTACACAGCTGCCCCACCCCTCATCGGACTCTGTGCAATCACACAAGGAATGTTTTTTGGAAAAAATGTCGGTGTCAGAAAATTTTAAGGTTTAATCGTTTACAAATGCGCATTTCGTTACAGCTTCTCTTGTCCTTTAGACGTGCAAAGATAATTTCTGACAAAATATTGACACGTTTTCAAATTGTTTCGTAAATGGTCATAACTTTGCTCACGTATATACAGTACTTGGGCAATAATTCTGAGCTCCTGGAGTACTGGTAAAGATTTAAGCGAGTTGATATCTTTGCGACTTTGTGTAAATGTGTTTAACATTTTTTAGCTGAATCGTATATTTACAAGCATGTACACATGAGTTATACGCGTTTATATACAAAATTAAACCGATTTATTTTCCATGCATCTTGTTATTTTGGTTACTTTAAGTTACGTTTTCCACTGCTGGATGAACATCTCGCCACGTGATGTTGGATGCCAGCTTTAGTTTGACCATACTTCACCATGCTGGTCACTGTTGGATGATAATAATGTCCACTTGCAATGCACCACCGCGCAGTATTCACTCACCTTCGAATCGAGTCCTGCACCGCCGTTTCACATGCAAATTTGATTCACAATCCCTGGGCCAACTTGCTCCTGATTAGCATGCGATTTGCCACATTTCGATCTCGGAGGTGATTAAATGCGCCGGCTTCCAGGCTTGTTGAGCCGCTCGGAGCCCAATTAACGAAAATTGTTGCCAAAGCAAAAGCGTGAGCTCGAAATGTTGTCCGTGTTCTTTTCAAACCACCAGTCGAACGCCGGCCTCTGCCCACTCCGACCGTGCGGAGGCCCTGGCCGTCGGGGAGGCCCTCATGGTGCCTCACGGCAAACGTGGGGCCCGGGTGGGCGCGTCGACGGTTGATCGCGTACAGGCGGTGCAACTCCCACAAATGAAACATCACACCTTGCTGATCTCGTGTCCAGGAGCATAAACGGTCATCACGCAAACTCCGGTCATCCTCGCAGCAGCAGCTCTTGGCCATCGAACAAAGACGATCACCGCTTCCTTCCGATATTAGAAGCCACGAGCTATGAACGACTCGGAGGTTCGAGCAACCACAGCCGAGTGGGAAGGCAGCAGCAGCCCAGGCGGTGAGCCAGCTCCAAAATCCCCCAAGCACTGAAGTTCTCGATTTAGTACATTGAAAAACACGACAGTAAGTGAAACAACGTAAATCGAAACCAATTTTGCCATTCACTTGAGGGGCCGTCCATAAATGACGTCACGCAATTTTTGACCTCGTCACTCGGCGTCACAAAAAGTCAGACCCCCCCCCCCCTCAAATATGGCGTCACAAAGCTCTGCCCCCCTCCCAAAACCATATTTCCATTTTGAAAATAAAACATGCTTCAACTATTGCCATTGTAGTGCGTGGCGCTGCACTGATGTAGGAGTGTTATAACAATTAGTGTTATAACAATTCTATACTTAAAGTTGTGCATTTTGATGTGACGTCACATTTCTCAAACCCCCCCCCCTCCCCCACGTCACACATCGTCACAAATGTCTGACCCCTGACCCCCCCCCCCCCCCCCCGAGGTGCATGACCGCGTTACCGTGTTCATTCTGTGGTGAAGGGATGAGGAAAAGGAAGAGGGAAAAGCATCCAGCGTCGCCGCACGCAGGCAACGTGTATATCACAGTGGTAAAAATATAAAAATACACATGTAGTGGGTTCCACGGAGACTGGAGACGTCTTTAGAGGCAACACGGTTTATTTGTAACTATGAACAGAACTCCCCTTAACTCCCACTATCTAGGGAGGTACAGCCTCCGGGCTAGCGTGCCCTCGCACTGATCAAACCTGGCTCTCAGCCCTCTGGCTATCTGTGCCCTAGGGGAGGCTAACTGACCCGACCCAGCCAAGGTACGGGTCCTGACCACTGGTCCGAGCTCGGCGCGGCCCTTACAAGGACGTTGGGCTCGAGGTCCCAGGGTCCTAGCTAGGGAGGCTACTCTGACCCGACCCAGCCAAGGTGCGGGTCCTGACCACTGGTCCGCGCTCGGCCCCGACCCTTATAAGGATGTCGGGTCCCAGGGTCCTAGCTAGGATGGTCTTCTGTTCTTCGTCTTCGGAGCACTGCCCCGAGCTGTCCCAGAGGTGCCCCTTTAATACACCTCTCGGGGGCTCTCCGCCCCCGGTGCCGCCCCCTCTCTAGAACCTTCCAGGGGGCTCTGGAAGAACCCCCCAACCCCTCACCTGGGGCCTGGCTCTCTCTGTCCTTCCCCAGCTCAGGGTGGCACCCCCTATGGGCTTGTGCCCGCAACTGCAGGTAAGTATACCGACGGTATAGGATGTGCATTTATTACGCTACATCTATGCGAGAGAGGTTGTGGACAAGAGTCTGCTCTGCGGGAAGCAAGCATTGCCATACGAATGAGATGAGCTCGCGTTCGATGCGGGCAGTCTTGAGGACGACCGTCGACAGGCACGCGTGGAGGCACGCCGTGGTCACAGCGCAGCGCCGACTAGTGTAGGTGGTGATGGCCCAGTTGTAGAGAGGAATGCCGGAGCTTCGAGCAGATGTAGCCGAATGTAGGATAGAGCATCTTGAGGAGCGTTGCCCTCGACCCCCTCCGGGAGGCCGTATGGTTTACTTGGCACTCCCGTCCCTTAGAGTCCAGTCTGATGTAAGCCTCCTCAGGTTCCAGCAGCCTGGCTTCGTAGGTCTTCATTGCACCGCTCTGCTCGTCTAGCATAGTCTGAAGGGTCATATGTGGCTGCCTCCTGAATCTTCACCCTCCTGCAAACCTTACTCGACATCTCGTTGAGGACCCGAAGAAGGGCAGTATTCTCTTTGTTTTTTTTACAAAAGGGCTTGTAAGAGCTCTCGTTACTCCCACCGGGATCTCTGGTGTCAACTTGAACGGGGTATGGCTTTTTTCCCAGGGGATCTGTCTTCCATGGAGCACAAAGATACAGGCAGAAGGTCCCCTTGGCCTAGCCATGAGGTCAGGCTCGAGTTGCTTACTGAGGACCCTACACCTAAGGAGGCTGTGGATCGCCCTAGGAAGCTCCAAAGTAAAAAAAAAACAGCTTTCCAAGGCCCCCTATAAAGTGCCTGAGGCCAGGTAGAAAAATAAGAAAACTATCAAACAGGAAAGCGAGTGGTTATGTTGGGTCGAAAAAGGTAATGTTCTAATGTAGGGGTTGGAGCGGTCATTGCTGCTTACTCGACCATGACGTCACTGCAACTCGTTTGATTAACACTTTTAAAAGAAAAAATCACAACGCGCACTGAACATATTATTCCGAATCGGTTTTACCACCACTACCACCATGACACAGTGGCAAGGCTGGCACATCGCAGTGCAGCTGCTAGGCTGAATCATATGAATAAATATAATCAAATCTAGAAATATCCTGTATGTACCCAGGAGAGCCACATTGAGTCTCGAGACTCATTACTAGCTCCGTGCTGCATTAAGATGTTTGGACAATTTCAAGCATCAGGGTTCGGCACGTAGGAGGAAACCGGAGAAAGGCGCAGATGTTGTGAAGCTGGCTTGGTGGTAGAAGTCAGTCCAGAACATTTGGCCCCACACCTATCACTGTAACGAATCAGTGTTCTACGGGAGCATTCTAAGCGAGGACTGATTGTATTAAAATCTACTTTGATCTACGAATCGTAATGTATCAATAATGTTAACGTGTAACATGCCCCATGGTTTTTCTTAATTTGGAAGGAGGGAACAACGGATGATCTGTGTGCTGATAATGTTGGTGATGATCTCGTAATGGCTGTTCACTTCAAGGAGTGGGAGAGTCTGATGGTGAACCTGGATCGTGCCAATAAGAGGTAGGGCCTTACCATTCGCCCTACCAAACAAATCAAAGCAGTACCTGCCTTGATATTTTGTATGTCTTCAAGGACTCCACCCCCTCAACTCCGCATGATAGGTAGTTGTGGAAAGAGTGGAGGTATTCCCATATCTGGGCAGTTGTTTATGACCAGCTCCGATTTCAGAGCGGAGGTCTTACTCTGAATTAGTTCAGTGGCATATCCTTTTTTTCAGCTGCTTAGTGCTGTATAAAAGTTACATGGCCTATCACTTCATACAAAGCTCTGGTTCTTTTCTGCCACACTTGTCCTCTCCCTCCCAGCTATAACCTCCCGAAAGCAACATTTGACCTTTGTTTTGGCGTGACAAACACCAGTGAAAGCAAAACACCGAAAGTGTAATGACTACACGTAATGCAAGAATCTCAGTTGTATTTCTCAACGGGTATTGAATATGAAGTCCCAGGAGTGGTGAAGGTGCATCAACCTGCAGACCCACAGGTGGCAGCGGTGGATTGGCCTGCAGACGTTGGGGTGGTGGTGGATTGGCCTGCAGACCTTGGGGTGGTGGTGGATTGGCCTGCAGACGCTGGGGTGGCGGCGGTAGATCGGCCTGCAGATGTAGGGGTAGCGGCGGTGGATCTTCCAGCAGTAGCCGACCAGTGAAGTTCTCGAATAAATTTACGCAATTTGCCGAACCTGGTGGCTTTGGCACAGGCGGTGGTGGATCTCCCAGCAAAAGCTGGGGAGGCAGTGGTGCATCTGCCAGCATGAGCTGGGTTGGGATGACAACGTTGGATCTCCCGGGAGCAGCCGTGGCGGTGGTGGCGGTGTTGGAGATGCCAGAAGCAGTCGGGGTGGGGGTGTCGATGCATCTCCCAACAGCATCCCTGGTGGTGGCGGCGGAACTGCATGTGGCTGCCAGGATGGCGTTGGAGGCAGTGGTGGTGTTGGTGGAGACCGTGGCCGTGGCTTTCTCCAGCTCCTTGAGCTATCAACGCATCATTTCCAACTGCAGATGGCGCTCCACATTCTCCCGTTTGTATACTTGAGTGCAGGGAAACATTCGACAGTTTGATCAACATTAGCCCCTACACGAGCCTTCTAATCATCGCAACTCTTCAAACTATATCGCTTATATAATGTACATCATTTCAGTCACAACAAAAATTACATAAACACATCGGGGCTGTGAAAATTACGGCTTCGTATTACCAATATCTTGCCTGTCCAGAGAAGCCCATGAACTAACGTTGTACATACAAACTCATAGACTCAGAGGCCCATAGACTGAGTCACAAATAGCAGTGGATAGGGCCCGGAACGGTGTGGTGTTAGTGAAATTATGAACCCAACTGCGTCCTTTTCAATGGAACCAGGGACCCAAGTGTCATCATAGGCTTTCCCTCGCAATCGAGGATTGCCTTCCAGAGAAAATTTGGATTTTCTGTGGGTCCAAAGATGGCTGAAGAGACCAATCTGGGATCGACAGATTCTGCCGCAATTCTGGCACATGTGTCCAGAAATAGTGGTGGGTGGAACTGCATTAGTCGGGCTGCAGGCTGTTGTTTCCGCCATTCCCACTTTTTCTGTTTCTGCTATTAAGTTTTAAAATGTTTGGCTTCTTGAAATAGACTGTCTCCATCTGAGGTGATCCTGGGAAAGATACTCCCTTGAGTTAGTGTCGATGGAGCACTTCTTCATGTTGGACTTGAGGACATCCTTGAAGCACTTTCTCTGACGAACTACATTCTCCCACTTTTGGTTAATCAAGTTTGACAGTTTTTCATTGAGGCATTGGTGGAAGAGGTCTTGCTTAATGGAGTCCTATAAAGCTTCAATGTTAATCTTCTGTAGACATCTCTTCTGATGAAGCCGTCACTTGCGAGCCAGTTTTATGAGCATGGTTGAGCAGATGAGTCAATGATCAGTCCAGCCACCAGCAGCTACTAGAACAGCCTGGATGATGCAGACATCTTTGGGATCCTGTTCATGGACAATGACGTAATCGATCAAGTGGCGGTGCTTAGATCACGGATGATGCTATGATGTTTTGTATTTGTTTTTTCTGGCATAACAGGGTGTTGATGATGATGACTCCATTTTCCGTGCATTTAGTCAAGGGAAGGATGCCGTTGGAATTGGCTTTACCCACTCCTTCTTTCCCGATGGTTCCATTACAGAGGTTTATGTTTCTTCCAACTCTGGCATGCATATCACCGAGCAGAATAAGTTTGTCTCCCACAGGAACAGTAGAAAGGACCTGATCAAGGTTGACGTAACATTCATAATCGGAGTGAAGAATCAGAGCATATACGCTGATGACAGTAGAATATTGGCTCCCCACCAGACATAGAGTCATGAGGCGCTCACTCATCAAGTAAATTCTTGATGGAGAAACCAACTCTGTGCAGCCGCCGCTGTTCTTCCTGTCTGCCTTTCCAGAAGAGGGTACAGCCAGCTCCTTGTTCCTTGAGCTGCCCCTTCTCTTCTCGTCGAGTATCATTGAGGGCAGCTACGTCAGTGTTGTGTCGTCTGAGTTTCCGGGCCACGATTAAGGTGCAGCATTCTGGGCGTTCACTTTTAGTCTTGTCCATAAGGGTCCTGACATTCCAGTTCCCAAAGGTAATTATCTGACTTTTAGTTTTGTTTCCACCACAGTAATGGGGATCCTTCTGAACGTGGTTATCCAGTCCGGAAGAAGTGAGACAGACTATGTTTAGGGCCACTTTCCTAGCTCCTTCCCCACGTGGGGTGAGCAGAGTGGATCATTTGAAAGGACTTCTTAGTCGCAGGTACAGCTGCAGAAACACACTCTTGTTTCTGCTGAGTGTTAGACGACCTTCTTGTAGCTGCCACTAGAAGCTTCCAGACTTCACAATCAAGCTCCCGTCGTCACTAGCTGGTCACCAAAAACACTGTATTGAATGGGCCAGAAGATGTTGTTCCTTTAATGAAACACGCCTGTGCATGATTTATTTTATTGTGGAGAAGCTAATAATTGTTTTTTTTACCCTGTTATCTGGCAACAAAACTGACACCTGTTTTTTACAAGGAGTCATGTTTGCATTGACCACAATACCCGCGGTCGGAATGCAAACAAAAAGCATAACTCTGATAATGTATGCACTGTCCTTGAAATTGATTGGTCCACACCCGAGACAGCGTTCCTTAGAGCCTAGTCTCACATGGTGTTGGACCAGATGACGCCAAAAAGCTGTTGTACAGTAGCTTCCACACAGTTCTTGAGAGAATGGGACCATGACTCCAAAGGCAAGGAGACCAGTACGATTGGAGATATCGTTCTGCTGCAGTCTTGGTCCGCCTTCACAGCTGTTGAGATGTTAACATCTTCTTCCTCCTGCTCTGCTGTTGAGGACTTGTTAACCCATGGCTGGTGGCAGACATGCTTATTATAATGGCGGCCTATACTCGCCATGTGGAAGCATCGTTAAAGGGTATATGTCGCTTTTCAAGAGGAAAACCATTGGCATTTTCAGTCCTAACCACACCCTGGTGGTGCTGTCACTGCTTGGTCCACAACTGCTTATCCGCCAGGGTTGCCGCTGCTTATTTTGCAGCTAAAGTTCACAGAAGGTCGTTCCACTATCCACCACCTGCGGATACGCTGGGTCCCTGATATACAATACCCTGGCGTCTACAAACTAAGCCGTGTCTGTGGCAGTAGTTACATTGGGGAAACTAACCGACATGTCTCGGACTGTGTTCATGAGCATAAGGAAGATTTGAAACACGGTAGGACCAACACGGTAGCCTTGGCTGATCATTGTTTTAATGCGGTTGGCTCACACGCCAATTGATTTCTCTAAGACGAAGGTACTTTGTAAGCCCACTGGCTATCAAAAAAATTCGTTCATGAAGCCATCCACATATACAGACACAGTCACATTTTCGACCGAGACGATGGGTACAAACTCAGCAATCGTTGGAAGAACGTCATCAACCAGTTTAAGTCATAACTGGTGTTGTTCTCATCCTGCCACCTTCCGATGTTAGTTTTTATTTTCCCCGTAGGTTCGGCTCTCCGATCTTACATTAACAGGTGAAACAAATTTCACACCAACATAGCCCCTTCCGCATGCTGACCTAGACGTGGCGGCAGCTCTGCGATCTTACATTAACATGCCAATCTCTCACATTAACCTAACCACCTCCGCGCCCTCGTCATGAAGGCCGGTCTCCGATCTTACATTAATGTGCTAATTTCTCACATTAACATCACTAGCCACGTCGTTTATGACCCTTGGGCTACACCCATTTTCAACCTTTAAAACAGTCTGCCTCAGCAGCTTTCCCCCTCTTTCTTCTTCCTGATGACGATCACTTGTGTTGTGATTAAAACGTCAGAGCTTTTTTGTTTATTTTATTTTTATTAATTTGAACCTATCTACGTGACTTTACCGAAAGACCCAAATAATATGAATTCCTGCAGTCACGAAAGCTTTAAGTCAAGATTTATAGTAATAACTCTTCCTCAGATCTAATTAGATGAAATCATTACCAGATGTATTTGCACCATTCCTACAATGCAAGGCTCTCACGAAGGTGATATGTTTTACAGACGGGTAGAGTGTGCCATGGTTTCACATTAAGGGCAATGCTGCTCTGTGGTTTTAACCAATTGGATAATTGGAAAGTATTATTTAAAGTCTGGTAAATTTGGACTGTGGCACTGACGCAAATGGCCGGCTCTTTTTTGAATAACAACCACCATTAGTTTAACAAGCCTAACTGATGATACCCAAATGGGAGCCGGTATAATTATATTGCTTAAAACAAATGCTGCTGGGGAATGTTGGTGGGAAAAGCCATTAGGCTGATGTATTTAAACATCGTATTCTGATTTATGTGGAGACACAAAAAGCGAGTTATGCTTCTACAGTATTTGCTTGTGCAAAGCATGGACAATCATTGCCACAGAGACTGAATCAGCTCGGTGGCTAGGAGATGTTAACTACCTCACCTGGTATGGAGGAGGCCGAGGGTTTGATCCCGACCCTGATGCCTTTATAAGGAGTACCTTGGATATCGAGGTGGTTACATTTTTGGAAAGTGTAGCAAAAGCCAAAAGCGTGATATTCAATACTTAAGCTTGACCTAAATAATGAGCTTACATACACGCAACCAAAAATAGACACATCACAATGGAAATGTGCTGTACTGAATGCCAAATTTACTACTATAATGAGCCAATAATGTCTGTGTCCCGCACGTGACGTCACTCCACGTCGAGCAGGCCCCCTCATTAATACTCATGAATAGACTAATCTCTCACAATACAAAGGCCACTGCCACAGCCATTGACATGCTAATCTTACAATACAAAGGCCACTGCCCCAGCCTCTGTGGTTGGACCATCTCTAGCTCCACCCACCTACCTTGATGCACTCATCTCAGGCCTATATAAGACCTTGTCTCAGCAACTTTCGGGTGACGTCACTCCACATGGGGGGGGGGGGGGGGCGAGGTGCCTCCTCCCCCCTCCTCAGCGTCAACTTAGAAGCTCACTACAAAGGCAGAACCCTCACGTCACGCGATCTCCCTAACGCTATTGAGACATCAAAGTAAAAAGGACGTCTTTAGCGGCCTTACAAATTGCACACAAATGGATGCAATGAATATCATTTCGCGGTCTGATTTACTGCAATAGATTTACTGCAATACACCCATCCTTGGACGGGCAAAAAGCTAGTAAACAAATAATCCCCTCGCCTGCTCCCCACCACAATATCACACAATGATATAGTACTTCCTTGTACAGTATACCCGCTAAAGACCAAAACTAATCCCCATGATAGGTAAATTGATATACATAGAGCTTGCCGGCGATAGGTCTAAACCACGAACTATGAACTCGTGATATTCAAGGGTCTCCCGTATTTGGAGTGTGCATGTTCTCCCCATGGTCACGTATCCTTTTCTCCAGGTCCTCCGGTTTTTTTCTCCACATCTAAAAACATGCGTTAAGATAATTACTGCTATAAATATTCACATAAGCCACTACGTTGAGCAATCATATGTGGCCAGGCTGCTTCTGGAAAAGAGCTATATATCTCGGTGGGCCTTACCTGGTCAAATAAAAATAGGTCGCTTACAGGAGCTGAATGGATTGCCACATCACAGGGACGCAAGGAATCGCAGCATGGAGAGGGCTTCATCCAGCAGTGGATTGATCCTGGTTTATGTTTTGCAAATAGTAAACGTAAGCGTGCACTTCCAAATGAAGGTGTTTAAAGTATCTGTTTATCTTCTTTGGTTCTTTCGGTAAAGTCACGTAGAATGAGAATAAAATAATAAAATAAAAATAAGACAATAAAATTCTCACGACGTTTCGGCCGCAACACAAGCGGCCTTCTTCAGGTGAAAGAACATAACTGTCGGGACGACAGTGCTTCAATGAGTGCTGCTGAGATTCGTGGCGTCTTTTAAGCTCGGTGATAGGTGTGAATGACCTAGAAAGCAGGAGAATTTAGCATTGAAATAGCTAGGGATTAGCTTGTGACAAAAAATAGCTGTGTTAAAGTCAAAGTTTATATATCAACAGAGGCATTTAGTATATGGACGCTAAAGGGCCTCCAACTACCCAACTATCATACAGTAAACCAATGTGGGAAAAAACTAAGTCTATATTACATCAGTATAATAATTGTACTTGATATATTCTTCAATAAGCTGAGCTATTAATCACAAAGCAACTGGGTATACACTACACTATATAAACAGGTCCCTGCAGGGTGGGCTGGTAGAAACATTGGAATTTTGTCTATTGCAGGTTGGTACACTCAGTTTACAACTTCGTTGCTTCCAGTATTAATACCATATAGTAAAACCAATGAAAACCAAAATATAAACTACCTCAATGTTTTGATTTAAAGCTTTCGTGACTGCAGTAATTCATATTCTTAGTTTTTTCGGTAAAGTCACGTTGAAGGGAAACAACAAAATAATAATACATATATAAAACAGAAAATTCTCACGACGTTTCGACCATAACTCAAACGGTCGTCTTCAGGTGTGTTGGTTTGCATAAATTTATTTTTAAACGGCGCATTTATTTATTTATAAAACGTTAGCACCACGCGCAACGATTTGGCAGTTTATTTAGGACTAGTCCATCTATATTCTGAAAAGAGGAGGGGGGAGACGAAATTTTTTATAATGTATGCTGTCTGAAAGCCACTGTAAGCGTGAACAATCAATTAAGACCTGAAATGGTTTATCAAATCTTTCCAATGATTGCTAAGATAGAATCCATCTTCTCGGTTGAAATTGTCTCTGTGCTTGTATATGTGGATAGCCTCATGAACGAATCTCTCATGGAAGCCAGATGGCTTACAAAGAACCTCTGTCTTGGAAAAGTCAATGGCATGTGAGCCTACTGAATTAGAACAATGATCTGCCACGGCTGAGGTGTTGGTCCTACCGTGTTTAAGGTCTGCTTTGTGTTCACGAATGCGGTCCGAGACATGGCGTTTGGTTTCTCCAATGTAACTACTACCACAGAGGCAACTTAGTTTGTAGACACCAGGGTATTGTATGTCCGGAATCACATCTTTTACAGACGGAACCAGATCACGGATTTTATGTAATGTGTTGAAACGGACCTGGATCTTGTGTTTATTCAAGATTTTGGAGATTTTTTTGTGATCCCCGCAATGTAGGGTAAAGTGATGGTTTTGAAAGGCTCCTCAAGAGGGTTCTTGTTCATGGTTTGAGTGATAGCTTTGCGGATTGTATAGTCGGAGTAACCATT
Organism: Petromyzon marinus; assembly: GCF_048934315.1. Lineage (NCBI taxonomy): Eukaryota > Metazoa > Chordata > Hyperoartia > Petromyzontiformes > Petromyzontidae > Petromyzon > Petromyzon marinus. The sequence continues at coordinate 840,557 of NW_027423157.1, forward strand.
AGCCCTAAGAGCTTGGTGTACGTGCTTGAGTTCACTGCTTATGTGTTCCTGGTCGGATATGCATTTATAAATAAATAAATGCACCGTTTAAAAATACATTTATGCAAACCAACATACCTGAAGACGACCGTTTGAGTTATGGTCGAAACGTCGTGAGAATTTTTTAGTGTTTTATATATATTTTATTATTTTGTTGTTTCCCTTCAACGTGACTTTACCGAAAAAACTAAGAATACCTCAATGTTATCAATACTCCAATCAGCTGAGCCACCAACAATAAGTCGTTATATATCACAATGCCATATTGCAAAAAATGGCGGTTTTTCTTCCCATCAACGACCAGCACCACGGACAACGAACGAGCTTCGTTCAGACGGACGACTCAATCCATGCTCGGGAACGGAAGAGGGAGAGAGACAGCCATAATGCGTTGTTATACTCCATGTTATAAACCATACCATTAACCGTGGTGTGAGAGGTATTAAGAGGCAATATCAGCGAAAGAGCTGCGGTCTGACGGTAACCGTAAAATACAATTAATGAAGAACCATTGTAAAGATGTTTTAAACCATTTCGGAACTTCATTAGATTTATTGGCTGGTTGGGGAGGCTATATTAAGTTTGCGAGGTCTGAAACTCCAGGCCAAACATAAACTTCCGTTATCTCCGAAAAAGTAAGATGGATTGATGACCAAGCTGTGGAGGTCTGCCTAAATTCATGAGATGTCCATTGTTTCACAAGAGATAGCATGACTCGGATAAGAAATACACTATTAATTCTTATACACTGGTCCATGCATACAATTAGTATATTAGTGGACTACGTTAGAGAAGGAGAAGATCAAGGGAGTAGAGGAGAAGAGGAGGGCCGGGGTGCCCGGAGCCCAGAGAGTGCCCAGAGGGGCCAGAGAGCCAGGGGCAACCCTCATGTTTATGTTGGCTGGATAGCATGTGCTCCCGTGCATGTGAGGTTGCTCTCAACAGAAGTCGTTCCTTGCACGAGAATGGCTGAAACGCTGAGTAACCACTCAGAGGTATAGTGGTTAAGCAGTGGAGACGATATAGTGGAAAAACAGTGGAGATTTCTGAAATATAGAAGACTTAAAGTGTGTTGCTAAAAAAATCTTGGAGGAAAGAGAGGATACATGTGTGCCTCTTGGAGAAGGAAAGGCATTGCTCAAAACTGTGCTGCAAGGTCACGTGCCATGAATCACATGAGTTTAGAAAAAACGTGACTGTAAACCAACAAGCTTGTGAATAATTATCATGGTGAAGACACCTCTATACGTTGGATACTGAAGGAAAACCATCGTTCTACGCATCGTCAAAGCACAACAACACCTGACATTTGAGAAGGCCTATGATACAATCAGTAGGCCAGGGCTCTGGATTGTTATTCGTGTTTTCAGAGTCCCTTACCATCTGCTCACAATGAGTAAGGACCTTCACAATGGTGGGCAGGCCCGGATAAAGTTGCGTGCCCGGGAGTCAGATCAATTGCCTGTTTACAGTGGGGTGTGACAGGGATCTACAGTGAGGGAAAAAAGTATTTGATCCCCTGCTGATTTGTACGTTTGCCCACTGACAAATACATCATCAGTCTATAATTGTAATATTAGGTTTATTTGAACAGTGAGAGACAGAATAACAACAACAAAATCCAGTAAAACGCATGTCAAAGATGTTATAAATTGATTTGCATTTTAATGAGGGAAGTGAGTATTCGACCCCCTCTCAATCAGAAATATTTCTGGCTATCAGATGTATTTTATACAGGTAATGAGCTGAGATTAGGAGCACACTCTTAAAGGGAGTGCTCCTAATCTCAGCTTGTTACCTGTATAAAAAACACCTGTCCACAGAAGCAATCAATCAATCAGATTCCAAACTCTCCACCATGGCCAAGACCAAAGAGCTCTCCAAGGATGTCAGGGACAAGATTGTAGACCTACACAAGGCTGGAATGGGCTACAAGACCATTGCCAAGCAGCTTGGTGCGAAGGTGACAACAGTTGGTGTGATTATTCGCAAATGGAAGAAACACAAAAGAACTGTAAATCTCCCTCGGCCTGGGGCTCCATGCAAGATCTCACCTCGTGGAGTTGCAATGATCATGAGAACGGTGAGGAATCAGCCCAGAACTACACGGGAGGACCTTATCAATGATCTCAAGGCAGCTGGGACCATAGTCACCAAGAAAACAATTGGCAACACACTACGCCGTGAAGGACTGAAATCTTGCAGCGCCCGCAAGGCCCCCCTGCTCAAGAAAACTCATATACATGCCCGTCTGAAGTTTGCCAATGAACATCTGAATGATTCAGAGGACAACTGGGTGAAAGTGTTGTGGTCAGATGAGACCAAAATGGAGCTCTTTGGCATCAACTCAACTCACCGTGTTTGGAGGAGGAGGAATGCTGCCTATGACCCTAAGAACACCATCGCCACCGTCAAACATGGAGGTGGAAACATTATGCTTTGGGGGTGTTTTTATGCCAAGGGGACAGGACAACTTCACCGCATCAAAGGGACGATGGACGGGGCCATGTATAGTCAAATCTTGGGTGATAACCTCCTTCCCTCAGCCAGGGCATTGAAAATGGGTCATGGATGGGTATTCCAGCATGACAATGACCCAAAACACACGGCCAAGGCAACAAAGTAGTGGCTCAAGAAGAAGCACATTAAGGTCCTGGAGTGCTCTAGCCAGTCTCCAGACCTTAATCCCATAGAAAATCTGTGGAGGGAGCTGAAGTTTCGAGTTGCCAAACGTCAGCCTCGAAACCTTAATGACTTGGAGATGATCTGCAAAGAGCAGTGGGACAAAATCCCTCCTGAGATGTGTACAAACCTGGTGGTCCAACTACAAGAAACGTCGAACCTCTGTGATTGCCAACAAGGCTTTTGCCACCAAGTACTAAGTCATGTTTTGCACACGGGTCAAATGCTTATTTCCCTGATTAAAATGCAAATCAATTTATAACATTTTTTACATGCGTTTTTCTGGATTTTGTTGTTATTCTGTCTCTCACTGTTCAAATAAACCTACCATTAAAATTATAGACTGATCATTTCTTCGTCAGTGGGCAAACGTACTAAATCAGCAGGGGATCAAATACTTTTTCCCCTCAATGTATGTGAGGAGTCTGTGGGTCGCAACATCACGTACGGCTGGAAGTAGGACATTCCAGACTAAGAGGGTTAATGATGGCAATGTCAACGATACTGAACCAGCCAGCACAACTCACTGCCAATAACACATATCACATAATTCACCCTTAAGCAATTGTTCAATCAATTAATTGAATCACTACAATTAAAACCAAAGAATCTCCCAGAACAAACACTTCGCACTCTCCTCCGTCAGCCACCTGCATCGACAATAGAAACGCATCAGTCCAGCAGTGGATAAAACCTGGCGTCGGAGGTATGGGGGGGGCGGCGGCTTACACTTGCGGTGGACAGCAGGGGGGTGGCTGGATGCAGTAGCCATCGCAGATCAAGCGGTAGAACGTGTCATCGACTGCCATGCGCCAGGGTAATGGGCCTCTCCTACACCCACATACATCACACTGAGCGGCACACACGTCACACCGAGGAGCACGCACGTCACACACCGAGGAGCACGCACATCACACACCGAGCAGGTTGCACAGGTCTCCTTTATCAAGACAAACGTGGAGCAGATTACAACTACAACTCTTCTACGCCTGTCACAATGCCCCCCTCTCCCCCCCCCCCCCAGTTTATGGGGGGCCGCGGGCCTCACTCCACCCCTTCGCGTCAGCCCCCCCTAATAAATGGTCCGGTTGCATTGTGAATGCACCACTCGAATGACGTGCAGTCCCGTGGCGCACTGTAACGGGCTCGTGATTTACTCACTAAAATTCAATGTAAAAAAATAAAAACGATCCCAAGACATTATTTAAAATAAAGTATGGCCATCGTGTGTCAGCATCACAGGCGAAAATTGGCATGTAAAAAAAAACTTCACTCCGAATCACTCAATTGGGATTGCTCGCAGCAAAGAGCACTTGATCTGCTTGCAGGTTAGGTGCTGAATAACCGTGTGTCACACAGAGAACAGTTGCCACTGAGGGTGCCCTTTTAAAATGCTTGAGATGAGATGTGATTATCGCGTGTAAATGTGCACACTAAAATAAAAAAAAATCATAATTATAAGCGAACTATTATCGTTTCAGGTGGCAGGGTGTTGCAGCGGTGATCTTTGACCCTCGCAACAAGAAGGGCCTTGGTTAATCATCCGACTGGCACTTTGCGGATGTATGGGTTATCCACTTTGCTCACGTAGCTAGAAAACACACAATCACAATGTAACTGGGTATTGGCCAAGCTCCCAATGCTAAAGTTACCTGCAAATTACTTCACTGGGATGACACTCGGCAGCAGAGCCGGATGATGACATTGCTGGGGCCCTATGCCATTGTCAAGCTTAAGAGGCCCCTTCTATGAATGCCTGTATATTTTTGTCAGCAGAATGAAAATAACTGCTTTGGAGAGTCTTTTTTTCTCACCGATCTTAATTTTTTTAAACAATTATGTTAAAACTCGAAACCTCGTGTCTATTTCTTGTTTCGTATTTAGAGCCCCCCCCCCCCTCTCTTAATGCGAGGCCCTAAGCTGTAAGTGTAGCCGGTGTGAGCTCGCCTGTGATGAATAACACGTATAATTGCGCACTCTTATTTTCTATGGGTGGCCAGGAGAATGTATTATTATTTAAGTGAATGCAATGGTGATCAGGGGATTGGACCCAGAGCCCCACGTACACAGTAGAATACAAGGGAACGCCCACAGTACAGATTTGAGCTGACCTCCGGATTGAGAAATTGAACTGTGTTGTGACGTGGAGGGTGTTTCTGAACACTATTGTGACCGACCCGTCCCGACGGGAGGAGAGAGGACAGGGTGGACCGGCTGCATGAGCTTACTCTCCGGCACTGCACAGCACAACATCGCCTCCCTACTGCAAAAAAACTCGGCAGGACCCTCCTGAAAATAAAAGTCTTCGGAATCAGTGAGGCCTGTCCTTGGGAGGACAGGCGTAGTCTTGGTCGTCACAAGCGAACATTTGTTTCTCCATATTAATTTGTATCTCCGGGTTACCATCAGGCCTGGGCGCTGCAAGCTTAGCTTCTGAGATCTGATGAGACTGGTAGCCGTTTTTTAAAAGGTTATTTCGGCACGTGGAGCCCAAGCATGCAACAACTTTATGCAACTTCTTGGTTCTTTCGGTAAAGTCACGTAGAATGGAAATAAAATAATAAAAAATAAAACATAAAAAAATTCTCACGACGTTTCGGCCACAACACAAGTAGCCTTCTTCAGGTGAAGGAACAGAACTGTCGGGACGACAGCGCTTCAATAACTGCTGCTAAGATTCGCAGCGTCTTTTAGGCTAGGTGTGAGAGGTAAAGCGCCTTGACAAAGGAGTTTACATATCAAACAGGAGAATTTAGCATTGAAATAGCTGTGTTAAAGTGTTGGATCAGCAGGGTGTTAAATTCAGAAATTAGCATGTAACTGGCAGATTAGCATGATGTTAATGTGAGGGTTTAGCATGTGACTCGTCACGGAAATAGCTATGTTAAAGTCAAAGTTTACATCTCAACAGAGGCATTTTGTATATGGACGCTAAAGGACTGCAACTACCCAACTATCATACAATAAACCGATGTGGAAAAAAAACTAAGTATAAACTACATCAATGTCATCAATAAACTCTATATACTCTCCAATCAGCAGAGCGCTTCATTGAACGCTGCTAAGATTCGCAGCGCCTTTTAGGCTAGGTGTGAGAGGTAAAGCGCCTTGACAAAGGAGTTTACATATCAAACAGGATAATTTAGCATTGAAATAGCTGTGTTAAAGTGTTGGATCAGCAGGGTGTTAAAGTCAGAAATTAGCATGTAACTGGGAGATTAGCATGATGTTAATGTGAGAGATTAGCATGCGACTGGTCACGGAAATAGCTATATTAAAGTCAAAGTTTACATATCAAGCGAGGCATTTAGTATATGGACGCTAAAGGACTGCAACTACCCAACTATCATACAATAAACCGATGTGAAAAAAACTAAGTATAAACTACATCAATATAATAAATGTACTCAATATATTTTTCAAAAAGTTGAGCTATAAACATAAAGTAACTAGGTATACACTACACTATATAATGAATACCATATAGTAAACGAATTGATGCAACTAAAATATAACTACATCAATGTTATCAATAAACTCTATATACTCTCCAATCAGCTGAGCTACTAACAATAAGTCATTATACATTACAATGCCCTATGGCGAAAAAATGGGTGGCGGTTTTTTCCTTCTTTCAAACGTTAGCACCATGGAGAGCGACGAGCCTCGTTCAGACGGACGAGTCCATCCATGCTCGGAACGGAGGAGGGGGGAGAAACAGCCACGATGCGCTGCTCTGTCCTGTGTTGCGTTACAACCATGCCATAAACTAGACTACTATACATTGTAATGTTATACCTTCCAATCTAAACTACATTGTATAATATCGTATACACAGCCCAATGTAAGCTCGAACATTATGCATGATATTGATATGTCTCCAACTAAAATTTTCCAACATTACACGACTATTCACCATAATATACACTACCATAGACAAACCCACCCTTGAATTATACAATGCGTTACTTTACACTACCCTATACTTTAGACTGTAAAATGTTAGACTTGTAATATTACACTATGTATTATTCTACCAACCCTACTGTATACCACACTGCTGTATATTCACTATACAATTACGATACTATATATTGTCTTATGAATTATGTTAAACATTACAATGTTATACTATTTATTATTATATAACATGCTATAAACCATACCATTGACCGTCGTGTGAAAGCTATTAAGAGGCAGTGCCAGCGAATGGACTGCGGTCTGAAAGTTACCATAAAATACAATCAATTAAGAACCGAAATGGTTTATAACATTTTTCCAATGGTTACTAAGCCAGAATCCATCTTCTCGGTTGAAATTGTCTCTGTGTTTGTATATGTGGATGGCCTCATGAACGAATCTCTCATGGTAGCCGGATGGCTTGCAGAGAACGTCCGTCTTGGAGAAGTCAATGTCATGTGAGCCCACTGAATTATAACAGTGATCTGCCATGGCTGAGGTGTTCGTCCTACCATGTTTCAAGTCTGCTTTATGTTCACGGATGCGGTCCGAGATATGTCGTTTGTTTTCTCCAATGTAACTGCTACCACAGAGGCAACTTAGTTTGTAGACGCCCGGGTACTGTATGTCTGGAACCACATCTTTTACAGACGGAACCAGATCACGGATTTTATGTACTGTGTTGAATCGGACCTGGATCTAGTGTTTATTCAGGATTTTGGAGATCTTTTTTGTGACCCGCGCAATGTAGGGTAAGGTGATGGTTTTGAATGGCTCCTCAAGAGGATTCTTCTTCATTGCTGGAGTGATGGCTTTGCGGATTGTGTAGTCGGAGTAACCATTAGCCTTGAGAGCTTGGTGTACGTGCTTGAGTTCACTGGCAATGTGTTCCTGGTCGGAAATGCATTGGGCACTATGGTATAGAGTCTTGATGAGGGAGTTCTTCTGGGATGAATGGTGGTGGGAATCCGGTTTAAAGTAAGCATCCGTATGGGTAGCTTTCCTGTAGACAGAGTGGCTCATTGAACCATCAGGTCTCCTTTTAATAAGGACATACACAAAGGGTAGCTTGCCATCTTTTTCGACTTCCATGGTAAATCTGATGGCTGGGTGTATGGAATTGATGTGGTCGAGGAATTGGTCTAGAGCAGGCCGGCCATGTGGCCAGATGATAAAAGTGTCATCCACGTACCTCTTCCATAACGTCGGGCGTAGAGTGGCAGTCTGGATGGCATCAGTTTCAAATTTCTCCATAAAAACGTTGGCCCCCGTGGTGCCTCACCACAAACGTGGGGCCCGGTCAGCCGCGTCGACTGTCGTGATCGCGTACAGGTGGTGAAACTGCCACACATGAACCATGATACCTTGCTGATCTCGTGTCAAGGAGAATAAACCAGCAGCCCGTCGCTAGCAATGGGAATGATCGGTAAGGGAACACATTGGGCTCTACAGAGGCACTCCACTATTATACACCACTACTATACAGTAAACATTGGGCTCTATGGAGGCCTGTCGTTAAGGGATTACTCGTTAACATGGGGTGGTCGTTAAGAGGGGTTCTATTGTATATAACAAGTTTAAATATTTAATAAGTTAATAGAGAGTACTCAACTGAGATGGCGGAGGAGTTTGCTAAACTCACAATACAAAGACCACTGTCCCAGCCTCTGTGGTTGGACCATCTCTAGCTCCACCAACCTACCTTCATGCACCTATCTCAGGCCTATATAAGACCTTGTCTCAGCAACTTTCTCTCTCACCTGACCTGAAGACGATTGCTTGTGTTGCGATCGAAACGTCGTGATATTTTTATTATTTTTTATCTACGTGGCTTTACCAAAGGACCCATAGAATATAATCATAAACAGGTTACGTCCTCTACATGGACCCCCCACCCCCCCTCATTATTAATCATGAACAGGTGACGTCCTCCAAATGGACACCCCCCTCCATTGATAATAATTAGTGGGTGACATCACTCCACATGGGGGGGGGCGAGGTGCCTCCTCTCCCCTCCTCAGCATCAACTTATAAACTCACTACAAAGGCAGAACCCTCACGTAACGCGATCTCCATAACGCTATTGAGACATCTAAGTAAAAACAACGTCATGATGAACAAGGGATTATAACCTTTAAATGAAATAGGTCTGTCACCGCGGGCTTACAAATTGCACACAAATGGATGCAATGAATATCACTTCGCGGTCTGCTTTGCGCTTGCAAGTTTCAGATTTACTGCAATACACCCATGCTTGGACGGGCAAAAGGCTAGTAAACAAATAATCCCCTCGCCTGCTCCCCACCACGATATCACACGATGATATAGTACTTCCTTGTACAGTATACCCAATAAAGACCAAATCTAATCCCCATGATAGGTAAATTGATATACATAGAGCTTGCCGGCGATAGGTCTAAACCACGAACTATGAACTCGTGATATTCAAGGGTCTCCCGTATTTGGAGTTTGCATGTTCTCCCCATGGTCACGTTGGGATGACTGCTATGAATTTTCACATAAGCCACCTCGTTGAGCAATCATATGTGGCCAGGCTGCTTCTGGAAAAGAGCTATGTATCTCAGTGGGCCTTACCTGGTCAAATAAAAATAGGTTGCTTACAGGAGTTGAATGGATTGCCACATCACAGGGATGTGAGGAATCGCAGCATGGAGAGGGCTTTATCCAGCAGTGGATTGAGTGTTCTTGTTGAAACGTGTGTATTTAATATTTCTCTGATGTTCTTTTAGTCTCGTGCTGATCATTTGTCCTGTTTGCCCAACATAACATTTGCCACAAGTGCAGTTAATCCTGTACAAACCTTCTGTTGATAGCTTAGGTAATACATATTTTATACCAGAAGTCGAGTTCAAGAAACATAAGTAAGTTTTTATTTCAACTGAAATGTATATATACATATATAAATATACATGTCCATACAACCACGTCTCAATGTCTATGTCTGGGAGAACACGCTAGTTTCTCCCTCTGTGGAGTCTCCACCACTTTTCTTTCTTCTTGTTTCCCAGCTCCTCGTCTTGGTGCTCCTTCCCTCTGTCTCCTCCTCGTTCATTCTCCTCTTCATCTTTCTCCAGCTGCCGTGTGCAGCACATGAAGCTCCAAATTGCCCAACGCCAGAAACTGTTCTTTCTCTCTCCCTTAGAAGATGGGATGTGCTTAATCTCTTTCTTCTCTTCCTTAACACTCTCTGCCCTCCAAGGTTGCTCACATCTTCCTTCCTCATTCACCACTTCCTGCTTTGTATCGTCTTCAATCGTGTCGACCGCCTTCAGCTCTACCTCATTTGCCTCTAACTCAATAGCTCCTACTTCTTTTGCGTCTACCTCTATTGCCTCTACATCATTCGCCTCTACCAAAATCGCCTCACTCTCCTCCACCTCAATATCCCCTACCTTCACTTCTACCTCAATCACCTCTACGTCATTCGCCTCTAACTCATTCGGCTCTACCTCCATAACCACCTCCTGCTTGGCCTCTCCCTCAATCTCCTCTACCTCTTTTGCCACTTCCTGGATGGCATCTACTTCATATGCCTCAACCTCATTTGCCCCTTCCTGCTTTATTTCCTCCACCACGTTCTCAACTTTTGTTGCCATTTCCTGTTTGGCCTTTAGCTCATTCTTGTCTACCTCATTGATCAAGACCTGCATGGCCTTTTCTTCGATCGTGTCGACCTGAATTGCCTCGACCTGTTTCACCAATTCCTGCTTTGTATGTCTCGCAATCCCTTCTACGACATTGGCCACAACCTCTTTCACCACTTCCTGCTTGGCCACTGCATCTACTTCAATCACCGCTACCTCTACCTCACTCGCCACTTCCTTCTTGGGCTCTACATCATTCCCCTCTCCCTCAATCTCGTTTTCCTTCATCTCTTCTACTTCGCGAAATTTCATCTCAGTCCTTCGTAGCTTCCTATTCCTACGTTTCCTCTGAACACCATCCTCTCCTTCTTTCTTTGTCTCCACAACATCATCAACTTTCTTAGCCACTTCCTGTTTGGCTATTCCCTCATTCCCATCTACCTCACTTGCCTCTACCTCTTTCCCTAAGTCCTCCTTGGCATCTCTCTCAATCCCTTCTACGACATTGGCCACTACCTCTTTCACAAATTCCTGTGTGGCCACTGCATCTACCTCAATCACCGCTACCTCTACCTCATTTGCCTCTACCTCACTCGCCACTTCCTTCTTGGGTTCTCCATCATTCCCCTCTCTCTCAATCTCGTTTTCCTTCATCTCTTCTACTTCCCGAACGTTCATCTCAATCCTTCGTAGCTTCCTATTCCTACGTTTCCTCTGAACACAATCCTCTCCCTCTTTCTTTGTCTCCACAATATTCTCAACTTTCTCCGCCACTTCCTGTTTGGCCATTCCCTCATTCCGATCGACCTCATTTGGCTCTACCTCTTCTGCTAATACCTGTTTTGCATCTCTCTCAATACCCTCTATGACATTGGCTGCTATATCTTTCACCACTTCCTGCTTGGCCACTGCTTCTACCTCAATCACCGCTACCTCTGCCTCATTCGCTAATTCCTGCTTGTCATCTCCTTCTAATATCTCTACCTTATTCAACTCTACCTCATTCATCACATCCTCCAAAGCCACTGCCTCAATCATCTCTACCTCAATCGTCCCAACCTCCACCACTTCCTGCATGGGCTCTCCCTCACTTCCCTCTCTCTCAGCCACCTCTTCTTTCACTGTCTCCAGAACTTTCTTCTTGTTCTTGTGTTTATTCCTATTCCTACATTTCCTCTGAACACCATCCTCTCCCTCTTTCTTTGTCTCCACAACATTATCAACTTTCTTAGCCACTTCCTGTTTGGCTATTCCCTTATTCCCATTTACCTCACTTGACTCTACCTCTTTCCCTAAGTTCTCCTTGGCATCTCTCTCAATCACTTCTACGACATTGGCCACTACCTCTTTCACAAATTCCTGTGTAGTCACTGCATCTACCTCAATCACCACTACCTCTACCTCACTCGCCACTTCCTTCTTGGGCTCTCCATCATTCCCCTCTCCCTCAATCTCGTTTTCCTTCATCTCTTCTACTTCCCGCACTTTCATCTCAGTCCTTCGTAGCTTCCTATTCCTACGTTTCCTCTGAACACCATCCTCTACCTCTTTCTTTGTCTCCACAACATTATCAACTTTCTTAGCCACTTCCTGTTTGGCTATTCCCTCATTCCCATCTACCTCACTTGCCTCTACCTCTTTCCCTAAGTCCTCCTTGGCATCTCTCTCAATCCCTTCTATGACATTGGCCACTACCTCTTTCACAAATTCCTGTGTGGCTACTGCATCTACCTCAATCACCGCTACTCTACCTCATTTGCCTCTACCTCACTCGCCACTTCCTTCTTGAGCTCTACATCATTCCGCTCTCTCTCAATCTCGTTTACCTTCATCTCTCCTACTTCCCGAACTTTCATCTCAATCCTTCGTAGCTTCCTATTCCTATGTTTCCTCTGAACACAATCCTCTCCCTCTTTCTTTGTTTCCAAAACATTCTCAACTTTCTCCGCCACTTCCTGTTTGGCCATTCCCTCATTCCCATCGACCTCATTTGGCTCTACCTCTTCTGCTAATACCTGTTTTGCATCTCTCTCAATCCCCTCTATGACATTGGCCACTATATCTTTCACCACTTCCTGCTTGGCCACTGCTTCTACCTCAATCACCGCTACCTCTGCCTCATTCGCTAATTCCCGCTTGCCATCTCCTTCTAACACCTCTACCTTATTCAACTCTACCTCATTCATCACATCCTCCAAAGCCACTGCCTCAATCATCTCTACCTCAATCGTCCCAACCTCCACCACTTCCTGCATGGGCTCTCCCTCACTCCCCTCTCTCTCAGCCACCTCTTCTTTCAATGTCTCCAGAACTTTCTTCTTGTTCTTGTGTTTCTTCCTATTCCTACGTTTCCTCTGAACACCATCCTCTCCCTCTATCTTTGTCTCCACAACATTATCAACTTTCTTAGCCACTTCCTGTTTGGCTATTCCCTCATTCCCATTTACCTCACTTGCCTCTACCTCTTTCCCTAAGTTCTCCTTGGCATCTCTCTCAATCCTTTCTACGACATTGGCCACTACCTCTTTCACAAATTCCTGTGTGGCCACTGCATCTACCTCAATCACCGCTACCTCTACCTCACTCGCCACTTCCTTCTTGGGCTCTCCATCATTCCCATCTCCCTCAATCTCGTTTTCCTTCATCTCTTCTACTTCCCGCACTTTCATATCAGTCCTTCGTAGCTTCCTATTCCTACGTTTCCTCTGAAGACCATCCTCTCCCTCTTTCTTTGTCTCCACAACATTATCAACTTTCTTAGCCACTTCCTGTTTGGCCATTCCCTCATTCCGATCGACCTCATTTGGCTCTACCTCTTCTGCTAATACCTGTTTTGCATCTCTCTCAATCCCCTCTATGACATTGGCTGATATATCTTTCACCACTTCCTGCTTGGCCACTGCTTCTACCTCAATCACCGCTACCTCTGCCTCATTCGCTAATTCCCGCTTGCCATCTCCTTCTAACACCTCTACCTTATTCAACTCTACCTCATTCATCACATCCTCCAAAGCCACTGCCTCAATCATCTCTACCTCAATCGTCCCAACCTCCACCACTTCCTGCATGGGCTCTCCCTCACTCCCCTCTCTCTCAGCCACCTCTTCTTTCACTGTCTCCAGAACTTTCTTCTTGTTCTTGTGTTTATTCCTATTCCTACGTTTCCTCTGAACACCATCCTCTCCTTCTTTCTTTGTCTCCACAACATTATCAACTTTCTTAGCCACTTCCTGTTTGGCTATTCCCTTATTCCCATTTACCTCACTTGACTCTACCTCTTTCCCTAAGTTCTCCTTGGCATCTCTCTCAATCACTTCTACGACATTGGCCACTACCTCTTTCACAAATTCCTGTGTAGCCACTGCATCTACCTCAATCACCGCTACCTCTACCTCACTCGCCACTTCCTTCTTGGGCTCTCCATCATTCCCCTCTCCCTCAATCTCGTTTTCCTTCATCTCTTCTACTTCCCGCACTTTCGTCTCAGTCCTTCGTAGCTTCCTATTCCTACGTTTCCTCTGAACACCATCCTCTCCCTCTTTCTTTGTCTCCACAACATTATCAACTTTCTTAGCCACTTCCTGTTTGGCTATTCCCTCATTCCCATCTACCTCATTTGCTTCTACCTCTTTCCCTAAGTCCTCCTTGGCATCTCTCTCAATCCCTTCTATGACATTGGCCACTACCTCTTTCACAAATTCCTGTGTGGCTACTGCATCTACCTCAATCACCGCTACCTCTACCTCATTCGCCTCTACCTCACTCGCCACTTCCTTCTTGAGCTCTACATCATTCCGCTCTCTCTCAATCTCGTTTACCTTCATCTCTCCTACTTCCCGAACTTTCATCTCAATCCTTCGTAGCTTCCTATTCCTATGTTTCCTCTGAACACAATCCTCTCCCTCTTTCTTTGTTTCCAAAACATTCTCAACTTTCTCCGCCACTTCCTGTTTGGCCATTCCCTCATTCCCATCGACCTCATTTGGCTCTACCTCTTCTGCTAATACCTGTTTTGCATCTCTCTCAATCCCCTCTATGACATTGGCCGCTATATCTTTCACCACTTCCTGCTTGGCCACTGCCTCTACCTCGTTCACCGCTACCTCTGCCTCATTCGCTAATTCCCGCTTGCCATCTCCTTCTAACACCTCTACCTTATTCAACTCTACCTCATTCATCACATCCTCCAAAGCCACTGCCTCAATCATCTCTACCTCAATCGTCCCAACCTCCACCACTTCCTGCATGGGCTCTCCCTCACTCCCCTCTCTCTCAGCCACCTCTTCTTTCACTGTCTCCAGAACTTTCTTCTTGTTCTTGTGTTTATTCCTATTCCTACGTTTCCTCTGAACACCATCCTCTCCTTCTTTCTTTGTCTCCACAACATTATCAACTTTCTTAGCCACTTCCTGTTTGGCTATTCCCTTATTCCCATTTACCTCACTTGACTCTACCTCTTTCCCTAAGTTCTCCTTGGCATCTCTCTCAATCACTTCTACGACATTGGCCACTACCTCTTTCACAAATTCCTGTGTAGCCACTGCATCTACCTCAATCACCGCTACCTCTACCTCACTCGCCACTTCCTTCTTGGGCTCTCCATCATTCCCCTCTCCCTCAATCTCGTTTTCCTTCATCTCTTCTACTTCCCGCACTTTCGTCTCAGTCCTTCGTAGCTTCCTATTCCTACGTTTCCTCTGAACACCATCCTCTCCCTCTTTCTTTGTCTCCACAACATTATCAACTTTCTTAGCCACTTCCTGTTTGGCTATTCCCTCATTCCCATCTACCTCATTTGCTTCTACCTCTTTCCCTAAGTCCTCCTTGGCATCTCTCTCAATCCCTTCTATGACATTGGCCACTACCTCTTTCACAAATTCCTGTGTGGCTACTGCATCTACCTCAATCACCGCTACCTCTACCTCATTCGCCTCTACCTCACTCGCCACTTCCTTCTTGAGCTCTACATCATTCCGCTCTCTCTCAATCTCGTTTACCTTCATCTCTCCTACTTCCCGAACTTTCATCTCAATCCTTCGTAGCTTCCTATTCCTATGTTTCCTCTGAACACAATCCTCTCCCTCTTTCTTTGTTTCCAAAACATTCTCAACTTTCTCCGCCACTTCCTGTTTGGCCATTCCCTCATTCCCATCGACCTCATTTGGCTCTACCTCTTCTGCTAATACCTGTTTTGCATCTCTCTCAATCCCCTCTATGACATTGGCCGCTATATCTTTCACCACTTCCTGCTTGGCCACTGCCTCTACCTCGTTCACCGCTACCTCTGCCTCATTCGCTAATTCCCGCTTGCCATCTCCTTCTAACACCTCTACCTTATTCAACTCTACCTCATTCATCACATCCTCCAAAGCCACTGCCTCAATCATCTCTACCTCAATCGTCCCAACCTCCACCACTTCCTGCATGGGCTCTCCCTCACTCCCCTCTCTCTCAGCCACCTCTTCTTTCACTGTCTCCAGAACTTTCTTCTTGTTCTTGTGTTTCTTCCTATTCCTACGTTTCCTCTGAACACCATCCTCTCCCTCTTTCTTTGTCTCCACAACATTATCAACTTTCTTAGCCACTTCCTGTTTGGCTATTCCCTCATTCCCATTTACCTCACTTTCCTCTACCTCTTTCCCTAAGTTCTCCTTGGCATCTCTCTCAATCCTTTCTACGACATTGGCCACTACCTCTTTCACAAATTCCTGTGTGGCCACTGCATCTACCTCAATCACCACTACCTCTACCTCACTCGCCACTTCCTTCTTGGGCTCTCCATCATTCCCCTCTCCCTCAATCTCGTTTTCCTTCATCTCTTCTACTTCCCGCACTTTCATATCAGTCCTTCGTAGCTTCCTATTCCTACGTTTCCTCTGAAGACCATCCTCTCCCTCTTTCCTTGTCTCCACAACATTATCAACTTTCTTAGCCACTTCCTGTTTGGCCATTCCCTCATTCCGATCGACCGCATTTGGCTCTACCTCTTCTGCTAATACCTGTTTTGCATCTCTCTCAATCCCCTCTATGACATTGGCCGCTATATATTTCACCACTTCCTGCTTGGCCACTGCTTCTACCTCAATCACCGCTACCTGTGCCTCCTTCGCTAATTCCCGCTTGCCATCTCCTTCTAACACCTCTACCTTATTCAACTCTACCTCATTCATCACATCCTCCAAAGCCACTGCCTCAATCATCTCTACCTCAATCGTCCCAACCTCCACCACTTCCTGCATGGGCTCTCCCTCACTCCCCTCTCTCTCAGCCACCTCTTCTTTCACTGTCTCCTCCAGAACTTTCTTCTTGTTCTTATGTTTCTTCCTACTCCCACGTTTTTTCTTCATACCATTTCTCTCCCCCACTTTCTCCATCTCTTCGATCTCGTTCTCAACCTTGTTGCTATTCTGCATTGTCTGCTTCACATCCTCATTATTGGTGCTGACTTCTGCCTGCTGCTGCTCTTCTGCCTTTTGCTGCTGCTGCTGCTGGTGGTGGATGATGAAGCTCTTCAGCTCGGTGCTGTTCTGGAATTGCAGCAGCTCCCGCTGATATTTGGCCTGCTGCTGTGCACAATGATCCAGCAGGATCATCTCAAGCTCCAGAATCTGGCGCTTAGCTTCTAGTCTTGTGTCAACGAGGAACCTCTTTCGCTGCCCCTTCGAGCGACGGTCTGGGGAGTCACATGGGGAGGAGAGAGCAGCACCACAATTGATTCGTTAATGGGTATTTGAGTATTTCCTGTATGAAAATAGGTTTTTCCCGTTTTTACTGGCAACAAAACAGGTGTTAAGATGTTAAAACACCAAACTGAAACCTTTTACAAGGAATCATGTCTGCATTAACCATGATGCTTGTGGTCAGAATGCAAACAAAAAACATACTCTGATATTATATGCATTGTCCTTGAAACTGATTGGTCCACACCAGGGACAGCTTTCTTTTGAGCCTCGTCTCAAACGGTGTTAGACCAGAGGACGCCAAAAGGCGTATTTCCTGTATGTTATTTTGGTAAAGAAACTTGGCACCATTGACAGGAATCTAACTTAACTTGAGACCAATGTAACAATGATAACACTGTAGGGAGGTCTGGAGGTTGACTCATGTGCCGGAGACACCTCCTCCTCCAAATAACTTCATTAGGATTATGGGCTGGTTGGGGAGGCCATATTAAGTTTGCGAGGTCTGGAAACTCCAGGCCAAACATAGAAAAACTTCCGTTATCTCAGAAAAAGTAAGATGGATTTATGGGCAAGCTGTGGAGGTCTGGCTAAATTTAAAGATGTCCATTGTTTCACAAGAGAGAACATGAATTGGATAAGAAATACACTATTAATTCTTATACACTGGTCCATTCATACAATTAGTATATTAGTGGGCTACGTTAGAAAAGATAAAGGGAGGAGAAGAGGAGGGTGCCCAAAGGGGCCAGAGAGCCAGGGGCAACCCTAATGTTTATGTTGGCTGGATAGCATGTGCTCCCGTGCATGTGAGGTTGCTCTCAACAGAAGTCATTCCTTGCACGAGAATGGCTGAAACGCTGAGTAACCACTCAGAGGTATAGTGGTTAAGCAGTGGAGACGGTATAGTGGTAAAACAGTGGAGATTTTAAAAGCAAAGTTTAAGATTTGCATTTGTCACTTTATATTGAGCCGATACATATGGCAAGTGAAATTAAGAAGACTTAAAGTGAGTTTTACAGAAAGAGAGGATACATGTGTGTCTCTTGGAGAAGGAAAGGAATTGCTCAAAACTGTGCTGCAAGGTCACGTGCCATGAATCACATGAGTTTAGAAAAAAACGTGACTGTAAACCAACAAGCCTGTGAATAATTATCATGGTGAAGACACCTCTATACGTTGGATACTGAAGGAAATCCATCGTGCTACACATCGTCAAAGCCCGACAACACCTGACATTCGAGAAAGAAGTACAATTGCATCGTTCTACACATCGTCAATACCCCACCACATCTGGAAAGTCACCAGCTGCATCAAGCACCTGACTGTTGTATTGTTCGAAAGACACTGTGTGTAACGACTTTACATCTGCCGGCACTGCGGGTTTCTAAACGCCTGCCATGTCACCTTCTCAACACTAGCGTCTGAGACCGTCTGATACAGACTGAAAGCTTATTTCCTTTGTTGCACTGTTTGTCTTTTCATGAATGTCATATTGTGCACTGGGTTATGCCTTATTAACCTAAATTCTGAATTTAGCTATTCATGTATTTCTATTACAGTATCACATATTCTTTGGACCAAGTGTCAATTGCCTATTTGATGACTGGTACTCTGATTCTTTTTTTTACAAATCAGGGACTTGTTTTAATTAAAATGTGTCTGTGTGTGTGGTTGAACGGTGTAACAAATCCATGCGTTACATGTGTAGTGTTGCAGCGCCGACCTGGTCAAGGCCTATGATACAATCAGTAGGCCAGGGCTCTGGATTGTTACTCGTATTTCCGGAGTCCCTAACCCTCTGCTCACAATAATTAAGGACCTTCACGATGGTGGGCAGGCCCGGATAAAGTTGCGTGCCCAGGAGTCAGAGCAATTTCCTGTTTACAGTGGGGTGCGACAGGGATCTACTCTGGCTGACACATTATTTAGCATCATCTTCGACCACATAGTTCGAGACGTTTTTTTTTTTATGGCTGTACCGGTGGATTTTTTAATATTTGCTACAGATACAATGGGAGGCTGATTGATGCCTGGGTGAGGTCAAGGGATGGCTCCCTACTGGTCAACCATGTTATGTACACTGATCATTTGGAAGTTGATGCTCACACTGAAAAATAGTTGGAGGTTCTGCTGCTAAGCCTGGAGCGTGTGACAAAGAGGTGGTGCCTTACCATCAGCCCCACCAAAACTAAGCACCCGCCTGAGTATTTTGTGTAATTTAATACTCCGCCCCCTCAACTACTCTTGAGTGATGGGGTAATTGTAGAGAGAAGTTTACGTACCTGGATAGTGTGCTTATGCAAAAATTCTGGTTTGGCAGCAGAGGTCTCACTCCGAATCGGTCAAGTGGCATATTTTCATCAGCTTCGTAACACTTTGGGGTATCTACCTGGTCTGTCACTCGACACAAAACGCTGGGTCTTCTTGGCCAATGATAGAATAAATGAAAAATCTGAACCAGCTTCACACTTTCAGACTGGCCTGCCTACGATCCACCCTGGGTTTAACTAGGCTGGAATGTGTGAACAGCTCACAGTGAGCTCCACTGGTGGGCAGGGCTGCATTGCCTGGGTCATGTAGCCTGCTTGCTCAGCCACCGCATCCCCAAGCAGCCTCTGTTTTTCCAGATAGAGGGGGCTAAATGGGCGTGGCACGGCCTGGAGAAGAGATGGACTGATGCAGTACAGGAGGATACGGAACTAAGTGGACTTGCCAAAGACTGGTACCACTGGTGTCAAGATCTGCCTCTATGGAGGAAGCTCGTGAAGGATGCTTATGGGAAGTTGGTGGCAGTTGCCCTCAAGCAAAAAAGGAGGGTGAGAGGAGTGACGCTCACAACAACAGACGGTGCACTGGATGACTAAAACGCAGCAAGTTGGCACAGTAGGATGCAAAGGTGGTGCGTCTGCCAGTCATCTCAGTCAGTCAACCCATCGCACTGGGGTCTGTCCCCTGATCTCCTGTCGGCAAGCCTTCGACACTTCAAGTGGCCTCGGAGTGCACCAGGCCTGGCACAAGCGCCATGGTGACGTCTCCGTCACTTAGTGGCGAATGAGGGCTGTTGTTGTTATCTGAGTCGGTTAGGGGCCTCCCCTAGGTCCACTCAGCCTCAAATAAGTATCTGATACGGTGTGTAAACATCGCCACTTGGGAGACAAAGACGGACAAGTGTGGTGCTGGCAACCCACCCCTCGTGTGCGGTGCCGGCCGTCATAGGTGCTCACTAACAGCACTTGCTCCTACAGTGTTTCAAGGCTATACACAAGATTTCTGTCTTTGTTTGTGTCTATGTGCAGTGTCTGTATGAGTGGTTGGGAGCAGTTGTGTCTGTGGGGATCGACCTGAGTTCTATTCCCATTCACAACCATCAGTGACTAATAAATAAAACCGGTCGTGTGCCTCCCCTACATCTACTCAAACTTAAAATAGTACCTCGTGCAACGTATAAACATCAAATGTGGGGAGACAAAGGCATCCGGATGCGGTGCTGACCACCCACCCCATCATAGGTGCTAACTCGCTAACAGCACTTGACTCAATAGTCTGTTAAGGCTATACGGGGATCTGTCTTTGTATACAGGTGCATGTGTCTGTGTGTATGTCTGTGTGTGGAATTACAGTACTCACTTCCCGTCGGCTTGCTCATCTCTCCACCCTGCAACAAAATCACAGCAGCGCACGTGAGACTCTAATCATATCACAGCTTACAACCACCACCACCATCATCGTTACCGTCCTCATCATTAAACATTTCGAACAGACACACATTCACATATAGATGTTCTCTCAGATTAATGTTATCCTGATACAGCGCGCGTGTGGATGTACTCACGGAAGACATCGCCTTGAAGGCAGAACGAGAAGTCACGGATGGTCACGTTTTGTCAATAGATTTCGTTAACTGTGTTAATGAAGTGTTCAACCTCACGGATGTTTGTCAATGAGGTTTACCAAGTAATTTAACCGCGTTATCGATGTTCACTGACGACGTTGTCGAAGTGTGCTCCCGAATGCGTCCACCTCCGTCTGTAATGATCGACCGTTGCTAGGGAAGTGACGTCACTTGTTAAGGTAACGAACCCCGGAAACCACGTGGTCCACTGTATCCTCCAGGCCTGATTAGTTACACGACTGTCAAATTTTTACTTTAAACTTTCGTAACTTGCAGGAATTCATATTTTTGGTTCTTTTGGTAAAGTCACGTAGATAGAAAATAACATTTTAAGTGAAGGCAAAAAACCCACGAGGTTTCGGTGGCAACACAAGCGGTCTTCATCACGTGTTGCGATCGAAACGTCGTGGGTTTTTTTCTTTTCTTTTAATTTATTTTTATTGTTATTATTTTCTATCTACGTGACTTTACCTGAAAGAACCAAGAATATAGTAAGGATTGTACCCTTGTCGCCACGGATGAAGAGGCCGAGCGGGCTCGGTTCGACTGTTGCCAGGTACCTCCACCACTCAGCTCGCAGCACACACACACAGTGTCCACTATGTAAAAATCAGGCTAAACTAAACCTTTCTAGAAGTTACTAAAATAATGCTATAAAAACAATGCAACAGTGATCATAAGAAATGTGATTGAAAGTTAACAATAGCGACATATATAACATATATTACTAAACCTAGCATCCTTCGCTAGCTGTTTGAGTCAATCCGTAATAGCAGGAGTAACAATTATGTATGTTGATTAACTGCGAATAACCCAATCAATAACAGATATCCATTGTAATTTACATCAATACATTACCCCCCCCCCCCCGTCTTCGTATCGGATCTGCTTACAAGCGATGACGTCACATTTATCCCCCGTCTACGTCTATTAAAGACCGAAACAGGGGAAGGATTTCACCACAACTCTGGCTGTCACCTGACGAGGCGGGTTGTTGTTGTAGTTACAGGCGAAACGTCACGGTACTTGAATTGTAAATGTTGTGGGTTTACTCTCCAACACACCGATGTGCTGAAATAGTCACTAATTGGCATGTTTTGTTTACGTGACAAACTTGACTAAGATTTACGCGATCTAACCCAAACAAACAAAAACACCCTCTAATAAGTAAATATTTGTATTCCACGAATGGACCTTGGCCTGGGACTGTGCGGATTGAGAAGTTATGGATGCAGCTTCAGTTTGTGCTGCCATCAGAATAACCAACAAATAAAAAAATAATACACACGTATTGGTGACTACAGTACTAGACCCCCAGTGGTTTTATATTTAAAAGTGTATGTGCTTTGTGGTTGCTTTATTGCGCGTGTGTACGTACTGTGTAACACTTGTTTGAACGCAGGTGATGGGGTTGTCCATGTTGGGTGTCATTACAGCCAAAAACAAGCAGCAATACGAAGACCAGGACGCCGTGGCCGACCATGAGGACGGAAATTGGCCTCGCCCGGTCACAACGTACGACAGCAGTACAGGTTTCCCTCCACACATGCACACACCTACGAGTTTCCCACTACAGAGACGAAGATCCCCCATATAGCCTTAACAGACTGTTGTGGCAAGTGCTGTTCGCAAGCACCAATGAAGGTCGGCATGGTATACCAGGGGGTAGGTGACCAACACCACACCCGGCCGCCTTTGTCTCCCAAGTGGTGACGTATTACACACACCGCTCCAGGTATTCATTTGAGGTTGAGTCGACCCAGGACCAGTTCAGATAAATAATCGCTATTGGTGTTGGCCATGAGCGGGACTCCAACTCGGATGTTTGCGGGGTTCGGAGCGTAGCTTACTATCCACTGTGCCACTGCTACCCTCACATAACGCACACAGAAACAACACACACACACAGGGACCCACACGCACGGACACACAGGGACCTGCTCAACATTGAAATGTGCAGCCCTTGTGTGGCGGCCTGCGTTGAATTTGGGCGTTCATCTCGTCACCCATACAAAAGGTCTCGACACAATCATTGGCAGTCCCCCTTGCCCTGCCTGGCACGCACATCGGGCCAGTCACCCCACGCACAGCGCACACAACGTGCGCGTCGCATATGCCAAATCAAGAGTCGTCCCCGAGTGTCCGGCAAATTGGACCGACTATCCCGGGCCCCGCGCTTCGGGGGAGGCCCCACGTGTAGACATCAGTGTCACATGTAATGCTTCCGGTTTAGTTTGAAGGCATCGGGGGGGGGCCCCACGCACCCCCTATGGACGGCCCTGGTCAAAGCACACGGCAGCGCGGAGCACGCGCGTCACGCGCACGGGCCACGTGCGTCACGGGTACGTGACATCTACAAGGCAAGCACCTGCATCGCGTGGTTATCACTTGTAAGGCATGCCCTTTGTGCATGGGACGTGCGTAGTGTGTGCAACACGTGGCACATGTATGTCACACATGCGCATCGCAATGTGATGTCATGTGTACGTGGACATTTGAATCGCATGTAGCTGTCTGGTGGGCAGGACGGATCTACGCGTGGGCAAGTAAGGGGGTGGCTGAGTAAGACTGATACGGAGACACGTCAAGCCACACACTCACCACACACTCACTGGCACACTCACACACACCACATTCACCGCACACTCACTTACCGGCACACTAGCACACTGGCACTCACTGCACACTCACACACCGCACACTCACCACGCACTCGCTTACCGGCACACTGACTGCACATTCACACACACTCACCGCACACTCACTTACCAACACTCTGACTGCACATTCACACACACCGCACTCACACCGCATTCACACACACTCACACACACTCACACCGCACTCATTCACTCACACACACTCACACACACACAAATTTACACACACTCACCGCACACACACTCACACTCACCGGCACACTCGTGTGCAAGCACACTAGTGAGCTTCGACAAAATGTGCTGCACATTAGTGAGGCCACACACCAGCAGGTTTACACATCAGTGAGCTTACACACTAGTGTGCACACACACAGTCGTAAGCTTACAGATTAGATAGCGTACACATCAGCTCACCGGTGAGGTGAGCTACACACTGGTGAGTTAACACACCCACCTGTTTATGTGCGCAAAGCTCTTAACCCTAAACCTAACATATCCCAAATGTCATGGCTAAAGTTATTTTACACACGCACGTGCATACACACGCACGTGCACACACGCATGCGCATATGAAGGCACGCATGCACACATACGTGCACACAAACACACATGCACGCACATGTTTAAACATATACAATTCCATGGCGTTGGACTTGAGACTCCCAGAAGTGGAATCAGGACTCCTGAGTGTGCGATATAGCTCAGTGGGCCTTACTTGGTAAAATTGAAATAATTAATTTAGTTTCAGGATGTAGGGTTCTGAAGATATTTCATCTTTCAGTCCTTTCTGACCGTTTGAGTGTGGGTGAGTGAGTGACAACTACTTATGCATTTTTTATGACAAATACAAGCATTGACATGAAATGTATTAACTCTGGAAGATGATGGTGATACAGGTCGTGGGTAGCGGTAGTGTAGCGTTTAGCACGCTGCACTACGAACCCGGCGACCCGAGTTAAATTCTCGCTCATGCGCAACGCAGGTAACGACTCTCTGAACCGGTCATGGGCCTCCCCTAGGTCGACTCAGCCTCAAATGAGTACTTGGTGTGGTGTAAACATCACTACTGGGGAGACAAAGGCGGCCAGGCGTGTGTTGGCCACCCACCCCTCGTGGGCCATGCTGGCCTTCACAGGTACTCGCTTACAGCACTTGCCCCAACAGTCTATTCGGGCTATACGGGGAGTCTTTGCTTTGGTGGTGATGATACAGATGGTGATTGATTATACAGATGGTTAGGATGATGATAATGATACATTTGGTGATGATGGTGGTGATGATGGGACTATAAGAGTGGTCCTTGAAGATATTTACTGTGGAATATTAAGACACACTAATATAAAATGTAATCATTAAAGCACAATATATAACATTTGTAATTTCTGTTGAAAGCATGTGCTTATAATGGTCACGTGTATTTGCACGTGGTTGTGCATGAATGCACGTGTTTTTTATTTTCTGTATTAGGTGCTTGACGACAGCACTTGGCCCAACAGTCTATATGGGTTGTACAGGAAATCTTTGTGTTTTGATTTACGAATGTTCCATTCACGAAATTTAGTGAAATGAAATTGACAAATTAAGGATACTTTTCGACTTACAAAATAGAATTTCAGCGGAAACAATATATCACATGGCACGTGCCATGAGATCATTAAGCAAAAAACTGTCATCCATCCACGACAGTGTAACGGTATCCCCATAGTACAAAAGTAACGCCTCGTCACCTCTCCAGTCATTCCAACATGCAGATCTTTTGGTGAATTCCTTGAAGGTGTTAATTATTTTTGTTTTAAATTGATTATTATTCAACCGTTGTAATATTTGCGCTTTATAATTTTTTGCATTGTGAAATATTGGTGTTTATTTTGGGTCTATAGTAGAAATGACTGTCTGAAACTCATCGCTAGTTTTTCGTATTCAATTAATGGGAAAAGCCCTTCCGATTTACGATATTTTGTTTTGCGTGCGTTTTTCGAAGAACGCATCCCTTTCGTAAGTAGAGGCATACATGTACAGGAATCCATTGCCAACCGCGAATTTACCAATCACGAGATTTTAGTAAACACGGATTGACTACTGGACACCTGTTTACTAACCACGAGCATCTCGCTTTGAGTATTCGCGAGTCGCGCCGAGTCGTGAAATCAAAACAACACGATGTACCTCATGGGGGGGGGGTTCTTGTGTTTGTTCTTGTATTTGTACGAGCTGTTGTTTGTTTATGTTACCGATGTTTACGGGGAGCGTTAGTGCAGCGGGGTAGCGAGCTGTAATATGAAGCCATAAATCCTGGTTTAATTCCTGCTCATGGCCAACACCAGTGGCAATTATCTGAACCATTCCTGGACCTACCCTCGGCCTCAAATGAGTACTTGGTGCATTGTGAAAACATCAGCACTGGCAGAGACAAACCCCATATGCTGTGCTGGCCTGCATAAGTGCTCATAACGGCACTTACCCAACAGTCTGTTACATGGTGGGATCTTAGTCTTGGCGTGTAAGTGAGAGTTTGTGGACTTTGCATGTTCTTCCCCTGTTGTGCACGCGTTTTCTCAGGGTTCTCAGCTTTCAAAAAAGAACAACCAATTCTAACAATGAGATTTTAATTGCAAATTACTTAAACAGGGATTACACACCGTGGCAACATCGCCCCCTTCTGTGAAAGCTGGACAGGACCCTCCTGCAAAAGAGTGAGACTTCCCTGAATAAACAAATGTAGCACGGTAATCTTTGAAATAATAAAATAAACTATTCACCCCTAGAGTGGACAGGGTAACGAGGGCGATCCTAGCAAGCGAGGGAGCTGTACTCGGACGGAACGGACGACTGCTCCCAGCCGACCTCTTCGCCTTTGTCGATCTTGTCATCGTTGGAGGCCGGTCTCAGCTCTGCGAGGATCGCCTCAAACGTGGGGCGCTCTAACGGCGCGTGGCTCCAGCAGCGGTGCATCACCTTGCGGCTGTGGGGCGAGGGGAGGGTGCGGTGAGGGTGCGAGGAAGGCGAATCGTGCACAAGCTCGGACTGCGCTTTCATCTCTTCCAGTGCGCGTTCGTTCTCAGAATGGTTGAATGAGTGCCGATGATGTTAATGACGTCACGGAGGGGGATGAAGGGGGTCAGGTGGCGAGGGGGGTGAGGGGGGGTGAGTAGGTAGAGGGTCATGAAGGCATAAAATACCTACAGTCTGGATTCATACAGCGGCGTCTAAATGCCACTGCATCTCCATACGTAGCGCAGAAACACTGGTCATGTTTATCTCGTAGAGAGAGAAGCAGTCTGTGGATCTCTATGTGAGGAGTCTGTGGGTCGCAACAGCACGTACAGCTGGAAGTAGGACATTCCAGACTAAGAGGGTTCATAATGGCCGTGTCAACGACACTGAACCAGCCAGCGCAACTCACTGCCAATAACACATATCACATAATGCACCCTTAAGCAATTGTTCATTCAATTAATTGAATCACTACAATTAAAACCAAATAATTTCCCAGAACAAACACTTCGCACTCTCCTCCGTCAGCCACCTGCATCCACAATAGAAACGCATCAGTCCAGCAGTGGATAAAACCTGGTGTAGGAGGTATGGGGGGGCGGCTTACACTTGCGGTGGACAGCAGGGGGTGGCTGCATGCAGTAGCCATCGCAGATCAAGCGGTAGAACTTGTCATCGACTGCCATGCGCCAGGGTAAGGGGCCTCTCCTACACCCACACACATCACACTGAGCGGCACACACGTCACACCGAGGAGCACGCACATCACACACCGAGCAGGTTGCACAGGGCTCCTTTATCAAGACAAACGTGGAGCAGATTACACCTACTACAATACGCCTGTCACAATGCCCCCCTCTCCCCCCCCCCCCCCCCAGTTTATGGGGGGGCGCGGGCCTCACTCCCCCCTTCGCGTCAGCCCCCCTAATAAATGGTCCGGTGGCATTGTGAATGCACCACTCGAATGACGTGCAGTCCCGTGGCGCACTGTAACGGGCTCATGATTTACTCAATAAAATTCAATGTAAAAAAATAAAAACGATCCCAAGACATTATTTAAAATAAAGTATGGCCATCGTGTGTCAGCATCACAGGCGAAAATTGGCATGTAAAAAAAAACTTCACTCCGAATCACTCAATTGGGATTGCTCGCAGCAAACAGCACCTGACCTGCTTGCAGGTTAGGTGCTGAATAACCGTGTGTCACACAGAGAACAGTTGCCACTGAGGGTGCCCTTTTCAAATGCTTGAGATGAGATATGATTATCGCGTGTAAATGTACACACTAAAATAACGAAAAAATTATAAGCGAACTATTATCGTTTCAGGTGTCAGGGTGGTGCAGCGGTGATCTTTGACCCTCGCAACAAGAAGGGCCTTGGTTAATTATCCGACTGGCACTTTGCGGAGTTTTCTACGTTCTCCCCTTTGTTCTGTATGGGTTATCCAGTTTGCTCACATAGCTTGAAAACACACAATCACAATGTTACTGAGTATTGGCCAAGCATCCCAATGCTAAAGTTACCTGCAAATTACTTCATTGGGATGACACTCGGCAGCAGAGCCGGATGATGGCATTGCTGGGGCCCTATGCCATTGTCAAGTTTAAGAGGCCCCTTCTATGAATGCCTGTATATTTTTGTCAGCAAAATGAAAATAACTGCTTTGGAGAGTCATTTTTTCTCACCGATCTTTATTTTTTAAACAATTATGTTAAAACTTCGAAACCTCGTGTCCATTTCTTGTTTCCTATTTGGAGCCCTCCCACCTCTCTTAATGCGAGGCCCTAAGCTGTAAGTGTAGCCGATGTGAGCTCGCCTGTGATGAATCACACGTATAATTGTGCACTCTTATTTTCTCTGGGTAGCCAGGATAATTTATTATTTAAGTGAATGCAATGGTGATCAGGGGATTGGACCCAGAGCCCCACGTACACAGTAGAGTACATGGGAACGCCCACAATACAGATTTGAGCTGACCTCCGGATTGAGAAATTGACTGGCGGTGTTGTGACGTAGAGGGTGTTTCTGATCGCTATTGCCACCGTCCTGTCCCGATGGTAGGAGAGAGGACAGGGTGGACCGGCTGCATGAGCTTACTCTCCGGCACTGCACAGCAGCAACATCGCCTCCCTACTCCTGCAAAAAACTCGGAAGGACCCTCCTGAAAATCAAGGTCTTCGGAATCAGTGAGGCCTGTCCTTGGGAGGACAGGGATTGTCTTGGTCGTCACAAGCAAACATTTATTTCTCCACATTAATTTGTATCCCCGGGTTACCATCAGGGCTAGGCGCTGCAAGCTTAGCTTCTGAGATCTGATGAGACTGGTAGCCGTTTTTCAAAAGGTAATTTCGGCATCTGGAGCCCAAGCACGCAACAACTTTATGCAATTAAAAATAATAGTGTAAGCTAAGATTAAAATCGTCTGTTGTGTATTTTGAACGTCTTTTGCACCCTACGTAGGTGTCGTAGCCTGGCTCCTGCCCCCCCGGCCTGTGGGTCCTGGTGCAGTTGCACTGCCTGCACACTCGATAGCTACGCCACCACAACCACAGTATATACGTTAATTGTGACTACTTTAATAATAGGGTTTTTCCCTTTTTTTCTGGCAAAAAAACTGAAACCTTTTACAAGGAATCATGTGTGCATTAACCACAATACTTGTGGTCAAAATCCAAACAAAAAACACACTATGATAATATATGCATTGTCCTTGAGACTGATTGGTCCACACCAGGGACGGCTTTCTTTTGAGCCTCGACCCAAATTGGTGCTAGACCAGAGGACGCCAAAAGGCATACGCATATATTGCAAATATTATCAGTGTGTTATTGTTTGCATTTTCACCACAAGTATTGTGGTTAATGCACACATGATTCCTTGTAAAAGGTTTCAGTTTTGTCAGAAAAAAGGGGAAAAACCCTATTATATTTTGGTACTGGCAAAGGAGGTCTAATGATGGTTGTGACTACTTTGTTAACAAAATGGTCTATTTCCACCTCCAAAATGTAACGTTAAATAACAATTAGGTACATTGGCCCTTTGTTGGAAAAAAAACCCAGTCCAGAAATTGCCCTGCTTGAAAATATGTTACTGAAAAACATTGGTTTCAGAAGATTCATGGGCTCATAGTCCTACATTTTAAATTGTTTATTCGTGGTATTAAAACTCTTGTACAGTAAAACCTTGGATTGCGAGCATAATTCGTTCCGGAAACGTGTTTGTAATCCAAACCACTTGAGCTGACCTCCGGATTGAGAAATTGACTGACGGTGTCGTGACGTAGAGGGTGTTTCTGATCGCTATTGCGACCGTCCTGTCTCGATGGTAGGAGAGAGGACAGGGTGGACCGACTACATGAGCTTACTCTCCGGCACTGCACAGCAGCAACATTGCCTCCCTACTCCTGCAAAAAACTCGGAAGGACCCTCCTGAAAATAAAAGTCTTCGGAATCAGTGAGGCCTGTCCTTGGGAGGACAAGGGTTGTCTTGGTCGTCACAAGCAAACATTTGTTTCTCCACATTAATTTGTATCCCCGGGTTACCATCAGGGCTGGGCGCTGCAAGCTTAGCTTCTGAGATCTGATGAGACTGGCCGTTTTTCAAAAGGTATTTCGGCATCTGGAGCCCAAGCACGCAACAACTTTATGCAATTAAAAATAATAGTGTAAGCTAAGACTAAAATCGTCTGTTGTGAGCATGTTCTGTACTTAGGGCCCCGAATGTTTGTGGCAAGTGAAAGTTTGTCTCATCAAAATATAAGATTTCTCACAGTAGCACGCCGTATGACCACACGTCGCTCTGCACCTTGTAGAGCCCATGGAACATTCTTTCTGGAGACATCCACTTTACAGGCAGAGGCACCTAACGGACATGACGGCATTGCCACAAGTACAACAACAATACGTTCAGTAAATTCAGTTCAGGGCAATGCTTCGTGATTCGTCATACGTTTTTTGCGTGAGGCCACATATTCACTTGGCCAAATTAGCGTCATCTAGCCCTCCACTATCCTGAAGGGTTGAATGTGTAATGACATCACGGGATGTAACAGTGTAGTGCCGGGCCTAGAGAGGCACGGCGTGCGGTGTATTGACATCGCGGATACCACTATGGTGCGGGTGTAGTACCGGCCCTAGAGGGACTCGGTCAGCGCTGATTGATCAGCTGGATGGCATCACGCTTGGCGTGCAGTGCCAGCCCGACAGGATAGGGTGTGGGAATGCCGGCCGTATGAAAGGGGTTACTAAAGGCCATGGCACTCTGGTTGACCCGAGAGGACACGTGACCGGTTAAGTCTACAAAGGGGCCCCAAGTGGGGGCTAGGGGTGGTCACGTGGTCGGGGTCCAGATCCTGCTGCTCGAGTTTTCTAGAAGGTGGTCGTGGCCAAGGGCGGAGCCAGCCACGCCACAGAGAATATAAGCCGGGTCCCCCAGAGGGACTGGCATTGTTCATCTTGAAGAAACCTTTGTCTGCGTCTACGTTCTACCGAGTCTCCAACACGTGAACCTGGACCCGAGCTGTGGTCCCGGTCTGTCGTAGCTAGTCATGTTGTAATTAGTGTAGTTAGCCTGGTGGTCACCACCACAGGTTATTCTGGGCCAGAGTTACCCCGTGTACCACATGGTGGGGGGGAGGAGGAAGGCGATTTGTGAAATTGCCCCATATTTTAAACTGTCGGCAGAGCAGAGAGATTGAATCCAATTACCGACCTCTAGATTGCAAGTCTAGGGTGGGGGGGCCATTGCACCACCGTGTGTGGCAGCACCCCCCACTCTTTTTTTTCTTAGGGGCTGTGCAAAATAAAATAAAAACATTGAGTACAATTAAAGTGATGGGCCTTCTATCCCGATGATGGTGATGACATTGGCGATACTGATAATGATGCTGATGATGCTAAGTAAGGTTAGGACTCACATTGCCCTTCACCACGTAGTTGGGGTCAGTGTGGACGTCCCGTTCCAGCACAAAGTCGCAAATTTTGGTGATGTGTCGATGCGTTACCAGCAATTTCCTCGCAGCCAGGTCCCCTGTTGTATCTGTGTTAGTTCCCGCCTACTTGGGTGTCTTTATATACATCTGGGGTTATGTGTTTCCTCCCTCTCGTAAATTTAGCTCTTCTGTACCTGATGATGGCTGCTTGTGTTGCAACCGAAACGTCGTACGCTATTATGTTATTTTATTATTTCTTATTTATACGTGACTTTACCGAAAAAAACCAAAGAGTAATTCCTGCAGTCACGAAAGCTTTGAATCAAGTCTGTAGTGCCTCTTGTTAAACAGTGCTTCAGTTAAACAGGAAAATTAATAAATCCAGCAGCCATGACTTGAAAAGTAACAAAATTACATTTTGGGTGGCACTCTAAATCGTCCGGTAAATCGTGTCACCAATTATAATGTCTGCGTTTATCTGCGCGTGTCTGTGTACCCCCAGTGGAGGAATACGTGCGCAGCTTGCTGGACAACCCTGAGTTGATTGACCGTCTGGCACTGGCCTCGGAGCGGGTGAGACTCCGTATGCGTGCATCAGCTCTGCCCCCCCCCTCATATTTATGGTGCGGGCCTGTACCCTTGTCCGACCCCTCACTTCCGTGTTGCATCCAGCTGCCTCACTGAAGAAAGGGACACTTGCCTTGCGCTGAGTACGACGTTTCGCTGGTTGTAATCGCCAGGGAAACGATATACTCGACTTGTAAGTGTTGTGGGTTTACTCTCCAATACACTGGCGTGCTGCAGTAGTAACTAATTGACACGTTTTGTTTTACGTAACAAACCTTACTAATTGGCTGTACCGGGTTAACTACACACATTTACGCGCTCTTACCCAAAAAACCTTTATTATGGATAATATTGGTCGCAAAAGAATACGTGTTAAACAGCTCCCTTTTAGAACGTCTCATCCTCACCAGCAATGGTCAATCAATCAAATAAATCCTAGATTTATAACGTGGAATATTTAGCAAAAAGCAGAGACGGAAGGGTGAAACTCTAGAGGTAGCTCTATGATATCCGCTTTTGTGGAACGTTCTCTAACACGGATGGCCGTACTGCTCTGAGATAAATCAGACTGGATCCTTCGTCTCGTTACGTGATGGCGGTTGCAAAATTGTTGTTGACGCGTGCATGTGCCGTGCGTGTGCTGTGTACGTGTGCAGGATGTGGTGGAGTCCCGGGTAATCTTCCCCGAACATCTCCTGCTGTCCCAGCTGCAGCAAGGTGTGCGCTCCGGCCGGTTTGTCCAGGGAACCTTCCTTGCGAGTCGTGAGAATTACCTGGAGGGGACTCTGAGTGTGCGAGGGGACGGTGACAGTGATAAAGAGGTACACGTTTCACAAGCCTGCGTCTGGAAGGAACAATGCTGTTCGATCGTATCTGTGTGAGTTTTTAAAACAAATTTATAATGAAGCAGTGGCATAGCGTTCTTGGCATGAGCAGTAGCTCTTAACCTTTACTGCAAGGCTGCAGTAAAGGTTAAGAGCTACTGGGCTAAAATATTTGTATTTTGAACCTCTTTTGCACCCTACGTAGGTGTCGTAGCCTGGCTCCTGCCCCCCCGGCCTGTGGGTCCTGGTGCAGTTGCACTGCCTGCACACTCGATAGCTACGCCACCACAACCACAGTAGATACGTTAATTGTGACTACTTTAATAATAGGGTTTTTCCCTTTTTTTCTGGCAACAAAACTGAAACCTTTTACAAGGAATCATGTGTGCATTAACCACAATACTTGTGGTCAAAATGCAAACAAAAAACACACTATGATAATATATGCATTGTCCTTGAGACTGATTGGTCCACACCAGGGACGGCTTTCTTTTGAGCCTCGACCCAATTGGTGCGAGACCAGAGGACGCCAAAAGGCGTACGCATATATTGCAAATATTATCAGTGTGTTTTTGTTTGCATTTTCACCACAAGTATTGTGGTTAATGCACACATAATTCCTTATTCTTAGTTTTTTCGGTAAAGTCACGTTGAAGAGAAACAACAAAATAATAAAATATATATAAAACAATAAAAATTCTCACGACGTTTCGACCATAACTCAAACGGTCGTCTTCAGGTGTGTTGGTTCGCATAAATGTATTTTTAAACGGCGCATTTATTTATTTATAAAAAACGTTAGCGCCACGCGCAACGATTTGGCAGTTTATTTAGGACTAGTCCATCTATATTCCTCTTTTCAGAATATAGATTCAGTAGGCTCACATGCCATTGACTTTTCCAAGACAGAGGTTCTTTGTAAGCCATCTGGCTTCCATGAGAGATTCGTTCATGAGGCTATCCACATATACAAACACAGAGACAATTTCAACCGAGAAGATGGATTCTATCTTAGCAATCATTGGAAAGATTTGATAAACCATTTCAGGTCTTAATTGATTGTTCACGCTTACAGTGGCTTTCAGACAGCATACATTATAAAAAATTTCGTCTCCCCCCTCCTCTTTTCAGAATATAGATGGACTAGTCCTAAATAAACTGCTAAATCGTTGCGCGTGGCGCTAACGTTTTTTATAAATAAATAAATGCGCCGTTTAAAAATACATTTATGCGAACCAACACACCTGAAGACGACCGTTTGAGTTATGGTCGAAACGTCGTGATAATTTTTTATTGTTTTATATATATTTTATTATTTTGTTGTTTCTCTTCGACGTGACTTTACCGAAAAAACTAAGAATATGAATTACTGCAGTCACGAAAGCTTTAAATCAAAACATAATTCCTTGTAAAAGGTTTCAGTTTTGTTGCCAGAAAAAAGGGGAAAAACCCTATTATATTTTGGTACTGGCAAAGGAGGTCTAATGATGGTTGTGACTACTTTGTTAACAAAATGGTCTATTTCCACCTCCAAAATGTAACGTTAAATAACAATTAGGTACATTGGCCCTTTGTTGGAAAAAAAACCCAGTCCAGAAATTGCCCTGCTTGAACGTATGTTACTGAAAAACATTGGTTTCAGAAGATTCATGGGCTCATAGTCCTACATTTTAAATTGTTTATTCGTGGTATTAAAACTCTTGTACAGTAAAACCTTGGATTGCGAGCATAATTCGTTCCGGAAACGTGTTTGTAATCCAAAGCACTCGTATATCAAAGCACTCGTATATCAGTTGTGATCACGTGACGCTCGGCAGTACAAAGCTGCTCGTATTGCAAGACCCTCGCTCGTTTATAAAATTAATATTCATTAAAAATTTTGCTCGTCTTGTAAAACACTCGCAGACCAAGTTACTCGCAATCCAAGGTTTTACTGTATATGCTGCTCTCTAACAGCACTTGGCCCAGCGGTCTGTTAAGGCTATATGGGGGATCTTTTTTGTCTGCGTGCAGGTGTTGATCCAGGGGCTGCAGCATTTAAACCGCGCGATGCACGACGACATCGTGTGCGTGGAGATGTTCCCCGAGGAGCGCTGGGTTGCCCCCTCCTCGCTGGTCCTGCACGATGAGGGCGTCGCAGGGGACGTTGCAGAAGAGAATGAGGAGGATGTGGTGAGTGGAGCGTCAACACTGCCGAACCAAAATCAAACCCAGACACCTGCAGTGTGCGTGTCTCTCTCCCCGTGGTCGCATGGATTTTTCTCCAGGTCCTCCGGCTTTTCCCTCCACAGTTACAATCTGACATGCACTTAGAGTATTTGGCTGCTATCCATTTCAAATGTGATAAGATACTTCATTGAACGATCATTTGTGGCCAGGTCACTTAAAAAGAGCTATATAGCTCTCAGGGTCCTTACCTGGTGAAGTTATTTAGTTTATTGTTTTTAAATAGTTTTAATATAGTTTAAACAAAGAATAACAACAAAGACTCAACCACTTCAAGAGAGACCTTAAACATAATGAACACCGTGTGACCAGACAACAATCGACATTAGAGATGCTGTTAGCTTGATTTTGCGTTTATTAAATGACTTTACATTACATTACTTCAAAATCAAGTCAGGAGTGCTAATCATTTCGTACTATTTTTGTATGTACGTAGGGGTTATTTGACCATACTTCGGTGCGGGTTGGTGAAGGGGGGGGGGCATAGATCAGGAGCATAGAAGGACAGGACAACAGTTCATTTTGCTGTACTGCGCTCTGCTGCCAGCCATTTTGGCGCAGAGCCTATACCACCTGTTATGCATATCCAAGCTCAACACAGCGTCGCTTCCACGGTCTGAGCTGGGTCACAGGGTGGCCTCTATATTGAAAACTAATTTCTTTAGAACTGCTTTTTTGTATTTAGGTTGTTGTCCTTTCCGCGCACCTCCGATTAGCATGGTTGGCTGTGTACGGTGCGAAATAAGTTCTACATGCATACATACCACAGTGACAAAATGCAAAACATAATAAAGTACAGCAATGAAGTTAATTGAAATTGGCACGAAAACAACCGTGGTTTATGAAAAGTCGACAATATTGCACAAACATAAACAAGTGTTAGATATTAAATCGCATGTAGTGCAAGTTGGCTTGGGAAGATTATTTATAGACTGATCATTGCACAGTTATACTTATAAAAACGTTACGTAAACATTAAACACATATAGGGTGACTGATGTGCTAAGCAGGTAAGAGAAAATGTCAATCAGTGAAATCATAAAGAATCGAGAGATTAAGCATCAAATTGTGAATTAGATGGGAGGGTAACCTTTGCTGTAGATAATATTGGTCGCAAAAGCCTACGCGTTTTTTTTTAAACGTGTGGTATCTGATTGGCGTGTTCCGGTTGATTCTATCAATCGCCAGAACTGTTTTAACTTATCAATATTTACGGAGGATTCCTCACTGTGATCTTTTGTCATTTTAACAAAGCGTCAGTCTCATTATTGACATTGATGAGACACAGCATGAAACCACATCTGCAGGTTAAGCGCTATTGTTTTGGATTGCTCCTTCCCCTTCAAGCCAAATTGTATTGTGTTACGCAGTGAGCTGGTAAAAAAAAATAGTTATTTCATTATTTCAGTGTGTGAGAGAGACGCTACTGTGGTGAGTGCTCATTTGAGTTTGCGTTGTCATCTCCCGGTGCTATCCCAGCTGATGCTGCTGCTGTCGTCGCTCTTGCTTAGATTACGCAACACGATGTTTGTCCTTTGTTTTGGTCTCCAGCTGAAAGCCGAAAGTGGGAAGATGCGTCGGCCCACTGGCAAAGTGGTCGGCATCATCAAGCGGAACTCGAGGCCGCTGTGCGGCATGCTCATGCCCAGCCCAATCAAGGAGGTGGGCTGATCTGCATGTGTGTGTGTACGTGTGGGGAGCGGTGATGTAGCGGTTAGCGCGCTGCGCTACTAATCCTGGGACCCGAGTTGGATTATATTTATCGCTCATAACCAATAAACAGCGGCAAATGTCTGAACCTGTCTTGGGCCCTTCCCTAGGTTGACTCGTCCATAAATGAGTATCTGATGTGGCATGTAAACATCAGCGCTGTGGAGACAAAGACGGTCGGGCATGGTGCTGGCCGTACCCACCCCGTCATTTGCCGTACCAGCTTGAATAGGTGTGTGCTGACGGCACTCGCCCAAACAGTTTGTTGAATGCCTTACTGGGGGCTCTTTGTGCGTGTTGCAGGCCACCCGCCACCTGTTCACACCCGCGGACCGCCGCATGCCACGAGTGCGGGTGGAGACAAGACAAGCAGCGTCCCTGCAGGCCCACCGCATCGTGGTGGCCATCGATGGCTGGCTGCGACACTCCCGCTACCCGAACGTACGACTGCACCGTGACGCCCCGCACGCCGTGACACCTCACCCGTCCGTCCCGTGGTCGGCATCGTCGGGCTCATCCGTCTGGCACTTGACGCGCGGCCACGCGGCTCTGTATGCAATACAGCCGTCGAACCCAAAACACGAACGGTGACACGGTGAATTGGAAGTCAGGGTGGATGAGCTGGCACCACTGTGATTTATTTGTTTGAAAGCATGGCAAACTCACCTGTGATTCAACCTAGGTTATTAAGGTGTTGTAAGTTGATAGTCTCAGCCCAGTCACCAATAACTGCACCAAAAACGATATTAAATTTGGTCGTGCACTTCGATTGTTTAATTTCCATCTCTGAGAAAACTACTGCGTTTGACTGCCATGTGATGAACATTACTTTGATTGGCAGAGTGGTTGGAAAAGCACTGCCCCCCTACAATTTAGACCGCATTTCACTTCATTGGATCTTAGAAGTAGCTCTGTTATGTCTGCTCCTGTGGGTCGTCCTTGACCACGAAGGGTGGTATAGATTGCTTGTCTTGTGTGATACCATTAACACAATGAGAAAAAAAATTGGTGAAAAGCTAAATATATTGTTAAGATGTATTATTTGGGTTGTATCTTTGTTTAAACAGATGCCGGTTAATATTCTACATCATGAACGTTAGGTACAACGTTGGCATTGTGGTTGTGCTTTTCATACCTATTTGCCACTGCACAACCGAGCGGCACCATGGCTGGCACGGTTTAGTAGGCTGCAGGTTGTTTATCCACTGCAAAAGCGGATCCATGCCATGAACGGTCAATGCTTTGAACAAGTCTAGGCACGTGCAGATGACGCTGTGGTGCCACGTGCACGTGGTGCACCGACTGCCGTCACACAATTAACGTGTCGCTAGCCCCGCCCCTGGCCCTGCTCGGCCCCCGGATAGATTTGGATGCCTTGTGGGGCCAGCATACTACGGTTTGGTTCCGGTTCGACACGGCAAAAAGCCAGTGGGTGACCACAGACACCTCGAGAGCTCTGCGCCGTCTGGGTTCCAATGTACCGGTGGAACAGGGATACCGGTGACGATTGGCCACGTATGTGCATATGCAAGTTGAACTTCTTCCGTACCATACGTAGACAACCGTGCTAATCGTCGGTGTGCTTGTGCAGGGCCATTTTGTGCGCTCTCTGGGCGAATGTGGGGATAAGGAGATGGAGACAGAGGTGCTGCTGCTGGAGCACGACGTGCCACACCAGCCCTTCAGCCAGGCCGTACTTGCATGCCTGCCCCCTCCCACGTTCAGCATCACAGCAGAGGTACGCATGAGACGTGTGACGATATGTCAATTCATCGATTGAGTTCAGTTCTTACGCCTGCGGTGTGTTGGTGTGCTTGGTCGGGCATGTGAGAATCCTTTACTTCAATGTTCTTTATTACAAGGCCCAGGGGCCCCTGGTGGCCTTTGATGTGGCCCATGACGTGTGGCCCCCAACGTATAGGCCCCCGACAATAGACAAATGCGAAAACACCCCCCATCATCATCATCGTGCTGTCAAACCTCAATAGTTTCAAGATGTTTGGCCTGTGTAGAATACCTTCTAGAGGGCCTCTCTGGAGCTCTCCCTCCAGTCGAGGTCCTTCCGCTGCACTGGCATGAACGAGAAGCCACGGGGCTCTACACCTTTACTGCAGACCGTATATAGAAAAGCCGTCGACCTGAAATAAAGTCGATGGCTCGGACACATCATCGTAAGAAGAGAGGAAATTCACATCGGAGGAAGGAAGGCGACGGACTTATGGAAGCACCAGGGCGGAGACCCGAGAGGCAGGCCTCGAGAGATGCGGATCAAAGTGGTGAGCCAGGATGTGGAGGACTCTGCAGTGGCCGTGGTGATGGTCCAGTACAGAAATGAATGGAGCAAGGGGACTACAGAACTTTCTCCTATAACACTGTACTTGCGTTCCTGAAGAACACCGAATTGTGGAAAAACGACATAATAAATGATATAGGGTAAAGCACAGTCCGCGATAACACGTGAGATGCGTACGCAGGCTTAACAAAGACTTCGGGTACGTGAGTAGCATCTAGAAGCATCCAGAAGCATCCCGCCTTGTGTGATGCTACACCGAGGCAACCGTACAACCGCTTATTCTGCCTCACACAACGCAGTTCTGTTCACTCGATCGCCTTTTATCCAATTCGCATCCATGTTATGAAAAAAATGTGTTCCCTAATGCATTCATCACATTATATCTAATTCACGATATGAAAACACGCAGAGTTATAGGAGAACGGACTGTACTTTCAAAATATTCAGTCGCCTATTGAGAAGATAGAACGCCATTAGAATGAAGTTGGTTTACCCATGTATGGCTCACCCTGTGTTTTGTTTGTTGTACGGCAGCGTTTTGTTGAACCTGGTGCTGTGTGTGTCCCGTACAAGGACCAGGCTGGCAGGGAGGACCTCCGTGCGTTGTCCATCTGCAGTGTGGATCCTCCAGGCTGCACAGACATCGACGATGCCCTACACTGCAAACCGCTCGACAATGGGAACACCGAGGTATTCATTTGGTGGTGGTAATCGTGGTCACGGTCGCGGTAATTCGTGCCTATTCCTTTCATGGTTTTGTCAATGCTAGCGGAGGTGACAAGGGGAGTTTAGTGGCACAATGACAAGTGCACTACACATTCATCCTGTCAAGCTGGTTTATCCAGTCATGGCTAACACCGGTACAGAGTGATATCTAAAAAAACTGCCCAAGTTCTCCCCTTCACCACCTGCATTGACCATCGTAATAAAGCAATGTCAAATGACAATCGCGACCCATTACGGCATGGAGAAGCCCTCATCCTGCAGTGGATTGACAAAGGGGTGGACAATATTCCTGTTATTAAGTTTCCAAACATTGTTGCCTTAGTGCCCGTATTCTTGGTCTCTGCTCGGCTCAGGACTGACTTCAACATGGCTCGGTTCTGGCTTGATCTGCTCCGTTGCCTCCAAAGAAGCATGAGTGGCTCAGCTGTGCCTTGGCTCAGGCTCAGCTCACGGAAATTCTGAGCGTGGCTGGGAGCATGCAGAGATATACGAGGAGGCACAAGGGACACAGAGGCTCAGGGCTGGAAACATGCTTAGAGGCAGCTCGGGTTTTAAGCGTTGCTTTGATGTGGCTTATTGAAAATTAGAATCAGAATATTTATACTGGAGGAATCCGATGAGCTATAAAGCTATTTTTCACATGTCCAGTAGAGGCGGGTAAGAACATTACAACAACAAACAGTACAAAAACATCATAGTAGTGCAAAGTACGAGAAAGATAAACAAATAACCCAAACACAAACAAATACAACGAAACCATCCCCATCCTACCAGGCAAAGCCCACTGAGGTATTGATTTATTTTTGATTAGTGACCTGGCCACAAATGAATAGCTCAACAAAGTGGCCCATCATTTGGACATTTATAGCAGCCAAAATAATAGAAATAATCTCAATGCATGTTGCGCGAGAGCCAAGCCTGAGCCAAGCCATGGCTAAGACCCCACTGGCCTAAGTGTCCACGTCACTGGCCGAATGCCTGGTTCACAATGAATGCACCAGGTAGTAATGGGTGTGCATTTCATTTCACATTATTGTGCTTTGGTTGGAGTGGCTATGGTGGAGGTTATGCATGCATGTGGAGTGAGCGACTTCCAACAGACGTCTAGTAGAAGGCGTCTTATTTATTAAAAGCACACAGGGCGATACACTTCGTAACGCGGCTACACCTAGGCTGTACAAACACGCAGCCCATCTCCGTCCTGCATAGCTACGCTGGCTGATTAACGAGCGTAGCGGTGGAGACAGAGCTGCTCTTGCAGAAGAACCAGGCACGCAGTCGAAGACGAAGAGATGACGACGGTAGCGACACAACCAGGACCCAGACCCCACGCTAACAGCCCCGAAGTTCTGATTCGGTGCTCTTTATATGTGCCTGGAGTGGCCAAGCTCCATCTCTGGCCACGCCCCCTTTCTAGAACCTTCTAGGCCCTTCGGTATGGTTCCCGGAGCTTCTCGACTGACTCCGCCGTTGACCTTTACCCTAGATACGCCCCTTCATAATAAGGCATTATGTAATGCAGCTATAACCTTAATTACCCTTACAGGCCGGCAGGTATCACCCTGTCATTAAACATCCATGCATGTAAGGGTGGTGACGGTGTATTAATGTGTGTTCTAGGTTGGGGTACACATCGCCGATGTGAGCTACTTTATCCGGCCGGGGAATGCCTTGGTTGAGGAGGCATCTCTGCGTGGTACCACAGTTTACCTGTGTGAGAAGGTGAGATGTGGATTTCTTCTTGCCACAATATCAAGTGTTTTACGACCCGCCGATTTCATCTTTTCATTCTTAACTTTACGACATGATGTAAAATATTATGATGTAACGATCATCGCGGTACCAGTTTCCCCACAACTGTAATTGTATTTGACATTTTCACCACATTTTTTTGCGTGCTTTTCAGTACTTCCCGTATGAATAATGATAACTTAAAAATGAATTAGAATAAAAAAATGTGCAACAACAATGCTAAATATCTCTCATGATGTTTTAAACGAGTTGATTTTTGCGGATTTCTTATCATATGATGTACCGTGACATCATGAGCGGCAGGCTATCGGCGCAGTGGTAACACTCGTGCCTTGCAGCAAGGAGACGCTGGGTTTGATTACTCAACTCTTGTGCCTTTTTGCTTGCAGTTTTGTTTGTTCTCCCCCCTGTTAGTGAATGGGTTTCCTCTGGATTCATTATATTTCCTCTAAATAAAACCCATACAATCTTAAGTGGCATTCGCGAAAACATTTCCTTGCTGAACAGTTACCTGCAGGTAACTTAATCATGTGTGGGTTTGCTTGCAAAACACTCGTTGAGTTGGTGCATATGTATTTGCCAGATTGTGTTTATTGACAGAGAAGTTGTTGCTTTTATGTGTTTTTGCACCTGCAGAGGATTGATATGGTGCCAGAGTCATTGAGCTCAAACCTGTGTTCCTTGAGATCCAACGTCGACCGGTGAGATGCACCAACAACTGTGAACTCGCGAGTGCGCACATTGCAACCCATACTCAGCAGCTAACGTGCATTGTTGCCAGGTGCACATGTAATCCCATGATGCGTGGCACTGTTAAAGTGTCATTGTACAGATCCACACAAGCATGTGTACATACATAAGCAGCCAAACCAGGATGGCACAATGGTAACACGTGTCTCACAGCAAGAATGGCCTAGGATTGATGCCCGTCTCGGTTGCCTTTCCATGTATATTTTGTATGTTCTCCCCCTATTTAGCATGGGTTGACTCCAGGTTATCAGGTTTCCTCTCATCGCTAACATAAACGTGTTATTACTACTATGATCCTTAACCAAGAAAAGCCTCACTGAATCTCATAACTTCGGTAGGGTACTGCAAAGCTTTTGTAGTCGAACAATGGTTGCTACATATATATTCCAGTTGAGTAATTTGTAACAACCCAAACCGGTATTTGGGCAAACATCCCGCTGCTGAAAGAATGACTCGACTGCCAAAAACTTGGCAAGACCCTCCTGAAAAAGAGTCTCGAGACTTTGCGAGGCTTTTCTGAGTGAACACCCTGCACCACTCCAATGACGACTCCGCCACTGGACGGTGAATGGCGACGGTGCATGTGCTGTGCGCGTGCAGGCTGGCGTTCTCGTGCATATGGGAGATGACTCCAAAGGCTGAGATCGTGAGCACACGTTTTACC
The DNA here is from genome assembly GCF_048934315.1 of Petromyzon marinus. Taxonomy (NCBI): domain Eukaryota; kingdom Metazoa; phylum Chordata; class Hyperoartia; order Petromyzontiformes; family Petromyzontidae; genus Petromyzon; species Petromyzon marinus. The sequence goes on from NW_027423157.1 coordinate 883,516, forward strand.
AAGAGCATCATCAATTCCAAGGTGATTTCCCCCCCTCCCCCACAGACGTTCAGTTTTTGTAAAACTCTCGTTTGCTTTCACGTGTATTGTATCGGTGCCTTGCTATGTTAGTGCAGTTGAGGTTTCCGGATGGCTGAGAGGTCAGAGCGTTGAGCTTGCACCTCTGGATTCACAAGTGTAGCGAGATGAACCGGGTTCACAAGTGGTAGTATGTATGTTGAACTTCTTTTGCACCGTACGTAGCCAATTGTGCTAATCGGAGGTGCGAGGTAGGACATGAAAGTAGTGAGTTGATGGTCTCTATCCAGTCAACAATCACTGCACAAAACGCAGGTTTTTTTTAGGTTAGATCGTGTAAATATGTAAATGTGTCATTAAACCCACCCCCACCCGACACAGCCAACTAATAAGGGTTGTCACGTAAACAGAACATGCCAATTCGTCACGAGTACACCACACCGCTGTGTTGTACCAGTGACGAATTGGCCACGTTCTGTTTATGTGACAACCCTTACCTGTCGGCTGTGTCGGGTGGTGGCGGGTTTAACGACACATTCATGTATTTACACAATCTAACCCAAAAAACCTGTATTATGGATGATATTGGTCACGAAAGCCTACGTGTTAAACTCACTGCACAAAATACCACCAAATTACATTGCACTAAATTTGGTTAAATTCCAGCTTTGAGAATTCAAAAAATATCAATTTTGCTGTCTTTGGGTGAGCGTAACCCTCAGTGGTCATCGGGAGCCACGTAGACATCTGTTGAGTTCTGGCTTGGGCTTGGATCAGGCGTGGGCATTGTGTAATTGCGAGGACCCCATGGTTCACCCGTGGTGTGTTCATCGTATCCCCGCAGGCGTCTCTGACATATGCAGAGGCTCAGCTAATGATGGACGACGCCGGGCGGAAGGACCGGGTCACCAGCAGCTTGCGTGGCCTCAACTCCCTGGCCAAGATCCTCAAGCAGAGGCGCATTCAAAACAGGTAACTCATTGTCCAGATCCTCATCCCCTCCACCGCCTCTGGAGCGCTGAGCAGTATTAATGGGTGCACCACATTTAGTCGATCGGCAGGTCGCCTGTGGCGCGGTAAAGTGTGGTTACTCCCGTGTCTTCTAAGACATCCGGCCAGCGTGGAAGAGTAGGCTAAAATACATTGAGAGGGACTGTAAAAGGGTGTATCTCTAGAGGGGCCCCCTCTTATGGGAGCCCCCTTCTTCCAGCAGTGGCTTGAGCAAGCAATTGCAAAGCTGCACCTGTAGCTTTTTTGACCCCGTGATGCATGAGGCTTGGGTGAATACCATGCACAAACAAGTGTTACAGGATTCATACTCTTTGTTTTTTTTCAGTAAAGTCACGTAGGTAAAACTATAAAATAAAATAACAACTAAATTAAATCACGACATTTCGGGCGCAACACAAGCGTCCTTCTTCAGGTGGGACAACCACAGCCAGAAACAATTGCTGAAGTGGGCAAAAAAGGGCTGTTGTAACAAGAGGCTATATAGGTAAGAGAGTGGGGGGGGAGCAAGGGGGGAGAGATAGAGAGGGGGGGTGTGGGGTAGGGGAAGTGGGGTGCTGCTAGAGGGAGTAAAGGGGCGAGCACGGCAAAATGCCGGGGGGGGGGGGAAGTGAGCAGGGCTGGGAGTGGGAGGCTGAAGAAGCTGGAGATGCGGAAATGAAGGCAACAATAAAGAAGTTAAGGTTTTACCTGGTTAATAACATCCTTCTAGATTGGAGTGTTACAGGCTGCTGCGGGGCTACATTGTGGGCAATAGAGGACAATGCAGTGACATAAATTGTTTTACTCTATTTAATGCTCCCATGTCTGTGCTCCCCCACCTTTGCCAACGCGTACTGACCACCACGGTTAAGTACGGTAAAACCACCCCACGACCCGCATGACATGGGGCGGCCCTCATCCAGCAGTGGATTGACTTAACGAGCTGTGCATGTTCAACTCAAATATCTGAGTTTGTGAAGTGTCTTATATTAAGATTCTGTGTTGTTTTGGCTGGACATGATAATCGCTCATGTCCCTTCTCCACCCGTAGGGCATTGACTCTGGCATCCCCTGAGGTCCGATTCCACATGGACAGCGAAACCCACGACCCGATCGACCTGCAGACCAAGGAACTCAAGTGAGTCTCGTCAACAAGACACCTCCCATGACTGCAATCCGACTTGTGCAGATCTCTCTATCAGAATCAAAATATATATTTCTACTGGAAGAATCCGATGAGCTATAAAGCTCTTTTTTCACAGATGTCCAGTTGGGGCAGGTCACAACTTTACAACAACAAACAATACAAGCACACGTTAGGATTGCAAAGTATTGGAAAGGTAAACAAATAACTTAAACAAATATACAAATACAACTAAACTATTTTTATCTTACCAAGTAAAACCCTGACCACAAATGATAGCTGAACAAAGTGGCTTATCACGTGGGAAATGTATTATCAGCAAAATAATCTAAGATAAAGATTCTTGACCCTTGTGGTTGATGTGTTGTGGTGGCGGAAACTGGTGCGTGTACACAGGGAGACCAACTCGATGGTGGAGGAGTTCATGTTGCTCGCCAACATCTCCGTGGCGGAGCACATCGTAGGCGAATTCCCCGAGTGTGCGCTGCTCCGACGCCATCCGGCGCCTCCGCCTTCCAACTACGACATCTTGGTGAAGGCGGCGAAATCAAAGGTAGAGTTAGAACCCCTTTTAATGACCACCCTTGTTAACTAATCGCTTAACAACGGGCCTCCATAGAGCTCAATGTGTAGGCTTAACCGACCATTTCCCTGTTAACGACGGGCTGTTGTAGGTACAGTAAATATGAATTAATGCCACGTAGAAGGAAAACAATAAAATAATAAAAATATAAAAAATGAAATTCTCACGACGTTTCGACTGCAACACAAGCAATCATCATCAGGTGTGAAAACCACAAGAAAATTTGAAAAAAGTGGCAGTTATTTTTTACGTTAGCACCACGGAGAGAGATTTGACAGTTTGTTCAGATGGACGAGTCCAACTATGTTCGGAAAAGAGGAGGGGGGAGACAAAAAATAATGGATCTGACAGCCACCTTAAGCGTGATCAATCAATTAAGACCCGAAATGGTTTATCAAATCTCTCTCCGTGGTGCTAACGTTAAAATAACCTCCGCTTTTTTCAAATTTTCTTGTTGTGGTTTTCACACCTGATGATGATTGCTTGTGTTGCAGTCGAAACGTCGTGAGAATTTTATTGTTTAATGTTTTTATTATTTTATTTTTTCCCTTCTACGTGAATTTACCGAAAGAACCAAGAATATGAATCCCTGCAGTCACGAAAGCTTTAAATCAAAATGAATTAATGCATTTATTAACAGTGTTTATTTTAATATGATGTGTTTATAATGTCAGTATCTTTATGTATTAATATCCATTGTTTAAATATTATAAAGTACGTTTTTTGGGTGAACAAGGGGAACTTTCGATGCTATCGGAACGAATTAAGCTTTTAACACGTATTTCCTATACTTGCTTAATGACTAAATCCTTTAATGCTCGGGTTCGTGGAACCAATTACCGTCTTTAAGAGGGGTTCTACTGTCTCTAGATTGCTGTTAACCTTCCTTCAATATCATCCTCCTCGCAAGGAATTCAGAGGTCGCCGGGTGGCTCAAATTTTTGTTTGAGGTCTTTTGGTTTAACCGGGTGAGAACTCAAGAGACCATAATAGTCTCATTTGCAAGGGTCACCTGGGTCACCCTATGACCCAGAGATTACAGCTGGGACCCTGGCTTCAAAATCCAGCAGCCGCATTGAACATACTGTGTTATCAAGTGTAGGGAGTTGAAGGACTCGGCTCGTTTCCCAGCTACTCCACAGAAATAAGCAACAAAAAACCATCACGATAAATGTAGTACTGTATTTAATTTTAGATAAATTCCAGCACTGAAATGTTTAAATATCAGGTCGACTTATCGTGATGAACATTGTGCTCAAAATGGGTGGGAATGTGCTACCCCCTACTGTGAAGCAGAGGTGTCTTGAAACGATGTCAGTATTGGCCTGAGCGAGCAATTGCAGGGCTGCACCTTTTACCTTTATCTTGAGATGTAGCCGTATAGTTTCCACTCGCCCTTAAAGGCAGAACAACTCAAAAGGTGTGACGAACCACAGACAACGCTGGAAGGCAGCCAGGCACTGTGCCAGATGTAGATTAATCCACTTGCTGTACTGCCTTCTCCTGGCAAGCCAGGTTATGGAAACCTGAATGCCCACAGGAAGTGCGCTGAATAACGTTTTCTTTCCAATACACCACAACCCTTGCTGCTTCCCCAGCACTGAACTACAACCCACGTGCGGGATAGTCACCTCACAAACGCCGGTGTGCCCGATTTTTTTGCGCAGAACATCGAGATCCAGGTGGACTCGGCTAAGGCGTTGGCCGAGTCCCTGGACCGGGCGGCGGTGCCGGGAGCGCCACCATACCTCAACACTCTGCTGCGCATCCTGGCCACGCGCTGCATGATGCGGGCCATCTACTTCTGCTCCGGCATGGAGCCCGACACCCACCACTACGGGCTCGCCACCGCCATCTACACCCACTTCACGTCGCCCATTCGACGGTGACGTGCTCTGGCGTCAGGCACACGCGTGAAATCGACCTTCGCGATTATTGAGGGGACTATGTTGTTGTCTTGGTGTGGTCTGGGACTGTGCTGCCTTTCCCAAGTTTCGGAATTTATTTATTAATTGATGTACTTATGCAATGTTAACTTGTCATTATGGCACACCTCCGATTAGTACGATTGGCTACGTACAGTACGAATGAAGTTCAACATACAACTTGTATATCTTTTTTCTATTATTTACTTTTAGTGATTTGTTTACCTTTCCTATTCTTAGCACTCCTATCATCTACCTACTGGACATCTGTCAAAAACAGCTTTTATCGCGAATCGGATTTGTCCAGGATTAAGATTCAGATTTTGACTTATTTTTCTAAAAGGTCCTATAAACGGGCAGTTTGGCCAATTCCTTAAATGGTTGTTTGGCTTGTGTTGGAGAAAAACTAGAGGATCCGGAGAACACCAACGCCTACAAGGAGGGTGACAGTGTTCCACGTGCAGAATCAAGAATCCATTGCCGTGTTGCAGCAGCGGCCAAAAGTGAATTGCAATTCTGCCATGGATTGCTAACGATTTTGTTGTGGATCTTAAATAAGAACACAGATATGAGCAGGCAGCAATTTGCGTGACATCTGATGACAAATAAAAAATCCTCAACAAAGAATTAAATTCATACTTTAACAAAGATAATTTCCACCAGCAGATGGTGCTAGAACGTCGTATGGCCAGAGTACAGTATTCTATCACAGCGTTAAATCCATCTGAGTCATTGTTTGCGTAGCTTTCTGGTGGATCGTGAAACCCGCTGAGATCCACCAGAATGAATCGCGGTGCTTGGTGGATTAATACCGCTGCTCCGTTGGCATCTCGTGGCCATACCGCAGCCTGTATCTACTGTAAATTTAATCTTCATATTAAATAGAGGCTACAACAAATGTGAATATTGTTGTTGTTGTCTCTCTGTACCGTTACAGATACTCGGATGTGATTGTGCACCGGCTGCTGGCCGTGTGCGTGGGCGCCGACCCCACGTACCCGGCGCTCACCGACAAGCAGAAGCAGCAGCAGCTCTGCAACAACCTCAACTACCGCCACAAGATGGCGCAGTACGCCCAACGCTCGTCTGTAGCTTTCCACACGCAGGTGGGAGGCGGAAGTGTGGGCCACGTGGAGCTTGCACGGCGTGTGCTTAGGCACCTGATAATGCGTCCATTCGTCTCTTGAAAACCATTTTTAAGGTCACGAAAGCAGGCATCGTATTGTGCGTGTAGTAAGAATCAATTGTTTTCTATTCGCACGCTTACGTGTGGTGGTGCCGTGGCTGTACTGGTTGGCTACCCTTGACATTGCTTTTCAGCATTCTTTTGTGTTTGCTGAAAAACCTAGTCACTTGGCACATTTGCCCATGATGTGACAACTTTATTTGATTGGCTCTGTCAGGTGATGGAGGATTATAGTCAATACAATTTACATTGTACCTTCACGATTGAACTCAAAATAATCCCCATGACATGATGCCAATAGCACAACTGGAATAAATTAGCGGGGGGATGCAGAAAAAATACCTTCAATTTTGTTAAATAATTGTGGGCTTGGTAAGTGATGCGCGTGTGTCTGCTCTTGGCCACGTAGCGGTGATTACTGGCTGCTGTTGTTGTGGTCTCAGTTGTTCTTCAAGAGCAAGGGAGTGGTGAGCGAAGAGGGCTTCGTGCTGTTTGTGCGCAAGAACGCCGTGGTGGTGCTCATTCCCAAGTACGGCTTGGAGGGGACGGTTTTCTTTGACTCCAAAGATCTCAAGCTCAACGTTACCTTCGACGAGGAGGTAGGGCATGTGTTCACTTAACCGGGAGGCATTGGCATTTCCCGAACGGCTGAATTCTGCATTTAAACCCAGGACTGGCTTAATGCACTGGGACCCAAGCCCCCTGACCATCTCTCTACGATTAGGTTTCTATCAGACACACAGACACTTGGTTTAAGGTGGAAGAACGCAGTGAGATACGAAGCTCCGTTTTTTTGCCATTTGGCAGTGTGGACTATTACAGAGGAAGTTACACCGGTGGATACATTAGAGCCGGATGGCTCACAGGGCTATACCAAAATAAACTGAAACTGAATTAAATTATGTAAATGCGTTTCAAATATAAAACGGTCACAATTAAATATGCTTTGGAAATAACTGTCATGATGGAGCCTGTATTGTCACGGAGAGGACATCACATTAATAAATACAGTAAAATCCCTCAGATCCGGAAGAATTATAGAGAAAATCTAATGCTTTCTGTAAACAATGAGAAACTCAAAGGGCAGAAAAGTACTTGTAGAATAAAAACAAATGAGGGAAATAGTAGTTGATGCAAAAAGTGATCTCTAGATGGCAAAAAGCACATTTGTGACTAGTGTATCCGGTCCTTTCCAGCATGCCTTGCATGCCGCATTACATTGTCACTCTGCGTGGATAATGCACACAGCCTAATTTGGACCAGAAGCTCAAAAGGGTCAACATTTGCAGCCATATTTTAGGTATGTTCTTAACTGCAATTGTACACTCCATATAACCTAAGTGGGGTTGCATATACTCCTTAATGATGGCCAAATAAGGCTTTAAAATTCCTTGGCTGGCCCGCACATCACGATCCCTCGGTTGGTTTGGTCATTGCAGCCATCGGCTTCTCATGCCTGGTTTTCAGCTCGCGGTGAGGTGGCCCAAGCGGTATTGCATTCGCTGTGTGTTGTGGAGGTTTGCGTTTCAAACTCGGTGGCCACTCCGGTTAATACTATGGTGTGTATTAAGCGTAAAATATTTACAGGCTATCCGCTTTAACAGTGGACGTTAAAAGATCCTGGTACGTTATTTGTGTGCCAGCATCATGGTCCAAGGTTGGCAAATTACATGCAAATTACTTATTTGGGGAGCACATATCAATCGTTCGCCTCCTTTTACAAAGACGTAGCAGTGACCTTGAATGCAAACGTTTTGAGAATCAGTAAAGCTTTTCTGAGTGACCCATGTAATAGTATGAATAATAACGTTGGGTTTACGTCAATCCATGCTTGTGTGCAGGGCACTTGGCAGAGAGCAGTCAGCGGTAGTGTAGCGGTTAGTGCTCTGCGCTATGATCCCGACGACTTGGGTTCGATTCCTTCGCACGGTCAACACCAGTGATGATTATCTGAACCGGTCCTGGGCCTCCCCTAGGTTGACTCAGAACTCAATTGAATGCCTGGTGCGGTGTGTAAACATCGCCACTGAGGAGACAAAGGCGGCCGGGCATGGCGCTGGCGACCCACCCCCTTGTGTCCCGTGCCGGCCTTCATCTGTGCTCCTCGCCAACAGCACTTGCCCCAACAGTCTGTTAAGGCTACATTGGAGATTGGAGGTTCTCACCAAATGGAGCTCTTTGGCATCAACTCAACTCGCCGTGTTTGGAGGAGGAGGAATGCTGCCTATGACCCCAAGAACACCATCCCCACCGTCACACATGGAGGTGGAAATATGTTTTTGGGGTGTTTTTCTGCTAAGGGGACAGGACAACTTCACCCCATCAAAGGGACGATGGACGGGGCCATGTACCATCAAATCTTGGGTGAGAACCTCCTTCCCTCAGCCAGGGCATTGAAAATGGGTCGTGGATGGGTATTCCAGCATGACAATGACCCAAAACACACGGCCAAGGCAACAAAGGAGTGGCTCAAGAAGAAGCACATTAAGGTCCTGGAGTAGCCTAGCCTGTCCCAAGAACTTAATCCTGTAGAAAATCTATGGAGGGAAATGAAGGTTCGAGTTGCCAAACGTCAGCCTCGAAACCTTAATGACTTGGAGAAGATCTGCAAAGAGGAGTGGGACAAAATCCCTCCTGAGATGTGTGCAAACCTGGTGGTCAACTACAAGAAACGTCTGACCTCTGTGATTGCCAACAAGGGTTTTGCCACCAAGTGCAGAGGGGGCAAATACTTATTTCCCTCATTATAATGCAAATCAATTCATAACATTTTTGACATGCATTTTTCTGGATTTTTTTGTTGTTATTCTGTCTCTCACTGTTCAAATAAACCTACCATTAAAAATATAGACTGATCATTTCTTTGTCAGTGGGCAAACGTATAAAATCAGCAGTGGATCAAATACTTTTTTCCCTCACTGTATATGTGCTTTCTTGCACAGGCGGACCTTGCGTGCGCTGCAGGATTTCAGTCCTTCACGGCGTAGTGTGTTACCAATTGTTTTCTTGGTGACTATGGTCCCAGCTGCCTTGAGATCATTGACAAGATCCTCCCGTGTAGTTCTGGGCTGATTCCTCACCGTTCTCATGATCATTGCAACTCCACGAGGTGAGATCTTGAATGGAGCCCCAGGCCGAGGGAGATTTACAGTTCTTTTGTGTTTCTTCCATTTGCGAATAATCGCACCAACTGTTGTCACCTTCTCACCAAGCTGCTTGGCAATGGTCTTGTAGCCCATTCCAGCCTTGTGTAGGTCTAAAATCTTGTCCCTGACATCCTTGGAGAGCTCTTTGGTCTTGGCCATGGTTAAGAGTTTGGAATCTGATTGATTGCTTCTGTGGACAGGTGTCTTTTATACAGGTAGCAAGCTGAGATTAGGAGCACTCACTTTAAGAGTGTGCTCCTAATCTCAGCTCGTTACCTGTATAAAAGACACCTGGGAGCCAGAAATCTTTCTGATTGAGAGGGGGTCAACTACTTATTTCCCTCATTAAAATGCAAATCAATTTATAACATTTTTGACATGCGTTTTTCCGGATTTTTTGTTGTTATTCTGTCTCTCACTGTTCAAATAAACCTACCATTATAATTATAGACTGATCATTTCTTTGTCAGTGGGCAAACGTACAAAATCAGCAGGGGATCGAATACTTTTTTCCCTCATTGTATGTGAGGAGTCTGTGGGTCGCAACAGCACGTACGGCTGGAAGAAGGACATTCCAGACTAAAAGGGTTCATAATGGCCGTGTCAACGAGATTGAACCAGCCAACACAACTCACTGCCAATAACACATCACATAATTCACCCTTATGCAATTGTTCAATCAATTAATTGAATCACTACAATTAAAACCAAAGATTATCCCAGAACAAACACTTCGCACTTTCCTCCGTCAGCCACCTGCATCGACAATAGAAACGCATCAGTCCAGCAGTGGATAAAACCTGGTGTGGGAGGTATGGGGGGGCGGCTTACACTTGCGGTGGACAGCAGGGGGGTGGCTGCATGCAGTAGCCATCGCAGATCAAGCGGTAGAACTTGTCACCGACTGCCATGCGCCAGGGTAAGGGGCCTCTCCAACACCCACACACATCACACACCGAGCGGCACACACGTCACACCGAGGAGCACGCACGTCACACACCGAGCAGGTTGCACAGGTCTTTATCAAGACAAACGTGGAGCAGATTACAACTACAACTCTATGCCTGTCACAATGCCCCCCCCCCCGAGTTTATGGGGGGGCGCGGGCCTCCCCCCTTCGCGTCAGCCCCTACTAATAAATGGTCCGGTTGCATTGTGAATGCACCACTCGAATGACGTGCAGTCCCGTGGCGCACTGTAACGGGCTCGTGATTTACTCAATAAATTTCAACGTAAAAAAATAAAAACGAGCCCAAGACATTATTTAAAATAAAGTATGGCCATCGTGTGTCAGCATCACAGGCGAAAATTGTCATGTAAAAAAAAACTTCACTGCGAATCACTCAATTGGGATTGCTCGCAGCAAACAGCACTTGACCTGCTTACAGGTTAGGTGCTGAATAACCGTGTGTCACACAGAGAACAGTTGCCACTGAGGGTGCCCTTTTCAAATGCTTGAGATGAGATGTGATTATCGCGTGTAAATGTGCACACTAAAATAACCAAAAAATTATAAGCGAACTATTATCGTTTCAGGTGGCAGGGTGGTGCACCGGTGATCTTTGACCCTCGCAACAAGAAGGGCCTTGGTTAATTAATTATCCAGTTTGCTCACATAGCTAGAAAACACACAATCACAATGTAACTGGGTATTGGCCAAGCATCCCAATGCTAACGTTACCTGCAAATTACTTCATTGGGATGACACTCGGCAGCAGAGCCGGATGATGGCATTGCTGGGGCCCTATGCCATTGTCAAGTTTAAGAGGCCCCTTCTATGAATGCCTGTATATTTTTGTCAGCAGAATGAAAATAACTGCTTTGGAGAGTCTTTTTTTCTCACCGATCTTTATTTATTAAGCAGTTATGTTAAAACTCGAAACCTCGTGTCCATTTCTTGTTTCGTATTTAGAGATCCCCCCCCCTCTCTTAATGCGAGGCCCTAAGCTGCAAGTGTGGCCGGTGTGAGCTCGCCTGTGATGAATCACACGTATAATTGTGCACTCTAATTTTCTATGGGTGGCCAGGAGAATTTATTATTATGTAAGTGAATGCAATGGTGATCAGGGAATTGGATCCAGAGCCCCACGTACACAGTAGAGTACAAGGGAACGCCCACAATACAGATTTGAGCTGACCTGCGGATTGAGAAATTGAACTGTTTTGTGACGTGGAGGGTGTTTCTGAACGCTATTATGACCGACCCGTCCCGACGGGAGGAGAGAGGACAGGGTGGACGGGCTGCATGAGCTTACTCTCCGGCACTGCACAGCACAACATCGCCTCCCTACTGCAAAAATACTCGGCAGGACCCTCCTGAAAATAAAAGTCTTCGGAATCAGTGAGGCCTGTCCTTGGGAGGACAGGCGTAGTCTTGGTCGTCACAAGCGAACATTTGTTTCTCCACATTAATTTGTATCCCCGGGTTGCCATCAGGGCTAGGCGCTGCAAGCTTAGCTTCTGAGATCTGATGAGACTGGCCGTTTTTTAAAAGGTAATTTCGGCATCTGGAGCCCAAGCATGCAACAACTTTATGCAACTTCTTGGTTATTTTGGTAAAGTCACGTAGAATGGAAATAAAATAATAAAAATAAAACATAATAAAAAGTAAAATTCTCACGACGTTTCTGCCAAAACACAAGTAGCCTTCTTCAGGTGAAGGAACACAACTGTCGGAACGACAGCACTTCAATAACTGCTGCTAAGATTCGCAGCGTCTTTTAAGCTAGGTGGGAGAGGTAAAGCGCCTTGACAAAGGAGTTTACATATCAAACAGGAGAATTTAGCATTGAAATCGCTGTGTTAAAGTGTTGGATCAGCAGGGTGTTAAAGTCAGAAATAAGCATGTAATTGGAAGATTAGCATGATGTTAATGTGAGGGATTAGCATGTGACTGGTCACGGAAATAGCTGTGTTAAAGTCAAAGTTTACATCTCAACAGAGGCGTTTAGTATATGGATGCTAAAGGACTGCAACTACCCAACTATCATACAATAAACCGATGTGAAATAAAACTAAGTATAAACTACATCAATGTTATCAATAAACTTTATATGCTCTCCAATCAGCAGAGTGCTTCAATGAACGCTGCTAAGATTCGCAGCGTCTTTTAGGCTAGGTGGGAGAGGTAAAGCGCCCTGACAAAGGAGTTTACATATCAAACAGGATAATTTAGCATTGAAATAGCTGTGTTAAAGTGTTGGATCAGCAGGGTGTTAAAGTCAGAAATTAGCATGTAACTGGGAGATTAGCATGATGTTAATGTGAGGGATTAGCATGCGACTGGTCGCAGAAATAGCTATGTTAAAGTCAAAGTTTCCATCTCAACAGAGGCATTTAGTATATGGACGCTAAAGGACTGCAACTACCCAACTATTATACAATTAACCGATGTGAAATAAAACTAAGTATAAACTACATCAATATGATAAATGTACTCAATATGTTCTTCAATATGTTGAGCTATAAACATAAAGTAACTGTGTATACACTACACTATATAATGAATACCATATAGTAAACGAATTAATAAAACTAAAATATAAACTACATCAATGTTATTAATAAACTCTATATACTCTCCAATCAGCTGAGCTACTAACAATAAGTCATTATACATTACAATGCCATATGGCGAAAAAAATGGGTGGCGGTTTTTTTCCTTCTTTCCAACGTTAGCACCACGGAGAGCGACGAGCCTCGTTCAGACGGACGAGTCCATCCATGCTCGGAACGGAGGAGGGGGGAGAAACAGCCACGATGTGCTGCTCTGTCCTGTGTTGCGTTACAACCATGCCATAAACTAGACTACTATACATTGTAACGTTATACCTTCCAATCTAAACTACATTGTATAATATCGTATACACAGCCCAATGTAAGCTGGAACATTATGCAGTATATTTATATGTCTTCAACTAAACTTTTTCCTACATTACACGACTATACACCGTAATATACACTACCATAGACAAACCCACCCTTGAATTACACAATGCGTTACTTTACACTACCCTATACTTTAGACTGTAAAATGTTAGACTTGTAATATTACACTATGTATTATTCTACCAACCCTACTGTATACCACACTGCTGTATATTCACAATACAATTACGATACTATATATTGCCTTATGAATTATGTTAAACATTACAATGTTATACTATTTATTATTATATAACATGCTATAAACCATATCATTGACCGTCATGTGAAGAGGCAGTGCCAGCGAATGGACTGCAGTCTGAATGTCACCATAAAATACAATCAATTAAGAACTGAAATTGTTTATAACATCTTTCCAATGAAATTTTGATTTAAAGCTTTCGTGACTGCAGTAATTCATAATCTTAGTTCTTTCGGTAAAGTCACGTTGAAGGGAAACAACAAAATAATAATATATATATAAAACAATACAAATTCTCACGACGTTTCGACCATAACACAAACCAATTTCTCGACCACATCAATTCCATACACCCAGCCATCAGATTCACCATGGAGGTCGAAAAAGATGGCAAGCTACCCTTTTTGGATGTCCTAATTAAAAGGAGACCTGATGGTTCAATGAGCCACTCTGTCGACAGGAAAGCTACGCATACGAATGCTTACTTAAAACCGGATTCCCACCACCATCCATGCCAGAAGAACTCCCTCATCAAGACTCTATACCATAGAGCCCAATGCATTTCCGACCAGGAACACATTGCCAGTGAACTTAAGCACATACACCAAGCTCTCAAGGCTAATAGTTACTCCGACTACACAATCCGCAAAGCCATCACTCCAGCCATGAAGAAGGATCCTCTTGAGGAGCCATTCAAAACCATCACCTTACCCTACATTGCGGGGGTCACAAAAAAGATCTCCAAAATCCTGAATAAACACAAGATCCAGGTCCGATTCAACACAGTACATAAAATCCGTGATCTGGTTCCGTCTGTAAAAGATGTGGTTCCAGACATACAGTACCCGGGCGTCTACAAACTAAGTTGCCTCTGTGGTAGCAGTTACATTGGAAAAACCAAACGACATATCTGGGACCGCATCCGTGAACATAAAGCAGATTTGAAACACGGTAGGACGAGCACCTCAGCCGTGGCAGATCACTGTTATAATTCAGTGGGCTCACATGACATTGACTTCTCCAAGACGGACGTTCTCTGCAAGCCATCCGGCTACCATGATAGATTCGTTCATGAGGCCATCCACATATACAAACACAGAAACAATTTCAACCGAGAAGATGGATTCTGGCTTAGTAACCATTGGAAAGACGTTATAAACCATTTTGGTACTTAATTGATTGTATTTTATGGTGACTTTCAGATCGCAGTCCATTCGCTGCCACTGCCTCTTAATACCTTTCACACGACGGTCAATGGTATGGTTTATAGCAGGGGTGTCCAAACTTTTTTTCCCGAGGGCCACATACAGAAAAATATACGAAGGATTGGGCCACTCACTAGATGTGAGGTATACTGCCTCACTTATCATGCACTAATATTGTCAAAATCAATCAAATGCAGGTAAATTACGTTTGATTATTGAACATGTTTGAAGAAAAAAAGCCTCCATCATAGCTCTTCCTTAGTAGATTTTAATTTTATTTTTTACAAAAAGGTTGGCAGGTAATTCTCTCAGTGACAGCCTCAGATTTGTTCTTAGGGTGCTGATCCCCCTTCATTGTCCATATGAAGGGAGAGACAAGAAGACAAATAGGGGATGTGGATATTTCAAGCTTATTACACAAATAAATTATTGGGCTTGTTAACACATCAACTAACGTTTGTTAAAAAAATTGTCATCAACTTTAATTGACTGAATTTATGAAGTAATTGGGCTTATTAACAAATGAAAACGGTGTGTATATTTTTAACTCACCTGTAATGGGAATAATATTACGCTCAGTGGGAGCAGTGATGCTGCGCTTTGGTCTGAAGGATAGCTGGCAGGTCAGGAGTAAGTTTGGTGGTTGAGATGCGAAGGACGTCACGGAGATGGCTGTCGGTCGTTCTGGTTCTCAGCCTGCTTTTGTTCAGCGTTAACAGAGAGAATGTCTGCTCACATATGTATGTTGAGCCGAACAGACTCATCATTCGTTTTGCATGGCGTCTCGTCAGAGGAAACTTGGCCATTTCCAAGCTCCGGTAGAAGTCAGGTAGGGAGAGAAGCTGATGCTGATTCTTCAGAGAATCATCACACTGAATTTCGATCAGTTCTAATTGCAGACTCTCCTCCACTTCTTTTGCATCCATTGAAAACGGAGCCGCAAACAGTGTGATTTCCTTCTCAATGACAGAAAAATCTTGGAAGCGCTGACTGAATTCTGTCATGAGAGATGTGATCACAGACACATTCTCCCATTTTTGCAGAGAGCTTGGCATGTGGAAATGCGCATTGATTTCGGTCAGCGTGGGGAAGTGTGCTACATTGAAGTTGCGCAGTTGTGACTCGAAGAGACGGAGCTTCGCACGGAATGCTTTCATGTGCACATACAACTGTGGTACCAGCTGCTCTTTGCCTTGTAGTCTCTTGTTCGGGGTGTTGAGATGATCAGTGAGATCAACTAAAAAAGCCAGGCCTGCCAACCAGGCCTGGCTTTAGTCCATTATTTTTTTAAACTTTGATACGGGCCAATTAAAAATGGATGGCGGGCCGCAGTTGGCCCGCGGGCCGTAGTTTGGACACCCCTGGTTTATAGCATGTTATATAATAATAAATAGTATAACATTGTAATGTTTAACATAATTCATAAGGCAATATATAGTATTGTAATTTATAGTGAATATACAGCTGTGTGGTATACAGTAGGGTTGGTAGAATAATACATAGTGTAATATTACAAGTCTGATATTTTACAGTCTAAAGTATAGGGTAGTCTAAAGTAACGCATTGTATAATTCAAGGGTGGGTTTGTCTATGGTAGTGTATATTATGGTGTATAGTTGTGTAATGTAGGAAAAAGTTTATTTGGAGACATATCAATATAATGCATAATGTTAGAGCTTACATTGGGCTGTGTATACGATATTATACAATGTAGTTTAGATTGGAAGGTATAACATTACAATGTAGAGTAGTCTAGTTTATGGCATGGTTGTAACGCAACACAGGACAGAGCAGCACATCGTGGCTGTTTCTCCCCCCTCCTCCGTTCCGAGCATGGATGGACTCGTCCGTCTGAACGAGGCTCGTCGCTCTCCGTGGTGCTAACGTTGGAAAGAAGGAAAAAAACCGCCACCCATTTTTTTCGCCATATGGCATTGTAATGTATAACGACTTATTGTTAGTAGCTCAGCTGATGGAGAGTATATAGAGTTTATTGATAGCATTGATGTAGTTTGTATTTTAGTTTTTTTATTAGGAATACTATATGGTATTCATTAGATAGTGTAGTGTATACCCAGTTACTTTATGTTTATAGCTCAATTTATTGAATAATATATTGAGTACATTTATTATATTGATGATGTTTCTACTTAGTTTTTTTTCACATCGGTTTATTGTATGATAGTTGGGTAGTTGCAGTCCTTTAGCGTCCATATACTAAATGCCTCTGTTGAGATGGAAACTTTGACTTTAACATAGCTATTTCCGTGACCAGTCACATGCTAATCCCTCACATTAACATCATGCTAATCTCCCAGTTACATGCTAATTTCTGACTTTAACACCCTGCTGATCCAACACTTTAACGCAGCTATTTCAATGCTAAATTATCCTGTTTGATATGTAAACTCCTTTGTCAAGGCGCTTTACCTCTCCCACCTAGTTTAAACGACACTGCGAATCTTAGCAGCAGTCATTGAAGTGCTGTCGTCCCGACAGTTCTGTGCCTTCACCTGAAGAAGGCTACTTGTGTTGTGGCCGAAACGTCGTGAAAATTTTATTTTTTATAACGTTTTTTTTTTCCATTCTACGTTACTTTACCGAAAGAACCAAGAAGATGAATCCCTGCAGTCACGAAAGCTTTAATTCTGAACTTTACGCAATTAAAAATCATAGTGTAAGATAAGACTACAATTGTTGTCTGCTGTGAGGATCTTCTGTACTTAGAGCCCCGAATGTTTGTGGCAAGTGAAAGTTTGTCTCAGCAAAATATAAGATTTCTCACAGTAGCATACCGTATGACCACACGTCGCTCTGCACCTTGTAGAGCCCATGGAACATGCTTTCTGGAGACATCCGCTTTACAGGCAGAGCCACCTAACGGACATGACCGCATGGCCACAACCACAACAACAATACATTCAGTAAATTCAGTTCAGGCCGATGCATCGCGATCCGTCATACGTTTTTTGCGTCAGGCCACATTCATCTTGCCAAATTAGCGTCATCTAGCCCTCCACTACCCTGAAGGGTTAAATGTGTAGTGACATCACGGGATGTCACTGTGTAGTGCCGGCCCTAGAGAGGCACAGCGTGCGGTGTATTGACATCGTGGATACCACTCTGGTGTGGGTGTAGTACCGGCCCTAGAGGGGCTCCGTCAGCGCTGATTGATCCCGCTGGATGGCATCACGCTTGGCGTGCAGTGCCAATCCAACAGGATAGGGTGTGGGAGTGCCGGCCGTAGGAAACGGGTTACTAAATGCCATGGCACTCTGGTTGACCCGAGAGGACACGTGACCGGTTAAGTCTACAAAGGGGCCCCAAGTGGGGGCTAGGGGTGGTCACGTGGTCGGGGTCCAGATCCTGCTGCTCGATGATTCTAGAAGGTGGTCGTGGCCAAGGGCGGAGCCAGCCACGCCACAGAGAATATAAACTGGGTCCCCCAGAGGGACCGGCGTTGTTGTTCATCCTGAAGAAACCTTTGTCTGCGTCTACGTTCTACCGAGTCTCCAACACGTGGACTGGGACCCGAGCTGTGGTCCCGTTCTGTCGTAGCTAGTCATGTTGTAATTAGTGTAGTTAGCCTGGTGGTCACCACCACAGGTTGTTATTCTGGGCCAGTTACCCCGTGTACCACATGGGGGGGGGGGGGGGGGAAGAGGAAGGGGATTTGTAAAATTGCCCCATATTTTGAACTGTCGGCAGAGCAGGGAGATTGAATCCAATTGCCGACCTCTGGATTGCAAGTCCAGGGTGGGAGAGCCATTGCACCACCGTGTGTGGCAGCACCCCCACTCTTTTTTTTCTTAGGGGCTATGCAAAATAAAATAAAAACATTGAGTACAATTAAAGTGATGGGCCTTCTATCCCGATGATGGTGATGACATTGGCGATACTGATAATGATGCTGATGATGCTAAGTAAGGTGAAGGACTCACATTGCCCTTCACGTAGTTGGGGTCAGTCTGGACGTCCCGTGCCAGCCCAAAGTCTCAAATCTTGGCGATGTGTCCATGCGTTACCAGCAAATTCCTCGCAGCCAGTTCACGGTGGATGCACTAAAAAAAAGAAAAAAATTCCCTGTGTGGCCTTCAACAAACTTGGGGCAACTTCTGTGAAGGTCGGCCATGGTACACGACGGGGTGGGTGCCCAGCACCACGCCTGGCCGCCTTTGTCTCCCCAGTGTAGATGTTTACACACCGCACCAGGTACTCATTTGAGTCCACCTGGGGAGGCCCAAGACCGGTTCAGATAATTGTCACTGGTGTTGGCCGTGAGCGGGAAGCGAACTCTGGCCGTTGGGTTCGTACCGCAGTGAACTAACCTCTCAGCAACCACTCGCCACCCAGACAGCCATATTAAGGGCAACAAAGACGTGCACCACAGACACAGTCACTTTCCGAGACACAGGTAAACACGCACAGTCACAGAGACACAGTTAAACATACTCTTTGGTTCTTCGGTAAAGTAACGTAGGTATTAAATAAAATAAATCACGACGTTTCGGGCGCAACACAAGCGTCCCTCATCAGGTGGGAAAGCATGATCTGCTGCTGAGGCAGACTGTTTTAAAAGGTTTGAAATGGGTGTAGCCCTAGGGTCATAAAGAAGTGGGCGGGGCTAGTGATGTTAATGTGAGAAATTAGCATGTAAATGTAAGATCGGAGAGCGGCCTCCTCGACGAGGGCTTCAAATCAAGACAGTTAAACATGCGCAGTCACACATGGTCAAATTGAAACACAGAGGTGAATTTCCGGAGGTTCTTAAAGATGGTCATGGCCTATAGGGATAGAGACAGACAGGCACGGAGACACATACCGAGAGACACAGAGACAGGTTAAAATCATCACGTATTTTCATCATGTTCCACCACTCTTTTAACCGAGGAGAGAGGCTCACTGCTGATTCACTCCTCTCGCGACTCACGTTCTTGTGAGTGAGGAAGGCCATACCGCTCGCGACCTGCTCCGAGAAGCTCGGGAGGTTGTCCACCCCGGATGGAGTAGAGTCGCTCACGATCGCTTCTCTCTCAGACGACGACGCGTCCCAGCCTGCGGTGCACAAGGAAGCCCGGACGATTCAGAAATGCCCTAACTATAGAGTATCTATAGTAGATCATCGATTATTCGGCGGCTACGGGGGGGAAGGGGATGCCACATTTTTTAACAACGCCGGATATTCACTACATAATAATTTGAAATAGCAAATTTTTTGCACATTCTTGCATTACATTATGTTTTTAAATGTTGTGAATGTTTTTGTCTTTTAAATTAGTTTACTATATGAAATTGGTATGAATAAACATACAAATACACAAAAATAAATATCCTACTGTAAAATGTAACCTATTTACTGTACCGTACTTACCAATCCAATCTCGAAGACTCTGAATGGAGTGATGTATATACGTGCAGTATTGTCATTTTTTAAGTTGTATTTAGTGTATAATGTACCGTCTATAATATTTAACACTGAAATCAAGTCGGTGGCCGCTCTGGTTAATACCGCGGTCTACTTCGCAGTAGACACAGTTAGAGCGAACACGTACATGATTCGAAAAAGAGAGTCGGCCAAGTGTTGTGTGGTGTAATTATCCAAATTTGAGAAATTTACTCGCAAATTATTCCATCGGGGAAGCTGCCTAATAACATCACAAACCCACTTGGCAGGGTAAAGCCTGCTTGCAAGGCTGTGGCTGCACAGTGACAGCTGCCCCCAGTCCATGGAAACTGGTATTGATGTAGTTTACGAATCGCCATGGGCGGCATGGTGGCACATTGGTAAGTAACCCTTGCGCCTTGCAGCAAGAAAGCTGGGTTTGATTCCCGACTCGGGCGCGTTTCGGCGTGGAGTTGTCATCTTCTCTCCCCCTGTTCGTCAGAGTGTGTAAGTGCAATGGAGTGTTTGAGTGAGTGTGTGAGCGAGTGAGTTAGCGTGAATGTGTGAGTGTGTGAAGATTGTATGTTCTCCCCCTCTTCTGGGTCTCCTCCACGTTCTTGAGTTTCCTCCCATAGTAAAAAAAACCCCATTACAACGAGTCTGGCATTGGGCAAAACATCCCAATACTGAAAAATCACCTGCAAATTACTCAATTGGGACTACACAGTGACCGCAAAAACTTCGCAGGACCCTCATGAAGAAGTCTTGAGTTTTTGCACGGTAAACAAATGTAATAATAAATCTTGACTTAAAGCTTTTGTGACTGCAGGAAGACATATTCTTTGGGTCTTTCGGTAACGTCACGTAGATAGGTTCAAATGAAATAACCAAAAAAAACAAAAAACTACTACGTTTCGATCGCAACAGAAGCCTTCGTCATCAGGAAGAAAAAAAGAGAGGGGGACAGCTGCTGAGGCAGACAGTCTGCCTTATCTGAACCGGTGTTGTGCCTATCCTAGGTAAACTCTGTCTTAAATGAGTACCTGGTGCAGTGTGTAGACATGAGCACTGGGGAGACAGAGGTGGCTGCATGCGCGTGGTGCTGGCCACCCACCTCCTCGTGGGCCATGCCGCTTAACAGCAGCACAGTCTGTTAAGGCTTATTTGGGTGATCTTCATCTTTGTTGTACGCTTGTGCCATCTTGTGTGTCCGCTATCACAGATTCCAGGCTACAACCCTCCGGAGTCCACCCCATGGGGCTCCCCTTCTCCCCGGCCTAAAAAACCCAGACAGTACTCGTGCATCATGCATGCGGTGTCAACAAGAGGTAAGAGGTGCATGAGTGGGCACACACTCTGGGTTTCACATCTGCAGAGTTAGTTAAGTGTACAATGTGCTCGCAAGCAGAGGTCAACAATAAAAAAAATCAGTGGCGGTTATGAGAAACGCTACCCTGAAGTAACGGGCGGTTTGCACTCTGAACTTGCAATCCAGAAGTTACTGGTTCGTTTTCCCATCGCAGCGTTTGAAACAGTGGCGCAATTTTCTTAAATTTACAATTTTTACCTTGCCAACCAGTACAAACAGCCAGGTGAGGTATAAGCGTCACTATGTATGAATTGTTTAGGACATCTTATGCTCACAAACTCACCCGTTCACGCACTCAACCACCAAATCAATCTCACTCAAACCACCAACTCACTCTCACTCAAACCACCAACTCACTCAAACCACCATCTCACTCAAACCACCAACTCACTCAAACCACCAACTCACTCAAACCACCATCTCACTCAAACCACAAACTCACTCAAACCACCAACTCACTCAAACCACCAACTCACTCAAACCACCACCATCTCACTCAAACCACCATCTCACTCAAACCACCAACTCACTCAAACCACCAAACTCACTCAAACCACCATCTCACTCAAACCACCATCTCACTCAAACCACCATCTCACTCTAAAAGGTTGAAGGTTAAGGTGCAGGCAGCCCTGAAAATATATTGGCTCGCGCCACTGCAAGCTCCCTTCTGGAGGATATGTTGTTGAGCCAGACGTTTGGAAGAGGTGGGAGTAACCCACATGTTACCCACACACGATCTGCCGATGGACTACCCATTGGCAGTGCTGAGTGGACAACGGCAGGGCCAGTGAGGGGGGATTTAAGAAACGGTTCAATCACCTGCCGCGCTTGGAGGACGAACCGGCGGCATTTGGGTTGCCAAGCCTAGTGTGATAACCGTCACATTATGGCAGCATCATAATCTGAATATTTTTCCTGGATCAATCCGATGAGCTATAAAGCTCTTTTTCACAGGTGTCCAGCACCACTTCATCATTTGGATGAGGGGTTCCTGAATCAGGTGAGAGACAGATTTGTCCTCCTCTACCAGGTGAGGTCGGGCAATTTTACTTCTCACTTCACCTTCCTCACCTCAACTGGTAAGGTAGGAAAATCATTGCTCCTGAACTAGGTGAGAGCCCAATCAGGTGTGACCTGTGGTGCATAAGGGGACCACACCAATGATAAAAAAATACTAAACTCTTTTTTATTTTCTTGGTTCTTTCGGTAAAGTCTCGTCGAAGGGAAATAATAAAAATATAAAACAATACAATTCTCACGACGTTTCGACTGCAACACAAGCAATCATCATCGCTTCTACGTGACTTTACCGAAAGAACCAAGAATATGAATCCCTGCAGTCACGAAAGATTAAAATCAAAATGTATTTTTTATTTATTTACCAAGGTCACATCTATAACAGCAGCCACTATACCTGACCAGTGTTACTCATTTCTACTTTTACCTATTATTATTATGATTAGTGTGTGGACCCACCACAATGCGTTATACCCCTGCTACAACTTTATCACCTTAGTTCTCATATGATCTCTGATGCTAAGCAAACTTAAGCCTGGGCTTGCCCTGAGCTACAGACGTGTGACTGTCAGGTGACCAGGGGATGGCAGTGCTGAGTGTTTTCTTCAGCTGCAAGCCGAATGTGGGGAGTTGTGTCGACTGACAGGCAAAGCTGTACCAGCTCAGCGCTCAGACCTCTTGAGACACACACCCACATTACGATCATATGATATAATAATGTTTAGTTTTAGTTGGAGCGCCGTTCATGCAAATTGCATGAACAATGTCACTGCAGCCAAGCGGTGAGCCAGCACCAACAATTGCCCAAGCTCTATATACCAATATATTCCAGCCAATGTATGCGTGTTTATTCACGTAGGGGGGCAACACTTTATCCCATACAGAAGGGACAGATAATATTAGTCCACATTTTGCTCTGCTGCCTTTTGGCATATCCAGGGTATGGCACTTCCTGCATGCTCACGGGAAAGAAGTTTCGCAACATTTGCGTGATCCATGAATCCTCGCCTCAGCGGTGTTGGATTACAGGCGTGCACCACCGCCGCCCGGCTAATGAATGCTCCCCTCGTGTGTACGTTTGCGTGTGTGCTTGCTTCTCAGATTGACCTGCTGGAGGACCCGTGCCTGCTTAACGTGGTGATTCTGCAGACGGTGTTGCAGGAGATCCGCCATCGCTCCGCTCCTGTCTACAAGAGACTTCGTGACATCATCTCCACTCCGCAGAAACACTTCTACGCCTTCACCAATGAGCATCATCGCTAGGCGCAGCTCTCCAACCGGTCCTAGTCATCTCGCCAATCCAGTGTGCACGGCACACGAATTGACGCCTCTTTACTTCTGAACTGTGGCACACGGTGGCGGTTGGTGGCGCAAAGTCTCATTGGGACTGTTTCCCAGTGCCATGAGGGCCAGCAGAGTTGGTGGTGTAGTGGCGTTGTGCATAAGGCTGCCCCTGTCCAGATGGCCAAGGATTGGTAGCTGATTTTTTCGCCAGGGCTGAAATTAATTGCACTCCTTTTATTGGATTTTGGCACTCCGTGGGGTGGGGTTTGAATTGTATGTATGTTGAACTTCCTTCACACAGTACTTAGCCAACTGTGCTACGTACAGTTGAGATAATAAACTGTGCATCTGATTCGGCTCGTGGGACTGAACGCCCCCGTGGCTTGAGTTACCGAGCAGAAAGGCGTTTTATAAATGTAATTCATGATTATTAAATACATTTCTTGTCATTAAAACTGGATTCCTGAAGGCGTTTCCAGCACTCGGAGGGAAACCTCTGACATGCCTAACAACTCACGGAACTACATGATTTACACTTCTCGCAGAGCTGTGCTCATTTTACTGCCCCAGAAGAGGTACACATTTCCTAGTCGACCTCTTAAGCACCATTTCAACTCCACAACTTTGTTACTGTGACTCGCGTGGAAGTGATTACACAGCAACGCCTAGTGTGATTGTCTAACAGCGCCGTAACTTGATTGTCGTGTGTCTCAGAGACACGTACGTGGAGCAGGAGAAGGGAGAGCCTTCCAATGACCGTAACGACTGAGCCATCCGATATTCTGTGTTGACTATTCCACCTGAAGACGGAAGCTTGTGTTGCCTCCGAAACGTCGTGATTCAATTGTTTTCTTTTATTTTGTTTTATTTTATCTACGTGACTTTACAGAATAAAACCAAAGAGTATGAATCCTTGCAGTCACGAAAGCTTCAGATCTTGTCACACTGCTTTTCACATGTAACAGCCCTCTTTTTCAATCCACTGCTGGGTGTGGGCCTCGTTCTGTGCGAGGTTGTGCAAGGTTGTTTGACCGTACGGTAGATCCCCGTTGAATGCGCGTTCACACTACGCGTTTTGGCTTTAACACGGTTTTACCTTTTTATGGAAAGTGTTTAGATTTTAACGCTCAACCGCGCTCGCTACATTGCAAGTATAGCGCGTGGTCACGGACTACTTTTCTGAGCGGCGTCGGTGTTAGCAGTGTTGTTGGATGATGCTAGAAGCTGTAGTACTGATGTATGCTGTGATACCCAGCGTACCTTCCTCTTCCTCGGTCTTTGTTCCAGCAGGATCTTTGTGCGCGGAGCGTCATCTCGCTCCATTATATTTTTCACTCACCATATCTCTCACTTGAGATTTAATTAAAGGAGTGTCATACTTAGCATATTGATAGAGATACTATATAAACACAACACATTTTAAAATAAACATGTAAAACAGTGTACTGTGCTATCAAAAATATATATTGGTAAATAAAGTCATGGTTTGTCAGTAGAGCAGAAAACAACAAGATCTATTTATATCTGCCAACCGTACACTCGTTGAGCACACGTTTGGCTGATTTATACACCATGTCTCTTCATTGCAATTTAACTAAATCACCGAGGCGATACAAAATTTAGATAACAGCATATGAGGATTTGTGCACTTGATGTTGGCCATTAAAGTGAATTGTTCTCGTCTTTAAATTATCAATGAGTGTCAGCCTCCGATCAGTAGAACTACAGGTAGGCATCACCTCAACTGAGCACATCAACAAGATTATGGAGGAGTGTGATATCACCTGGCTATGGGGTCAGCCTATAGCTGCGTGCCAGCTCATCTGGCTGGACATCCACGTTTATATGGGGCATTGTTCCCGAGCATGTCCAGTCACATTATAATGGAGCTGAATTTGTTTCACCACAATGCCAAATGACACGTGTGTACGACACCATCTGGCCAGCCACAAATCTCTTACATGCTCTTCGTTGTGGTCATGAGGTCATGGGTGTTTGCAAAGAGATAGCCCTCACCCTAATAGAGAGCGGGGATCACAACACCTTCACGTGGCCTTATCAAATGCACAGTCCTTCATTCTAGGACTGTATATCGTTTCCTTGGCGATTACAAGCAGCGATTTTGCTAAACCCTGTTTGTTTGGTATGCTTCTCTCTCTGTGGCCCCTGTTGTATCTGTGTTAGTTCCCCCCTACTTGAGTGTCTGTATATACATCTGGGGTTATGTTTCTTATCTCTCGTAAATTTAGCTCTTCTGTACCTGATGATGGCTGCTTGTGTTGCAACCGAAACGTCGTACGCTATTATGTTATTTCATTATTTCTTATTTATGCGTGACTTTACCGAAAAAACCAAAGAGTAATTCCTGCAGTCACGAAAGCTTTGAATCAAGTCTGTAGTGCCTCTTGTTAAACAGTGCTTCAGTTAAACAGGAAAATTAATAAATCCAGCAGGCATGACTTGAAAAGTAACAAAATTACATTTTGGGTGCCACTCTAAATCGTCCGGTAAATCGTGTCGCCAATTATAATTTCTGCGTTTATCTGCGCGTGTCTGTGTACCCCCAGTGGAGGAATACGTGCGCAGCTTGCTGGACAACCCTGAGTTGATTGACCGTCTGGCACTGGCCTCGGAGCAGGTGAGACTCCGTATGCGTGCATCAGCTCTGCCCCCCCCCCCTTCATATTTATGGTGCGGGCCTGTACCCTTGTCCGACCCCTCACTTCCGCGTTGCATCCAGCTGCCTCACTGAAGAAAGGGACACTTGCCTTGCGCTGAGTACGACGTCTCGCTGGTTGTAATCGCTAGGGAAACGATATACTCGATTTGTAAGTGTTGTGGGTTTACTCTCCAATACACTGGCGTGCTGCAGTAGTAACTAATTGACACGTTTTGTTTTACGTAACAAACCTTACTAATTGGCTGTACCGGGTTAACTACACACATTTACGCGCTCTTACCCAATAAACCTTTATTATGTATAATATTGGTCGCATAAGAATACGTGTTAAACAGCTCCCTTTTAGAACGTCTCATCCTCACGAGCAATGGTCAATCAATCAAATAAATCCTAGATTAATGACGTGGCATATTTAGCAAAAAGCAGAGACGGAAGGGTGAAACTCTAGAGGTAGCTCTATGATATCCGCTTTTGTAGAACGTTCTCTTTACACGGATGGCCGTACTGATCTGAGATAAATCAGACTGGATCCTTCGTCTCGTTACGTGATAGCGGTTGCAAAATTGTTGTTGACGCGTGCATGTGCCGTGCGTGTGCTGTGTACGTGTGCAGGATGTGGTGGAGTCCCGGGTAATCTTCCCCGAACATCTCCCGCTGTCCCAGCTGCAGCAAGGTGTGCGTTCCGGCCGGTTTGTCCAGGGAACCTTCCTTGTGAGTCGTGAGAATTACCTGGAGGGGACTCTGAGGGTGCGAGGGGACGGTGACAGTGATAAAGAGGTACACGTTTCACAAGCCTGCGTCTGGAAGGAACAATGCTGTTCGATCGTATCTGTGTGAGTTTTAAAAACAAATTTATAATGAAGCAGTGGCATAGCGTTCTTGGCATGAGCAGTAGCTCTTAACCTTTACTGCAAGGCTGCAGTAAAGGTTAAGAGCTACTGGGCTAAAATATTTGTATTTTGAACGTCTTTTGCACCCTACGTAGGTGTCATAGCCTGGCTCCTGCCCCCCCGGCCTGTGAGTCCTGGTGCAGTTGCACTGCCTGCACACTCGATAGCTACGCCACCACAACCACAGTATATACGTTTATTGTGACTACTTTAATAATAGGGTTTTTCCCTTTTTTATGGCAACAAAACTGAAACCTTTTACAAGGAATCATGTGTGCATTATCCACAATACTTGTGGTCAAAATGCAAACAAAAAGGGAAAAACCCTATTATTTTTTGGTACTGGCAAAGGAGGTCTAATGATGGTTGTGACTACTTTGTTAACAAAATGAATGGTCTATTTCCACCTCCAAAATATAACGTTAAATAACAATTAGGTACATTGGCCCTTTGTTGGAAAAAAAAAACCCAGCCTAGAAATTGCCCTGCTTGAACATATGTTACTGAAAAACATTGGTTTCAGAAGATTCATGGGCTCATAGTCCTACATTTTAAATTGTTTATTCGTGGTATTAAAACTCTTGTACAGTAAAACCTTGGATTGCGAGCATAATTCGTTCCGGAAACGTGTTTGCAATCCAAAGCACTCGTATATCAAAGCACTCGTATATCAGTTGTGATCACGTGATGCTCGGCAGTACAAAGCTGCTCGTATTGCAAGACCCTCGCTCGTTTATCAAATTAATATTTATTAAAAATGTTGCTCGTCTTGTAAAACACTCGCAGACCAAGTTACTCGCAATCCAAGGTTTTACTGTATATGCTGCTCTCTAACAGCACTTGGCCCAGCGGTCTGTTCAGGCTATACGGGGGATCTTTTTTGTCTCCGTGTAGGTGTTGATCCAGGGGCTGCAGCATTTAAACCGCGCGATGCACGACGACATCGTGTGCGTGGAGATGTTCCCCGAGGAGCGCTGGGTTGCCCCCTCCTCGCTGGTCCTGCACGATGAGGGCGTCGCAGGGGACGTTGCAGAAGAGAATGAGGAAGATGTGGTGAGTGGAGCGTCAACACTGCCGAACCAAAATCAAACCCAGACACCTGCAGTGTGCGTGTCTCTCTCCCCGTGGTCGCATGGATTTTTCTCCAGGTCCTCCGGCTTTTCCCTCCACAGTTACAATCTGACATGCACTTAGAGTATTTGGCTGCTATCAATTTAAAATGTGATAAGATACTTCATTGAACGATCATTTGTGGCCAGGTCACTTAAAAAGAGCTATATAGCTCTCAGGGTCCTTACCTGGTAAAGTTATTTAGTTTATAGTTTTTAAATAGTTTTAATATAGTTTAAACAAAGAATAACAACAAAGACTCAACCACTTCAAGAGAGACCTTAAACATAATGAACACCGTGTGACCAGACAACAATCCACATTAGAGATGCTGTTAGCTTGATTTTGCCTTTATTAAATGACTTTACATTACATTACTTCAAAATCAAGTCAGGAGTGCTAATCATTTCGTACTATTTTTGTATGTACGTAGGGGTTATTTGACCATACTTCGGTGCGGGTTGGTGAAGGGGGGGGTGCATAGATCAGGAGCATAGAAGGACAGGACAACAGTTCATTTTGCAGTACTGCGCTCTGCTGCCAGCCATTTTGGCGCCGAGCCTATACCACCTGTTATACATATCCAGGCACATCACGGCGTCGCTTCCACAGTCTGAGCTGGGTCACAGGGTGGCCTCTATATTGAAAACTAATTTCTTTAGAACTGCTTTTTGTATTTAGATTGTTGTCCTTTCCGCGCACCTCCGATTAGCATGGTTGGCTGTGTACGGTGCGAAATAAGTTCTACATGCATACATACCACAGTGACAAAATGCAATGAAGTTAATTGAAATTGGCACGAAAACAACCGTGGTTTATGAAAAGTCGACAATATTTCACAAACATAAACAAGTGTTAGATATTAAATCGCATGTAGTGCAAGTTGGCTTGGGCAGATTATTTATAGACTGATCATTGCACAGTTATACTTATAAAAACGTTACGTAAACATTAAACACATATAGGGTGACTGATGTGCTAAGCAGGTAAGAGAAAATGTCAATCACAATTGCAAGTGAAATCATAAAGAATCGAGAGATTAAGCATCAAATTGTGAATTAGATGGGAGGGTAACCTTTGTTGTAGATAATATTGGTCGCAAAAGCCTACGCGTTTTTTTTTAAACGTGTGGTATCTGATGGGCGTGTTCCGGTTGATTCTATCAATCGCCAGAACTGTTTTAACTTATCAATATTTACGGAGGACTCCTCACTGTGATCTTTCGTCATTTTAACAAAGCGTCAGTCTCATTATTGACATTGATGATACACAGCATGAAACCACATCCGCAGGTTAAGCGCTATTGTTTTGGATTGCTCCTTCCCCTTCAGGCCAAATTGTATTGCGTTACGCAGTGAGCTGGTTAAAAAAATAGTTATTTCATTATTTCAGTGTGTGAGAGAGACGCTACTGTGGTGAGTGCTCATTTGAGTTTGCGTTGTCATCTCCCGGTGCTATCCCAGCTGCTGCTGCTGCTGTCGTCGCTCTTGCTTAGATTACGCAACACGATGTTTGTCCTTTGTTTTGGTCTCCAGCTGAAAGCCGAAAGTGGGAAGATGCGTCGGCCCACTGGCAAAGTGGTCGGCATCATCAAGCGGAACTCGAGGCCACTGTGCGGCATGCTCATGCCCAGCCCAATCAAGGAGGTGGGCTGATCTGCATGTGTGTGTGTACGTGTGGGGAGCGGTGATGTAGCGGTTAGCGCGCTGCGCTATGAATCCTGGGACCCGAGTTGGATTATATTTATCGCTCATAACCAATAAACAGCGCCAAATGTCTGAACCTGTCTTGGGCCCTTCCCTAGGTCGACTCGGCCATAAATGAGTCTCTGATGTGGCATGTAAACATCAGCGCTGTGGAGACAAAGGTGGTCGGGCATGGTGCTGGTCGTACCCACCCCGTCGTTTGCCGTACCAGCTTGAATAGGTGTGTGCTGACGGCACTCGCCCAAACAGTTTGTTGAATGCCTTACTGGGGGCTCTTTGTGCGTGTTGCAGGCCACCCACCACCTGTTCACGCCCGCGGACCGCCGCATGCCACGAGTGCGGGTGGAGTCAAGACAAGCAGCGTCCCTGCAGGCCCACCGCATCGTGGTGGCCATCGATGGCTGGCTGTGACACTCCCGCTACCCGAACGTACGACTGCACCGTGACGCCCCGCACGCCGTGACACCTCACCCGTCCGTCCCGTGGTCGGCATCGTCGGGCTCATCCTTCTGTCACTTGACGCACGGCGGCAATACAGCCGTCGAACCCAAAACACGAACGAAGTCAGGGTGGATGAGCTGGCACCACTGTGTTTTTTTGTTTGAAAGCATGGCAAACTCACCTGTGATTCAACCTAGGTTATTACGGTGTTGTAAGTTGATAGTCTCAGCCCAGTCACCAATAACTGCACCAAAAACAATATTAAATTTGGTCGTGCACTTCGATTGTTTCATTTCCATCTCTGAGAAAACTACTGCTTTTGACTGCCATGTGATGAACATTA
The DNA here is from genome assembly GCF_048934315.1 of Petromyzon marinus. NCBI lineage: Eukaryota > Metazoa > Chordata > Hyperoartia > Petromyzontiformes > Petromyzontidae > Petromyzon > Petromyzon marinus. Next base: position 914,068 of record NW_027423157.1, read on the forward strand.
CTTTGATTGGCAGAGTGGTTGGAAAAGCACTGCCCCCCTACAATTCGGTCCGCATTTCACTTCATTGGATCTTAGAAGTAGCTCTGTTATGTCTGCTCCTGTGGGTCGTCCTTGACCACGAAGGGTGGTATAGATTGCTTGTCTTGTGTGATACCACTAACACAATGAGAAAAAAATTTGGTGATAAGCTAAATATTTTGTTAAGATGTATTATTTGGGTTGTATCTTTGTTTAAACAGATGCCGGTTAATATTCTACATCATGAACGTTAGGTACAAGGTTGGCATTGTGGTTGTGCTTTTCATACCTATTTGCCACTGCACAACCGAGCGGCACCATGGCTGGCACGGTTTAGTAGGCTGCAGGTTGTTTATCCACTGCAAAAGCGGATCCATGCCATGGGCGGTCAATGCTTTGAACAAGTCTATGCACGTGCAGATGACGCTGTGGTGCCACGTCCCCGTGGTGTACCGACTGCCATCACACAACGTGTCGCTAGCCCCGCCCCTGGCCCTGCTCGGCCCCCGGAGAGATTTGGATGCCTTGTGGGGCCAGCATACTACGGTTTGGTTCCGGTTCGACACGGCAAAAAGCCAGTGGGTGACCACAGACACCTCGAGAGATCTGCGCTGTCTGGGTTCCAATGTACCAGTGGAAAAGGGATACCGGTGACGATTGGCCACGTATGTGCATATGCATGTTGAACTTCTTCCGTACCATACGTAGACAACCGTGCTAATCGTCGGTGTGCTTGTGCAGGGCCATTTTGTGCGCTCTCTGGGCGAATGTGGGGATAAGGAGACGGAGACAGAGGTGCTGTTGCTGGAGCACGACGTGCCACACCAGCCCTTCAGCCAGGCCGTACTCGCATGCCTGCCCCCTCCCACGTTCAGCATCACAGCAGAGGTACGCATGAGACGTGTGACGATATGTCAATTCATCGATTGAGTTCAATTCTTACGCCTGTGGTGTGTTGGTGTGTTCGGGCGTGCATGTGAGAATCCTTTACTTCAATGTTCTTTATTACAAGGCCCACGGGCCACTGGTGGCCCCTGGGTGGCCTTTGGTGTGGCCCATGACGTGTGGCCCCCGACGTATAGGCCCCCGACAATAGACAAATGCGAAAACACCCCCCATCATCATCATCGTGCTCTCAAACCTCAATAGTTTCAAGATGTTTGGCCTGCTTAGAGGGCCCCCCTCTTATGGGAGCCCCCTTCTTCCAGCAGTGGCTTGAGCAAGCAATTGCAAGGCTGCACCTGTAGCTTTTTTTGACCCCATGATGCATGAGGCTTGGGTGAATACCATGCACAAACAAGTGTTACAGGATTCATACTCTTTGTTTTTTTTCAGTAAAGTAACGTAGGTAAAACTATAAAATAAAATAACAACTAAATTAATCACGACGTTTCGGGTGCAACACAAGCGTCCTTCAGGTGGGACAACCACAGCCAGAAACAATTGCTGAAGTGGGCAATAAAGGGCTGTTGTAACAAGAGGCTATATAGGTAAGAGAGTGGGTGGGAGCAAGGGGGGAGAGATAGAGAGGGGGGGTGTGGGATAGGGGAAGTGGGGTGCTGCTAGAGGGATTAAAGGGGCGAGCACGGCAAAATGCCGGGGGGGGAAGTGAGCGGGGCTGGGAGTGGGAGGCTGAAGAAGCTGGAGATGTGGAAATGAAGGCAACAATAAAGAAGTTAAGGTTTTACCTGGTTAATAACATCCTTCTAGATTGGAGTGTTACAGGCTGCTGCGGGGCTACATTGTGGGCAATAGAGGACAATGCAGTGACACAAATTGTTTTACTCTTCTTAATGCTCCCATGTCTGTGCTCCCCCACCTTTGGCAACGCGTACTGACCATCACGGTTAAGTACGGTAAAACCACCCCACGACCCGCATGACATGGGGCGGCCCTCATCCAGCAGTGGATTGACTTAACGAGCTGTGCATGTTCAACTCAAATATCTGAGTTTGTGAAGTGTCTTATATTAAGATTCTGTGTTGTTTTGGCTGGACATGATAATCGCTCATGTCCCTTCTCCACCCGTAGGGCATTGACTCTGGCATCCCCTGAGGTCCGATTCCACATGGACAGCGAAACCCACGACCCGATCGACCTGCAGACCAAGGAACTCAAGTGAGTCTCGTCAACAAGACACCGCCCATGACTGCAATCCGACTGTTGTGCAGGTCTCTCTATCAGAATCAAAATATATATTTCTACTGGAAGAATCCGATGAGCTATAAAGCTCTTTTTTCACAGATGTCCAGTTGGGGCAGGTCACAACGTTACAACAACAAACAATACAAGCACACGTTAGGATTGCAAAGTATTGGAAAGGTAAACAAATAACTTAAACAAATATACAAATAAAACTAAACTATTTTTATCATACCAAGTAAAACCCTGACCCCAAATGATAGCTGAGCAAAGTGGCTTATCACGTGGGAAATTTATTATCAGCAAAATAATCTAAGATAAAGATTCTTGACCCTTGTGGTTGATGTGTTGTGGTGGCGGAAACTGGTGCGTGTACACAGGGAGACCAACTCGATGGTGGAGGAGTTCATGTTGCTCGCCAACATCTCCGTGGCGGAGCGCATCGTAGACGAATTCCCCGAGTGTGCGCTGCTCCGACGCCACCCGGCGCCTCCGCCTTCCAACTACGACATCTTGGTGAAGGCGGCGAAATCAAAGGTAGAGTTAGAACCCCTTTTAACGACCACCCTTGTTAACTAATCTCTTAACAACGGGCCTCCATAGAGCTCAATGTGTAGGCTTAACCGACCATTTCTCTGTTAACGACGGGCTGTTGTAGGTACAGTAAATATGAATTAATGCCACGTAGAAGGGAAACAATAAAATAATAAAAATATTAAACAATAAAATTATCACGACGTTTCGACTGCAACACAAGCAATCATCATCAGGTGTGAAAACCACAACAAGAAAATTTGAAAAAAGTGGCAGTTATTTTTTACGTTAGCACCACGGAGAGAGATTTGACAGTTTGTTCATATGGACGAGTCCAACTATGTTCGGAAAAGAGGAGGGGGGAGACAAAAAATAATGGATGCGTTCTGACAGCCACCTTAAGCGTGATCAATCAATTAAGACCCGAAATGGTTTATCAAATCTCTCTCCGTGGTGCTAACGTTAAAATAACCTCCGCTTTTTTCAAATTTTCTTGTTGTGGTTTTCACACCTGATGATGTGTTGCAGTCGAAACGTCGTGAGAATTTTATTGTTTTATATTTTTATTATTTTATTGTTTCCCTTCTACGTGAATTTACCGAAAGAACCAAGAATATGAATCCCTGCAGTCACGAAAGCTTTAAATCAAAATGAATTAATGCATTTATTAACAGTGTTTATTTTAATATGATGTGTTTATAATGTTAGTATCTTTATGTATTAATATCCATTGTTTAAATATTATAAAGTACGTTTTTTGGGTGAACAAGGGGAACTTTCGATGCTATCGGAACGAATTAAGCTTTTAACACGTATTTCCTATACTCGCTTAATGACCAAATCCTTTAATGCTCGTGTTCGTGGAATCAATTACCGTCTTTAAGAGGGGTTCTACTGTCTCTAGATTGCTTTTAACCTTCCTTCAATATCATCCTCCTCGCAAGGAATTCAGAGGTCGCCGGGTGGCTCAAATTTTTGTTTGAGGTCTTTTGGTTTAACCGGGTGAGAACTCAAGAGACCATAATAGTCTCATTTGCAAGGGTCACCTGGGTCACCCTATGACCCAGAGATTACAGCTGGGACCCTGGCTTCAAAATCCAGCAGCCGCATTGAACATACTGTGTTATCAAGTGTAGGGAGTTGAAGGACTCGGCTCGTTTCCCAGCTACTCCACAGAAATAAGCAACAAAAAACCATCACGATAAATGTAGTACTGTATTTAATTTTAGATAAATTCCAGCACTGAAATGTTGAAATATCAGGTCGACTTATCGTGATGAACATTATGCTCAAAATGGGTGGGAATGTGCTACCCCCTACTGTGAAGCAGAGGTGTCTTGAAACGATGTCAGTATTGGCCTGAGCGAGCAATCGCAGGCCTGCACCTTTTACCTTTATCTTGAGATGTAGCCGTATAGTTTCCACTCGCCCTTAGAGGCAGAACAACTCAAAAGGTGTGACGAACCACAGACAACGCTGGAACGCAGCCAGGCACTGTGCCAGATGTAGATTAATCCACTTGCTGTACTGCCTTCTCCTGGCAAGCCAGGTTATGGAAACCTGAATGCCCACAGGAAGTGTGCTGAATAACGTTTTCTTTCCAATACACCACAACCCTTGCTGCTTCCCCAGCACTGAACTACAAGCCACGTGCGGGATAGTCACCTCACAAACGCCGGTGTGCCTGATTTTTTTGCGCAGAACATCGAGATCCAGGTGGACTCGGCTAAGGCGTTGGCCGAGTCCCTGGACCGGGCGGCGGTGCCGGGAGCGCCACCATACCTCAACACTCTGCTGCGCATCCTGGCCACGCGCTGCATGATGCAGGCCATCTACTTCTGCTCCGGCATGGAGCCCGACACCAACCACTACGGGCTCGCCACCGCCATCTACACCCACTTCACGTCGCCCATTCGACGGTGACGTGCTCTGGCGTCAGGCACACGCGTGAAATCGACCTTCGTGATTATTGAGGGGACTATGTTGTTGTCTTGGTGTGGTCTGAGACTGTGCTGCCTTTCCCAAGTTTAGGAATTTATTCATTAATTGATGTACTTATACAACGTGAATTTGTCATTTTGGCACACCTCCAATTAGCACGATTGGCTACGTACTTGTATATCTTTTTTCTAGTATTTACTTTTAGTGATTTGTTTACCTTTCCTATTCTTAGCACTCCTATCATCTACCTACTGGACATCTGTCAAAAAGAGCTTTTATCGCGAATCGGATTTCTCCAGGATAAAGATTCAGATTTTGACTTATTTTTCTAAAAGGTCCTATAAACGGGAAGTTTGGCCAATTCCTTAAATGGTTGTTTGGCTTGTGTTGGAGAAAAACTAGAGGATCCGGAGAACACCAACGCCTACAAGGAGGGTGACAGTGTTCCACGTGCAGAATCAAGAATCCATTGCCGTGTTGCAGCGGCGGCCAAAAGTGAATTGCAATTCTGCCATGGATCGCTAACGATTTTGTTGTGGATCTTAAAAAAAGAACACAGATATGAGCAGGCAGCAATTTGCGCTACATCTGATGACAAATAAAAAATCCTCAACAAAGAATTAAATTCATACATTAACAAAGATAACTTCCACCAGCAGATGGTGCTAGAACGTGGTATGTCCAGAGTACAGTATTCTATCACAGCGTTAAATCCATCTGAGTCATTGTTTGCGTAGCTTTCTGGTGGATCGTGAAACCCGCTGAGATCCACCAGAATGAATCGCGGTGCTTGGTGGATTAATACCGCTGCTCCGTTGGCATCTCGTGGCCATACCGCAGCCTGTATCTACTGTAAATTGAATCTTCATATTAAATAGAGGCTACAACAAATGTGAATATTATTGTTGTTGTCTCCCTGTACCGTTACAGATACTCGGATGTGATTGTGCACCGGCTGCTGGCCGTGTGCGTGGGCGCCGACCCCACGTACCCGGCGCTCACCGACAAGCAGAAGCAGCAGCAGCTCTGCAACAATCTCAACTACCGCCACAAGATGGCGCAGTACGCCCAACGCTCGTCTGTAGCTTTCCACACGCAGGTGGGAGTTGGAAGTGTGGGCCACGTGGAGCTTGCACGGCGTGTGCTTAGGCACCTGATAATGCGTCCATTCGTATCTTGAAAACCATTTTTAAGGTCACGAAAGCAGGCATCGTATTGTGCGTGTAGTAAGAATCAATTGTTTTCTATTTGCACGCTTACGTGTGTGGTGGTGCCGTGGCTGTACTGGTTGGCTACACTTGACATTGCTTTTCAGCATTCTTCTGTGTTTGCTGAAAAACCTGGTCACTTGGCACATTTGCCCATGATGTGACAACTTTATTTGTTTGGCTCTGTCAGGTGATGGAGGATTATAGTCAATACAATTGACATTGTACCTTCACGATTGAACTCAAAATAATCCCCATGACATGATGCCAATAGCACAACTGGAATAAATTAGCGGAGGGATGCGGAAAAATACCTTAAATTTTGTTAAATAATTATGGGCTTGGTAAGTGATGCGCGTGTGTCTGCTCTTGGCCACGTAGCGGTGATTAACGGCTGCTGTTGTTGTGGTCTCAGTTGTTCTTCAAGAGCAAGGGAGTGGTGAGCGAAGAGGGCTTCGTGCTGTTTGTGCGCAAGAACGCCGTGGTGGTGCTCATTCCCAAGTACGGCTTGGAGGGGACGGTTTTCTTTGACTCCAAAGATCTCAAGCTCAACGTTACCTTCGACGAGGAGGTAAGGCATGTGTTCACTTAACCGGGAGGCATTGGCATTTCCCGAACGGCTGAATTCTGCATTTAAACCCAGGACTGGCTTAATGCACTGGGACCCAAGCCCCCTGACCATCTCTCTACGATTAGGTTTCTATCAGACACACAGACACTTGGTTTAAGGTGGAAGAACGCAGTGAGATACGAAGCTCCGTTTTTTTTGCTGTTTGGCAGTGTGGACGATTACAGAGGAAGTTACACCGGTGGATACATTAGAGCCGGATGGCTCACAGGGCTATACCAAAATAAACTGAAACTGAATTAAATTATGTAAATGCGTTTCAAATATGAAACGGTCACAATTAAATATGCTTTGGAAATAACTGCCATGACGGAGCCCGTATTGTCACGGAGAGGACATCAGATTAAAAATACAGTAAAATCCCTCAGATCCGGAAGAATTATAGAGAAAATCTAATGCTTTCTGTAAACAATGAGAAACTCAAAGGGCAGAAAAGTACTTGTAGAATAAAAACAAATGAGGGAAATAGTAGTTGATGCAAAAAGTGATCTCTAGATGGCAAAAAGCACATTTGTGACTAGTGTATCCGGTCCTTTCCAGCATGCCTTGCATGCCGCATTACATTGTCACTCTGCGTGGATAATGCACACAGCCTAATTTGGACCAGAAGCTCAAAAGGGTCAACATTTGCAGCCATATTTTAGGTATGTTCTTAACTGCAATTGTACACTCCATATAACCTAAGGGGGGTTGCATCTACTCCTTAATGATGGCCAAATAAGGCTTTAAAATTCCTTGGCTGGCCCGCACATCACGATCCCTTGGTTGGTTTGGTCATTGCAGCCATCGGCTTCTCATGCCTGGTTTTCAGCTAGCGGGGAGGTGGCCCAAGTGGTATTGCATTCGCTGTGTGTTGTGGAGGTTTGCGTTTCAAACTCGGTGGCCACTCCGGTTAATACTGTGGTGTGTATTAAGCGTGGAAATATTTACAGGCTATCCGCTTTAACAGTGGACGTTAAAAGATCCTGTTACGTTATTCGTGTGCCAGCATCATGGTCCAAGGTTGGTAAATTACATGCAAATTACTTATTTGGGGAGCACATATCAATCGTTCGCCTCCTTTTACAAAGACGTAGCAGTGACCTTGAATGCAAACGTTTTGAGAATCAGTGAGGCTTTTCTGAGTGACCCATGTAATAGTATGAATAATAACGTTGGGTTTACGTCAATCCGTGCTTGTGTGCAGGGAACTTGGCAGAGAGCAGTCAGCGGTAGTGTAGCGGTTAGCGCTCTGCGCTACGATCCCGGTGACTTGGGTTCGATTCCTTCGCACGGTCAACACCAGTGATGATTATCTGAACCGGTCCTGGGCCTCCCCTAGGTTGACTCAGAACTCAATTGAATGCCTGGTGCGGTGTGTAAACATCGCCACTGGGGAGACAAAGGCGGCCGGGCATGGCGCTGGCGACCCACCCCCTTGTGTGCCGTGCCGGCCTTCATCTGTGCTCCTCGCCAACAGCACTTGCCCCAACAGTCTGTTAAGGCTACATTGGAGATATGTCTTTGTGTTTTGTGTAGGGCCCCACGCTGTGCGTGGAGGGCATCGCGCTGAACATGTTCGACCGCGTGTGCGTGCGCGTGTCGCTGGATTCGTCCAACCTGCAGCACCAGCGGATCCGCATGCACCTCGTCCGCCCGGAGGTACTCACCGTGCGGCGCGACGCGCAACCTCGGAATACCACCGATTTGTATTGTGACCATGCTGCTGTTGCTGCTTGCTGCGCCAGCAGTAGTGCACAAAAAACAAACGCTCGCCGCATCGGAACGTCAGCGGGCCGAAAATTAATGACACAAGCCACAGCATAGCGCTTGTTGCCAAGCAACCCAAACTGTGGGACCGTATAGTAAACCCATAGAGACACAGAGATACATAGGAGATACAGAGAGACCCATTATGATTCCTAGAGATTCATAGAGACTCATACAGATACATAGCAGTGCATTAAAACAAGCTACTGTACGATTGTGGCCATGCAACCCAAACTATGGACCACATTTTACACCACTGTAGTCTGCGCTCCTTCAATGGAGGGGGCGGCAAGATGACACAAACTCTCACCTGAGGCTCTCCCGTGGCTATCAGACCCATCCATTGGCATTTAGCCCCTGAACGTAATACCCTTATAACACAGGAATAAAATATAAACTCCGGTCTTGGATGGAAAAAATATATGTTATAGCTAGCATTTTGAGCTGCAGTCTGTTGTCCTATACCTCCTGTAACTGGCAAATTGGATATAACGCGATGATGAATGTATGAGGGAACGGATTTTTTTGTATAACGCGGATCCGAACTGGATATAACTCGGTTGAATGAATGGAACTACGTCGCGCGAGTAGGAATAAGCGGTTGTAACGGCTGCCTCGGCGTAGCATCACACAAGGCGGGATGCTGCTGGATGCTTCTAGATGCTACCCACGTTCCTTAGTCTTTGTTCAGCCTGTGTTACGCATCTCACGCGTTATTACAGACTGCGCTTTACCCCATATACTATATATTATTTATTATAACACGATTTTTCCAAAACGCGGTGTTCTTGAGGTACGTAACTACCGTATTATAGAACAGACTGTATATCCAAAGACTATGGGACACTATCCCTACCTATATCAGTTGTGACTGTCCGTGTGTTTAAATCCAGCTTGAAAACGTCGTTATTAATTGGCTTTTCCTGGATTCTGATTGGTTATTACTGTGAGGGGAATCATTATGATTAGCTTTTATTGCATTTTGCTTGCTGTGTAAAGTGTCAGTATCACTGTCATTATTGTTATTATCGGCTTTTACTTTATTTCTATTGGCTTGTATCTATACTTGAGTAGTTTTTTAATGTCCAGTGCTTTTTTGAGATATTTCGATATGCAAGGTGTTGTATAAAATATATTTTTATTATGGCCCTAGTTCATTGCACAAGAAGGGCCAAAAATCTGAAACGTGACCTACTTAAATGGTCGTTAGGGGCAGTTGTTGATGAATGCGAGTTCTCAAGATACCAAGCTAAGTCAGGGTGTGGGAGCCTTGGTAGATATCAGATTTCTTAACAAAACTCCATGAGTCTGTTCTGCATGGGTTTCCTCCGGGTTCTCTGGTTTCCTCCCATATCTAAAAAGAAGCATGCGTTGAAACTGGTATTAAGGTAGTTTACGTATCGCCATGGGCGGCAGGGTGGCACATTGGTAAACCCTTGCATCTTGCAGCAAGAAAACTGGGTTTGATTCCCAACTAGAGTGTGTTACTGTGTGGAGTTGTCATCTTCTCTCCCCCTGTTCCTCAAAAGTCTTCAGACTTGGCGAAGTTTTTCAGTGTTATTAAGTGTAATAATAACGTATCACTTGTGTTGGAAATACTCGCATGTGTGTTTGTGAGAGCATTGGTGTAGTGGTTAGCACGCTGCGCTATGAACCCGGCAACACAATTCCCACTCACCGCCAACACCAATGAGGATTATCTGAACTGCTGTTTTGCCTACCCAAGGTCAACTCTTTCTTAAATGAGTACCTGGTGCAGTGTGTAAACATCAGCACTGGGGAGTGGTGTTGGCCACTTACCCCCTCGTGGGCCATGCCGCCTAACAGCAGCACAGTCTGTTAAAGGCTTATTTGGGTGACTATCTTCGTTGTACGTTTGTGCCATTTGTGTGTCCGCTGTCACAGATTCCAGGCTACAACCCTGCTGAGTCCACCCCATGGGGCTCGCCTTCTCCCCGGCCTAAGAAACCCAGACAGCACTAGTGTATCGTGGATGCGGTGTCAACAAGATGTCGGAGGAGGTGCATGAGTGGGCACACACTCTGGGTTTTACATCTGCAGAGTTAATTAAGTGTACATTGTGCTCGCAAGCAGAGGTGAACAATTGAAAAAAAAGCAGTGGCGGTTATGAGAAATGCTACCCTGAAGTAACAGACGGTTTGCACTCTGAACTTGCAATCCAGAGGTCACCGGTTCTTCGTTCTCCTGTCGCAGCGGTTCAAATGGTAGCGCAATTTTTTTTTTATTTAGAATTTTTACCTTGCCAACCAGTACAATCAGCCAATTAAGGTGTATACGCGTCAAGATGTATGAAAGGTTTAGGATATCTTATGCCCCACTTCTTTGCCAGCCAAGACACTGACCCCCTTGTGATGAAGGTGATTTCACAAAAATATTGGTTACTGAATCGGTGGTGTTTATTGACTAACGCAGCAGTGTCCAACCCACAAAGCACTGTGATCCATTCTGGTATATCTCAACATGTTCCGTGATCTACCAGCAATATATGACCAACAGTTACCCGGATGGATTTAACCGACTAATAGAACACTGTAGACATGCCAAGTGCTAGTGCGATCTATTGGTTTAAAATATATATTATTAATCCATTAATTCTTAGTTGGGGATTTTGTTTTGCCATCTGCTATAACAAGAATTGCTTTATATTAGAGGTGTTTATTCCTATTTGTCCCGAGATCTACAATCAACATCTTTTGCGATCATCCACCCATGGATCACGATTCACATATCGGCTGCCACTGATCTAACAGTTGAAAACCAGTTTAACACGTAGGCTTTCGCGACCAATATCCATAACACAGGTTTTTTGGGTTAGATCGCGTAATAAATATTTAAGTGTGTCGGTAAACCCGCCACCACCCGACACAGCCAATTCGAAAGGTTTGTCACATTAACAGAACGTGCCAATTCGTTACTAGTAACATCACACCGGTGTCTTGGGGAGCAAAGCCACACCATTTACAATCTGAGTACAATGTTTCACCAGTAATTACAACCAGCTTCATCAGGCGACAGCCAGATTCGTGGAGAATCCTCGTCCCTTAATGCGCATGCATAATGTGTGTTGATTAACATATAGATAACCCAATCGGCAATGGATACCCATAGTCATATGCATTCATTGATTCCCCTCCCAATTCGCGAAAGAAGTGCTCACAAGTGATGGCTGTCGCCTGATGAAGCTAATTAGTGCTGGCGAAATGTTGTACTTAGATTGTAAATGGTGTGGCTTTGCTCTCCAACACACTGGTGGACTGTATTAGTAACGAATTGACATGTTTTGTTTACGTGACAAACCTTACTAATTGGCTGTCGGGTGGTGGTGGGTTTAACAACACAATTATATATTTAAACGATCTAACCCATAAAACGTGTATTATAGTTGAAAACCTACAATTGTGCCAGGTTTGGCCTGTCGGAGTGGGCCATTAGGGTGGCCACTCGGAGGGCAAAGCTCTGGGGAATCCGAGCAAGAGCTTTGAAGTATGATTGTGCACGGTGACACCCGCAGGGGTCTCGTGATGGATGGCAAATGGAAGATTTTTTATCGCGAGAGGATTCCCTGCAAGGGATGTTAGGTTACTTATTCTTGTGAGGATGCCATTTACTGTATGAAGGGGCAGCGGTCAGCTGCATAGAACAGAGTATAAAATTCCCCGAGCTGTTGCTGTTTAAATCGTCGGTTTAACGGAGAATTTCACCTCAGGTTTTTTTACACAGCTGCCCCACCCCTCATCGGACTCTGTGCAATCACACAAGGAATGTTTTTGGAAAAAATGTCGGTGTCAGAAAATTTTAAGGTTTAATCGTTTACAAATGCGCATTTCGTTACAGCTGCTCTTGTCCTTTAGACGTGCAAAGATAATTTCTGACAAAATATTGACACGTTTTCACATTGTTTCGTAATTGGTTATAACTTTGCTCACGTATATACAGTACTTGGGCAATAATTCTAAGCTCCTGGAGTAGTGGTAAAGATTTAAGCAAGTTGATGTCTTTGTGACTTTGTGTAAATGTGTTTAACATTTTTTAGCTGAATCGTATATTTACAAGCATGTACACATGAGTTATACGCGTTTATATACAAAATTAAACCGATTTATTTTCCATGCATCTTCTGTTATTTTGGTTACTTTAAGTTACGTTTTCCACTGCTGGATGAACATCTCGCCACGTGATGTTGGATGTCAGGTTTAGTTTGACCATACTTCACCATGCTGGTCACTGTTGGATGATAATAATGTCCACTTGCAATGCACCACCGCGCAGTATTCACTCGCTTTCGAATCGAGTCCTGCACCGCCGTTTCACATGCAAATTTGATTCTCAATCCCTGGGCCAACTTGCTCCTGATTAGCATGCGATTTGCCACATTTCGATCTCGAAGGTGATTAAATGCGCCGGCTTCCAGGCTTGTTGAGCTGCTCGGAGCCCAATTAACGAAAATTGTTGCCAAAGCAAAAGCGTGAGCTCGAATGTTTGTCCGTGTTCATTTCAAACCACCAGTCGAGCGCCGGCCTCTGCCCACTCCGACCGTGCGGAGGCCCTGGCCGTCGGGGAGGCCCTCATGGTGCCTCACGGCAAACGTGGGGCCCGGGTGGGCGCGTCGACGGTTGATCGCGTACAGGCGGTGCAACTCCCACAAATGAAACATCACACCTTGCTGATCTCGTGTCCAGGAGCATAAACGGTCATCACGCAAACTCCGGTCATCCTCGCAGCAGCAGCTCTTGGCCATCGAACAAAGACGATCACCGCTTCCTTCCGATATTAGAAGCCACGAGCTATGAACGACTCGGAGGTTCGAGCAACCACAGCCGAGTGGGAAGGCAGCAGCAGCCCAGGCGGTGAGCCAGCTCCAAAATCCCCCAAGCACTGAAGTTCTCGATTTAGTACATTGAAAAACACGACGGTAAGTGAAACAACGTAAATCGAAACCAATTTTGCCATTCACTTGAGGGGCCGTCCATAAATGACGTCACGCAATTTTTGACCTCTCGTCACTCGGCGTCACAAAAAGTCAGACCCCCCCCTCAAATATGACGTCACAAAGCTCTGCCAACCCCCCAAAACCATATTTCCATTTTGAAAATAAAACATGCTTCAACTATTGTCATTGTAGTGCGTGGCGCTGCACTGATGTTGTAGGAGTGTTATATCAATTAGTGTTATAACAATTCTATTCATAATAAACAATTCTATACTTAAAGTTGCGCATTTTGATGTGACGTCACATTTCTCAACCCCCCCCCCCTCCCCCTCGTCACACATCGTCACAAATGTATGACACCCCCCACCCCCCCCCCCGAGGTGCATGACCGCGTTACCGTGTTCATTCTGTGGTGAAGGGATGAGGAAAAGGAAGAGGGAAAAGCATCCAGCGTCGCCGCACGCAGGCAACGTGTTTATCACACAGTGGTCAAAATATAAAAATACATATATATGTAGTGGGTTCCACGGAGACTGGAGACGTCTTTAGAGGCAACACGGTTTATTTGTAACTATGAACAGAACTCCCCTTAACTCCCACTATCTAGGGAGGTACAGCCTCTGGGCTAGCGTGCCCTCGCACTGATCAAACCTGGCTCTCAGCCCTCTGGCTATCTGTGCCCTAGGGGAGGCTAACTGACCCGACCCAGCCAAGGTGCGGGTCCTGACCACTGGTCCGTGCTCGGCCCGGCCCTTACAAAGACGTCGGGCTCGAGGTCCCAGGGTCCTAGCTAGGGAGGCTACTCTGACCCGACCCAGCCAAGGTGCGGGTCCTGACCACTGGTCCGCGCTCGGCCCCGACCCTTATAAGGATGTCGGGTCCCAGTGTCCTAGCTAGGCTGGTCTTCTGTTCTTCGTCTTCGGAGCACTGCCCCGAGCTGTCCCAGAGGTGCCCCTTTAATACACCTCTCGGGGGCTCTCCGCCCCCGGTACCGCCCCCTCTCTAGAACCTTCCAGGGGGCTCTGGAAGAACCTCCCAACCCCTCACCTGGGGCCTGGCTCAGGGTGGCACCCCCTATGGGCTTGTGCCCGCAAATGCAGGTAAGTATACCGACGGTATAGGATGTGCATTTATGACGCTACATCTATGTGAGAGAGGTTGTGGACAGGAGTCTGCTCTGCGGGAAGCAAGCATTGCCATACGAATGAGATGAGCTCGCGTTCGATGCGGGCAGTCTTGAGGACGACCGTCGACAGGCACGCGTGGAGGCACGCCGTGGTCACAGCGCAGCGCCGACTCGTGTAGGTGGTGATGGCCCAGTTGTAGAGAGGAATGCCGGAGCTTCGAGCAGATGTAGCCGAATGTAGGATAGATCATCTTGAGGAGCGTTGCCCTCGACCTCCTCCGGGAGGCCGTATGGTTTACTTGGCACTCCCGTCCCTTAGAGTCCAGTCTGATGTAAGCCTCCTCAGGTTCCAGCAGCCTGGCTTCGTAGGTCTTCATTGCACCGCTCTGCTCGTCTAGCATAGTCTGAAGGGTCATATGTGGCTGCCTCCTGAATCTTCACCCTCCTGCAAACCTTACTCGACATCTCGTTGAGGACCCAAAGAAGGGCAGTATTCTCTTTGTTTTTTACAAAAGGGCTTGTAAGAGCTCTCGTTCCTCCCACCGGGATCTCTGGTGTCAACTTGAACGGGGGGGGGGGGGGGGGGAGACAAAGCTATGGCTTTTTTCCCAGGGGATCTGTCTTCCATGGAGCACAAAGATACAGGCGGAAGGTCCCCTTGGCCTAGCCATGAGGTCAGGCTCGAGTTGCTTACTGAGGACCCTGCACCTAAGGAGGCTGTGGATCACCCTAGGAAGCACCAAAGTAGAAAACCAGCTTTCCAAGGCCCCATATAAAGTGCCTGAGGCCAGGTAGAAAAATAAGAAAACAATCAAACAGGAAACCGAGTGGTTATGTTGGGTCGAAAAGGTAATGTTCTAATGTAGGGGTTGGAGCGGTCATTACTGCTTACTCGGCCATGACGTCACTGCAACTCGTTTGATTAACACTTTTAAAATAAAAAATCACGACGCGTACTGAACATATTATTCCGAATCGGTTTTCCCACCACTACCACCATGACACAGTGGCAAGGCTGGCACATCGCAGTGCAGCTGCTAGGCTGAATCATATGAATAAATATAATCAAATCTAGAAATATCCTTTATGTACCCAGGAGAGCCACATTGAGTCTCGAGACTCATTATTAGCTCCGTGCTGGATTAAGATGTTTGGACAATTTCAAGCATCAGGGTTCGGCACGTAGGAGGAAACCGGAGAAACGCGCAAATGTTGTGAAGCTGGCTTGGTGGTAGAAGTCAGTCCAGAACATTTGGCCCCACACCTATCACTGTAACGAATCAGTGTTCTACGGGGGCATTCTAAGCGAGGACTGATTGTATTAAAATCTACTTTGATCTACGAATCGTAATGTATCAATAATGTTAACGTGTAACATGCCCCACGTTTTTTCTTAATCTGGAAGGAGAGAACAACGGATGATCTGTGTGCTGATGATGTTGGTGATGATCTCGTAATGGCTGTTCACTTCGAGGAGTGGGAGAGTCTGATGGTGAACCTGGATCGTGCCAATAAGAGGTAGGGCCTTACCATTTGCCCTACCAAATAAATCAAAGCAGTACCTGCCTTGATATTTTGTATGTCTTCAAGTACTCCACCCCCTCAACTCCGCATGATAGGTAGTTGTGGAAAGAGTGGAGGTATTCCCATATCTGGGCAGTTGTTTATGACAAGCTCCGATTTCAGAGCAAAGGTCTTACTCTGAATTAATTCAGTGGCATATCCTTTTTTTCAGCTGCTTAGCGCTGTATAAAAGTTACATGGCCTATCACTTCATACAAAGCTCTGGTTCTTTTCTGCCAAACTTGTCCTCTCCCTCCCAGCTATAACCTCCCGAAAGCAACATGTGACCTTTGTTTTGGCGTGACAAACACCAGTGAAAGCAAAACACCGAAAGTGTAATGACTACATGTAATGCAAGAATCTCAGTTGTATTTCTCAACGGGTATTGAATATGAAGTCCCAGGAGTGGTGAAGGTGCATCAGCCTGCAGACCCACAGGTGGCAGCGGTGGATAGGCCTGCAGACGTTGGGGTGGTGGTGGATTGGCCTGCAGACGTTGGGGTGGTGGTGAATTGGCATGCAGACGCTGGGGTGGCGGCAGTGGAACGGCCTGCAGACGCAGGGGTGTCGGTGGTGGATCGGCCTGCAGATGTAGGGGTAGCGGCGGTGGATCTTCCAGCAGTAGCCGACCAGTGAAGTTCTCGAATAAATGTACGCAATTTGCCGAACCTGGTGGCTTTGGCACAGGCGGTGGTGGTGGTGGATCTCCCAGCAAAAGCTGGGGAGGCAGTGGTGCATCTACCAGCATGAGCTGGGTTGGGATGACAGCGTTGGATCTCCCAGCAGCAGCCGGGGTGGTGGTGGCGGTGTTGGAGATGCCAGCAGCAGCCGGGGTGGCAGCGCTGAATCTGCCAACATCAAGCGCCATAGTGGTGGGGGTGAATAATATGCCAGAAGCAGTCGGGGTGGGGGTGTCGATGCATCTCCCAACAGCATCCCTGGTGGTGGCGGCGGAACTGCATGTGGCTGCCAGGATGGCGTTGGAGGCAGTGGTGGTGTTGGTGGAGACTGTGGCCGTGGCTTTCTCCAGCTCCTTGAGCTATCGACGCATCATTTCCAACTGCAGATAGCGCTCCACATTCTCCCGTTTGTATACTTGAGTGCAGGGAAATCATCGACAGTTTGGTCAACAGCCCCTACACGAGCCTTCTAATCATCGCAACTCTTCAAACTATATCGCTTATATAATGTACATCATTTCAGTCACAACAAAAATTACATATAACACATCGGGGCTGTGAAAATTACGGCTTCGTATTACCAATATCTTGCCTGTCCAGAGAAGCCCATGAACTAACGTTGTACATACAAACTCATCGACTCAAAGGCCCATAGACTGAGTCACAAATAGCAGTGGATAGGGCCCGGAATGGTGTGGTGGTAGTGAAAATATGAACCCAACTGCGTCCTTTTCAATGGAACCAGGGACCCAAGTGTCATCATAGGCTTTCCCTCGCAATCGAGGATTGCCTTCCAGAGAAAATTTGGATTTTCTGTGGGTCCAAAGATGACTGAAGAGACCAATCTGGGATCGACAGATTCTGCCACAACTCTGGCACATGTGTCCAGAAATAGTGGTGGGTGGAACTACATTAGTAAGTCGGGCTGCAGGCTGTTGTTTCCGCCATTCTCACTTTTTCTGTTTCTGCTGTTAAGTTTTGAAATGTTTGGCTTCTTGAAATAGACTCTGTCTCCATCTGAGGTGATCCTGGGAAAGATACTCCCTTGAGTTATTGTCGATGGAGCACTTCTTCATGTTGGACTTGAGGACATCCTTGAAGCACTTTCTCTGACGAACTACATTCTCCCACTTTTGGTTAATCAAGTTTAACAGTTTTTCATTGAGGCATTGGCGGAAGAGGTCTTGCTTAATGGAGTCCTATAAAGCTTCAATGTGAATCTTCTGTAGACATCTCTTCCGATGAAGCCGTCACTTGGGCGGCAGTTATATGAGCATGGTTGAGCAGATGATTCGATGATCAGTCCAGCCACCAGCAGCTACTAGAACAGCCTGGATGATGCAGACATCTTTGGGATCCTGGGCATGGACAATGATGTAATCGATCAAGTGGCGGTGCTTAGATCACGGATGATGCTATGATGTTTTGTATTTGTTTTTCTGGCGTAACAGGGTGTTGATGATGATGACTCAATTTTCCGTGCATTTAGTCAAGGGAAGGATGCCGTTGGAATTGACTTTACCCACTCCTTCTTTCCCGATGGTTCCATTACAGAGGTTTATGTTTCTTCCAACTCTGGCATGCATATCACCGAGCAGAATTAGTTTGTCTCCCACAGGAACAGTAGAAAGGACCTGATCAAGGTTGACGTAACATTCATAATCGGAGTGAAGAATCAGGGCATATACGCTAATGACAGTAGAATATTGTCTCCCCACCAGTTTGAGACATAGAGTCATGAGACGCTCACTCATCAAGTTAATTCTTGATGGAGAAACCAACTCTGTGCAGCCGCCGCTGTTCTTCCTGTCTGCCTTTCCAGAAGAGGGTACAGCCAGCTCCTTGTTCCTTGAGCTGCCCCTCCTCTTCTCGTCGAGTATCATTGAGGGCAGCTATGTCAGTGTTGTGTCGTCTGAGTTTCCGAGCCACGATTAAGGTGCAGCATTCTGGGCGTTCACTTTTAGTGTTGTCCATAAGGGTCCTGACATTCCAGTTCCCAAAGGTAATTATCTGACTTTTAGTTTTGTTTCCACCACAGTAATGGGGATCCTTCTGAACGTGGTTATCCAGTCGGGAAGGAGTGAGACAGACTATGTTTAGGGCCACTTTCCTAGCTCCTTCCCCACGTGGGGTGAGCAGAGTGGATCATTTGAAAGGACTTCTTAGTCGCAGGTACAGCTGCAGAAACACAATCTTGTTTCTGCTGAGTGTTAGACGACCTTCTTGTAGCTGCCACTAGAAGCTTCCAGACTTCACAATTATGCTCCCGTCGTCACTAGCTGGTCACCAAAAACATTGTATTGAATGGGCCAGAAGATGTTGTTCCTTTAATGAAACACGCCTGTGCATAATTTATTTTATTGTGGAGAAGCTAATAATTGTTTTTTACACTGTTATTTGGCAACAAAACTGACACCTTTTTTTTACAAGGAGTCATGTTTGCATTGACCACAATACCTGCGGTCGGAATGCAAACAAAAAACATAACTCTGATAATGTATGCACTGTCCTTGAAATTGATTGGTCCACACCCAAGACAGCTTTCCTTAGAGCCTAGTCTCACATGGTGTTGGACCAGATGACGCCAAAAAGCTGTTGTACAGTAGCTTCCACACAGTTCTTGAGAGAATGGGACCATGAATCCAATGGCAAGGAGACCAGTACGATTGGAGATATGGTTCTGCTGCAGTCTTGGTCCGCCTTCACAGCTGTTGAGATGTTAACATCTTCCTCGTCCTGCTCTGCCGTTGAGGACTTAACCCATGGCTGGTGGCAGACATGCTTATTATAATGGCGGCCTATACTCGCCATGTGGCAGCATCGTTAAAGGGTATATGTCGCTTTTCAAGAGGAAAACCATTGGCATTTTCAGTCCTAATCACACCCTGGTGGTGCTGTCACTGCTTGGTCCACAACTGCTTATCCGCCAGGGTTGCCGCTGCTTATGTTGCAGCTGCTTATGTTGCAGCTAACGTTCACAGAAGGTCATTCCACTATCCACCACCTGCGGACGCGCTGGGTCCCTGATATACAATGCCCTGGCGTCTACAAACAAAGCCGTGTCTGTGGCAGTAGTTACATTGGGGAAACTAACCGACATGTCTCGGACTGTGTTCATGAGCATAAGGAAGATTTGAAACACGGTAGGACCAACACGGTAGCCTTGGCTGATCATTGTTTTAATGCGGTTGGCTCACACGCCAATTGATTTCTCTAAGACGAAGGTACTTTGTAAGCCCACTGGCTATCAAAAAAATTCGTTCATGAAGCCATCCACATATACAGACACAGTCACAATTTCAACCGAGAGGATGGGTACAAACTCAGCAATCATTGGAAGAACGTCATCAACCAGTTTAAGTCATAACTGGTGTTGTTCTCATCCTGCCACCTTCCGATGTTAGTTTTTATTTTCCCCGTAGGTTCGGCTCTCCGATCTTACATTAACAGGTGAAACAAATTTCACACCAACATAGCCCCTTCCGCGTGCTGACCTCGACGTGGCGGCAGCTCTGCGATCTTACATTAACATGCCAATCTCTCACATTAACATAGCCACCTCCGCGCCCTCGTCATGGAGGCCGCTCTCCGATCTTACATTAATGTGCTAATTTCTCACATTAACATCACTAGCCACGTCGTTTATGACCCTTGGGCTACACCCATTTTCAACCTTTAAAATAGTCTGCCCCAGCAGCTTTCCCCCTCTTTCTTCTTCCTGATGACGATCACTTGTGTTGTGATTAAAACGTCAGAGTTTTTGTTTATTTTATTTTTATTAATTTGAACTTATCTACGTGACTTTACCAAAAGACCCAAATAATATGAATTCCTGCAGTCACGAAAGCTTTAAGTCAAGATTTATAGTAATGACTCTTCCTCAGATCTAATTAGATGAAATAATTACCAGATGTATTTGCACCATTCCTACAATGCAAGGCTCTCACGAAGGTGATATGTTTTACAGACGGGTAGAGTGTGCCATGGTTTCACATTAAGGGCAATGCTGCTCTGTGGTTTTAACCAATTGGATAATTGGAAAGTATTATTTAAAGTCTGGTAAATTTGGACTGTGGCACTGACGCAAATGGCCGGCTCTTTTTTGAATAACAACCACCATTAGTTTAACAAGCCTAACTGATGAAACCCAAATGGAAGCCGGTATAATTATATTGCTTAAAACAAATGCTGCTGGGGAATGTTGGTGGAAAAAGCCCTTAGGCCGATGTATTTAAACATCGTATTCTGATTTATGTGGAGACACAAAAAGCGAGTTATGCTTCTACAGTATTTGCTTGTGCAAAGCATGGACAATCATTGCCACAGAGACAGAATCAGCTCGGTGGCTAGGAGATGTTAACTACCTCACCTGGTATGGAGGAGGCCGAGGGTTTGATCCCGACCCTGACGCCTTTATAAGGAGTACCTTGGATATCGAGGTGGTTACATTTTTGGAAAGTGTAGCAAAAGCCAAAAGCGTGATATTCAATACTTAAGCTTGACCTAAATAATGAGCTTACATACACGGCAACCAAAAATAGACGCATCACAATAGAAATGTGCTGTACTGAATGTCAAATTTACTACTATAATGAGCCAAGAATGTCTGTGTCCCGCGCGTGACGTCACTCCACGTCGAGCAGGCCCCCTCATTAATACTCATGAATAGACTAATCTCTCACAATACAAAGGCCACTGCCACAGCCATTGACATGCTAATCTCACAATACAAAGGCCACTGCCCCAGCCTCTGTGGTTGGACCATCTCTAGCTCCACCCACCTACCTTGATGCACTCATCTCAGGCCTATGTAAGACCTTGTCTCAGCAACTTTCGGGTGACGTCACTCCACATGGGGGGGGGGGGGGGGGGGCGAGGTGCCTCCTCCCCCCTCCTCAGCGTCAACTTAGAAACTCACTACAAAGGCAGAACCCTCATGTCACGCGATCTCCCTAACGCTATTGAGACATCGAAGTAAAAAGGAAGTCATGATGAACAAGGGATTATAACCTTTAATTGAAATAGGTCTTATTCTTAGTTCTTTCGGTAAAGTCACGTTGAAGGGAAACAATAAATCAGAATCAGAATCAGAAAGGGTTTTATTCGCCATGTAAGTTCACACCGACACGGAATTTACTTTGGCAGGATGGTGCATACATTCAACATATAGGAATCTAAAATCTTAAATAAGTTTTAAACAAGTCTTACTATAATAAGGGTTAAAAGTCTAACACTAAGGGGCTGAAGTATATAAAATTAAATAAATATCGAATATAAAATAGCTTTAAGATATAATTTAAAAATACAAATAGGGAAACATAGTTAATATCAGCAACGTGTCGTTATGTAGATCAAATGTTAAAAACAGTGTTAGCCCTTGGCCTTGTTTAACAGGCCAGCAGCAGATGGGAAGAAACTGTTTTTATGGCGTGAGGTTTTGGTCCTGATGGACCGAAGCCTTCTGCCGGAGGGGAGTAGCTGAAACAGAGAGTGTCCAGGGTGGGAGAAATCGGCCATAATCTTCCTCGCTCGCCTCATAGACCTTGTCGTGTGCAGGTCCTCGAGGGTCGGTAAAATAATAAAATATATGAAACAATAAAAATTCTCACGACGTTTCGACCATAACACAAACGGTCGTCATCAGGTGTGTCGGTTTGCATAAATTGATTTATTTTTAAACGGTGTATTTATTTATTAAAAACGTTAGCGCCACGTGCAGCGATTTGGCAGTTTATTTAGAAGGACTAGTCCATCTATGTTCTGAAAAGAGGAGGGGGGAGACGAAAAATTTAATGTATGCTGTCTGAAAGCCACTGTAAGCGTGAACAATCAATTAACACCTGAAATGGTTTATAAAATCTTTCCAATGATTGCTAAGCCAGAATCCATCTTCTCGGTTGAAATTGTCTCTGTGCTTGTATATGTGGATAGCCTCATGAACGAATCTCTCATGGTAGCCAGATGGCTTACAAAGAACCTCTGTCTTGGAAAAGTCAATGTCATGTGAGCCTACTGAATTATAACAATGATCTGCTTTAAGGTCTGCTTTGTGTTCACGAAATAGGTCTGTCACCACGGCCTTACAATTTGAACACAAATGGATGCAATGAATATCACTTCGCGGTCTGATTTACTGCAACAGATTTACTTTAATACACCCATCCTTGGACGGGCAAAAGGCTGGTAAACAAATAATCACCTCGCCCGTTCCCCACAACGATATCACACAATGATACAGTACTTCCTTGTGCAGTATACCCGCTAAAGACCAAAACTAATCCCCATGATAGGTAAATTGATATACATAGAGCTTGCCGGCGATAGGTCTAAGCCACGAACTATGAACTCGTGATATTCAAGGGTCTCCCGTATTTGGAGTGTGCACGTTCTCCCCATGGTCACGTATCCTTTTCTCCAGGTCCTCCGGTTTTTTTCTCCACATCTAAAAACATGCGTTAGGATAATTACTGCTATAAATATTCACATAAGCCACTTCGTTGAGCAATCATATGTGGCCAGGCTGCTTCTGGAAAAGAGCTATATATCTCAGTGGGCCTTACCTGGTCAAATAAAAATAGGTCACTTACAGGAGCTGAATGGATTGCCACATCACAGGGACGCAAGGAATCGCAGCATGGAGAGGGCTTCATCCAGCAGTGGATTGATCCTGGTTTATGTTTTGCAAATAGTAAACTGCAGAGTGCACTTCCAAATGAAGGTGTTTAAAGTGTCTGTTTATCTTCTTTGGTTCTTTCGGAAAAGACACGTAGAATGAGAATAAAATAATAAAATAAAAATAACACAATACAATTCTCACGACGTTTCGGCCGCAACACAAGCGGCCTTCTTCAGGTGAAAGAACAGAACTGTCGGGACGACAGTGCTTCAATGAGTGCTGCTGAGATTCGTGGCGTCTTTCAAGCTCGGTGATAGGTGTGAATAACCTAGAAAGCAGGAGAATTTAGCATTGAAATAGCTAGGGATTAGCTTGTGATAAAAAATAGCTGTGTTAAAGTCAAAGTTTACATATCAACAGAGGCATTTAGTATATGGACGCTAAAGGGCCTCCAACTACCCAACTATCATACAGTAAATCAATGTAAGAAAAAACTAAGTGTATATTACATCAGTATAATAATTGTACTTGATATATTCTTCAATAAGCTGAGCTATTAATCACCAAGCAACTGGGTATACACTACACTATATAATGAATACCATATAGTAAAACCAATGAAAACCAAAATATAAACTACCTCAATGTTATCAATAAACTCTATATACTCTCCAATCAGCTGAGCCACCAACAATAAGTCGTTATATATCACAATGCCATATTGCAAAAAATGGCGTTTTTTCTTCCCATCAACGACCAGCACCACGGACAACGAACGAGCTTCGTTCAAACGGACGACTCAATCCATGCTCGGGAACGGAAGAGGGAGAGAGACAGCCATAATGCGTTGTTATACTCCATGTTATAAACCATACCATTAACCGTGGTGTGAGAGGTATTAAGAGGCAATATCAGCGAAAGAGCTGCGGTCTGACAGTAACCGTAAAATACAATTAATTAAGAACCATTGGAAAGATGTTTTAAACCATTTTGGAACTTCATTAAATTTATTGGCTGGTTGGGGAGGCCATATTAAGTTTGCGAGGTCTGAAACTCCAGGCCAAACATAAATAAACTTCCGTTATCTCCGAAAAAGTAAGATGGATTGATGACCAAGCTGTGGAGGTGTGCCTAAATTTATAAGATGTCCATTGTTTCACAAGAGATAGCATGAATCGGAAAAGAAATACACTATTAATTCTTATACACTGGTCCATTCATACAATTGGTATATTAGTGGGCTACATTAGAGAAGATAAAAGGAGGAGAGGAGAAGAGGAGGGCCAGGGTGCCCGGAGCCCAGAGAGTGCCCAGAGGGGCCAGAGAGCCAGGGGCAACCCTGATGTTTATGTTGGCTGGATAGCATGTGCTCCCGTGCATGTGAGGTTGCTCTCAACAGAATTCGTTCCTTGCACGAGAATGGCTGAAACGCTGAGTAACCACTCAGAGGTATAGTGGTTAAGCAGTGGAGACGGTATAGTAGAAAAACAGTGGAGATTTCTGAAGCAAAGTTTAAGATTTGCAGTTGTCAAATTATATTGAGCCGATCCATATGGCAAGTGAAATAAAGAAGACTTGAAGTGTGTTGCTAAAAAAATCTTGGAGGAAAGAGGATACATGTGTGCCTCTTGGAGAAGGAAAGGCATTGCTCAAAACTGTGCTGCAAGGTCACGTGCCATGAATCACATGAGTTTAAAAAACGTGACTGTAAACCAACAAGCTTGTGAATAATATTCATGGTGAAGACACCTCTATACGTTGGATACTGCACTTTGTCTTTTCATAAATGTCATATTGGCACTGGGTTATGCCTTATTAACCTAAATTCTGAATGTAGCTATTCATGTATTTCTATTACAGTATCACATATTCTTTGGACCAAGTGTCAATTGCCTATTTGATGACTGGTACTCTGATTATTTTTTTGCAAATAAGGGACTTGTTTTAATTAAAATGTGTCTGTGTGTGTGGTTGAACAGTGTAACAAATCCATGCGTTACATGTGTAGTGTTGCAGCGTCGACCTGGGCAAGGCCAATGATACAATCAGTAGGCCAGGGCTCTGGATTGTTATTCGTGTTTTCAGAGTTCCTTACCCTCTGCTCACAATGATTAAGGACCTTCACGATGGTGGGCAGGCCCGGATAAAGTTGCATGAGGGAAGTAAGTATTCGACCCCCTCTCAATAAGAAAGATTTCTGGCTCCCAGATGTATTTTATACAGGTAATGAGCTGATATTTTGAGCACACTCTTAAAGGGAGTGCTCCTAATCTCAGCTTGTTACCTGTATAAAAAACACCTGTCCACAGAAGCAATCAATCAATCAGATTCCAAACTCTCCATCATGGCCAAGACCAAAGAGCTCTCCAAGGATGTCAGGGACAAGATTGTAGACCTACACAAGGCTGGAATGGGCTACAAGACCATTGCCAAGCAGCTTGGTGCGAAGGTGACAACAGTTGGTGTGATTATTCGCAAATGGAAGAAACACAAAAGAACTGTCAATCTCCCTCGGCCTGGGGGCTCCATGCAAGATCTCACCTTGTGGAGTTGCAATGATCATGAGAACGGTGAGGAATCAGCCCAGAACTACACGGGAGGACCTTGTCAATGATCTCAAGGCAGCTGGGACCATAGTCACCAAGAAAACAATTGGTAACACACTACGTCGTGAAGGAATGAAATCCTGCAGCGCCCGCAAGGTCCCCCTGCTCAAGAAAGCTCATATACATGCCCGCCTGAAGTTTGCCAATGAACATCTGAATGATTCAGAGGACAACTGGGTGAAAGTGTTGTGGTCAGATGAGACCAAAATGGAGCTCTTTGGCATCAACTCAACTCACCGTGTTTGGAGGAGGAGGAATGCTGCCTATGATCCCAAGAACACCATCCCCACCGTCAAACATGGAGGTGGAAACATTATGCTTTGGGGGTGTTTTTCTGCCAAGGGGACAGGACAACTTCACCGCATCAAAAGGACGATGGACGGGGCCATGTACTATCAAATCTTGGGTGAGAACCTCCTTCCCTCAGCCAGGGCATTGAAAATGGGTCGTGGATGGGTATTCCAGCATGACAATGACCCAAAACACACGGCCAAGGCAACAAGGGAGTGGCTCAAGAAGAAGCACATTAAGGTCCTGGAGTGGCCTAGCCAGTCTCCAGACCTTAATCCCATAGAAAATCTGTGGAGGGAAATGAAGGTTCGAGTTGCCAAACGTCAGGCTCGAAACATTAATGACTTGGAGAAGATCTGCAAAGAGGAGTGGGACAAAATCCCTCCTGAGATGTTTGCAAACCTGGTGGTCCAACTACAAAAAATGTCTGACCTCTGTGATTGCCAACAAGGCTTTTGCCACCAAGTACTAAGTCATGTTTTGCAGAGGGGTCAAATACTTATTTCCCTGATTAAAATGCAACTCAATTTATAACATTTTATACATGCGTTTTTCTGGATTTTGTTGTTATTCTGTCTCTCACTGTTCAAATAAACCTACCATTAAAATTATAGACTGATTATTTCTTCGTCAGTGGGCAAACGTACAAAATCAGCAGGGGATCAAATACTTTTTTCCCTCACTGTATGTGAGGAGTCTGTGGGTCGCAACATCACGTACAGCTGGAAGTAGGACATTCCAGACTAAGAGGGTTCATGATGGCAATGTCAACGGCACTGAACCAGCCAGCAAACCTCACCGCCAATAACACATATCACATAATTCACTCTTAAGCAATTGTTCAATCAATTAATTGAATCACTACAATTAAAACCAAAGAATCTCCCAGAACAAACACTTCGCACTCTCCTCCGTCAGCCACCTGCATCGACAATAGAAACGCATCAGTCTAGCAGTGGATAAAACCTGGCGTGGGAGGTTTGGGGGGGGTGGGGGGCGGCGGCTTACACTTGCGGTGGACAGCAGGGGGGTGGCTGGATGCAGTAGCCATCGCAGATCAAGCGGTAGAACTTGTCATCGACTGCCATGCGCCAGGGTAATGGGCCTCTCCTACACCCACACACATCACACTGAGCGGCACACACGTCACACCGAGGAGCACGCACGTCACACCAAGGAGCACGCACATCACACATCCAGCGGCACAACGTCACACACCGTGCAGGTTGCACAGGTCTCCTTTATCATGACAAACGTGGAGCAGATTACAACTACAACTCTTCTACGCCTGTCACAATGCCCCCCTCTCCCCCCCCCCAGTTTATGGGGGGCCACGGGCCTCACTCCCCCCTTCGCGTCAGCCCCCCCTAATAAATGGTCCGGTTGCATTGTGAATGCACCACTCGAATGACGTGCAGTCCCGTGGCGCACTAACGGGCTCGTGATTTACTCAATAAAGTTCAACGTAAAAAATAAAAACGATCCCAAGACATTATTTAAAATAAAGTATGGCCATCGTGTGTCAGCATCACAGGCGAAAATTGTCATGTAAAAAAAAACTTCTCTGCGAAACACTCAATTGGGATTGCTCGCAGCAGACAGCACTTGACCTGCTTGCAGGTTAGGTGCTGAATAACCGTGTGTCACACAGAGAACAGTTGCCACTTAGGGTGCTCTTTTCAAATGCTTGAGATGAGATGTGATTATCGCGTGTAAATGTGCACACTAAAATAAAAAAAAATCATAATTATAAGCGAACTATTATCGTTTCAGGTGGCAGGGTTGCGCAGCGGTGATCTTTGACCCTCGCAACAAGAAGGGCCTTCTTCTTTGGTTCTGTCGGTAAAGTCACGTAGAATGAGAATAAAGCAATAAATTAATAAAATAAAATAACACAATAAAATTCTCACGACGTTTCGGCCACAACACAAGTGGCCTTCATCAGGTGAAGGGACGAGACTGTCTGGAGGAGAGCGCTGGAGCGAACACAGCCAAGCTCAGACCGCGACCTTTAAGCTGTGTGAGAAGAAACAGAGCGCCTTGACAAAGGAATTAGCATAAAAAGTTAGCATTTAATTGGCGGACTTAGCATGATGCACGGTGTAGAGGGGGTGAACATGTGCGGACAGGCGAGGGGGGGAGGGGTAGTTTACATATTGATGGTGTGAAAAGGGAATTTAAGCTGCTGCGAAAGTTTGGGATACCATCACTTGAAAAATATACTGTACCATTGAAAATTAGTTTAATGTTTGGTTCGGATAATTTAGCATTGAAATAGCTGCGTGATTAGCTTGTGACTGGTCACAGAGATGGCTATGTTAAAGTCAAAGCCTACACATCCACAGAGGCACCTAGTACAAATCAAACAGGATAATTTAGCATTGAAATAACTGAGGGATTAGCTTGTGACTGGTCATAGAAATAGCTATGTTAAAGTCAAAGCCTACACATCTACAGAGGCACCTAGTACATGGACGCCAAAGGGGGCTGCATCCAATCGACTATCAAATAGTAAACCGATGTGAAAAAACCTAAGTCTAAATTACATCAATATAATAAATGTACTCAATATATTCTTCAATTAGCTGAGCTATTAACAGTAACTGGATATACACTACACTATATAATGAATACCATATAGTAAACCAATAAAAAACTAAAATATAAACTACCTCAATGTTATCAATAAACTCTATATATTCTCCAATCAGCTAAGCTACCAACAATAAGTCGTTATATGTCACAATGCTATATGGCGAAAAAATGGGTGGATTCTTACTCTCAACTTTAGCACCACGGATAGCTACGAGCCCCGTTCAGACGGACGAGTTCATCCATGGTCGGAACGGAGGAGGGGGAGAGAGACAGCTGCGACGCGCTGGTATACTCCATGATGTAAAACATACCATTAACCGTGGTGTGAGAGGTATTAAGAGTCAATGCCAGCGAAAGAGCTGTGGTCTGAAGCTCATCGTAAAATACAATTAATTAAGAACCGAAATGGTTTAAAACATCTTTCCAATGGTTACTAAGCCAGAATCCATCTTCTCGGTTGAAATTGGCTCTGTGCTTGTATATGTGAATGGCCTCATGAACGAATCTCTCATGGTAGTCGGTTGGTTTGCAAAGAACCTCCGTCTTGGAGAAGTCAATGTCATGTGAGCCCACTGAATTAAAACAGTGATCTACCACGGCAGAGGAGTTCGTTCTACCGTGTTTCAAGTCTGCTTTATGTTCGCGGATGAGGTCCGAGATATGTCGTTTGGTTTCTCAAATGTAGCTACTACCACAGAGGCACTTTAGTTTGTAAACGCCCGTGTACTGTATGTCTGGAACAGCATCAAGAAGGGCCTTGGTTAATTATCCGACTGGCACTTTGCGGAGTTTTCTACATTCTCCCCTTTGTTCTGTATGGGTTATCCAGTTTGCTGATAAAGCTAGAAAACACACAATCACAATGTAACTGGGTATTGGCCAAGCATCCCAATGCTAAAGTTACCTGCAAATTACTTCATTGGGATGACACTCGGCAGCAGAGCCGGATGATGGCATTGCTGGGGCCCTATGCCATTGTAAAGTTTAAGAGGCCCCTTCTATGAATGACTGTATATTTTTGTCAGCAGAATGAAAATAACTGCTTTGGAGAGTCTTTTTTTCTCACCGATCTTTATTTTTTAAACAATTATGTTAAAACTCGAAACCTCGTGTCCATTTCTTGTTTCGTATTTAGAGCCCCCCCCCCCCCCCCAGTGTGAGCTCGACTGTGATGGATCACACGTATAATGCACTCATTTTCTCTGGGTAGCCAGTATAATTTATTATTTAAGTGAATGCAATGGTGATCAGGAGATTGGACCCAGAGCCCCACGTACACAGTAGAGTACAAGGGAACGCCCACAGTACAGATTTGAACTGACCTCCGGATTGAGAAATTGAACTGTGTTGTGACGTGGAGGGTGTTTCTGAACGCTATTATGACCGACCCGTCCCGACGGGAGGAGAGAGGACAGGGTGGACCGGCTGCATGAGCTTACTCTCCGGCACTGCACAGCACAACATCGCCTCCCTACTGGAAAAAACTCGGCAGGACCCTCCTTCGGAATCAGTGAGGCCTGTCCTTGGGAGGACAGGCGAAGTCTTGGTCGTCACAAGCGAACATTTGTTTCTCCACATTAATTTGTATCCCCGGGTTACCATCAGGGCTGGGCGCTGCAAGCTTAGCTTCTGAGATCTGATGAGACTGGTAGCCGTTTTTTAAAAGGTAATTTCGGCGTCTGGAGCCCAAGCATGCAACAACTTTATGCAACTTCATGGTTCTTTCGGTAAAGTCACATAGAATGGAAATAAAATAATAAAAATAAAACATAATATAAAATAAAATTCTCACGACGTTTCGGCCACAACACAAGTAGCCTTCTTCAGGTTAAGGAACAGAACTGTCGGGACGACAGCGCTTCAATAACTGCTGCTAAAATTCGCAGCGTCTTTTAAGCTAGGTGGGAGAGGTAAAGCGCCTTGACAAAGGAGTTTACATATCAAACAGGAGAATTTAGCATTGAAATCGCTGTGTTAGAGTGTTGGATCAGCAGGGTGTTAAAGTCAGAAATTAGCATGTAACTGGGAGATTAGCATCATGTTAATGTGAGTGATTAACATGTGACTGGTCACGGAAATAGCTATGTTAAAGTCAAAGTTTACATCTCAACAGATGCATTTAGTATATGGACGCTAAAGGACTGCAACTACCCAACTATTATACAATTAACCGATGTGAAAAAAAACTAAGTATAAACTACATCAATATAATAAATGTACTCAATATGTTCTTCAATACGTTGAGCTATAAACATAAAGTAACTGAGTATACACTACACTATATAATGAATACCATATAGTAAACGAATTAATAAAACTAAAATATAAACTACATCAATGTTATCAACAAACTCTATATACTCTCCAATCAGCTGAGCTACTAACAATAAGTCATTATACATTACAATGCCATATGGCGAAAAAATGGGTGGCGGTTTTTTCCTTCTTTCCAACGTTAGCACCACGGAGAGCGACGAGCCTCGTTCAGACGGACGAGTCCATCCATGCTCGGAACGGAGGAGGGGGGAGAAACAGCCACGGTATGCTGCTCTGTCCTGTGTTGCGTTACAACCATGCCATAAACTAGACTACTATACATTGTAGCGTTACACCTTCCAATCCAAACTACATTGTATAATATCGTATACACAGCCCAATGTAAGCTCGAACATTATGCAGTATATTTATATGTCTTCAACTAAACTTTTTCCTACATTACACGACTATACACCGTAATATACACTACCATAGACAAACCCACCCTTGAATTACACAATGCGTTACTTTAGACTACCCTATACTTTAGACTTTAAAATGTTAGACTTGTAATATTACACTATGTATTATTCTACCAATCCTACTGTATACCACACTGCTGTATATTCACAATACAATTACGATACTATATATTGCCTTATGAATTATGTTAAACATTACAATGTTATACTATTTATTATTATATAACATGCTATAAACCATACCATTGACCGTCGTGTGAAGAGGCAGTGCCAGCGAATGGACTGCAGTCTGAATGTCACCATAAAATACAATCAATTAAGAACTGAAATTGTTTATAACGTCTTTCCAATGAAATTTTGATTTAAAGCTTTCGTGACTGCAGTAATTCATAATCTTATTCATAATAACGGTTTTTGGGTTAGATCGCGTAGCTGAGCTACTAACAATACTTTAGAACGTAAGACCACTGCAATAATTGCAAATTCATTAATCCCTAAAAATGAGCAATACCTAATTAAGCCAAGGGCCTCAAAACCACCTAGACTCTATGGGCTACCAAAGATTCATAAAATCGGCATCCCATTACGACCCATAGTCAGTACAATTGGCTCTGCCACATATCAATTAGCAAAATATATAACCAAACAAATACAGCCCTACATCGGTAAGACATCTTCATTCATAAAAAATTCAGAACATCTTTTGAATTTGATTAAAGATATTAAACTTACTCCTGATGATATTCTGGTAAGTTTTGATGTGATTTCTCTATTCACTAAGGTTCCAGTGGACGAATCGCTTAAATTACTTGATACACTAGTAAAGAATACCGGTTTACCAAAATATATTCCGAAACTTGCTGGCCATTGTTTAAATAACACTACTTCTTATGGAGAGGGCTAAAACAGTGTCAGATGGTGAGAGTCTATTGAGTGAGATTAAACATGTTAAAGACGCACTACGACAGAATGGCTACAATAATGCTCAAATTAACAGAGCACTGAATGCCAAATCACGATCGCAAAGCAATACTGCTGAAAGCGACCAGATTGTTAAAACAATAAAAATTCCATATATCTCAGGAGTAACTGACAAATTAGCCCGCGTTTTGCAAAAACAAAACATTACAGTAAGATTTGGTACAGTACACAAAATTCAAAAACTAGTATCTTGCACTAAAGACGCATTACCTAAACTATCAACAGAAGGTGTATATCGGATTAATTGTTCATGTGGCAGCTGCTACATTGGGCAGACGGGACGTAACATCAGTGTAAGACTAAAAGAACATCAGAGAAATATTAAATTATCTCAAACACAACTGTCGGCAGTGGCAGAACATGCTTGTCAACAAGGACACTCAATTGATTTTGACAATGTTGCAGTGGTGTGTAAAACTAATTATTACTGGCAAAGACTAATTAGAGAATCCATTGAAATTGAGAGGAACAAGAATAACTTTAATCGCTCTGACAGCTACCGGCTTAGTGCGGCCTGGAAGCGTATTATTAAATAATACACATTACATTTTGATTTAAAGAATTACTAATCTACAACTCATTACTAATCATAACCAATGACTGATTACTGATCGATTATATAATTACAATACCCCCCCCTCCGCCTCTAATCACTGCACCTGATATGAGTTAAGTGATGACGTCACCCTGCTGCTCTATATAAAACTGGGAGCAAGCGAGGGCTTTACCATTCTGGCGAATTGCCCGATGATGCTGGAAGTATTTACCAGCGAAACGTCGTACTCAAACTGTAAATGTGGATTCACTCTTCAACACACCGGTGGGCTAAAGTTGTGAATTATTTGTCTTTTGTCAACGTGACACTTTTTTTTGCTGATTGACCGTGTCGGGTGGTGGAGGGTTACGACACATTTATAAATAAACGCGATCTAACCCAAAAACCGTTATTATGAATAATATTGGTCGCGAAAGCCTACGTGTTAAACTGATTCATAATCTTAGTTCTTTCGGTAAAGTCACGTTGAAGGGAAACAACAAAATAATAAAAAAAATATAAAACAATACAAATTCTCACGACATTTAGACCATAACACAAACCAATTCCTCGACCACATCAATTCCATACACCCAGCCATCAGATTCACCATGGAGGTCGAAAAAGATGGCAAGCTACCCTTTTTGGATGTCCTAATTAAAAGGAGACCTGATGGTTCAATGAGCCACTCTGTCGACAGGAAAGCTACGCATACGAATGCTTTCTTAAAACCGGATTCCCACCACCATCCATGCCAGAAGAACTCCCTCATCAAGACTCTATACCATAGAGCCCAATGCATTTCCGACCAGGAACACATTGCCAGTGAACTTAAGCACGTACACCAAGCTCTCAAGGCTAATGGTTACTCCGACTACACAATCCGCAAAGCCATCACTCCAGCCATGAAGAAGGATCCTCTTGAGGAGCCATTCAAAACCATCACCTTACCCTACATTGCGGGGGTCACAAAAAAGATCTCCAAAATCCTGAATAAACACAAGATCCAGGTCCGATTCAACACAGTACATAAAATCCGTGATCTGGTCCTGGCTGTAAAAGATGTGGTTCCAGACATACAGTACCCGGGCGTCTACAAATTAAGTTGCCTCTGTGGTAGCAGTTACATTGGAGAAACCAAACGACATATCTGGGACCGCATCCGTGAACATAAAGCAGACTTGAAACACGGTAGGACGAGCACCTCAGCCGTGGCAGATCACTGTTATAATTCAGTGGGCTCACATGACATTGACTTCTCCAAGACGGACGTTCTCTGCAAGCCATCCGGCTACCATGAGAGATTCATTCATGAGGCCATCCACATATACAAACACAGAAACAATTTCAACCTCGAAGATGGATTCTGGCTTAGTAACCATTGGAAAGACGTTATAAACCATTTTGGTACTTAATTGATTGTATTTTATGGTGACTTTCAGATCGCAGTCCATTCGCTGCCACTGCCTCTTAATACCTTTCACACGACGGTCAATGGTATGGTTTATAGCAGGGGTGTCCAAACTTTTTTTCCCCAGGGCCACATAGAGAAAAATATACGAAGGATTGGGCCACTCACTAGACGTGAGGTATACTGCCTCACTTCTCATGCACTAATATTGTCAAAATCAATCAAATGCAGGTAAATTACGTTTGATTATTGAACATGTTTGAAGAAAAAAAGCCTCCATCATAGCTCTTCATTAGTAGATATTAATTTTATTTTTTACAAAAAGGTTGGCAGGTAATTCTCTCATTGACAGCCTCAGATTTGTTCTTAGGGTGCTGATCCCCCTTCATTGTCCATATGAAGAGAGAGACAAGAAGACAAATAGGGGATGTGGATATTTCAAGCTTATTACACAAATAAATTATTGGGCTTGTTAACACATCAACTAACGTTTGTTAAAAAAAATTGTCATCAACTTTAATTGACTGAATTTATGAAGTAATTGGGCTTATTAACAAATGAAAACGGTGTGTATATTTTTAACTCACCTGTAATGGGAATAATGTTACGCTCAGTGGGAGCAGTGATGCTGCGCTTTGGTCTGAAGGATAGCTGGCAGGTCAGGAGTAAGTTTGGTGGTTGAGATGCGAAGGACGTCACGGAGATGGCTGTCGGTCGTTCTGGTTCTCAGCCTGCTTTTGTTCAGCGTTAACAGAGAGAATGTCTGCTCACATATGTATGTTGAGCCGAACAGACTCATCATTCGTTTTGCATGGCGTCTCGTCAGAGGAAACTTGGCCTTTTCCAAACTCCGGTAGAAGTCAGGTAGGGAGAGAAGCTGATGCTGATTCTTCAGAGAATCATCACACTGAATTTCGATCAGTTCTAATTGCAGACTCTCCTCCACTTCTTTTGCATCCATTGAAAACGGAGCCGCAAAGAGTGTGATTTCCTTCTCAATGACAGAAAAATCTTGGAAGTGCTGACTGAATTCTGTCATGAGAGATGTGATCACAGACACATATTCTCCCATTTTTGCAGAGAGCTTGGCATTTGGAAATGCGCATTAATTTCGGTTAGCGTGGGGAAGTGCGCTACATTGAAGTTGCGCAGTTGTGACTCGAAGAGACGGAGCTTTGCACGGAATGCTTTCATGTGCACATACAGCTGTGGTACCAGCTGCTCTTTGCCTTGTAGTCTCTTGTTCGGGGTGTTGAGATGATCAGTGAGATCAACTAAAAAAGCCAGGCCTGCCAACCATAAAGGGTCACTGATCTCATGGAGAGGTCTGCCCTTTTCTTTCAAAAACTTGTCGATATTTGATCTCAGGGAATAAAACCACTGCAGCACGGAGCTGCGACTGAGCCAGCGCACTTGAGAATGGTAGAGTAGGTCCCCGTATTCAGCATCGACATCTGAGAGGAACGCTTGCAATTCTCTGTGGTAAAGCCCTCGGCCCATGATTTTTTTTGACATTTTTCACAACTGTGTTCATCACATCGCCAAGCTGGATTATCTTGGCACAGAGGGCTTCTTGGTAGATGATACAGTGCATTTTAACAGTCTCACCTCCGCTCTCCTGCACCTTGGCACTCACCATAGAAGCCATTCCTTTGCGCTCGCCTGTCATTGCTGGAGCCCCATCCGTTGTAATTCCACACATCTTGTCCCATTTAAGTCCAGCCTGGTTAATTGAATCTGACACAGCTTCAAAACATATCCTTCCCAGTTGTTGTCCCCTTTAGACTCCGAAGATCAAGCAGTTCCTCCGTAATGCAAAAATTCTCATCAACTCCCCGCAAAAAAATTAACAGCCGTGCAGTGTCCGTGGCATCTGTGCTCTCATCACATGCAATCGAGTAAAAATCGAAAGCACAAGCTTTATCTGACACTTGCTGTTTTAAGTTAGCCGACAAGTCTTCAATTCGCCGCACAACCTTATTTCTGGACATACTAACATCGTTAAAATCCTGCATTTTCTCCAGGCACATTCCCACGACTTTAGTGAGGCACTGTTTGATGAAGTCACCGTCTGAGAAAGGTTTCCCGTGTAGGGCAATGAGTTGAGCTACTTCATTGCTGGCTATTGTTGCATTTTCTTGAGCTTTGTTAGCACGGAAAAAAAACCCTGCTGCTGCGTTAGCAGGCTAGCTTGCCATTTGCTTTACCTTCTCTCTCCGCTCGGCGCCAGTGTAGGACGTGAAGGTCTGATGTTTCGTTTCATAATGCCGTCGTACATTGTACTCTTTCATCACGGCAACACTCTCATTACAAATCAAACAAACACACTTCCCCTTGGTTTCTATGAAAAAAAATTCATTTTTCCACCGAGTCTGAAATTTTCTGCACTCGCTTGAAACCTTGCGTCTCTTCGGTTCCGGCATTTCTGGTGACCCTGAGCAAATGTTTTCTTCGATTGCTTGCTTTGTGGAGACGCTACCTTGTTCAGGAAAATAGCGCCATCTAGTGTTTAAATTAAGAAATGCAATACAGTGTGCCATAGTCCATTATATTTTTTAACTTTGATACAGGCCAATTAAAAATGGATGGCGGGCCGCAGTTGGCCCGCGGGCCGTAGTTTGGACACCCCTGGTTTATAGCATGTTATATAATAATAAATAGTATAACATTGTAATGTTTAACAGAATTCATAAGGCAATATATAGTATTGTAATTTTATAGTAAATATACAGCTGTGTGGTATACAGTAGGGTTGGTAGAATAATACATAGTGTAATATTACAAGTCTAATATTTTAGTCTAAAGTATAGGGTAGTCTAAAGTAACGCATTGTATAATTCAAGGGTGGGTTTGTCTATGGTAGTGTATATTACGGTGTATAGTTGTGTAATGTAGGAAAAAGTTTATTTGGAGACATATCAATATAATGCATAATGTTAGAGCTTACATTGGGCTGTGTATACGATATTATACAATGTAGTTTAGATTGGAAGGTATAACATTACAATGTATAGTAGTTTAGCTTATGGCATGGTTGTAATGCAACACAGGACAGAGCAGCACATCGTGGCTGTTTCTCCCCCCTCCTCCGTTCCGAGCATGGATGGACTCGTCCGTCTGAACCAGGCTCGTCGCTCTCCGTGGTGCTAACGTTGGAAAGAAGGAAAAAACCGCCACCCATTTTTTTCGCCATATGGCATTGTAATGTATAACGACTTATTGTTAGTAGGTCAGCTGATGGAGAGTATATAGAGTTTATTGATAACATTGATGTAGTTTGTATTTTAGTTTTTTTATTAGTTTACTATATGGTATTCATTAGATAGTGTAGTGTATACCCAGTTACTTTATGTTTATAGCTCAATTTTTTGAAGAATATATTGAGTACATTTATTATATTGATGAAGTGTCTACTTAGTTTTTTTCACATCGGTTTATTGTATGATAGTTGGGTAGTTGCAGTCCTTTAGCGTCCATATACTAAATGCCTCTGTTGAGATGGAAACTTTGACTTTAACATGGCTATTTCCGTGACCAGTCACATGCTAATCCCTCACATTAACATCATGCTAATCTCCCAGTTACATGCTAATTTCTGACTTTAACACCCTGCTGATCCAACACTTTAACGCAGCTATTTCAATGCTAAATTATCCTGTTTGATATGTAAACTCCTTTGTCAAGGCGCTTTACCTCTCCCACCTAGTTTAAACGACACTGCGAATCTTAGCAGCAGTCATTGAAGTGCTGTCGTCCCGACAGTTCTGTTCCTTCACCTGAAGAAGGCTACTTGTGTTGTGGCCGAAACGTCGTGAAAATTTTATTTTTTAATACGTTTTATTTTTTTATTTTTTCCCATTCTACGTTACTTTACCGAAAGAACCAAGAAGATGAATCCCTGCAGTCACGAAAGCTTTAAATCTGAACTTTACGCAATTAAAAATCATAGTGTAAGATAAGACTACAATCGTTGTCTGCTGTGAGGATCTTCTGTACTCAGGGCCCCGAATGTTTGTGGCAAGTGAAAGTTTGTCTCAGCAAAATATAAGATTTCTCACAGTAGCATACCGTATGACCACACGTCGCTCTGCACCTTGTAGAGCCCATAGAACATGCTTTCTGAAGACATCCACTTTACAGGCAGAGGCACCTAATGGACATGACCGCATGGCCACAAGCACAACAACAATACGTTCAGTAAATTCAGTTCAGGCCGATGCATCGCGATTCGTCATACGTTTTTTGCTTGAGGCCACATATTCATCTGGCCAAATTAACGTCATCTAGCCCTCCACTACCCTGAAGGGTTAAATGTGTAGTGACATCACGGGATGTCACTGTGTAGTGCCGGCCCTAGAGAGGCACGGCGTGCGGTGTATTGACATCGCGGATACCACTCTGGTGTGGGTGTAGTACCGGCCCTAGAGGGGCTCGGTCAGCGCTGATTGATCCGGCTGGATGGCATCACGCTTGGCGTGCAGTGCCAACCCAACAGGATAGGGTGTGGGAGTGCCGGCCGTAGGAAACGGGTTACTAAATGCCATGGCACTCTGGTTGACCCAAGAGGACACGTGACCGGTTAAGTCTACAAAGGGGCCCCAAGTGGGGGCTAGGGGTGGTCACGTGGTCAGGGTCCAGATCCTGCTGCTCGATGATTCTAGAAGGTGGTCGTGGCCAAGGGCGGAGCCAGCCACGCCACAGAGAATATAAGCTGGGTCCCCCAGAGGGACCGGCGTTGTTGTTCATCCTGAAGAACCTTTGTCTACGTCTACGTTCTACCGAGTCTCCAACACATGGACTGGGACCCGAGCTGTGGTCCCGTTCTGTCGTAGCTAGTCATGTTGTAATTAGTGTAGTTAGCCTGGTGGTCACCACCACAGGTTGTTATTCTGGGCCAGTTACCCCGTGTACCACATGGGGGGGGGGGAGGAGGAAGGGGATTTGTGAAATTGCCCCATATTTTGAACTGTCGGCAGAGCAGGGAGATTGAATCCAATTGCCGACCTCTGGATTGCAAGTCCAGGGTGGGAGAGCCATTGCACTACCGTGTGTGGCAGCACCCCCCACTTTTTTTTTCTTAGGGGCTGTGCAAAATAAAAAACATTGAGTACAATTAAAGTGATGGGCCTTCCATTCCGATGATGGTGATGACATTGGCGATACTGATAATGATGCTGATGATGCTAAGTAAGGTGAAGGACTCACTTTGCCCTTCACCACGTAGTTGGGGTCAGTCTGGACGTTCCGTGCCAGCCCAAAGTCGCAAACCTTGGCGATGTGTCCATGCGTTACCAGAAAATTTCTCGCAGCCAGGTCGCGGTGGATGCACTAAAAAAAAGAAAAAAATTCCCTGTGTGGCCTTCAACAAACTTGGGGCAACTTCTGTGAAGGTCGGCCACGGGACACGACGGGGTGGGTGCCCAGCACCACGCCCGGCCGCCTTTGTCTCCCCAGTGTAGATGTTTACACACCGCACCAGGTACTCATTTGAGACTGAGTCCATCTGGGGAGGCCCAAGACCGGTTCAGATAATTGTCACTGGTGTTGGCCGTGAGCGGGAATCGAACTCTGGCCGTTGGGTCCGTAGCGCAGTGAACTAACCACTGAGCGACCACTCGCCACCCAGACAGACATATTAAGGGCAACAAAGACGTGCACCACAGACACAGTCACATACAAAGACACAGTTAAACACGCACAGTCACAGAGATACAGTTAAACATACTCTTTGGTTCTTTCGGTAAAGTAACATAGGTATAAAATAAAACAAATCACGACGTTTCGGGCGCAACACAAGCGTCCCTCATCAGGTGGGAAAGCATGATCTGCTGCTGAGGCAGACTGTTTTAAAAAGTTTGAAATAGGTGTAGCCCAAGGGTCATAAAGAAGTGGGCGGGGCTAGTGATGTTAATGTGAGAAATTAGCATGTAAATGTAAGATCGGAGAGCGGCCTCCTCGACGAGGTCTTCAAATCAAGACAGTTAAACACGCGCAGTCACACATGGTCAAATTGAAACACAGAGGTGAATTTCCGGAGGTTCTTAAAGATGGTCATGGCCCTGTAGGGATAGAGACAGACAGGCACGGAGACACATACCGAGAGACACAGAGACAGGTTAAAATCATCACGTATTTTCATCATTATGTTCCACCACTCTTTTAACCGAGGAGAGAGGCTCACTGCTGATTCACTCCTCTCGCGACTCACGTTCTTGTGAGCGAGGAAGGCCATACCGCTCGCGACCTGCTCCGAGAAGCTCGGGAGGTTGTCCACCCCGGATGGAGTAGAGTCGCTCACGATCGCTTCTCTCTCCGACGACGACGCGTCCCAGCCTGGGGCGCACAAGGAAGCCCGGACGATTCAGAAATGCCCTAACTATAGAGTATCTATAGTAGATCATCGATTATTCGGTGGCTACGGGGGGGAAGGGGACGCCAAATTTTTTAACAACGCCGGATATTCACTACATAATAATTTTAAAAAGCAAATTTTTTGCACATTCTTGCATAGCATTGTTTTTAAATGTTGTGAATGTTTTGTTGTCTTTTAAATTAGTTTACTATATGAAATTGGTATGAATGAACATACAAATACACAAAAATAAATATCCTACTGTAAAATGTAACCTATTTACTGTACCGTACTTACCAATCCAATCTCAAAGACTCTGAATGGAGTGATGTATATACGTGCAGTATTGTCATTTTTTAAGTTGTATTTAGTGTATAATGTACCGTCTATAATATTTAACACTGAAATCAAGTCGGTGGCCGCTCTGGTTAATACCGCGGTCTACTTCGCAGTAGACACTGTTAGAGCGAACACGTACATGATTCGAAAAAGAGAGTCGGCCAAGTGTTGTGTGGTGTAATTATCCAAATTTGAGGAATTTACTCGCAAATTACTCCATCGGGGAAGCTGCCTAATAACATCACAAACCCACTTGGCAGGGTAAAGCCCGCTTGCAAGGCTGTGGCTGCACAGGGGCAGCTGCCCCCAGTCCATGGAAACTGGTATTGATGTAGTTTACGAATCGCCATGGGCGGCATGGTGGCACATTGGTAAGTAAGTAACCCTTGCGCCTTGCAGCAAGAAAGCTGGGTTTGATTCCTGACTCGGGCGCGTTTCGGCGTGGAGTTGTCATCTTCTCTCCCCCTGTTCGTGAATGTGTAAGTGCAGTGAAGTGTTTGAGTGTGTGAGTGAGTTAGCGTGAATGTGTGAGTGTGTGAAGATTGTATGTTCTCCCCCTCTTCTGGGTCTCCTCCGTGTTCTCGAGTTTCCTCCCATAGTAAAAAAAAATACCCAATGCAACGAGTCTGGCATTGAGCAAAACATCCCAATACTGAAAAATCACCTGCAAATTACTCAATTGGGACTACACAGTGACGGCAAAAACTTCGCAGGACCCTCATGAAGAAGTCTTGAGTTTTTGCACAGTAAACAAATGTAATAATAAATCTTGACTTAAAGCTTTTGTGACTGCAGGAAGACATATTCTTTGGGTCTTTCGGTAACGTAACGTAGATAGGTTCAAATAAAATAACCAAAAATAACAAAAAACTACGACGTTTCGATCGCAACAGAAGCCTTCGTCATCAGGAAGAAAAAAAGAGAGGGGGACAGCTGCTGAGGCAGACAGTCTGCCTTATCTGAACCGGTGTTGTGCCTATCCTAGGTAAACTCTGTCTTAAATGAGTACCTGGTGCAGTGTGTAGGCATGAGCACTGGGGAGACAGAGGTGGCTGCATGCGCGTGGTGCTGGCCACCCACCTCCTCGTGGGCCATGCCGCCTAACAGCAGCACAGTCTGTTAAGGCTTATTTGGGTGATCTTCATCTTTGTTGTACACTTGTGCCATCTTGTGTGTCCGCTGTCACAGATTCCAGGCTACAACCCTCCGGAGTCCACCCCATGGGGCTCCCCTTCTCCCCGGCCCAAAAAACCCAGACAGTACTCGTGCATCATGCATGCGGTGTCAGCAAGAGGTAAGAGGTGCATGAGTGGGCACACACTCTGGGTTTTACATCTGCAGAGTTAGTTAAGTGTACATTGTGCTCGCAAGCAGAGGTGAACAATAAAAAA
Organism: Petromyzon marinus; assembly: GCF_048934315.1. Taxonomy (NCBI): domain Eukaryota; kingdom Metazoa; phylum Chordata; class Hyperoartia; order Petromyzontiformes; family Petromyzontidae; genus Petromyzon; species Petromyzon marinus. The sequence goes on from NW_027423157.1 coordinate 956,463, forward strand.
ATCAGTGGCGGTTATGAGAAACGCTACCCTGAAGTAACGGGCGGTTTGCACTCTGAACTTGCAATCCAGAAGTTACTGGTTCGTTTTCCCATCGCAGCGTTTGAAACAGTATCGCAATTTTCTTAAATTTAAAATTTTTACCTTTCCAACCAGTACAAACAGCCAGGTGAGGTGTATAAGCGTCACTATGTATGAATAGTTTAGGACATCTTATGCCCACTTCTTAACCAGCCAAAACACTGACCCCCTTGTGACGAAGGTGATTTCACAAAAATATTGGTTACTGAATCGGTGGTGTTTATTGACTAACCACAAAACACTGTGATCCATTCTGGTATATCTCAAGATGTTCCGTGATCCACCAGAAAGCTATGAACAACAGTTACCCGGATGGATTTAACCGAGTAATACAACACGACAGACATGCCAAGTGCTAGTGCGATCTATTGGTAGAAAAGTTATGTTTTTAATCGATGAATTCTTAGTCAGGGATTCTTATTTGCCATCGACTATGAGGATTATTACTTTATATTAGAGGTGTTTGTTCTTATTTGTCCTGAGATCCACAGCCACCATTTTTTGCGATCATCCACCTCTGAATTGCGATCAACATATCGGCCACCACTTATCTAAAGTTCAAAACCTGCAATTGTGCCAGACTTGGCCTGCAGGAATGGGCCTTTAGGGCGGCCACTCAGAGGGCAAAACTCTGTGGGGAATACAAGCAACAGCTTCGTAGGCTGTGTCTCCACTCTCACAGTCACAAAGTGTAATTGTACATGGTGATACCTGCACGGGTCACGTGATGGATAGCCAATTGAATGTTTACATCGCGAGAGAATTTCCTGCAAGGCATGTTAGGTTTACTTATTCTTGTGAGGAGCCGTTTACGTTATGAAGGGGTAGGGATCAGCTGCATAGAGCAAAGTGAATATGAAATTCCCCGAGCTGTTGCTGTTTAAACCGTGGTGGGTTTAAAGGAGACACGAGGTGTTTTACGCAGCAGACCCCCATCGGCCTCTGTGTGAACACACAAGGAGTGTTTTTGTTAAGAAAAATGTCGGGTTGTCAGAAAATTGAAAGGTTTGTTTTCAAATGCGCAGTTCAATTTCGTTAGAGCTACTATTTTCCTTTAGACGTGCAAAGATAATTTATGACAAAAACATTGACACGTTTGCAAATTGTTTCGTAAATGGTCGTAACTTTGCTCAGTATATACTTGGGGAATAATTCTCAACAGTGGTAAAAATTTGAGCGAGTTGACGTCTTCGACACTTTGTAAATGTCTTTCAACTTTTTTAGCTGAATCGTATATATACAAGCATAAACACGTAATTGGTTCTACGCATTCATATACAAAATTAAACCGATTTATTTTCCATGCATGCTCTGTTGTCTTGGTTACTGTAAGTCGTTACGTGCACCACTGCTGGATGAACATCTCGCCACGTTGTGTTGTTGGACGTCAGGTTTAGTTTGACCATACTTCACCATGCTGGTCATTGTTGGATAATAATAATATCCACTTGTAACGCGCCACCGCATGGTATTCGCTCACTCTCGAATAGAGAGTTATGTACCGCCGTTTCACATGCAAAATCGATTCTCAATCCCTGGGCCAACTTGCTCCTGATTAACATTCGATTTGCCACGTTTAGATCTCGGAGGTGATTGAATCCGCCGGCTTCCAGGCTTGTTGAGCCACTCAGAGGAGCAATTAAAGCAAATTGTTTCCAAAGCAAAGCGCGAGCTCGAATGTTTGTCCGTGTTCTCTTTAAACCACCAGTTGAAGGCTGGCCTCTGCCCACTTCGACCGTGCGGAGGCCCTGGCCATCGGGGAGGCCCCCTGGCCCCCGTGGTGCCTCACCACAAACGTGGGGCCCGGTGGGCCGCGTCGACTGCCGTGATCGCGTACAGGCGGTGAAACTGCCACACATGAACCATAATACCTTGCTGATCTCGTGTCAAGGAGAATAAACCAGCAGACCTTCGTTAACAATGGGAATGATCGGTAATGGAACACATTGGGCTCTACAGAGGCACTCCACTATTATACACCACTACTCTACAGTACACATTGGGCTCTATGGAGGCCTGTCGTTAAGGAATTACTCGTTAACATGGGGTGGTCGTTAAGAGGGGTTCTATTGTATATAACAAGTTTAAATATTAAATAAGTTAATAGAGAGTACTCAACTGAGATGGCGGAGGAGTTTGCTAAACTCACAATACAAAGGCCACTGTCCCAGCCTCTGTGGTTGGACCATCTCTAGCTCCACCCACTAACCTTGATGCACCTATCTTAGGCCTATATAAGACCTTGTCTCAGCAACTTTATCTCTCACCTGAAGACGATTGCTTGTGTTGCGATCGAAACGTCGTGATATTTTTGTTATTTTTTTATCTACGTAGCTTCACCAAAAGACCTATAGAATATAATCATGAACAGGTTACGTCCTCTACATGGACCCCCCCCCCCTCATTATTAATCATGAGCAGGTGACGTCCTCCAAATGGACACCCCCCTCCATTGATAATAATTAGCGGGTGACATCACTCCACTTTGGGGGGCGAGGTGCCTCCTCCCCCCTCCTCAGCGTCAACTTATAAACTCACTACAAAGGCAGAACCCTCATGTCACGCGATCTCCCTAACGCTATTGAGACATCTAAGTAAAAAGGACGCCATGATGAACAAGGGATTATAACCTTTAAATGAAATAGGTCTGTCACCGCGGCCTTACAAATTGCACACAAAAGGATGCAATGAATATCACTTCGCGGTCTGATTTACTGCAATAGATTTACTGCAATACACCCATCCTTGGACGGGCAAAAGGCTAGTAAACAAATAATCCCCTCGCCAGCTCCCCACCATAATATCACACAATGATATAATACTTCCTTGTACAGTATACCCACTAAAGACCAAATCTAATCCCCATGATAGGTAAATTGATATACATAGAGCTTGCCGGCGATAGGTCTAAACCACGAACTATGAACTCGTGATATTCAAGGGTCTCCCGTATTTGGAGTGTGCATGTTCTCCCCATGGTCACGTATCCTTTTCTCCAGGTCCTCCGGTTTTTTTCTCCACATCTAAAAACATGCGTTGAGATAATGACTGCTAAAAATTTTCACATAATCCACCTCGTTGAGCAATCATATGTGGCCAGGCTGCTTCTGGAAATAAAAACAGGTCCCTGCAGGGTGGGCTGGTAGGAACATTGGAATTTTGCGCAATTTTACGACATTATTACGTAAAATTGTGCAAATTGAGAGCGTCTTCCCACCTTTTTGCCCTCAAAATCGTTGAGGGTTCTTCGGACAAATTAACCTCTGTAGAGGAATGGAATGGTGAAATCCTTATTGACTGAAAAATGACAATTGCATTTTTAAATGAGGAATTGTTTCCCGGTATACGGTAGTATGGGGCTTTTGAAAGGGGACGGACGGACGGACACATTACTCTATTGCAGGCTGGTACACTCAGTTTACAACTTCGTTCCTACCAGTAATAATAGGTCGCTTACAGGAGCTGAATGGATTGCCACATCACAGGGATACAAGGAATAACAGCATGGAGAGGGCTTCATCCAGCAGTGGATTGATCCTGGTTCATGTTTTGCAAATAGTAAACTTCAGCGTGCACTTCCAAATGAAGGTGTTTAAAGTGTCTGTTTAGTCAAGTACACTTTTTTACATACGAGAGAAAAAAAATGCGTGTACTCGTGTGTCACGAAACACCTCTCTTACTCCCCAAATGCATTAAAATGTTCTAAAAAGCCTATTTGAGCAATTTTCAATCCACAGCTGGACGAAGGCCTCTCCACATCATGTCATCCAAAGGTGTTTTATGACCATGTATCACCACGCTGCTCAGTGCAGATTAGTGGAGGGAAGGGAGGACACGATATCACTCTCTACTGATGTTAGCCATTGCTTGGAACAGCCATCCCTGGTAATGGCAAATCGGGGCAACTTCCCTAGGCCTCAGGCTGTGGGTGGACCCTGTGCTTTGACGTTGCGGTATCAGATGTAATACTTCTGGTTTAAATCTTGACTTAAAGCTTTTGTGACTGCAGAAATTCATGTTATTTGGGTCTTTCGGTAAAGTCACGTAGATAGATCTTCTTTGGTTCTTTCGGTAAAGTCACGTAGAATGAGAATAAAATAATAAATTGATAAAATAAAATAACACAATAATATTCTCACGACGTTTCGGCCACAACACAAGCGGCCTTCATCAGGTGAAGGGAGCGAGACTGTCTGGTAGGACAGCGCTGGAGTGAGAGAGCCACGTTCAGATCACGGCTTTTAAGCTGTGTGAGAGGAACAAAGAGCCTTGACGAAGGAATTAGCATTAAATTTAGCATTGAAAAGGCTGAATGATTAGCTTGTGACTGGTCACAGAAATAGCTATGTTAAAAGTTAAAGCATACACATCCGCAGAGGCACCCATTGTTAAAAGGAATTAGCATAGAATTTAGCATTGAAATAGCTAAATTAAGGCATTCGCTTGTAACTGCTACAGAAATAGTTACGTTGAAGTCAGAGCATACACATTCACCGAGGCACTTAGTACAAATCAAAACAGGAGAATTTAGCATTGAAATAACTAGGCGAATTTAGCATTGAAATAACTGGGTGATTTGCTAGTGACTGGTCACAGAAATGACTACAAATCTGAGCTATTCACAGTACTATATAGTGAACCAATAAAAACTAAAATATAAATTACCTTCATGTTATCAATAAACTCTATATTCTCCAATCAGCTAAGCTACCAACCATAAGTCGTTATATATCACAATGCTATATGGCGAAAAAATGGGTGGATTCTTACCCTCAAATTTCCGTACCACGGATAGCTACGGGCCCCGTTCAGACGGACGAGTTCGTCCATGGTCGGAACAGAGGAGGGGGAGAGAGACAGCTGCGAAGCCCTAGTATACTCCATGTTGTAAACCATACCATTAACCGTGGTGTGAGAGGTATTAAGAGGCAATGCTGGCGAAAGAGCTGCGGTCTGAAGGTCATCGTAAAATTACAATTAATTAAGAACAGAAATGATTTAACACATCTTTCCAGTGGTTACTGAGCCTGAATCCATCTTCTCGGTTGAAATTGTCTCTGTGCTTGTATATGTGAATGGCCTCATGAACGAATCTCTCATGGTAGCCAGTTGGTTTGCAAAGAACCTCCGTCTTGGAGAAGTCAATGTCATGTGAGCCCACTGAATTGTAACAGTGATCTGCCACGGCAGAGGAGTTCGTCTTACCGTGTTTCAAGTCTGCTTTATGTTCGCGGATGCGATCCGAGATATGTCTTTTGGTTTCTCCAATGTAGCTACTACCACAGAGGCACTTTAGTTTGTAAACGCCCGGGTACTGTATGTCTGGAAGAGCATCTTTTACAGATGGAACTAAATCACGGATTTTGTGTACTGTGTTGAATCGGACCTGGATCTTGTGTTTATTCAGGATTTTGGAGATCTTTTTAGTGACCCCTGCAATGTAGGGTAAGGTGATGGTTTTGAGTGGCTCCACAAGAGGATCCTTCTTCATGACTGGAGTGATGGCTTTGCGGATTGTGTAGTCGGAGTAGCCATTAGCCCTGAGAGCCTGGTGTACGTGTTTGAGTTCACTGGTAATGTGTTCCTGGTCGGAAATGCATTGGGCTCTATGGTATAGAGTCTTGATGAGGCAGTTCTTCTGGGATGGATGGTGGTGGGAATCCGGTTTCAAGTAAGCATCTGTATGGGTAGCTTTCCTGTAGACAGAGTGGCTCATTGAACCATCATGTCTCCTTTTAATTAAGACATCCAGAAAGGGTAGTTTGCCATCTTTTTCGACCTCCATGGTAAATCTGATGGCTGGGTGTATGGAATTGATGTGGTCGCGGAATTGGTCTAGAGCAGGCTGGCCATGTGGCCAGATGACAAAGGTGTCATCAACGTACCTCTTCCATAAGGTCGGGCGTAGAGTGGCAGTCTGGATGGCGTCAGTTTCAAATTTTTCCATGAATACGTTGGCTACAACCGGAGATAGGGGGGAGCCCATTGGGGTGCCCTCAGTTTGTTTGTAGAAAGTTCCATTCCAGGTGAAGTATGTGTTGGTTAAGCAATGTCTCACCAGGGGGGGTACATCAGTATGCAGTCCTTGATGAACCAGGTCTTCAATGATAGCGATGGTGTCAGGTACCGGGACTTTGGTGAACAAGGACACCACATCAAAACTGACAAGCAGGTCGTTTGGGGACAGGGAAATGTCTTTGATTGTCGATACCAGGTGAGTAGAATTTAGTACCGCAGAGGTGGTTTTTCCAGTGAAAGGTCGCAGTATATCAGCCAGAAAACGTGCCAGTTTGTAGGTGGGGGAGCTGATAGTAGAGACGATGGGACGAAGGGGTGTATCTTCTTTGTGTATCTTTGGAAGGCCATATAATCTTGGTGGTCTGGCAGCAGAGGGTTTCAACAAGAACTGTTTGTTCTCATCAATTAATGCTGTTGAATCAGAGATGATTTTGTTCGTTTTGGTGACCAGGCTGTTGGTGGGATCTCTTTTTATTTTTGTATAGCTGCCATCGTTGAGTAGTTCTTGAATTTTGTTGTTATATTCTGTTTTGTCCATGATGACAGTGGCATTGCCTTTGTCGGCTGAGAGAACGACAATATCATCCCTCTTTTTAATTGAGATAATTCAAAACGTTCGTCTTTGCTGATGTTGCTAGGTGGCAACTTAGCGTTTTTGAGGGTTGCAGCGATTTCAGATCTTGCTACGTCTGCAGAGATGTGACTCAAGCCCTTGAGTGCAAAAGAGGGATGATATTGTCGTTCTCTCAGCCGACAAAGGCAATGCCACTGTCATCATGGACAAAACAGAATATAACAACAAAATTCAAGAACTACTCAACGATGGCAGCTATACAAAAATAAAAAGAGATCCCACCAACAGCCTGGTCACCAAAACGAACAAAATTATCTCTGATTCAACAGCATTAATTGATGAGAACAAACAGTTCTTGTTGAAACCCTCTGCTGCCAGACCACCAAGATTATATGGCCTTCCAAAGATACACAAAGAAGATACACCCCTTCGTCCCATCGTCTCTACTATCAGCTCCCCCACCTACAAACTGGCACGTTTTCTGGCTGATATACTGCGACCTTTCACTGGAAAAACCACCTCTGCGGTACTAAATTCTACTCACCTGGTATCGACAATCAAAGACATTTCCCTGTCCCCAAACGACCTGCTTGTCAGTTTTGATGTGGTGTCCTTGTTCACCAAAGTCCCGGTACCTGACACCATCGCTATCATTGAAGACCTGGTTCATCAAGGACTGCATACTGATGTACCCCCCCTGGTGAGACATTGCTTAACCAACACATACTTCACCTGGAATGGAACTTTCTACAAACAAACTGAGGGCACCCCAATGGGCTCCCCCCTATCTCCGGTTGTAGCCAACGTATTCATGGAAAAATTTGAAACTGACGCCATCCAGACTGCCACTCTACGCCCGACCTCATGGAAGAGGTACGTTGATGACACCTTTGTCATCTGGCCACATGGCCAGCCTGCTCTAGACCAATTCCGCGACCACATCAATTCCATACACCCAGCCATCAGATTTACCATGGAGGTCGAAAAAGATGGCAAACTACCCTTTCTGGATGTCTTAATTAAAAGGAGACATGATGGTTCAATGAGCCACTCTGTCTACAGGAAAGCTACCCATACAGATGCTTACTTGAAACCGGATTCCCACCACCATCCATCCCAGAAGAACTGCCTCATCAAGACTCTATACCATAGAGCCCAATGCATTTCCGACCAGGAACACATTACCAGTGAACTCAAACACGTACACCAGGCTCTCAGGGCTAATGGCTACTCCGACTACACAATCCGCAAAGCCATCACTCCAGTCATGAAGAAGGATCCTCTTGTGGAGCCACTCAAAACCATCACCTTACCCTACATTGCAGGGGTCACTAAAAAGATCTCCAAAATCCTGAATAAACACAAGATCCAGGTCCGATTCAACACAGTACACAAAATCCGTGATTTAGTTCCATCTGTAAAAGATGCTCTTCCAGACATACAGTACCCGGGCGTTTACAAACTAAAGTGCCTCTGTGGTAGTAGCTACATTGGAGAAACCAAAAGACATATCTCGGATCGCATCCGCGAACATAAAGCAGACTTTAAACACGGTAAGACGAACTCCTCTGCCGTGGCAGATCACTGTTACAATTCAGTGGGCTCACATGACATTGACTTCTCCAAGACGGAGGTTCTTTGCAAACCAACTGGCTACCATGAGAGATTCGTTCATGAGGCCATTCACATATACAAGCACAGAGACAATTTCAACCGAGAAGATGGATTCAGGCTCAGTAACCACTGGAAAGATGTGTTAAATCATTTCTGTTCTTAATTAATTGTAATTTTACGATGACCTTCAGACCGCAGCTCTTTCGCCAGCATTGCCTCTTAATACCTCTCACACCACGGTTAATGGTATGGTTTACAACATGGAGCATACTAGGGCTTCGCAGCTGTCTCTCTCCCCCTCCTCTGTTCCGACCATGGACGAACTCGTCCGTCTGAACGGGGCCCGTAGCTATCCGTGGTACGGAAATTTGAGGGTAAGAATCCACCCATTTTTTCGCCATATAGCATTGTGATATATAACGACTTATGGTTGGTAGCTTAGCTGATTGGAGAATATAGAGTTTATTGATAACATGAAGGTAATTTATATTTTAGTTTTTATTGGTTCACTATATAGTACTGTGAATAGCTCAGATTTGTAGTCATTTCTGTGACCAGTCACTAGCAAATCACCCAGTTATTTCAATGCTAAATTCGCCTAGTTATTTCAATGCTAAATTCTCCTGTTTTGATTTGTACTAAGTGCCTCGGTGAATGTGTATGCTCTGACTTCAACGTAACTATTTCTGTAGCAGTTACAAGCGAATGCCTTAATTTAGCTATTTCAATGCTAAATTCTATGCTAATTCCTTTTAACAATGGGTGCCTCTGCGGATGTGTATGCTTTAACTTTTAACATAGCTATTTCTGTGACCAGTCACAAGCTAATCATTCAGCCTTTTCAATGCTAAATTTTATGCTAATTCCTTCGTCAAGGCTCTTTGTTCCTCTCACACAGCTTAAAAGCCGTGATCTGAACGTGGCTCTCTCACTCCAGCGCTGTCCTACCAGACAGTCTCGCTCCCTTCACCTGATGAAGGCCGCTTGTGTTGTGGCCGAAACGTCGTGAGAATATTATTGTGTTATTTTATTTTATCAATTTATTATTTTATTCTCATTCTACGTGACTTTACCGAAAGAACCAAAGAAGATGAATCATTGCAGTCACGAAAGCTTTAAATCGAAATTTCACGTAGATAGGTTCAAAGAAAATAACAAAAAAACTGTGACATTTCGATCACAACACAAGCGATCGTCATCAGCAGGAAAGAGGAAAGCTGCTGAATGCAGACTGTTTTATAGGGTGTCGTCCTAGGGTCATAAACGAAGTGGGCGGGGCTAGTGATGTTAATGTGAGAAATTAGCATGTTAATGTAAGATCGGAGAACGGCGTCCACGAGGAGTGCATGTGTGGCGACGTTAATGTGAGAGATTAGCGTGTTAATGTAGGATCGCAGAGCCAGCTCGACGTAGAGGTCGGCATCCGTAGTTGGCCACGTTGGCGCGAGAAATTCAACCTGTTAATGTGAAATTGGAGAGCCGAAGCCACGGGAATTTTTTTTAATTTACATCGAAAGGTGGCATGAAGCATCACAGCCAGTTATGCCTTAAACTGGTTGATAACGTCCTTCCAATGATTGTTAAGTTTGTACCCATCTTCTCGGTTGAAATTGTGTCCGTCTGTATATATGGATGGCTTCATGAACGAATATTTGTTGATAGCCAATGGGTTTGCAAGTACCTTCGTCTTAGAGAAATCAATTTTGTGAGCCCACCGCATTAAAACAATGATCAGCCATGACCGAGGTATTGTTCCTTCTGTGTTTCAGATTTGCCTCATGTTCACGAACACGGTTCGAGACATGTCGCTTAGTTTCCCCAATGTAACTACTGCCACAGACACAGGTTAGTTTGTAGACGCCGGGGGTATTGCATATCAGGGATCACATTCTTCACAGATTGGATCAGATCACGAATTTTACGTACTGTGTTAAATCGAACCTGGATCTTGTGTTTGTTCATGATTTTGGAAATCTTTTTAGTGACCCCTGCTATGTATGAACCTATCTACGTGACTTCCGGTTTAGTTTGAAGGCTTCAGGAATCCCACACGGTGAGATTTGCACCAGGCCCCACACTCCCTCTGGATGGCTGACTGGATTATAGTGCAGTGCACCAAATAAATATTCCACCACCGTGGACGACATCGTTTTGTGTGTAGAGCTGCCGTGACGTCACCTGTATAGCTGAACACGAATGGGAACTGAGCTGTGACTTCATGTACGACTTGATGCATGGAAGGAGACTGAGAGAAGCGATCAATGATTTTCTGAATTAATGTATGACTAAATGGATTAAGTGCCTAATTAATGAATTAATTGACAAATAAATTATTTAATGAACCTATGAATTGAAGAATGAACAGATGAAAGATGAAATGAACGAACCAGTGAGTTACTCAATTAATGCTGGTGACGCGCTCCCTTTTGTGCTGTCGCTATCTGCTGGGAGTGCACAGACTGCGTGAGTCTCGGGTTCAATATGAGACTGGGGACCATGGTGCATCATCAATACATCGATTACAAGCATTTCTTGAGGCGACCCCATACCTGAGCGATAAGTGTAACTTGGTTGCATGCAACTGAATAGGGTTAGATCGCGTAAATATGTCATTAAAACTCGGCACCACTTCACACAGCCAACTAGTAAGGGTTGTCACGTAAACAGAACATGCCAATTCATCACTAGTACACACCGGTGTGTTGGAGAGCCAAGCCACAAGATTTACAATCTGAGTACGACGTTTCGCCAGTAATTACAACCAGTTTCATCAGGCGACGGCCAGATTTGTGGAGAAGTCCACGTGTTTCGTTCCTTATATAGAGGCATAGATGTGGTGACCACACTTCTGCGAGCCCTTTGATCTTGTCCTTCCTGTCCATTGTGTGTGTTAAAATTGCCGTACCAACAGTAATCCCTCTTGAAGTATGGTACTCTGTATAGGCATGCATTACAATCAATGTATTATTTGATGATTTGCTTCCACTCAGCACTAAGTTCGTAGCTATCGAAACGGTTAAAATTATTTTTATTTATTTCAATTTCGATAGATTCTCTAATTAGTCTTGGGCAGTCGTAGCTAGTTTTGCACGTAACTTCAACAATATCAAAATCAATTGAGTGTTCTTGTTGACACGTGTGTATTTAATATTTCTCTGATGTTCTTTTAGTCTCGTGCTGATAATTCGTCCTGTTTGCCCAACGTAACATTTGCCACAAGTGCAGTTAATCCTGTACAAACCTTTTGTTGATAGCTTCAGTAATACATATTTTGTACCAGAAGTCGAGTTCAAGAAACATAAGTACGTTTTTATTACAATTGAAATATATATAAATATCCATGTCCATCCAACCACGTCTCAATGTCTATGTCTGGGAGAACACGCTAGTTTCTCCCTCTGCGGAGTCTCCACCACTTTTCTTTCTTCTTGTTTCCCGGCTCCTGGTCTTGGTGCTCCTTCCCTCTGTCTCCTCCTCCTTCATTCTCCTCTTCCTCATCTTCCTCCTCTTCCTCATCTTTCTCCAGCTGCCGTGTGCAGCACATGAAGCTCCAAATTGCCCAACGCCAGAAACTGTTCTTTCTCTCTCCCTTAGAAGATGGGATGTGCTTAATCTCTTTCTTCTCTTCCTGAACACTCTCTGCCCTCCAAGGTTGCTCACATCTTCCTTCCTCATTCACCACTTGCTGCTTTATATCGTCTTCAATCGTGTCGACCTCCTTCAGCTCTACCTCATTTGCCTTTAACTCAATAGCTCCTACTTCTTTTGCCTCTACATCATTCTCCTCTACCAAAATCCCCTCACTCTCCTCCACCTCAATAGCCCCTACCTCCACTTCTACCTCAATCACCTCTACATCATTCGCCTCTAACTCATTCGGCTCTACCTCCATAACCACTTCCTGCTTGGCCTCTCCCTCAATCTCTACCTCTTTTGCCACTTCCTGGATGGCATCTACTTCATATGCCTCAACCTCATTTGCCCCTTCCTGCTTTATCTCCTCCACCACCTTCTCAACTTTTTTTGCCATTTCCTGTTTGGCCTTTACCTCATTCGTATCTACCTCATTGATCAAGACCTGCATGGCCTTTTCTTCGATCGTGTCGACCTGAATTGCCTCGACCTGTTTCACCAATTCCTGCTTTGTATCTCTCTCAATCGCTTCTACGACATTGGCCACTACCTCTTTCACCACTTCCTGCTTGGCCACTGCATCAACCTCAATCACCACTACCTCTACCTCACTCGCCACTTCCTTCTTGGGCTCTCCATCATTCCTCTCTCCCTCAATCTCGTTTTCCTTCATCTCTTCTACTTCACGAACTTTCATCTCAGTCCTTCGTAGCTTCCTATTCCTACGTTTCCTCTGAACACCATCCTCTCCCTCTTTCTTTGTCTCCACAACATTATCAACTTTCTTAGCCACTTCCTGTTTGGCTATTCCCTTATTCCCATCTACCTCACTTGCCTCTACCTCTTTCCCTAAGTCCTCCTTGGCATCTCTCTCAATCCCGTCTACGACATTGGCCACTACCTCTTTCACAAATTCCTGTGTGGCCACTGCATCTACCTCAATCACCGCGACCTCTACCTCACTCGCCACTTCCTTCTTGGGCTCGCCATCATTCTCCTCTCCCTCAATCTCGTTTTCCTTCATCTCTTCTACTTCCCGAACTTTAATCTCAGTCCTTCGTAGCTTCCTATTCCTACGTTTCCTCTGAACACCATCCTCTCCCTCTTTCTTTGTCTCCACAACATTATCAACTTTCTTAGCCACTTCCTGTTTGGCTATTCCCTCATTCCCATTTACCTCACTTGCCTCTACCTCTTTCCCTAAGTTCTCCTTGGAATCTCTCTCAATCCCTTCTACGACATTGGCCACTACCTCTTTCACAAATTCCTGTGTGGTTACTGCATCTACCTCAATCACCACTACCTCTACCTCACTCGCCACTTCCTTCTTGGGCTCTCCATCATTCCCCTCTCTCTCAATCTCGTTTACCTTCATCTCTTCTACTTCCCAAACTTTCATCTCAATCCTTCGTAGCTTCCTATTCCTATGTTTCCTCTGAACACAATCCTTTCCCTCTTTCTTTGTCTCCACAATATTCTCAATTTTCTCCGCTACTTCCTGTTTGGCCATTCCCTCATTCCAATCGACCTCATTTGGTTCTATCTCTTCTGCTAATACCTGTTTTGCATCTCTCTCAATCCCCTCTATGACATTGGCCGCTATATCTTTCACCACTTCCTGCTTGGCCACTGCTTCTACCTTAATCACCGCTACCTCTGCCTCATTTGCTAATTCCCGCTTGCCATCTCCTTCTAACACCTCTACCTTATTCAACTCTACCTCATTCATCACATCCTCCAAAGCCACTGCCTCAATCATCTCTACCTCAATCGTCCCAACCTCCACCACTTCCTGCATGGGCTCTCCCTCACTCCCCTCTCTCTCAGCCACCTCTTCTTTCACTGTCTCCTCCAGAACTTTCTTCTTGTTCTTATGTTTCTTCCTACTCCCACGTTTTCTCTTCATACCATTTCTCTCCCCCACTTTCTCCATCTCTTCCATCTCGTTCTCAACCTTGTTGCTATTCTGAAATGTCTGCTGTACATCCTCATTATTGGTGCTGACTTCTGCCTGCTGCTGCTCTTCTGCCTTTTGTTGCTGCTGCTGGTGGTGGATGATGAAGTTCTTCAGCTCGGTGCTGTTCTGGAATTCCAGCAGCTCCCGCTGATACTTGGCCTGCTGCTGTGCACAATGATCCAGCAGGATCATCTCAAGCTCCCGAATCTGGCGCTCAGCTTCTAGTTTTGTAGCACAGAGCATCCTCTTGTGCTGCCTCTTCGAGCGACGGTCTGGGGAGTAACATGGGGAGGAGAGAGCAGCACCACAATTGATTCGTTAATGGGTGTTTGAGTATTTCCAGTATGATAATAGGTTTTTCCCATTTTTTTTGGCAACAAAACAGGTATTAAGATGTTAAAACACCAAACTGAAACCTTTTACAAGGAATCATGTCTGCATTAACCACGATGCTTGTGGTCAGAATGCAAACAAAAAACATACTCTGATAATATATGCATTGTCCTTGAAACTGATTGTTCCACACCAGGGACAGCTTTCTTTTGAGCCTCGTCTCAAACGGTGTTAGACCAGAGGACGCCAAAAGGCGTATTTCCTGTATGTTATTTTGGTAAAGAAACTTGGCACCATTGACAGGAATCTAACTTAACTTGAGACCGATGTAACAATGATAACACTGTAGGGAGGTCTGGAGGTTGACTCATATGCCGGAGACACCTCCTCCTCCAAAGAACTTTATTAGATTAATGGGCTGGCTGGGGAGGCCATATTAAGTTTGCGAGGTCTGGAAACTCCAGGCCAAACATAGATAAACTTCCATTATCTCCGAAAAAGTAATATGGATTGATGACCAAGCTGTGGAGGTCTGGCTAAATTTATAAGATGTCCATTGTTTCACAAGAGAGAGCATGAATCGGATAAGAAATCCACTTTTAATTCTTATACACTGGTCCATTCATACAATTAGTATATTAGTGGGCTACGTTAGAGAAGATAAAGGGAGGAGAGGAGAAGAGGAGAGCCGGGGTGCCCGGAGCACAGAGAGTGCCCAGAGGGGCCAGAGAGCCAGGGGCAACCCTGATGTTTATGTTGGTGGGATAGCATGTGCTCCCATGCATGTGAGGTTGCTCTCAACAGAAGTCATTCCTTGCACGAGAATGGCTGAAATGCTGAGTAACCACTCAGAGGTATAGTGGTTAAGTAGTGGAGACGGTATAGTGGTAAAAGAGTGGAAATTTTAAAAGCAAAGTTTAAAATTTGCAGTTGTCAATTTATATTGAGCCGATACATATGGCAAGTGAAATTAAGAAGAGTTAAAGTGAGTTTTGCAGAAGAAATCTTGGAGGAAAGAGAGGATACATGTGTGCCTCTTGGAGAAAGAAAGGCATTGCTCAAAACTGCTGCAAGGTCACATGCCATGAATCGGATGAGTTTAGAAAAACGTGACTGTAAACCAACAAGCCTGTGAATAATTATCATGGTAAAGACACCTCTGTACGTTGGATACTGAAGGAAATCCATCGGGCTACACATCGTCAAAGCCCGACAACAACTGACATTCGAGAAAGAAGTACAATTTCATCGTTCTGCACATCCTCAATACCCCACCACATCTGGAAAGTCACCAGCTGCATCAAGCACCTGACTGTTGTGTTGTTCGAAAGACACTGTGTGTAACGACTTTACATCCACCGGCACAGCGGGTTTCAAAACGCTTGCCATGTCAACTTCTCAACACTAGCGTCAGAGACCATCTGATACAGACTGAAAGCTGATTTCCTTTGTTGCACTGTTTGCCTTTTCATGAATGTCATATTGTGCACTGGGTTATGCCTTATTAACCAAAATTCAGAATTTAGCTATTCATGTATTTCTATTACGGTATCACATATTCTTTGGACCAAGTGTCAATTGCCTATTTGATGACAAGTACTCTGATTCTTTTTTTTACAAATCAGGGACATGTTTTAATTAAAATGTGTCTGTGTGTGTGGTTGAAAAGTGTAACAATTCCATGCGTTACATGTGTAGTGTTGCAGCGCCGACCTGATGAAGGCCTATGATACAATCAGTAGGCCAGGGCTCTGGATTGTTATTCGTATTTTCGGAGTCCCTAACCCTCTGCTCACAATCATTAAGGACCTTCACGATGGTTGGCAGGCCCGGATAAAGTTGCATGCCTGGGAGTCAGAGCAATTTCCTGTTTACAGTGGGGTGCGACAGGGATCTACTCTGGCTGACACATTATTTAGCATCATCTTCGACCACATAGTTGTAGAAGCTTTTTATGGCTGTACCGGTGGATTTTTTTCTATTTGCTACAGATACAATGGGAGGCTGATTGATGCCTGGGTGAGGTCAAGGGATTGCTCCCTACTGGTCAACCATGTTATGTATACTGATAATTTGGAAGTTGATGCTCACACTGAGAAATAGTTGGAGGTTCTGCTGCTAAGCCTGAAGCGTGCGACAAAGAGGTGGGGCCTTACCTTCAGCACCACCAAAACTAAGCACCCGGCTGAGTATGTTGTGTAATTTAATACTCCGCCCCCTCAACTACTCTTCAGTGATGGGGTAGTTGTAGAGAGAAGAAGTTTACGTACCTGGATAGTGTGCTTATGCAAAAATTCCAGTTTGGCAGCAGAGGTGTCACTCCGAATCGGCATATTTTAATCAGCTTCGTAACACTTTGGGGAATCTACCTGGTCTGTCACTCGACACAAAGTGCTGGGTCTTCTTGGCCAATGATGGAATAAATTAAAAATCTGAACCAGCTTTAATCTTTCAGACTGGCCTGTCTATGATCCACCCTGGGTTTAACTAGGCTGGAATGTGTGAAGAGCTCACAGTGAGCTCCACTGGTGGGCAGGGCTGCATTGCCTGGGTCATGTAGCCCGCATGCTCAGCCACCGCATGCCCAAGCAGCTTCTGTTTTTCTAGATAGAGGGGGCTAAATGGGCATGGCACGGCCTGGAGAAGAGATGGACTGATGCAGTACAGGAGGATACGGAACTAAGTGGACTTGCCAAAAACTGGTACCACTGGTGTCAAGATCTGCCTCTATGGAGGAAGCTCGTGAAGGACGCTTATGGGAAGTTGGTGGCAGTTGCCCTCCAGCAAAAAAGGAGGGTGAGAGGAGCGACGCTCACAACAACAGATGGTGCACTGAATGACTAAAACGCAGCAAGTTGGCACAGTAGGATGCAAAGGTGATGCGTCTGCCAGTCATCTCAGTCAGTCAACCCATCGCACTGGGGTCTGTCCCCTGATCTCCTGTCGGCAAGCCTTCGACACTTCAAGTGGCCTCGGAGTGCACCAGGCCTGGCACAAGCGCCATGGTGACGTCTCCGTCACTTAGTGGCGAATGAGGGCTGTTGTTGTTATCTGAGTCGGTTAGGGGCCTCCCCTAGGTCCACTCAGCCTCAAATAAGTATCTGATGCGGTGTGTAAACATCGCCACTTGGGAGACAAAGACGGACAGGTGTGGTGCTGGCAACCCACCCCTCGTGTGCGGTGCCGGCCGTCATAGGTGCTCACTAACAGCACTTGCTCCTACAGTGTTTCAAAGCTATACACGAGATTTCTGTCTTTGTGTCTATGTGCAGTGTCTGTATGAGTGGTTGGGAGCAGTTGTGACTGTGGGGATCGACCTGAGTTCGATTCCCATTCACAACCATCAGTGACTAATAAATAAAACCGGTCGTGTGCCTCCCCTACATCTACTCAAATTTAAAATAGTACCTCGAGCAACGTATAAACATCAACACTGGGGAGACAATGCATCCGGATGCGGTGCTGACCACCCACCCCATCATAGGTGCTAACTCGCTAACAGCACTTGACTCAATAGTCTGTTAAGGCTATACGGGGATCTGTCTTTGTATACAGGTGCATGTGTCTGTGTGTATGTCTGTGTGTGGAATTACAGTACTCACTTCCCGTCGGCTTGCTCTTCTCTCCACCCTGCAACAAAATCACAGCAGCGCACGTGAGACTCTAATCACATCACAGCTTACAACCACCACCACCATCATCATTACCGTCCTCATCATAACCACCATAACGATCACCATGGTAACCATCATCTTATTTCTGACTCCCCGTGCCCCTCCCCACGTGTGTCACTCCCCATACCTAACTTCACGTGTGGGGATACCGCTTCGACCAATTACTGCAAAGTATTGCAAGTGTATGGAAAATAGCACAACGGGACGCCCCCCCACTTGCCCTCTGCCCCCCCACGTGGATCCCACATTCCCTCTCGTGCCCCCACCCCTATCCCGCCCGGGCAGGGGGGGGGGGCGGCTGTAGGGGGCCACGCGGGGGTGAGGGAATAGAGAAAGGTCGACTAAGCTTTCACTGATGACCCAGTGCGGTGTATAAATATCAACACTGGGGAGGGAAAGGCAGCATGGTGCGGACCAAAAGGATCACTCGTTAGCTGCCTCAGCCTAAATAGAAGCACACTAACGATGCTTTCCCCAGCGGTCCATATGAATCTAGGGTGACATTCATCTGTGTGGATGTTTGTGTGAAGGCGACACGGGGGTGTGTGTAACATATGTGCATGTGTGTCGACGAATGCGAGGGGCAAATGTACTCACGGGAGACATGGTCTTGACGGTACAAGAGATGTTGTGGATCTTCACCTTGTCAACGACTTTGTTAACGATGTTACGGACGTGTTCAACCTCGTTAATGTTAGTCAACGAAATTTACCAAGTCAGTTAACTGTCAACGATGTTTTTTGGCAATGTTGTCAAAGTGTGGTCCCGTATGCGATGTTGAAGTGCACAGCGAGTACGTCGGATCCTCAAGGTGAACTGAAGTCACTACTTGTCAAGACCGCGTACCCACAGCACCTAGACGCCACAGATAATGAAGCAGAGTGAGCTCGGGTCCAATGTTGCCAACTAACTCCACGACTCACATCTTATGGCACCTATACATATACGTACAGTGTCCACCATGTACGGGTCAGTACCGAAAGAACCAATAATATAGTGATCAAGCTATGACATTTTAATATGTATGTCGAAAATATTGATCATTGATTCAGCAGTGATACAGATATGACATTTTTAATACAGGTGTCTATGTGTTCGAGCTATGAAATTTCGAATACACGTGTCTATATGATTGAGCATTGATTGAGCAGTGATCGAGCATGTGTCTATTTGTTCGAGCAGTGATCAAGCCATGACATTTTTAACATGTGTCTATCTGATCGAGTAGTGATCGAGCTTTGACATTTTGAATAAGTATGTTTATGTTTTCGAGCAGTAATTGAAGCAACCTGATCCAAAAATTATAGCCTGGCCATAAATGATAGCGCAACTAATTGTTTTATCGTGTGGAACTGTAGAGCAGACAATTAATCAAAATGCATGTTTCAAAATTTGAAAAAAATAATGGAGGACCTGAGAAAAACCCACACGACCAGGGTGAGAACATGCAAAGTCTGAATATGCAGGGGTCAGGGTTAGGATCAAAACCACAACCTCCTGTGTCTGTGTGATGAAGCATTGATCGAGCAGTGATCGAGCTATGATATTTAATACTTGTGTATACGTGATCAATCAGTGATTAAGCAAAGGTGATTTTTTTGATCGGTATAATGATTTCTGTAAGACGATTTACGTATCGTAAAAAAGACGATTTGTAGATCAAAAAAGCCCAATGGTGGATTTTTTTGGCTGTCAGCCCTCCCATTGTACCTGATTGGCTTCCCTAAGCATGAACATAATGTATCATTAATTTTGTCGTAGATTAATTTAATTCTGTTACAGCGCCTGTGTGCATGAATGCGAGGGGAGAATGTACTCACTGAAGATGTCGCCGTGACGGTACAAGAGATGTCGTGGATCTTCACCTTGTCAACGACTTTGTTAACGATGTTACGGACGTGGTAAACCTCGTTAATGTTAGTCAACGAAGTTTACCAAGTCAGTTAACTGTGTCAACGATGTTTCTTAGTGATGTTGACAAAGTGGGTCCCGTATGCGATGCTGAAGTGCACAGCAAGCACGTCGGACCCCCACGGAGAACTCAAGTCACTACTTGTCGAGCCGCTTGTGGAGATCACGTACCCACAGCACCTAGACGCCACAGATAATGAAGCTGAGTGATCTCGGGTCAAATGTTGCCAACTAACTCCATGACTCACAACTTGTGGCACCTACCGTATACTTAGTGTCCACCATGTATGGGTCAGTCGAGAACGATCTATGACATTTTTAATACATCTGTCTATGTGTTAAAGCAGTGATCGAGCTATGACATTTTTAATACATCTGTCTATGTGATCGAGCAGTGATCAACCTAAGACATTTTGAATACGTGTCTATGTGATCGAGCATTGATTGAGCAGTGATCAAGGTGTGACATTTTGAATACATGCGTCTATATGATCGAGCAGTGATCGAGCAATTACATTTTGAATATTTGTTTCTATGTGATCGAGCATTGGTCGAGCGTTGACAAATTAGATAATAAAAAACGATTAATTCTTAATTTACCAGGTTAGGCCCACTGAACGACATAGCTCTTTTTCAGACGTGTCCTGGCCACAAATGATAGCTCATTGAAGTGGCTTATCACGTGGAAATTTATCTCAGCCAGGGCTCAAACCCACAACCGTCTGTACACCAGACGAAGTCGTTAACATCTCGCCACCATGGCACCACATTACATGTGTCTATGTGATCGAGCATTGATCGAGCAGTGATCGAACTATGATTCTTAATACTTGTGTTTACGTGACCAAGCAGTGATCAAGCAGAGGCATTTTATTTCAATCGGCAGTGATTCCTGTCACACGATTTGTGGATCCAAAAAGCCCACTGGTGAAATTCCTTGGCTGTTAGCCCTCCCATTGATGCTGATTGGCTTCCCTGAGGATTAACATAATTGATCAGAGATTAGCTTTACTACCCGGCTTCACCTGGGACTTGGATTCTTGTCTTGGATTAATACACGGCCTACGCGGAGGGTGGGGGGGGGGGATGCGTGACGTCAGCAGGCACACTGCGTAACGCTGCCGCATGCCGGTGACATCACAGATGTGACGTCACTTGTGCAATATATTATATCAATTATTCCCCCCCCCCCCCCCAATTAAAAAAGTATATTTTTATACTTTTTACATTGTGTACAGTATGGAAGCTAGCCACATGCCAAATTTAAAGTTTGTAGCCTAGTATATTATATCCATTATTTCCCGCCGCCCCAGCCGCGCATTTGTGCGGGATACACGGCATACAAGGAGGGTTGGGGGCGGGGGATGCGTGACGTCAGTAGGCACACTGCGTGACGCTACTGGATGCGGGTGACGTGAACAGTGACGTCACTAATGTGACGTCACTGCTCACTTGCCGTGCAATATATTATATCCATCTTCTTTGGTTCTTTCGGTAAAGTCACGTAGAATGAGAATAAAATAATAAATTGATAAAATAAAATAACAATAATATTCTCACGACGTTTCGGCCACAACACAAGCGGCCTTCATCAGGTGAAGGGGACGAGACTGTCTGGAGGACAGCGCTGGAGTGAGAAAGCCACGCTGAGATCACGACCTTTAAGCTGTGTGAGAAGAAACAAAGCGCCTTGACAAAGGAATTAGCATATAATTTAGCATTGAAATGGCTGAGTGATTAGCTTGTGACTGGTCACAGAAAAGGCTATGTTAAAGTTAAAGCATACACATCCGCAAAGGCACCCCTTGACAAAGGAATTAGCATAGAATTTAGCATTGAAATAGCTAAGTTAAAGTATACACATCCGCAGAGGCACTCCTTGACAAAGGAATTAGCATAGACTTTAGCATTGAAATAGCTGAGTGATTAGCTTGTAACTGGTCACAGAAATAGCTATGTTAAAGTCAGAGCATATACATTCACCGAGGCAACTAGTACAAATCAAACAGGAGAATTTAGCATTGAAATAACTAGGCGAATTTAGCATTGAAACAACAGAGTGATTAGCTTGTGACTGGTCACAGAAATGGCTTTGTTGAAGTTAAGGCCTACACATCTAAGCTATTCACAGTGACTGGGTATACAATACAATATATAATGAATACTATATAGTGAACCAATAAAAATACTAAAATATAAATTACCTCAATGTTATCAATAAACTCTATATTCTCCAATCAGCTAAGCTACCAACAATAAGTCGTTATATATCACAATGCTATATGGCGAAAAAATGGGTGGATTCTTACCCTCAACTTTAGCACCACGGATAGCTACGGGTCCCGTTCAGACGGACAAGTTCATCCATGATCGGAACATAGGAGGGGGAGAGAGACAGCTGCGAGGCGCTATTATACTCCATGTTGTAAAACCATACCATTAACCGTGGTGTGAGAGGTATTAAGAGTCAATGCTGGCGAAAGAGCTGCGGTCTGAAGGTCATCATAAAATACAATTAATTAAGAACAGAAATGATTTAAAACATCTTTCCAGTGGTTACTAAGCCAGAATCCATCTTCTCGGTTGAAATTGTCTCTGCGCTTGTATATGTGAATGGCCTCATGAACGAATCTCTCATGGTAGCCGGTTGGTTTGCAAAGAACCTCCGTCTTGGAGAAGTCAATGTCATGTGAGCCCACTGAATTATAACAGTGATCTGCCACGGCAGAGGAGTTCGTCCTACCGTGTTTTCAAGTCTGCTTCATGTTCGCGGATGCGGTCCGAGATATGTCTTTTGGTTTCTCCAATGTAGCTACTACCACAGAGGCACTTTAGTTTGTAAACGCCCGGGTACTGTATGTCTGGAACAGCATTTTTTACAGATGGAACTAGATCACAGATTTTATGTACTGTGTTGAATGGGACCTGGATCTTGTGTTTATTCAGGATTTTGGAGATCGTTTTAGTGACCCCTGCAATGTAGGGTAAGGTGATGGTTTTGAGTGGCTCCACAAGAGGATCCTTCTTCATGACTGGAGTGATGGCTTTGCGGATTGTGTAGTAGGAGTAGCCATTAGCCCTGAGAGCCTGGTGTACGTGCTTGAGTTCACTGGTAATGTGTTCCTGGTCGGAAATGCATTGGGCTCTATGGTATAGAGTCTTGATGAGGGAGTTCTTCTGGGATGGATGGTGGTGGGAATCCGGTTTCAAGTAAGCATCTGTATGGGTAGCTTTCCTGTAGACAGAGTGGCTCATTGAACCATCATGTCTCCTTTTAATTAAGACATCCAAAAAGGGTAGTTTGCCATCTTTTTCGACCTCCATGGTAAATCTGATGGCTGGGTGTATGGAATTGATGTGGTCGCATAATTGGTCTAGAGCAGGCTGGCCATGTGGCCAGATGACAAAGGTGTCATCAACGTACCTCTTCCATAAGGTCGGGCGTAGAGTGGCAGTTTGGATGGCGTCAGTTTCAAATTTTTCCATGAATACGTTGGCTACAACCGGAGATAGGGGGGAGCCCATTGGGGTGCCCTCAGTTTGTTTGTAGAAAATTCCATTCCAGGTGATGAACCAGGTCTTCAATGATAGCGATGGTGTCAGGTACTGGGACTTTGGTGAACAAGGACACCACATCAAATCTGACAAGCAGGTCGTTTGGGGACAGGGAAATGCCTTTGATTGTCGATACCAGGTGAGTAAAATTTAGTACCGCAGAGGTGGTTTTTCCAGTGAAAGGTCGCAGTATATCAGCAAGAAAACGTGTCAGTTTGTAGGTGGGGGAGTTGATAGTAGCCAACGTATTCATGGAAAAAATTGAAACTGACGCCATCCAGACTGCCACTCTACGCCCGACCTTATGGAAGAGGTACGTTGATGACACCTTTGTCATCTGGCCACATGGCCAGCCTGCTCTAGACCAATTATGCGACCACATCAATTCCATACACCCAGCCATCAGATTTACCATGGAGGTCGAAAAAGATGGCAAACTACCCTTTTTGGATGTCTTAATTAAAAGGAGACATGATGGTTCAATGAGCCACTCTGTCTACAGGAAAGCTACCCATACAGATGCTTACTTGAAACCGGATTCCCACCACCATCCATCCCAGAAGAACTCCCTCATCAAGACTCTATACCATAGAGCCCAATGCATTTCCGACCAGGAACACATTACCAGTGAACTCAAGCACGTACACCAGGCTCTTAGGGCTAATGGCTACTCCGACTACACAATCCGCATAGCCATCACTCCAGTCATGAAGAAGGATCCTCTTGTGGAGCCACTCAAAACCATCACCTTACCCTACATTGCAGGGTCACTAAAAAGATCTCCAAAATCCTGAATAAACACAAGATCCAGGTCCGATTCAACACAGTACATAAAATCCGTGATCTAGTTCCATCTGTAAAAGATGCTTTTCCAGACATACAGTACCCGGGCGTTTACAAACTAAAGTGCCTCTGTGGTAGTAGCTACATTGGAGAAACCAAAAGACATATCTCGGACCGCATCCGCGAACATAAAGCAGACTTGAAACACGGTAGGTCGAACTCCTCTGCCGTGGCAGATCACTGTTATAATTCAGTGGGCTCACATGACATTGACTTCTCCAAGACGGAGTTTCTTTGCAAACCAACCGGCTACCATGAGAGATTCGTTCATGAGGCTATTCACATATACAAGCACAGAGACAATTTCAACTGAGAAGATGGATTCTGGCTTAGTAACCACTGGAAAGATGTTTTAAATCATTTCTGTTCTTAATTAATTGTATTTTTACGATGACCTTCAGACCGCAGCTCTTTCGCCAGCATTGACTCTTAATACCTCTCACACCACGGTTAATGGTATGGTTTTACAACATGGAGTATAATAGCGCCTCGCAGCTGTCTCTCTCCCCCTCCTATGTTCCGACCATGGACGAACTCGTCCGTCTGAACGGGGCCCGTAGCTATCCGTGGTGCTAAAGTTGAGGGTAAGAATCCACCAATTTTTTTGCCATATAGCATTGTGATATATAACGACTAATTATTGGTAGCTTAGCTGATTGGAGAATATAGAGTTTATTGATAACATTAAGGTAATTTATATTTTAGTTTTTTATTGGTTCACTATATAGTACTGTGAATAGCTCAGATGTGTAGGCCTTGACTTCAACATAGTCATTTCTGTGACCAGTCACTAGCTAATCACTCAGTTATTTCAATGCTAAATTCGCCTAGTTATTTCAATGCTAAATTCTCCTGTTTGATTTGTACTAAGTGCCTCGGTGAATGTGTATGCTCTGACTTTAACGTAGCTATTTCTGTGAGCAGTTACAAGCTAATCACTCAGCTATTTCAATGCTAAATTCTATGGTAATTCCATTGTCAAGGGGTGCCTAGGCGGATGTGTATGCTTTAACTTAGCTATTTCAATGCTAAATTCTATGCTAATTCCTTTATCAAGGGGTGCCTCTGCGGATGTGTATGCTTTAACTTTAACATAGCTATTTCTGTGACCAGTCACAAGCTAATCATTCAGCCATTTCAATGCTAAATTATATGCTAATTCCTTTGTCAAGGCGCTTTGTTCCTCTCACACAGCTTAAAGGCCGTGATCTGAACGTGGCTCTTTCACTCCAGCGCTGTCCTACCAGACAGTCTCGTCCCTTCACCTGATGAAGGCCGCTTGTGTTGTGGCCGAAACGTCGTGAGAATATTATTGTGTTATTTTATTTTATCAATTTATTATTTTATTCTCATTCTACGTGACTTTACCGAAAGAACCAAAGATGAATCCTTGCAGTCACGAAAGCTTTAAATCGAAATATTATATCCATTTTTGCGCCCCCCCCCCAAAATAGAAAAGTCTATTTTTATACTTTTTTAATTGTATACAGTCAGGAAGCTACCCACATGCCAAATTTCAAGTTTGTTGCATGTCGGCAAGTATATTAAACATTTCGAACACACATTCACATATAGATGTTCTCTCAGATTAATGTTATCCTGATACAGCGCGCGTGTGGATGTACTCACGGAAGATATCGCCTTGAAGGCAGAACGAGAAGTCACGGATGGTCGCGTTTTGTCAATAGATTTCGTTAACTGTGTTAATGAAGTGTTCAACCTCACGGATGTTTGTCAATGAGGTTTACCAAGTAATTTAACCGCGTTATCGATGTTCACTGACGACGTTGTCGAAGTGTGCTCCCGAATGCGATCTTTAAGCACACGGAGCGCGCGTCCACCTCCGTCTGTAACGATCGACCGTTGCTAAGGAAGTGACGTCACTTGTTGTTAAGGTAACAAACCCCGGAAACCACGTGGTCCACTGTATCCTCCAGGCCTGATTAGTTACACGACTGTCAAATTTTTACTTTAAACTTTCGTAACTTGCAGGAATTCATAATTTTTGGTTCTTTCGGTAAAGTCACATAGATAGAAAATAACATTTTAAGTGAAGGCAAAAAACCCACGACGTTTCGATGGCAACACAAGCGGTCTTCATCACGTGTTGCGATCGAAACGTCGTGGGTTTTTTGCTTTTATTTTAATTTATTTTTATTTTATTGTTATTATTTTCTATCTACGTGACTTTACCTGAAAGAACCAAGAATATAGTAACGATTGTACCCTGGTCGCCACGGATGAAGAGGCCGAGCGGGCTCGGTTCAACTGTTGCCAGGTACCTCCACCACTCAGCTCACATCACACACACAGTGTCCACTATGTACGGTGTGAAAGAAGTCTAACATACTGTAAACACGTACGGGCCAGTAGTAGACCCTGTGTGTGTGTGAGTTGCACGTGCGCGGGTTCGGCACGCGGTGAGGTGGAGGGGCCGTGAGGGCCGCGCGGGGGATGGGAGCGGTGTAGAGGGAGTGGGGGGCTCTGCCACTTTGCTGTAGAACCTCGTGGCAACTTGCTACGTTGTGCTCAGCCAGCAAAGTTCATTCACGCTCACGGCCAAAAGCAGTCGCGGCGAATATCTGAACCTGTCCCGGGCCTCCCTCCAGGTCGACTCAGCCTTAACCGAGTCGAGTGTGTAAACGTCAACACTGGTAAGACGAAGGTGGCCGGGCGTGGTGCGGACCGCATGGACTGCTCAGTTTCAGTTTCATTTATTTGGAATAACCCTGAGCCATTCGGCTCTTGATTCGGGTGCAACCGCGACAAACTACAATTACAAGATGCATTGATAATTTACTGTACACAAATTGAGACATCCCCTACAAAAACAATAAAGTCTTCTAGAAAAAGCACCATTTGTTTATGCTGCGTACTAAAGTGTGCAAAAAAAATCCCATTTTGATGTTAGATAATAACAATCATAATACAGTTTAAATTACAATTTTAAGTCTAACTCTACACTACATCAAAAAATCAGGCTAAACTAAACCTTTCTAGAAATTACTAAAATAATGCTATAAAACAATGCAACAGTGATCATAAGAAATGTGATTGAAAGTTAACAATAGCGACATATATAACATATATTACTAAACCTAGCATCCTTCGCTAGCTGCTTGAGTCAATCCATAATAGCAGGAGTAAGAATTATGTATGTTGATTAACTGCGAATAACCCAATCAATAACAGATATCCATTGTAATTTACATCAATACATTACCCCCCTCCCCCGGTCTTCGTATCGGATCTGCTTACAAGCGACGACGTCACATTTATCCCCCGTCTACGTCTATTAAAGACCGAAACAGGGGAAGGATTTCACCACAACTCTGGCTGTCACCTGACGAGGCGGGTTGTTGTTGTAGTTACAGGCGAAACGTCACGGTACTTGAATTGTAAATGTTTTGGGTTTACTCTCCAACACACCGATGTGCTGAATTAGTCACTAATTGGCATGTTTTGTTTACGTGACAAACTTGACTAAGATTTACGCGATCTAACCCAAACAAACAAAAACACCCTCTAATAAGTAAATATTTGTATTAATTCCATGAATGGACCTTGGCCTGGGACTGTGGGGATTGAGAAGTTATGGATGCAGCTTCTGTTTGTGCTGCCATCAGAATGGCCAATAAATAAATAATGCACACGGATTGGTGACTACAGTACTAGACCCCCAGTGCTTTTATATTTAAAAGTGTATGTGCTTTGTGGTTGCTTTATTGCGCATGTTGTTCATACTGTGTAACACTTGTTTGAACGCAGGTGATGGGGTTGTCCATGTTGGGTGTCATTACAGCCAAAAACAAGCAGCAGTACGAAGACCAGGACGCCGTGGCCGACCATGAGGACGGAAATTGGCCTCGCCCGGTCACAACGTACGACAGCAGTACAGGTTTCCCTCCACACATGCACACACCTACGAGTTTCCCACTACAGAGACGAAGATCCCCCATATAGCCTTAACAGACTGTTGTGGCAAGTGCTGTTCGGAAGCACCAATGAAGGTCGACATGGTATACCAGGGGGTAGGTGGCCAACACCACACCCGGCCGCCTTTGTCTCCCAAGTGGTGACGTATACACACACCGCTCCAGGTATTCATTTGAGGTTGAGTCGACCCAGGACCGGTTCAGATAAATAATCGTCACTGGTGTTGGCCATGAGTGGGACTCCAACTCGGATGTTTGCGGGGTTCTGAGCGTAGCGTACTATCCACTGCGCCACTGCTACCCTCACATAACGCACACAGAAACAACACACACACACAGGGACCCACACGCACGGACACACAGGGACCTGCTCAGCATTGAAATGTGCAGCCCTTGTGTGGCGGCCTGCGTTGAATTTGGGCGTTCATCTCATCACCCATACAAAAGGTCTCGACACAATCAATGGCAGTCCCCCTTGCCCTGCCTGGCACGCACATCGGGCCAGTCACCCCACGCACAGCGCACACAACGTGCGCGTCGCGTATGCCAAATCAAGAGTCGTCCCCGAGTGTCCGGCAAATTGGACCGACTATCCCGGGCCCCGCGCTTCGGGGGAGGCCCCACGTGTAGACATCAGTGTCACATGTAATGCTTCCGGTTTAGTTTGAAGGCATCGGGGGGGGCCCCACGCACCCCCTATGGACGGTCCTGGTCAAAGCACACGACAGCGCGGAGCACACGCGTCACGCGCACGGGCCACGTGCGTCACGGGTACGTGACATCTACAAGGCAAGCACCTGCATCGCGTGGTCACCACTTGTAAGGCATGCCCTTTGTGCATGGGACGTGCGTAGTGTGTGCAACACGTGGCACATGTATGTCACACATGCGCATCGCAATGTGATGTCATGTGTACGTGGACATTTGAATCGCATGTAGCTGTCTGGTGGGCAGGACGGATCTACGCCTGGGCAAGTAAGGGAGTGGCTGAGTAAGACTGATACGGAGACACGTCAAGCCACACACTCACCACACACTCACCGGCACACTCACACACACCACATTCACCGCACACTCACTTACCGGCACACTCGCACACTGGCACTCACTGCACACTCACACACCGCACACTCACCACGCACTTACCGGCACACTGACTGCACATTCACACACACTCACCGCTCCCACCACGCACTCACTTACCGGCACACTGACTGCACATTCACACACTCACTGGACCCTCACTGCACACTCACCACGCACTCACCGGCACACTGACTGCACATTCACACACTCACCGCACACTCACTTACCAACACTCTGACTGCACATTCACACACACCGCACTCACACCGCATTCACACACACTCACACACACTCATACCGCACTCATTCACTCACACACACTCACACACACTTTCACAAATTTACACACACTCACCGCACACTCACACACACTCACACTCACCGGCACACTCGTGTGCAAGCACACTAGTGAGCTTCCACAAAATGTGCTGCACATTAGTGAGGCCACACACCAGCAGGTTTACACATCAGTGAGCTTACACACTAGTGTGCACACACACAGTCGTAAGCTTACAGATTAGATAGTGTACACACCAGCTCACCGGTGAGGTGAGCTACACACTGGTGAGTTAACACACCCACCTGTTTACGTGCGCAAAGCTCTTAACCCTAAACCTAACATATCCCAAATGTCATGGCTAAAGTTATTTTACACACGCACGTGCATACACACGCACGTGCATACACGCATGTACACATACGTGCACACAAACACACATGCACGCACATGTTTAAACATATACAATTCCATGGCGTTGGACTTGAGACTCCCAGAAGTGGAATCAGGACTCCTGAGTGTGCGATATAGCTCAGTGGGCCTTACTTGGTAAAATTGAAATAATTAATTTAGTTTCAGGATGTAGGGTTCTGAAGATATTTCATCTTTCAGTCCTTTCTGACCGTTTGAGTGTGGGTGAGTGAGTGACAACTACTTATGCATTTTTTTTATTACAAATACAAGTATTTCCAGCTATTGACATGTAATGTATTAACTCTGGAAGATGATGGTGATACAGGTGGTGGGTAGCGGTAGTGTAGCGTTTAGCACGCTCCGCTACGAACCCGGCGACCTGAGTTAAATTCTCGCTCATGCCCAACGCAGGTAACGACTCTCTGAACCGGTCATGGGCATCCCCTAGGTCGACTCAGCCTCAAATGAGTACCTGGTGTGGTGTAAACATCACTACTGGGGAGACAAAGGCGGCCGGGCGTGGTGTTGGCCACCCACCCCTCGTGTGCCATGCTGGCCTTCACAGGTACTCGCTAACAGCACTTGCCCCAACAGTCTATTCGGGCTATACGGGGAGTCTTTGCTTTGGTGGTGATGATACAGATGGTGATTGATTATACAGATGGTTGGGATGATGATAATGATACATTTGGTGATGATGGTGGTGATGATGGGACTGTATGAGTGGTCCTTGAAGATATTTACTGTGTAATATTAAGACACACTAATATAAAATGTAATCATTAAAGCACAATATATAACATTTGTGATTTATGTTGAAAGCATGTGCTTATAATGGTCACGTGTATTTGTACGTGGTTGTGCATGAATGCACGTGTTTTTTTATTTTCTGTATTAGGTGCTTGACGACAGCACTTGGCCCAACAGTCTATATTGGTTGTACAGGAAATCTTTGTGTTTTGATTTACGAATGTTCCATTCACGAAATTTAGTGAAAACGAAATTGACAAATTAAGGATACTTTTCGACTTACGAAATAGAATTTCAGCGGAAACAATATATCACATGGCACACGCCATGAGATCATCAAGCAAAAAGCTGTCATCCATCCACAACAGTGTCACGGTATCCCCATAGTGCAAAAGTAACGCCTCGTCACCTCTCCAGTCATTCCAACATGCAGATCTTTTGGTGAGTTCCTTGAAGATGTTAATTATTTTTGTTTTAAATTGATTATTATTCAACCGTTGTAATATTTGTTCTTCATTATTTTTTGCATTGTGAAATATTGGTGTTTATTTTGGGTTTATAGTAGAAATGACTATCTGAAATACATCGCTAGTTTTTCGTATTCAATTAATGGGAAAAGCCATTCCGATTTACGATATTTTGTTTTACGTGCGTTTTTCGAAGAACGCATCCCTTTCGTAAGTAGAGGCATACATGTACAGGAATCCATTGCCAACTGCGAAATTACCAATCACGAGATTTTAGTAAACACGGATTGACTACTGGACACCTGTTTACTAACCACGAGCATCTCGCTTTGAGTATTCGCGAGTCGCGCCGAGTCGTGAAATCAAAACAACACGATGTACCTTATGGGGGGGGGGGTTCTTGTATTTGTTCTTGTATTTGTACGAGCTGTTGTTTATGTTACCGATGTTTACGGGGAGCGTTAGTGCAGCGGGTTAGCGAGCTGTACTATGGAGCCATAAATCCTGGCATTATTCCTGCTCACGGCCAACACCAGTGGCAATTATCTGAACCATTCCTGGACCTACCCTCGGCCTCAAATGAGTACTTGGTGCATTGTGAAAACATCAGCACTGGCAGAGACAAACCCCATATGCTGTGCAGGCCTGCATAAGTGCTCATAACGGCACTTACCCCAACAGTCTGTTACATGGGGGGATCTTAGTCTTGGCGTGTAAGTGAGAGTTTGTGGACTTTGCATGTTCTTCCCCTGTTGTGCACGCGTTTCCTCAGGGTTCTCAGCTTTCAAAAAAGAACAACCCATTCTAACAGTGAGATTTTACTTGCAAATTACTTAAACACGGATTACACACCGTGGCAACATCGCCCCCTTCTGTGAAAGCTGGACAGGACCCTCCTGCAAAAGAGTGAGACTTCCCTGAGTAAACAAATGTAGCACGGTAATCTTTGAAATAATAAAAAAAACTATTCACCCCTAGAGTGGACAGGGTAACGAGGGCGATCCTAGCAAGTGAGGGAGCTGTACTAAGACGGAACGGACGACGGCTCCCAGCCGACCTCTTCGCCTTTGTCGATCTTGTCATCGTTGGAGGCCGGTCTCAGCTCTGCGAGGATCGCCTCAAACGTGGGGCGCTCTAACGGCGCGTAGCTCCAGCAGTGGTGCATCACCTTGCGGCTGTGGGGCGAGGGGAGGGTGCGGTAAGGGTGCGAGGAAGGCGAATCGTGCACAAGCTCGGACTGCGCTTTCACCTCTTCCAGTGCGCGTTCGTTCAAAGAATGGTTGAATGAGTGCCGATGATGTTAATGACGTCACGGAGGGGGATGAAGGGGGTCAGGTGGCGAGGGGGGTGAGGCGGGGGTGTGGAGGGAGAGGGTCATGAAGGCATAAAATATCTACAGTATGGATTCACACAGCGGCGTCTAAATGCCACTGCATCTCCATACGTAATGCAGAAACACTGGTCATGTTTATCTTGTAGAGAGAGAAGAAGTCTGTGGGTCTCTACAGTGAGGGAAAAAAGTATTTGATCCCCTGCTGATTTCGTACGTTTGCCCACTGACAAAGAAATGATCAGTCTATTTTTAATGGTAGGTTTATTTGAACAGTGAGAGACAGAATAAGAACAACAAAAATCCAGAAAAACGCATGTCAAAAATGTTATAAATTTATTTGCATTTTAATGAGGGAAATAAGTATTTGACCCCTCTGCAAAACATGACTTAGTACTTGGTGGCAAAACCCTTGTTGGCAATCACAGAGGTCAGACGTTTCTTGTAGTTGGCCACCAGGTTTGCACATCTCAGGAGGGATTTTGTCCCACTCCTCTTTGCAGATTTTCTCCAAGTCATTAAGGTTTCGAGGCTGACGTTTGGCAACTCGAACCTTCATTTCCCTCCATAGATTTTCTATAGGATTAAGTTCTTGAGACAGGCTAGGCTACTCCAGGACCTTAATGTGCTTCTTCTTGAGCCACTCCTTTGTTGCCTTGACCGTGTGTTTTGGGTCATTGTCATGTTGGAATACCCATCCACGACCCATTTTCAATTCCCTGGCTGAGGGAAGATTTGACGGTACATGGCCCCGTCCATCGTCCCTTTGATGCGGTGAAGTTGTCCTGTCCCCTTAGCAGAAAAACACCCCCAAAGCATAATGTTTCCACCTCCATGCTTGACGGTGGGGATGGTGTTCTTGGGGTCATAGGCAGCATTCCTCCTCCTCCTCCAAACATGGCGAGTTGAGTTGATGCCAAAGAGCTCCATTTTGGTTTTATCTGACCACAACACTTTCACCCAGTTGTCCTCTGAATCATTCAGATGTTCATTGGCAGGGAAAAAGTATTTGATCCTTGCGTGCGCTGCAGGATTTCAGTCCTTCACGGCGTAGTGTGTTACCAATTGTTTTCTTGGTGACTATGGTCCCAGCTGCCTTGAGATCATTGACAAGATCCCCCCGTGTAGTTCTGGGCTGATTCCTCACCGTTCTCATGATCATTGCAACTCCACGAGGTGAGATCTTGCATGGAGCCCCAGGCCGAGGGAGATTTACAGTTCTTTTGTGTTTCTTCCATTTGCGAATAATCGCACCAACTGTTGTCACCTTCTCACCAAGCTGCTTGGCAGTGGTCTTGTAGCCCATTCCAGCCTTGTGTAGGTCTAAAATCTTGTCCCTGACATCCTTGGAGAGCTCTTTGGTCTTGGCCATGGTTAAGAGTTTGGAATCTGATTGATTGCTTCTGTGGACAGGTGTCTTTTATACAGGTAGCAAGCTGAGATTAGGAGCACTCACTTTAAGAGTGTGCTCCTAATCTCAGCTCGTTACCTGTATAAAAGACACCTGGGAGCCAGAAATCTTTCTGATTGAGAGGGGGTCAACTACTTATTTCCCTCATTAAAATGCAAATCAATTTATAACATTTTTGACATGCGTTTTTCCGGATTTTTTGTTGTTATTCTGTCTCTCACTGTTCAAATAAACCTACCATTAAAAATATAGACTGATCATTTCTTTGTCAGTGGGCAAACGTACAAAATCAGCAGGGGATCGAATACTTTTTTCCCTCATTGTATGTGAGGAGTCTGTGGGTCGCAACAGCACGTATGGCTGGAAGAAGGACATTCCAGACTAAAAGGGTTCATTATGGCTGTGTCAACGAGACTGAACCAGCCAGCACAACTCACTGCCAATAACACATCACATAATTTACCCTTATGCAATTGTTCAATCAATTAATTGAATCACTACAATTAAAACCAAAGATATCCCAGAACAAACACTTTGCACGTTCCTCCGTCAGCCACCTGCATCGACAATAGAAACGCATCAGTCCAGCAGTGGATAAAACCTGGTATGGGAGGTATGGGGGGGTGGCTTACACTTGCGGTGGACAGCAGGGGGGTGGCTGCATGCAGTAGCCATCGCAGATCAAGCGGTAGAACTTGTCACCGACTGCCATGCGCCAGGGTAAGGGGCCTCTCCAACACCCACACACATCACACACCGAGCGGCACACACGTCACACCGAGGAGCACGCACGTCACACCAAGGAGCACGCACATCACATCCAGCGGCACGCACGTCACACCGAGGAGCACGCACGTCACACACCGAGCAGGTTGCACAGGTCTCCTTTATCAAGGCAAACGTGGAGCAGATTACAACTACAACTCTACGCCTGTCACAATGCCCCCCCCCCCCCGAGTTTATGGGGGGGCGCGGGCCTCACTCCCCCCTTCGCGTCAGCCCCTACTAATAAATGGTCCGGTTGCATTGTGAATGCACCACTCGAATGACGTGCAGTCCCGTGGCGCGCTGTAACGGGCTCGTGATTTACTCAATACATTTCAACGTATAAAAATAAAAACGAGCCCAAGACATTATTTAAAATAAAGTATGGCCATCGTGTGTCAGCATCACAGGCGAAAATTGGCATGTAAAAAAAACTTCACTGCGAATCACTCAATTGGGATTGCTCGCAGCAAACAGCACTTGAACTGCTTGCAGGTTAGGTGCTGAATAACCGTGTGTCACACAGAGAACAGTTGCCACTGAGGGTGCCCTTTTCAAATGCTTGAGATGAGATGTGATTATCGCGTGTAAATGTGCACACTAAAATAACCAAAAAATTTTAAGCGAACTATTATCGTTTCAGGTGGCAGGGTGGTGCACCGGTGATCTTTGACCCTCGCAACAAGGGCCTTGGTTAATTAATTATCCAGTTTGCTCACATAGCTAGAAAACACACAATCACAATGTAACTGGGTATTGGCCAAGCATCCCAATGCTAACGTTACCTGCAAATTACTTCATTGGGATGACACTCGGCAGCAGAGCCGGATGATGGCATTGCTGGGGCCCTATGCCATTGTCAAGTTTAAGAGGCCCCTTCTATGAATGCCTGTATATTTTTGTCAGCAGAATGAAAATAACTGCTTTGGAGAGTCTTTTTTTTCTCACCGATCTTTATTTATTAAGCAATTATGTTAAAACTCGAAACCTCGTGTCCATTTCTTGTTTCGTATTTAGAGATCCCCCCCCTCTCTTAATGCGAGGCCCTAAGCTGCAAGTGTAGCTGGTGTGAGCTCGCCTGTGATGAATCACATGTATAATTGTGCACTCTAATTTTCTATGGGTGGCCAGGAGAATGTATTATTATTTAAGTGAATGCAATGGTGATCAGGGGATTGGATCCAGAGCCCCACGTACACAGTAGAGTACAAGGGAACGCCCACAATACAGATTTGAGCTGACCTGCGGATTGAGAAATTGAACTGTTTTGTGACGTGGAGGGTGTTTCTGAACGCTATTGTGACCGACCCGTCCCGACGGGAGGAGAGAGGACAGGGTGGACGGGCTGCATGAGCTTACTCTCTGGCACTGCACAGCACAACATCGCCTCCCTACTGCAACAAACTCGGCAGGACCCTCCTGAAAATAAAAGTCTTCGGAATCAGTGAGGCCTGTCCTTGGGAGGACAGGCCTAGTCTTGGTCGTCACAAGCGAACATTTGTTTCTCCACATTAATTTGTATCCCCGGGTTACCATCAGGGCTGGGCGCTGCAAGCTTAGCTTCTGAGATCTGATGAGACTGGTAGCCGTTTTTTAAAAGGTAATTTCGGCATCTGAAGCCCAAGCATGCAACAACTCTATGCAACTTCTTGGTTCTTTTGGTAAAGTCACGTAGAATGAAAATAAAATAATAAAAATAAAACGTAATAAAAAATAAAATTCTCACGACGTTTCGGCCACAACACAAGTAGCCTTCTTCAGGTGAAGGAACAGAACTGTAGGACGACAGCGCTTCAATTACTGCTGCTAAGATTCGCAGCGTCTTTTAAGCTAGGTGGGAGAGGTAAAGCGCCTTGACAAAGGAGTTTACATATCAAACAGGATAATTTAGCATTGAAATAGCTGTGTTAAAGTGTTGGATCAGCAGGGTGTTAACGTCAGAAATTAGCATGTAACTGGGAGATTAGCATGATGTTAATGTGAGGGATTAGCATGCGACTGGTCACGAAAATAGCTATGTTAAAGTCAAAGTTTCCATCTCAACAGAGGCATTTAGTATATGGACGCTAAAGGACTGCAACTACCCAACTATTATACAATAAAACCGATGTGAAAGAAAACTAAGTATAAACTACATCAATATAATAAATGTACTCAATATGTTCTTCAATAAATTGAGCTATAAACATAAAGTAACTGGGTATACACTACACTATATAATGAATACCATATAGTAAACGAATTAATGAAACTAAAATATAAACTACATCAATGTTAAATTTTGATTTAAAGCTTTCGTGACTGCAGTAATTCATATTCTTAGTTTTTTCGGTAAAGTCACGTTGAAGAGAAACAACAAAATAATAAAATATATATAAAACAATAAAAAAATTCTCACGACGTTTCGACCATAACTCAAACAGTCATCTTCAGGTGTGTTGGTTTGCATAAATGTATTTTTTAAACGGCGCATTTATTTATTTATAAAAAACGTTAGCATCACGCGCAGCGATTTGGCAGTTTACCCAGGACTAGTCCATCTATATTTTGAAAAGAGGAGGGGGGAGACGAAATTTTTTATAATGTATGCTGTCTGAAAGCCAATGTAAGCGTGAACAATCAATTAAGAACTGAAATGGGTTATCAAATCTTTCCAATGATTGCTAAGATAGAATCCATCTTCTCGGTTGAAATTGTCTCTGTGCTTGTATATGTGGATAGCCTCATGAACGAATCTCTCATGGAAGCCAGATGACTTACAAAGAACCTCTGTCTTGGAAAAGTCAATGGCATGTGAGCCTACTGAATTAGAACAATGATCTGCTACGGCCGAGGTGTTGGTCCTACCGTGTTTAAGGTCTGCTTTGTGTTCACGAATGCGGTCCGAGACATGGCGTTTGGTTTCTCCAATGTAACTACTACCACAGAGGCAACTTAGTTTGTAGACACCAGGGTATTGTATGTCCGGAATCACATCTTTTACAGACGGAACCAGATCACGGATTTTATGTAATGTGTTGAAACGGACCTGGATCTTGTGTTTATTCAAGATTTTGGAGATCTTTTTTGTGATCCCAGCAATGTAGGGTAAAGTGATGGTTTTGAAAGGCTCCTCAAGAGGGTTCTTCTTCATGGTTTGAGTGATAGCTTTGCAGATTGTATAGTCGGAGTAACCATTAGCCCTAAGAGCTTGGTGTACGTGCTTGAGTTCACTGCTTATGTGTTCCTGGTCGGATATGCATTGGGCTCTATGATACAGAGTCTTGATGAGAGAATTCTTCTGTGATGGATGGTGGTGGGAATCCGGTTTCAGATAAGCATCCGTATGGGTAGCTTTCCTGTAGACAGAGTGGCCCATTGAACCATCAGGTCTCTTTTTAATTAGGACATCCAAAAAAGGTATCTTGCCATCTATTTCGACTTCCATGGTAAATCTGATGGCTGGGTGTATGGAATTGATGTGGTCGAAGAATTGGTCTAGAGCAGGCCGGCCATGTGGCCAGATGACAAAAGTGTCATCCACGTACCTCTTCCATAAGGTTGGGCGCAGAGTGGCAGTCTGGATGGCGTCAGTCTCAAATTTCTCCATGAAAATGTTAGCTATAACTGGAGAAAGGGGGGAGCCCATTGGGGTGCCCTCAGTTTGTTTGTAGAAAGTTCCATTCCAAGTGAAGTATGTCTTGGTTAAACAGTGTCTCACCAGGTGGGGGTACCTCAGTGTTTAGTCCTTGATGAACCAAGTCTTCAATGATTGCAATGGTGTCAGGTACAGGAACCTTGGTGAATAAGGAAACTACATCAAAACTGACAAGCAGGTCGTCTGGGGACAGGGAAATACCCTTGATTGTCGATACCAGGTGAGTAGAATTTTGTACCGCAGAGGTGGTCTTTCCAGTGAAAGGACGCAGGATTTCAGACAAAAAACGAGCTAGTTTGTAGGTGGGGGAGCTGATAGTAGAGACTATGGGACAAAGAGGTGTATCAACTTTATGTATTTTTGGTAAGCCGTATAATCTTGGTGGCCTGGCAGCAGAAGGTTTCAACGAAAACTGTTTAGATTGATCAATTAATGCGGTTGAATCAGAAATTATTTTGTTGGTTTGTGTGACGAGGCTGTTGGTGGGATCTCTTTTTATTTTTGTATAACTACCATCGTCGAGTAATTCTTTAATTTTGTTGTTGTATTCTATTTTATCCATGATAACAGTAGCATTGCCTTTGTCAGCTGAGTGAACTACAATATCATTCCTCTTTTTTAATTTATATAATTCAAAACGCTCATCTTTGCTGAGGTTGCTAGCTGGCATCTTAGCGTTTTTGAGGGTTGCAGCGATTTCAGATCTTGCTACGTCTGCAGCGATGTGACCCAGGCCCCTGAGAGCAACGTCTACTTGGGCAATTATATCATTAACTGGTATGTGTTTAGGTGTGACTGCAAAGTTTAGACCTTTAGCTAAAACGGATTTCAGACCATCGGAAATAGAACTGTTACTGTGATTAATTACGACTTTATTAACGTCTAACTTTTTGGTGCGTGGGTCCGGTCTTTTGTTGAAGAGGAGGTTAAATTTGGAAATCAGGTTTTCCTTACATTTGGTCGACATAGTAGCAGCTGAAGAGGCAGTCATATTGTCTACATGTTCCCCATCCGATGTGGACATTATTGCCGTCAATGATAAGAGTGATTTGTAGAGTGTCTTGTCTAACTGATCTAGTTCTGTGCGTATAAGTCTGATTTTTTCTGAGATAAGAGCTAAGCTGGTTTTGAAAAGAATTCGTTTCGCATTAGAAGAAGTTACAGCAGCAGAGGTCAGTGTAAATGCGATTGGTATTACCCCAGATAAATGCGCCGTTTAAAAAATACATTTATGCAAACCAACACACCTGAAGATGACCGTTTGAGTTATGGTCGAAACGTCGTGAGAATTTTTTATTGTTTTATATATTTTTTATTATTTTGTTGTTTCTCTTCAACGTGACTTTACCGAAAAAACTAAGAATATACATCAATGTTATCAATAAACTCTATATACTCTCCAATCAGCTGAGCTACTAACAATAAGTCGTTATACATTACAATGCCATATGGCGAAAACATGGGTGGCGGTTTTTTCCTTCTTTCCAACGTTAGCACCACGGAGAGCGACGAGCCTCGTTCAGACGGACGAGTCCACCCATGCTCGGAACGGAGGAGGGGGGAGAAACAGCCACGATGTGCTGCTCTGTCCTGTGTTGCGTAACAACCATGCCATAAACTAGACTACTATACATTGTAACGTTATACCTTCCAATCTAAACTACATTGTATAATATCGTATACACAGCCCAATGTAAACTCGAACATTATGCAGTATATTTATATGTCTTCAACTAAACTTTTTCCTACATTACACGACTATACACCGTAATATACACTACCATAGACAAACCCACCCTTGAATTACACAATGCGTTACTTTACACTACCCGATACTTTAGCCTGTAAAATGTTAGACTTGTAATATTACACTATGTATTATTCTACAAACCCTACTGTATACCACACTGCTGTATATTCACAATACAATTACGATACTATATATTGCCTTATGAATTATGTTAAACATTACAATGTTATACTATTTATTATTATATAACATGCTATAAACCATACCATTGACCGTCGTGTGAAGAGGCAGTGCCAGCGAATGGACTGCAGTCTGAATGTCACCATAAAATACAATCAATTAAGAACTGAAATTGCTTATAACGTCTTTCCAATGAAATTTTGATTTAAAGCTTTCGTGACTGCAGTAATTCATATTCTTAGTTCTTTCGGTAAAGTCACGTTGAAGGGAAACAACAAAATAATAAAACATATATAAAACAATAAAAAATTCTCACGACGTTTCGACCATAACACAAACCAATTCCTCGACCACATCAATTCCATACACCCAGCCATCAGATTCACCATGGAGGTCGAAAAAGATGGCAAGCTACCCTTTTTCGATGTCCTAATTAAAAGGAGACCTGATGGTTCAATGAGCCACTCTGTCGACAGGAAAGCTACGCATACGAATGCTTACTTAAAACCGGATTCCCACCACCATCCATGCCAGAAGAACTCCCTCATCAAGACTCTATACCATAGAGCCCAATGCATTTCCGACCAGGAACACATTGCCAGTGAACTTAAGCACGTACACCAAGCTCTCAAGGCTAATGGTTACTCCGACTACACAATCCACAAAGCCATCACTCCAGCCATGAAGAAGGATCCTCTTGAGGAGCCA
Source organism: Petromyzon marinus (assembly GCF_048934315.1). Taxonomy (NCBI): domain Eukaryota; kingdom Metazoa; phylum Chordata; class Hyperoartia; order Petromyzontiformes; family Petromyzontidae; genus Petromyzon; species Petromyzon marinus. The sequence continues at coordinate 997,363 of NW_027423157.1, forward strand.
TTCAAAACCATCACCTTACCCTACATTGCGGGGGTCACAAAAAATATCTCCAAAATCCTGAATAAACACAAGATCCAGGTCCGATTCAACACAGTACATAAAATCCGTGATCTGGTTCCGTCTGTAAAAGATGTGGTTCCAGACATACAGTACCCGGGCGTCTACAAACTTAGTTGCCTCTGTGGTAGCAGTTACATTGGAGAAACCAAACGACATATCTGGGACCGCATCCGTGAACATAAAGCAGACTTGAAACACGGTAGGACGAGCACCTCAGTCGTGGCAGATCACTATTATAATTCAGTGGGCTCGCATGACATTGACTTCTCCAAGACGGACGTTCTCTGCAAGCCATCCGGCTACCATGAGAGATTCGTTCATGAGGCCATCCACATATACAAACACAGAAACAATTTCAACGGAGAAGATGGATTCTGGCTTAGTAACCATTGGAAAGATGTTATAAACCATTTTGGTACTTAATTGATTGTATTTTATGGTGACTTTCAGATCGCAGTCCATTCGCTGCCACTGCCTCTTAATACCTTTCACACGACGGTCAATGGTATGGTTTATAGCAGGGGTGTCCAAACTTTTTTTCCCGAGGGCCACATACAGAAAAATATACGAAGGATTGGGCCACTCACTAGACGTGAGGTATACTGCCTCACTTCTCATGCACTGATATTGTCAAAATCAATCAAATGCAGGTAAATTACGTTTGATTATTGAACATGTTTGAAGAAAAAAAGCCTCCATCATAGCTCTTCATTAGTAGATTTTAATTTTATTTTTTACAAAAAGGTTGGCAGGTAATTCTCTCAGTGACAGCCTCAGATTGGTTCTTAGGGTGCTGATCCCCCTTCATTGTCCATATGAAGGGAGAGACGAGAAGAAAAATAGGGGATGTGGATATTTCAAGCTTATTACACAAATAAATTATTGGGCTTGTTAACACATCAACTAACGTTTGTTAAAAAAATTGTCATCAACTTTAATTGACTGAATTTATGAAGTAATTGGGCTTATTAACAAATGAAAACGGTGTGTATATTTTTAACTCACCTGTAATGGGAATAATGTTACGCTCAGTGGGAGCAGTGATGCTGCGCTTTGGTCTGAAGGATAGCTGGCAGGTCAGGAGTAAGTTTGGTGGTTGAGATGCGAAGGACGTCACGGAGATGGCTGTCGGTCGTTCTCGTTCTCAGCCTGCTTTTGTTCAGCGTTAACAGAGAGAATGTCTGCTCACATATGTATGTTGAGCCGAACAGACTCATCATTCGTTTTGCATGGCGTCTCGTCAGAGGAAACTTGGCCTTTTCCAAACTCCGGTAGAAGTCAGGTAGGGAGAGAAGCTGATGCTGATTCTTCAGAGAATCATCACACTGAATTTCGATCAGTTCTAATTGCAGACTCTCCTCCACTTCTTTTGCATCCATTGAAAACGGAGCCGCAAACAGTGTGATTTCCTTCTCAATGACAGAAAAATCTTGGAAGCGCTGACTGAATTCTGTCATGAGAGATGTGATCACAGACACATATTCTCCCATTTTTGCAGAGAGCTTGGCATTTGGAAATGCGCATTGATTTCGGTCAGCGTGGGGAAGTGCGCTACATTGAAGTTGCGCAGTTGTGACTCGAAGAGACGGAGCTTCGCACGGAATGCTTTCATGTGCACATACAGCTGTGGTACCAGCTGCTCTTTGCCTTGTAGTCTCTTGTTCGGGGTGTTGAGATGATCAGTGAGATCAACTAAAAAAGCCAGGCCTGCCAACCATAAAGGGTCACTGATCTCATGGAGAGGTCTGCCCTTTTCTTTCAAAAACTTGTCGATATTTGATCTCAGGGAATAAAACCACTGCAGCACGGAGCCGCGACTGAGCCAGCGCACTTGAGAATGGTAGAGTAGGTCCCCGTATTCAGCATCGACATCAGAGAGGAACGCTTGCAATTCTTTGTGGTAAAGCCCTCGGGCCATAATTTTTTTTGACATTTTTCACAACTGTGTTCATCACATCGCCAAGCTAGATTATCTTGGCACAGAGGGCTTCTTGGTAGATGATACAGTGCATTTTAACAGTCTCACCTCCGCTCTCCTGCACCTTGGCACTCACCATAGAAGCCATTCCTTTGCGTTCGCCTGTCATTGCTGGAGCCCCATCCGTTGTAATTCCACACAGCTTGTCCCATTTAAGTCCAGCCTGGTTAATTGAATCTGACACAGCTTCAAAACATATCCTTCCCAGTTGTTGTCCCCTTTAGACTCCGAAGATCAAGCAGTTCCTCCATAATGCAAAAATTCTCATCAACTCCCCGCAAAAAAATTAACAGCCGTGCAGTGTCCGTGGCATCTGTGCTCTCATCACATGCAATCGAGTAAAAATCGAAAGCACAAGCTTTATCTGACACTTGCTGTTTTAAGTTAGCCGACAAGTCTTCAATTCGCCGCACAACCTTATTTCTGGACATACTAACATCGTTAAAATCCTGCATTTTCTCCAGGCACATTCTCACGACTTTAGTGAGGCACTGTTTGATGAAGTCACCGTCTGAGAAAGGTTTCCCGTGTAGGGCAATGAGTTGAGCTACTTCATTGCTGGCTATTGTTGCATTTTCTTGAGCTTTGTTAGCACGGAAAAAAAACCCTGCTGCTGCGTTAGCAGGCTAGCTTGCCATTTGCTTTACCTTCTCTCTCCGCTCGGCGCCAGTGTAGGACGTGAAGGTCTGATGTTTCGTTTCATAATGCCGTCGTACATTGTACTCTTTCATCACGGCAACACTCTCATTACAAATCAAACAAACACACTTCCCCTTGGTTTCTATGAAAAAAAAAACATTTTTCCACCGAGTCTGAAATTTTCTGCACTCGCTTGCAATCTTGCGTCTCTTCGGTTCCGGCATTTCTGGTGACCCTGAGCAAATGTTTTCTTCGATTGCTTGCTTTGTGGAGACGCTGCCTTGTTCAAGACAATAGCGCCATCTAGTGTTTAAATTAAGAAATGCAATACAGTGGGCCATAGTCCATTATATTTTTAACTTTGATACGGGCCAATTAAAAATGGATGGCGGTCCGCAGTTGGCCCGCGGGCCGTAATTTGGACACCCCTGGTTTATAGCATGTTATATAATAATGAATAGTATAACATTGTAATGTTTTACATAATTCATAAGGCAATATATAGTATTGTAATTTTATAGTGAATATACAGCTGTGTGGTATACAGTAGGGTTGGTAGAATAATACCTAGTGTAATATTACAAGTCTAATATTTTACAGTCTAAAGTAGAGGGTAGTCTAAAGTAACGCATTGTATAATTCAAGGGTGGGTTTGTCTATGGTAGTGTATATTACGGTGTATAGTTGTGTAATGTAGGAAAAAGTTTATTTGGAGACATATCAATATAATGCATAATGTTAGAGCTTACATTGGGCTGTGTATACGATATTATACAATGTAGTTTAGATTGGAAGGTATAACATTACAATGTATAGTAGTCTAGTTTATGGCATGGTTGTAATGCAACACAGGACAGAGCAGCACATCGTGGCTGTTTCTCCCCCCTCCTCCGTCCCGAGCATGGATGGACTCGTCCGTCTGAACCAGGCTCGTCGCTCTCCGTGGTGCTAACGTTGGAAAGAAGGAAAAAACCGCCACCCATTTTTTTCGCCATATGGCATTGTAATGTATAACGACTTATTGTTAGTAGGTCAGCTGATGGAGAGTATATAGAGTTTATTGATAACATTGATGTAGTTTGTATTTTAGTTTTTTTATTAGTTTACTATATGGTATTCATTAGATAGTGTAGTGTATACCCAGTTACTTTATGTTTATAGCTCAATTTATTTAAGAATATATTGAATACATTTATTATATTGATGTATTCTTAGTTTTTTCGGTAAAGTCACGTTGAAGAGAAACAACAAAATAACAAAATATATATAAAATAATAAAAAATTCTCACGACGTTTCGACCATAACTCAAACGGTCATCATCAGGTGTGTTGGTTTGCATAAATTTATTTTTAAACGGCACATTTATTTATAAAAAAAAACGTTGGCGTCACGCGCAGCGATTGGCAGTTTGCCCAGGACTAGTCCATCTATTTTTTTGAAAAGAGGAGGGGGGAGACGAATTTTTTTTTTTTATAATGTATGCTGTCTGAAAGCCACTGTAAGCGTGAACAATCAATCAAGAACTGAAATGATTTATCAAATCTTTCCAATGATTGCTAAGATAGAATCCATCTTCTCGGTTGAAATTGTCTCTGTGCTTGTATATGTGGATAGCCTCATGAACGAATCTCTCATGGAAGCCAGATGGCTTACAAAGAACCTCCGTCTTGGAAAAGTCAATGGCATGTGAGCCTACTGAATTAGAACAATGATCTGCTACGGCCGAGGTGTTGGTCCTACCGTGTTTAAGGTCTGCTTTATGTTCACGAATGCGGTCCGAGACATGGCGTTTGGTTTCTCCAATGTAACTACTACCACAGAGGCAACTTAGTTTGTAGACACCAGGGTATTGTATGTCCGGAATCACATCTTTTACAGACGGAACCAGATCACGGATTTTATGTAATGTGTTGAAACGGACCTGGATCTTGTGTTTATTCAAGATTTTGGAGATCTTTTTTGTGATCCCAGCAATGTAGGGTAAAGTGATGGTTTTGAAAGGCTCCTCAAGAGGGTTCTTCTTCATGGTTTGAGTGATAGCTTTGCGGATTGTATAGTCGGAGTAACCATTAGCCCTAAGAGCTTGGTGTACGTGCTTGAGTTCACTGCTTATGTGTTCCTGGTCGGATATGCATTGGGCTCTATGATACAGAGTCTTGATGAGAGAATTCTTCTGTGATGGATGGTGGTGGGAATCCGGTTTCAGATAAGCATCCGTATGGGTAGCTTTCCTGTAGACAGAGTGGCTCATTGAACCATCAGGTCTCTTTTTTAGGACATCCAAAAAAGGTATCTTGCCATCTATTTCGACTTCCATGGTAAATCTGATGGCTGGGTGTATGGAATTGATGTGGTCGAAGAATTGGTCTAGAGCAGGCCGGCCATGTGGCCAGATGACAAAAGTGTCATCCACGTACCTCTTCCATAAGGTTGGGCGCAGAGTGGCAGTCTGGATGGCGTCAGTCTCAAATTTCTCCATGAAAATGTTAGCTATAACTGGAGAAAGGGGGGAGCCCATTGGGGTGCCCTCAGTTTGTTTGTAGAAAGTTCCATTCCAAGTGAAGTATGTATTGGTTAAACAGTGTCTCACCAGGGGGGGTACCTCAGTGTTTAGTCCTTGATGAACCAAGTCTTCAATGATTGCAATGGTGTCAGGTACAGGAACCTTGGTGAATAAGGAAACTACATCAAAACTGACAAGCAGGTCGTCTGGGGACAGGGAAATACCCTTGATTGTTGATACCAGGTGAGTAGAATTTTGTACCGCAGAGGTGGTCTTTCCAGTGAAAGGACGCAGGATTTCAGACAAAAAACGAGCTAGTTTGTAGGTGGGGGAGCTGATAGTAGAGACTATGGGACGAAGAGGTGTATCAACTTTATGTATTTTTGGTAAGCCGTATAATCTTGGTGGCCTGGCAGCAGAAGGTTTCAACGAAAACTGTTTAGATTGATCAATTAATGCGGTTGAATCAGAAATTATTTTGTTGGTTTGTGTGACGAGGCTGTTGGTGGGATCTCTTTTTATTTTTGTATAACCACCATCGTCGAGTAATTCTTTAATTTTGTTGTATTCTATTTTATCTATTTTAACGACACTGCGAATCTTAGCAGCAGTCATTGAAGTGCTGTCGTCCCGACAGTTCTGTTCCTTCACCTGAAGAAGGCTACTTGTGTTGTGGCCGAAACGTCGTGAAAATTTTATTTTTTATTACGTTTTTTTTTTCCATTCTACGTTACTTTACCGAAAGAACCAAGAAGATGAATCCCTGCAGTCACGAAAGCTTTAAATCTGAACTTTACGCAATTAAAAATCATAGTGTAAGATAAGACTACAATCGTTGTCTGCTGTGAGGATCTTCTGTACTCAGGGCCCCGAATGTTTGTGGCCAGTGAAAGTTTGTCTCAGCAAAATATAAGATTTCTCACAGTAGCATACCGTATGACCACACGTCGCTCTGCACCTTGTAGAGCCCATGGAACATGCTTTCTGAAGACATCCACTTTACCGGCAGAGGCACCTAATGGACATGACCGCATGGCCACAAGCACAACAACAATACGTTCAGTAAATTCAGTTCAGGCCGATGCATTGCGATTCGTCATACGTTTTTTGCGTGAGGCCACATTCATCTGGACAAATTAGCGTCATCTAGCCCTCCACTACCCTGAAGGGTTAAATGTGTAGTGACATCACGGGATGTCACTGTGTAGTGCCGGCCCTAGAGAGGCACGGCGTGCGGTGTATTGACATCGTGGATACCACTCTGGTGTGGGTGTAGTACCGGCCCTAGAGGGGCTCGGTCAGCGCTGATTGATCCCACTGGATGGCATCACGCTTGGCGTGCAGTGCCAACCCAACAGGATAGGGTGTGGGAGTGCCGGCCGTAGGAAACGGGTTACTAAATGCCATGGCACTCTGGTTGACCCGAGAGGACACGTGACCGGTTAAGTCTACAAAGGGGCCCCAAGTGGGGGCTAGGGGTGGTCACGTGGTCGGGGTCCAGATCCTGCTGCTTGATGATTCTAGAAGGTGGTCGTGGCCAAGGGCGGAGCCAGCCACGCCACAGAGAATATAAGCTGGGTCCCCCAGAGGGACCGGCGTTGTTGTTCATCCTGAAGAACCTTTGTCTACGTCTACGTTCTACCGAGTCTCCAACACATGGACTGGGACCCGAGCTGTGGTCCCGGTCTGTCGTAGCTAGTCATGTTGTAATTAGTGTAGTTAGCCTGGTGGTCACCACCACAGGTTGTTATTCTGGGCCAGTTACCCCGTGTACCACATGGGGGGGGGGAGGAGGAAGGGGATTTGTGAAATTGCCCCATATTTTGAACTGTCGGCAGAGCAGGGAGATTGAATCCAATTGCCGACCTCTGGATTGCAAGTCCAGGGTGGGAGAGCCATTGCACCACCGTGTGTGGCAGCACCCCCCACTCTTTTTTTCTTAGGGGCTGTGCAAAATAAAATAAAAACATTGAGTACAATTAAAGTGATGGGCCTTCCATTCCGATGACGGTGATCACATTGGCGATACTGATAATGATGCTGATGATGCTAAATAAGGTGAAGGACTTACTTTGCCCTTCACCACGTAGTTGGGGTCAGTCTGGGCGTTCCGTGCCAGCCCAAAGTCGCAAATCTTGGCGATGTGTCCATGCGTTACCAGCAAATTCCTCACAGCCAGGTCGCGGTGGATGCACTAAAAAAAAGAAACAAATTCCCTGTGTGGCCTTCAACAAACTTGGGGCAACTTCTGTGAAGGTCGGCCACGGTACACGACGGGGTGGGTGCCCAGCACCACGCCCGGCCGCCTTTGTCTCCCCAGTGTAGATGTTTACACACCGCACCAGGTACTCATTTGAGACTGAGTCCATCTGGGGAGGCCCAAGACCGGTTCCGATAATTGTCACTGGTGTTGGCCGTGAGCGGGAATCGAACTCTGGCCATTGGGTTCGTAACGCAGTGAACTAACCACTGAGCGACCACTCGCCACCCAGACAGACATATTAAGGGCAACAAAGACGTGCACCACAGACACAGTCACATACAAAGACACAGTTAAACACGCACAGTCACAGAGATACAGTTAAACATACTCTTTGGTTCTTTCGGTAAAGTAACATAGGTATAAAATAAAACAAATCACGACGTTTCGGGCGCAACACAAGCGTCCCTCATCAGGTGGGAAAGCATGATCTGCTGCTGAGGCAGACTGTTTTAAAAGGTTTGAAATAGGTGTAGCCCAAGGGTCATAAAGAAGTGGGCGGGGCTAGTGATGTTAATGTGAGAAATTAGCATGTAAATGTAAGATCGGATAGCGGCCTCCTCGACGAGGGCTTCAAATCAAGACAGTTAAACACGCGCAGTCACACATGGTCAAATTGAAACACAGAGGTGAATTTCCGGAGATTCTTAAAGATGGTCATGGCCCTGTAGGGATAGAGACAGACAGGCACGGAGATACATACAGAGAGACACAGAGACAGGTTAAAATCATCACGTATTTTCATCATTATGTTCCACCACTCTTTTAACCGAGGAGAGAGGCTCACTGCTGATTCACTCCTCTCGCGACTCACGTTCTTGTGAGCGAGGAAGGCCATACCGCTCGCGACCTGCTCTGAGAAGCTCGGGAGGTTGTCCACCCCGGATGGAGTAGAGTCGCTCACGATCGCTTCTCTCTCTGACGACGACGCGTCCCAGCCTGCGGCGCACAAGGAAGCCCGGACGATTCAGAAATGCCCTAACTATAGAGTATCTATAGTAGATCATCGATTATTCGGCGGCTACGGGGGGGAAGGGGATGCCAAATTTTTTAACAACGCCGGATATTCACTACATAATAATTTTAAAAAGCTAATTTTTTGCACATTCTTGCATAGCATTGTTTTTAAATGTTGTGAATGTTTTGTTGTCTTTTAAATTAGTTTACTATATGAAATTGGTATGAATGAACATACAAATACACAAAAATAAATATCCTACTGTAAAATGTAACCTATTTACTGTACCGTACTTACCAATCCAATCTCAAAGACTCTGAATGGAGTGATGTATATACGTGCAGTATTGTCATTTTTAAAGTTGTATTTAGTGTATAATGTACCGTCTATAATATTTAACACTGAAATCAAGTCGGTGGCCGCTCTGGTTAATACCACGGTCTACTTCGCAGTAGACACTGTTAGAGCGAACACGTACATGATTCGAAAAAGAGAGTCGGCCAAGTGTTGTGTGGTGTAATTATCCAAATTTGAGAAATTTACTCGCAAATTATTCCATCGGGTAAGCTGCCTAATAACATCACAAACCCACTTGGCAGGGTAAAGCCCACTTGCAAGGCTGTGGCTGCACAGGGGCAGTTGCCCCCAGTCCATGGAAACTGGTATTGATCTAGTTTACGAATCGCCATGGGCGGCATGGTGGCACATTGGCAAGTAACCCTTGCGCCTTGCAGCAAGAAAGCTGGGTTTGATTCCCGACTCGGGCGCGTTTCGGCGTGGAGTTGTCATCTTCTCTCCCTCTGTTCGTCAGAGTGTGTAAGTGCAATGGAGTGTTTGAGTGAGTGAGTTAGCGTGAATGTGAGTGTGTGAAGATTGTATGTTCTCCCCCTCTTCTGGGTCTCTTCCGCGTTCTCGAGTTTCCTCCCATAGTAAAAAAAAATACCCAATACAACGAGTCTGGAATTGGGCAAAACACCCCAATACTGAAAAATCACCTGCAAATTACTCAATTGCGACTACACAGTGACGGCAAAAACTTTGCAGGACCCTCATGAAGAAGTCTTGAGTTTTTGCACAGTAAACAAATGTAATAATAAATCTTGACTTAAAGCTTTTGTGACTGCAGGAAGACATATTCTTTGGGTCTTTCGGTAACGTCACGTAGATAGGTTCAAATGAAATAACCAAAAATAGCAAAAAACTACGACGTTTCGATCGCAACACAAGCCTTTGTCATCAGGAAGAAAAAAAGAGAGGGAGACAGCTGCTGAGGCAGACAGTCTGCCTTATCTGAACCGGTGTTGTGCCTATCCTAGGTAAACTCTGTCTTAAATGAGTACCTGGTGCAGTGTGTAGACATGAGCACTGGGGAGACAGAGGTGGCTGCATGCGCGTGGTGCTGGCCACCCACCTCCTCGTGGGCCATGCCGCCTAACAGCAGCACAGTCTGTTAAGGCTTATTTGGGTGATCTTCATCTTTGTTGTACGCTTGTGCCATCTTGTGTGTCCGCTGTCACAGATTCCAGGCTACAACTCTCCGGAGTCCACCCCATGGGGCTCCCCTTCTCCCCAGCCTAAAAAACCCAGACAGTACTCGTGCATCATGCATGCGGTGTCAACAAGAGGTAAGAGGTGCATGAGTGGGCACACACTCTGGGTTTTACATCTGCAGAGGTAGTTAAGTGTACAGTGTGCTCGCAAGCAGAGGTGAACAATAAAAAAAAATCAGTGGCGGTTATGAGAAACGCTACCCTGAAGTAACGGGCGGTTTGCACTCTGAACTTGCAATCCAGAAGTTACTGGTTCGTTTTCCCATCGCAGCATTTGAAACAGTGGCGCAATTATCTTAAATTTAAAATTTTTACCTTGCCAACCGGTACAAACAGCCAGGTGAGGTGTATAAGCGTCAGTATGTATGAATAGTTTAGGACATCTTATGCTCACAAACTCACCCGTTCATGCACTCAACCACCAACTCACTCTCACTCAAACCACCAACTCACTCAACCATCAACTCACTCAACCCACCATCTCACTCAAACCACCAACTCACTCAAACCACCAACTCACTCAAACCACCATCTCACTTAACCATCAACTCACTGAAACCACCAACTCACTCAACCATCAACTCACTCAAACCACCAACTCACTCAAACCACCAACTCACTCAAACCATCAACTCACTCAAACCACCATCTCACTCAAACCACCATCTCACTCAAACCACCAACTCACTCAAACCACCATCTCACTCAAACCACCATCTCACTCAAACCACCAACTCACTCAACCACCAACTCACTCAAACCACCATCTCACTCAAACCACCAACTCACTCAACCACCAACTCACTCAAACCACCATCTCACTCAAACCACCATCTCACTCAAACCACCAACTCACTCAAACCACCAACTCACTCAAACCACCAACTCACTCAAACCACCAACTCACTCAAACCATCAACTCACTCAAACCACCATCTCACTCAAACCACCAACTCACTCAAACCACCATCTCACTAAAACCACCAACTCACTCAAACCACCAACTCACTCAAACCATCAACTCACTCAATCAAACCACCAACTCACTCAAACCACCATCTCACTCAAACCACCAACTCACTCAAACCACCAACTCACTCAAACCACCATCTCACTCAAACCACCAACTCACTCAACCACCAACTCACTCAAACCAGCATCTCACGCAAACCACCAACTCACTCAAACCACCAACTCACTCAAACACCATCTCACTCAAACCACCATCTCACTCAAACCACCATCTCACTTGAACCATCAACTCACTCGAACCACCATCTCACTCAAACCACCAACTCACTCAAACCACCATCTCACTCAACCACCATCTCACTCAAACCACCAACTCACTCAAACCACCATCTCACTCAAATCATCAACTCACTCAAACCACCATCTCACTCAAACCACCAACTCACTCAAACCACCATCTCACTCAAACCACCATCTCACTCAAACCACCATCTCACTCAAACCACCATCTCACTCAAACCACCATCTCACTCAAACCACCAACTCACTCAAACCACCAACTCACTCAAACTACCAACTCACTCAAGCCTCCATCTCACTCAAACCACCACCATCTCACTCAAACCACCAACTAACTCAAACCAACAACTCACTCAAACCACCACCATCTCACTCAAACCACCAACTCACTCAAACCACCATCTCACTCAAACCACCATCTCACTCAAACCACCAACTAACTCAAACCACCATCTCACTCAAACCACCATCTCACTCAAACCACCAACTCACTCAAACCACCATCTCACTCAAACCACCAACTCACTCAAACCACCACCATCTCACTCAAACCACCAACTCACTCAAACCACCATCTCACTCAAACCACCATCTCACTAAAACCACCATCTCACTCAAACCACCAACTCACTCAAACCACCGTCTCACTCAAACCACCACCATCTCACTCAAACCACCAACTCACTCAAACCACCACCATCTCACTCAAACCACCACCATCTCACTCAAACCACCACCATCTCACTCAAACCACCAACTCACTCAAACCACCAAATTCACTCAAACCACCAACTCACTCAAACCACCAAACTCACTCAAACCACCATCTCACTCAAACCACCATCTCACTCTAAAAGGTTGAAGGTTAAGGTGCAGAAAGCCCTGAAAATATATTGGCTCGCACCACTGCAAGCTCCCTTCTGGAGGATATGTTGTTGAGCCAGACGTTTGGAAGAGGTGGGAGTAACCCACATTTTACCCCACCACATACGAACTGCCGATGGACTACCCATTGACAGTGCTGAGTGGACAACGGCAGGGCCAGTGAGGGGGGATTTAAGAAACGGTTCAATCACCTGCCGCGCTTGGAGGACGAACCGGCGGAATTTGGGTTGCCAAGCCAAGTGTGATAACCGTCACATTATGGCAGCATCATAATCTGAATATTTTTCCTGGATCAATCCGATGAGCTATAAAGTTCTTTTTCACAGGTGTCCAGCACCACTTCATCATTTTGATGAGGGGTTCCTGAATCAGGTGAGAGACAGATTTGTCCTCCTCTACCAGGTAAGGTCGGGCAATTTTACTTCTCACTTCACCTTCCTCACCTCAACTGGTAAGGTAGGAAAATCATTGCTCCTGAACTAGGTGAGAGCCAAATCAGGTGTGACCTGTGGTGCATAAGGGGCCCACACCAATGATAAAAAAATACTAAACTATTTTTTTATTTTCTTGGTTCTTTCGGTAAAGTCTCTTTGTTTTTTTCCGGTAAAGTCATGTATAAATAAGAAATAATAAAATAACATAATAGCGTACGACGTTTCGGTTGCAACACAAGCAGCCATCATCAGGTACAGAAGAGCTAAATTTATGAGAGAGAAGAAACACATAACCCCAGATGTATATACAGACACCCAAGTAGGGGGGAACTAACACAGATACAACAGGGGACACAGAGAGAGAAACGTACCAACAAACAGGGTTTAGCAAAATCGCTGCTTGTAATCGCCAGGGAAACGATATATAGTCCTAGAATGAAGGACTGTGCATTTGATAAGGCCACGTGAAGGTGTTGTGATCCCCGCTCTCTATTAGGGTGAGGGCTATCTCTTTGCAAACACCCATGACCTCACGACCACAACAAAGAGCATGTAAGAGATTTGTGGCTGGCCAGATGGTGTCGTACACACGTGTCATTTGGCATTGTGGTGAAACGAATTCAGCTCCATTATAATGTGACTGGACATGCTCGGGAACAATGCCCCATATAAACGTGGATGTCCAGCCAGATGAGCTGGCACGCAGCTGTAGGCTGACCCCATAGCCAGGTGATATCACACTCCTCCATAATCTTGTTGATGTGCTCAGTTGAGGTGATGCCTACCTGTAGTTCTACTGATCGGAGGCTGACACTCATTGATCATTTGACGACGAGAACAATTCACTTTAATGGGCAACATCAAGTGCACAAATCCTCATACGCTGTTATCTAAATTTTGTATCGCCTCGGTGATTTAGTTAAATTGCAATGAAGAGAATTGGTGTATAAATCAGCCAAACGTGTGCTCAACGAGTGTACGGTTGGCAGATATAAATAGATCTTATTGTTTTCTGCTCTACTGACAAACCATGACTTTATTTACCAATATATATTTTAAAATATATATCCAGATAAAAAATAGATGTTGCTTGACTGCTGCTGCTTATCTTGTTTAAATTAAGCCTCTTTCATTTCTGGCCCTCACTCTCAGCAATAAAAAAAGACATTAATAATAGGGTTTTTCCCCTTTTTTCTGGCAACAAAACTGGAACCTTTTTAGGAGGATTCATGTCTGCATTAACCACAATACCTGCAGTCAAAATGCAAACAAAAAACATAATATGATAATATATGCATTGTCCTTGAAACTGATTGGTGCTCGACCAATTGGGTCGAGGCTCAAAAGAAAGCCATCCCTTGGTGTGGACCAATCAGTTTCAAGGACAATGCATATATTATCATAGTATGTTTTTTGTTTGCATTTTGACTGCAGGTATTGTGGTTAATGCAGACATGAATCCTCGTAAAAAGGTTTCAGTTTTGTTGCCAGAAAAAGGGGAAAAACCCTATTATTACATTTTGGTACTGGCAAAGGAGGTCTAATGATGTAAAAAAAAACTTGGCACTGACTCCTGGCCCTTTACATGGGGAGATGATCTGAACACTTGCAATGAATACGTTTTCACCCTTAAATGTTAAGTGTTACGTTCACAAAATGTGTCTGATTCCAATAATATGCATTAATTGTGTTTTGACCGACCGTCTGTGTTGCTTTATATGGTTTCCAAATTTGGCTAAACCCTGTTAGTTTGGTACGCTTCTCTCTCTGTGTCCCCTGTTGTATCTGTGTTAGTTCCCCCCTACTTGGGTGTCTGTATATACATCTGGGGTTATGTGTTTCCTCTCTCTCGTAAATTTAGCTCTTCTGTACCCGATGATGGCTGCTTGTGTTGCAACCGAAACGTCGTACGCTATTATGTTATTTTATTATTTCTTATTTATACGTGACTTTACCGAAAAAAACAAAGAGTAATTCCTGCAGTCACGAAAGCTTCGAATCAAGTCTGAACCACCTCTACCGGGAGGTATGAGGTTTGTGTCTTTGTGTTGTCTCTGCTTGTGTATCTGCCTTTGTGTCTTGGCTTGGATTTGTGTCTCTGTGCTGTCTCTGCCTGTGTGTGGGCCTTGGTGTTTCCGAGTGGGTGCTGCTGCGCCCCCTTTGCTCCATGCGTACCTCATGCTAAATTGTCCCATTGTCTCTCAGCCTTACCTTCTCTGCCTATTTAAGGCGACTTCACTGTGTGCGTATCTGTGCTGGTTCGCTCTACTTGGATGTCTGTGTGTGTGCGCGGTCTCTATTTTAAATTTCATACTTAACTTGCAATTTAGCCATCTTTGAAACAGCGTAATCAACCAGACTATGCGTTAATTGTGTTTTGACCGACTGTCTGTGTTGCTTTATATGGTTTCCAAATTTTGCTAAACCCTGTTTGTTTGGTATGCTTCTGTCTCTGTGTCCCCTGTTGTATCTGTGTTAGTTCCCCCCTACTTGGGTGTCTGTATATACATCTGGGGTTATGTGTTTCCTCTCTCTCGTAAATTTAGCTCTTCTGTACCTGATGATGGCTGCTTGTGTTGCAACCGAAACGTCGTACGCTATTATGTTATTTTATTATTTCTTATTTATACGTGACTTTACTGAAAAAAAACAAAGAGTAATTCCTGCAGTCACGAAAGCTTTTAATCAAGTCTGTAGTGCCTCTTGTTAAACAGTGCTTCAGTTAAACAGGAACATTAATAAATCCAGCAGGCATGACTTGAAAAGTAACAAATTTACATTTTGGGTGGCACTCTAAATCGTCCGGTAAATCGTGTCGCCAATTATAATGTCTGCATTTATCTGCACGTGTATGTGTACCCCCAGTGGAGGAATACGTGCGCAGCTTGCTGGACAACCCTGAGTTGATTGACCGTCTGGCACTGGCCTCGGAGCAGGTGAGACTCCGTATGCGTGCATCAGCTCTGCCCCCCCCCCCCTCATTTATGGTGCGGGCCTGTACCCTTGTCCGACCCCTCACTTCCGCGTTGCATCCAGCTGCCTCACTGAAGAAAGGGACACTTGCCTTGCGCTGAGTACGACGTTTCGCTGGTTGTAATCGCCAGGGAAACGATATACTCGATTTGTAAGTGTTGTGGGTTTACTCTCCAATACACTGGCGTGCTGCAGTAGTAACTAATTGACACGTTTTGTTTTACGTAACAAACCTTACTAATTGGCTGTACCGGGTTAACTACACACATTTACGCGCTCTTACCCAAAAAACCTTTATTATGGATAATATTGGTCACGAAATAATACGTGTTAAACAGCTCCCTTTTAGAACGTCTCATCCTCACCAACAATGGTCAATCAATCAAATAAATCGGTTTAACACGTAGGCTTTCGCGACCAATATTATTCATAATAAAGGTTTTTGGGTTAGATCGCGTTATTTATAAATGTGTCGTAGCCCTCCACCACCTGACACGGCCAATCAGCAAAAAAAGTGTCACGTTGACAAAAGACAAATAATTCACTACTTTAGCCCACCGGTGTGTTGAAGAGTGAATCCACACCATTTACAGTTTGAGTACTCAATTGGATTCACTCTTCAACACACCGGTGGGCTAAAGTAGTGAATTATTTGTCTTTTGTCAACGTGACACTTTTTTTGCTGATTGGCCGTGTCGGGTGGTGGAGGGTTACGACACATTTATAAATAACGCGATCTAACCCAAAAACCTTCATTATGAATCAAATAAATCCTAGATTTATAACGTGGCATATTTAGCAAAAAGCAGAGACGGAAGGGTGAAACTCTAGAGGTAGCTCTATGATATCCGCTTTTGTGGAACGTTCTCTAACACGGATGGCCGTACTGCTCTGAGATAAATCAGACTGGATCCTTCGTCTCGTTACGTGATGTCAGTTGCAAAATTGTTGTTGACGCGTGCATGTGACGTGCGTGTGCTGTGTACGTGTGCAGGATGTGGTGGAGTCCCGGGTAATCTTCCCCAAACATCTCCCGCTGTCCCAGCTGCAGCAAGGTGTGCGCTCCGGCCGGTTTGTCCAGGGAACCTTCCTTGCGAGTCGTGAGAATTACCTGGAGGGGACTCTGAGGGTGCGAGGGGATGGTGACAGTGATAAAGAGGTACACGTTTCACAAGCCTGCTTCTGGAAGGAACAATGCTGTTCGATCGTATCTGTGAGTTTTAAAAACAAATTTACAATGAAGCAGTGGCATAGCGTTCTTGGCATGAGCAGTAGCTCTTAACCTTTACTGCAAGGCTGCAGTAAAGGTTAAGAGCTACTGGGCTAAAATATTTGTATTTTGAACGTCTTTTGCACCCTACGTAGGTGTCGTAGCCTGGCTCCTGCCCCCCCGGCCTGTGGGTCCTGGTGCAGTTGCACTGCCTGCACACTCGATAGCTACGCCACCACAACCACAGTATATACGTTAATTGTGACTACTTTAATAATAGGGTTTTTCCCTTTTTTCTGGCAACAAAACTGAAACCTTTTACAAGGAATCATGTGTGCATTAACCACAATACTTGTGGTCAAAATGCAAACAAAAAACACACTATGATAATATATGCATTGTCCTTGAGACTGATTGGTCCACACCAGGGACGGCTTTCTTTTGAGCCTCGACCCAATTGGTGCGAGACCAGAGGACGCAAAAAGGCGTACGCATATATTGCAAATATTATCAGTGTGTTTTTGTTTGCATTTTCACCACAAGTATTGTGGTTAATGCACACGTGATTCCTTGTAAAAGGTTTCAGTTTTGTTGCCAGAAAAAAGGGGAAAAACCCTATTATATTTTGGTACTGGCAAAGGAGGTCTAATGATGGATGTGACTACTTTGTTAACAAAATGAATGGTCTATTTCCACCTCCAAAATGTAACGTTAAATAACAATTAGGTACATTGGCCCTTTGTTGGAAAAAAAACCAGTCCAGAAATTGCCCTGCTTGAACATATGTTACTGAAAATCATTGGTTTCAGAAGTTTCATGGGCTCATAGTCCTACATTTTAAATTGTTTATTCGTGGTATTAAAATTCTTGTACAGTAAAACCTTGGATTGCGAGCATAATTCGTTCCGGAAACGTGTTTGTAATCCAAAGCACTCGTATATCAAAGCACTCGTATATCAGTTGTGATCACGTGACGCTCGGCAGTACAAAGCTGCTCGTATTGCAAGACCCTCCCTCGTTTATCAAATTAATATTTATTAAAAATTTTGCTCGTCTTGTAAAACACTCGCAGACCAAGTTACTCGCAATCCAAGGTTTTACTGTATATGCTGCTCTCTAACAGCACTTGGCCCAGCGGTCTGTTAAGGCTATACGGGGGATCTTCTTTGGTTCTTTCGGTAAAGTCACGTAGAATGAGAATAAAATAATAAATTGATAAAATAAAATAACACAATAATATTCTCACGACGTTTCGGCCACAACACAAACGTCGTGAGAATATTATTGTGTTATTTTATTTTATCAATTTATTATTTTATTCTCATTCTACGTGACTTTACCGAAAGAACCAAAGAAGATGAATCATTGCAGTCACGAAAGCTTTAAATCGAAATTTATACGGGGGATCTTTTTTCTCTCCGTGCAGGTGTTGATCCAGGGGCTGCAGCATTTAAACCGCGCGATGCACGATGACATCGTGTCCGTGGAGATGTTCCCCGAGGAGCGCTGGGTTGCCCCCTCCTCGCTGGTCCTGCACGATGAGGGCGTCGCAGGGGACGTTGTAGAAGAGAATGAGGAGGATGTGGTGAGTGGAGCGTCAACACTGCCGAACCAAAATCAAACCCAGACACCTGCAGTGTGCGTGTCTCTCTCCCCGTGGTCGCATGGATTTTTCTCCAGGTCCTCCGGCTTTTCCCTCCACAGTTACAATCTGACATGCACTTAGAGTATTTGGCTGCTATCAATTTCAAAAGTGATAAGATACTTCATTGAACGATCATTTGTGGCCAGGTCACTTAAAAAGAGCTATATAGCTCTCAGGGTCCTTATCTGGTAAAGTCAAAATAGTTTATAGTTTTGAAATAGTTTTAATTTAGTTTAAACAAAGAATAACAACAAAGACTCAACCACTTCAAGAGAGACCTTAAACATAATGAACACCGTGTGACCAGACAACAATCCACATTAGAGATGCTGTTAGCTTGATTTTGCGTTTATTAAATGACTTTACATTACATTACTTCAAAATCAAGTCAGGAGTGCTAATCATTTCGTACTATTTTTGTATGTACGTAGGGGTTATTTGACCATACTTCGGTGCGGGTTTGTGAAGGGGGGGGGGGGGCATAGATCTGGAGCATAGAAGGACAGGACAACAGTTCATTTTGCTGTACTGCGCTCTGCTGCCAGCCATTTTTTATCGCAGAGCCTATACCACCTGTTATGCATATCCAGGCTCAACACGGCGTCGCTTCCACAGTCTGAGCTCCTTTTTAATGTTTATTTTAATTAACTTAATTAGAACTCAAGAGATCAGGACACGTATCATTTGCGAGAGTGACCTGGGTCACAGGGTGGCCTCTATATTGAAAACTAATTTCTTTAGAACTGCTTTTTGTATTTATATTGTTGTCCTTTCCGCGCACCTCCGATTAGCATGGTTGGCTGTGTACGGTGCGAAATAAGTTCTACATGCATGCATACCACAGTGACAAAATGCAAAACATAATAAAGTACAGCAATGAAGTTAATTGAAATTGGCACGAAAACAACCGTGGTTTATGAAAAGTCGACAATATTGCACAAACATAAACAAGTGTTAGATATTAAATCGCATGTAGTGCAAGTTGGCTTGGGCAGATTATTTATAGACTGATCATTGCACAGTTATACTTATAAAAACGTTACGTAAACATTAAACACATATAGGGTGACTGATGTGCTAAGCAGGTAAGAGAAAATGTCAATCACAATTGCAAGTGAAATCATAAAGAATCGAGAGATTAAGCATCAAATTGTGAATTAGATGGGAGGGTAACCTTTGTTGTAGATAATATTGGTCGCAAAAGCCTACGCGTTTTTTTTTTAAACGTGTGGTATCTGATGGGCGTGTTCCGGTTGATTCTATCAATCGCCAGAACTGTTTTAACTTATCAATATTTACGGAGGACTTCTCACTGTGATCCTTTGTCATTTTAACAAAGCGTCAGTCTCATTATTGACATTGATGAGACACAGCATGAAACCACATCCGCAGGTTAAGCGCTATTGTTTTGGATTGCTCCTTCCCCTTCAAGCCAAATTGTATTGTGTTACGCAGTGAGTTGGTTAAAAAATAGTTATTTCATTATTTCAGTGTGTGAGAGAGACGCTACTGTGGTGAGTGCTCATTTGAGTTTGCGTTGTCATCTCCCGGTGCTATCCCAGCTGCTGCTGCTGCTGTCGTCGCTCTTGCTTAGATTACGCAACACGATGTTTGTCCTTTGGTTTGGTCTCCAGCTGAAAGCCGAAAGTGGGAAGATGCGTCGGCCCACTGGCAAAGTGGTCGGCATCATCAAGCGGAACTCGAGGCCGCTGTGCGGCATGCTCATGCCCAGCCCAATCAAGGAGGTGGGCTGATCTGCATGTTTGTGTGTACGTGTGGGGAGCGGTGATGTAGCAGTTAGCGTGCTGCGCTACGAATTCTGGGACCCGAGTTGGATTATATTTATCGCTCATAACCAATAAACAGCGGCAAATGTCTGAACCTGTCTTGGGCCCTTCCCTAGGTCGACTCGGCCATAAATGAGTCTCTGATGTGGCATGTAAACATCAGCGCTGTGGAGACAAAGACGGTCGGGCATGGTGCTGGCCGTACCCACCCCGTCGTTTGCCGTACCAGCTTGAATAGGTGTGTGCTGACAGCACTCGCCCAAACAGTTTGTTGAATGCCTTACTGGGGGCCCTTTTTGCGTGTTGCAGGCCACCCGCCACCTGTTCATGCCCGCGGACCGCTGCATGCCACGAGTGCGGGTGGAGACGAGACAAGCAGCGTCCCTGCAGGCCCACCGCATCGTGGTGGCCATCGGTGGCTGGCTGCGACACTCCCGCTACCCGAACGTACGACTGCACCGTGACGCCCCGGACGCCGTGACACCTTACCCGTCTGTCCCGTGGTCGGCATCGTCGGGCTCATCCTTCTGTCACTTGACGCGCGGCCACGCGGCTCTGTATGCAATACAGCCGTCGAACCCAAAACACGAACGGTGACACGGTGAATTGGAAGTCAGGGTGGATGAAGTGGCACCACTGTGATTTTTTTTTGTTTGAAAGCATGGCAAACTCACCTGTGATTCAACCTAGGTTATTAAGGTGTTGTAAGTTGATAGTCTCAGCCCAGTCACCAATAACTGCACCAAAAACGATATTAAATTTGGTCGTGCACTTCGATTGTTTAATTTCCATCTCTGAGAAAACTACTGCTTTTGACTGCCATGTGATGAACATTACTTTGATTGGCAGAGTGGTTGGAAAAGCACTGCCCCCCTACAATTTGGACCGCATTTCACTTCATTGGATCTTAGAAGTAGCTCTGTTATGTCTGCTCCTGTGGGTCGTCCTTGACCACGAAGGGTGGTATAGATTGCTTGTCTTGTGTGATACCATTAACACAATGAGAAAAAAAATTGGGGAAAAGCTAAATATATTGTTAAGATGGATTATTTGGGTTGTATCTTTGTTTAAACAGATGCCGGTTAATATTCTACATCATGAACGTTAGGTACAAGGTTGGCATTGTGGTTGTGCTTTTCATACCTATTTGCCACTGCACAACCGAGCGGCACCATGGCTCGCACGGTTTAGTAGGCTGCAGGTTGTTTATCCACTGCAAAAGCGGATCCATGCCATGGACGGTCAATGCTTTGAACAAGTCTAGGCACACGCAGATGACGCTGTGGTGCCACGTCCCAGTGGTGTACCGACTGCCGTCACACAATTAACATGTCGATAGCCCCGCCCCTGGCCCTCCTCGGCCTCCGGATAGATTTGGATGCCTTGTGGGGCCAGCATATCACGGTTTGGTTCTGGTTCGACACGGCAAAAAGCCAGTGGGTGACCACAGACACCTCGAGAGCTCTGCGCTGTCTGGGTTCCAATGTACCGGTGGAACAGGGATACCGGTGACGATTGGCCACGTATGTGCATATGCATGTTGAACTTCTTCCGTACCATACGTAGACAACCGTGCTAATCGTCGGTGTGCTTGTGCAGGGCCATTTTGTGCGCTCTCTGGGCGAATGTGGGGATAAGGAGACAGAGACAGAGGTGCTGCTGCTGGAGCACGACGTGCCACACCAGCCCTTCAGCCAGGCCGTACTTGCATGCCTGCCCCCTCCCACGTTCAGCATCACAGCAGAGGTACGCATGAGACGTGTGACGATATGTCAATTCATCGATTGAGTTCAATTCTTATGCCTGCGGTGTGTTGGTGTGCTTGGTCGTGCATGTGAGAATCCTTTACTCAATGTTCTTTATTATAAGGCCCACGGGCCACTGGTGGCCCCTGGGTGGCCTTTGGTGTGGCCCATGACGTGTGGCCCCCGACGTATAGGCCCCCAACAATAGAGAAATGCGAAAACACCCCCCATCATCATCATCGTGCTGTCAAACCTCAATAGTTTCAAGATGTTTGGCCTGCGTAGAATACCTTCTAGAGGGCCTCTCTGGAGCTCTCCCTCCAGTCGAGGTCCTTCCGCTGCACTGGCATGAACGGGAAGCCACGGGGCTCTACAACTTTACCGCAGACCGTATATAGAAAAGCCGTCGACCTGAAAGAAAGTCGATGGCTCGGCCATATCATCATAAGAAGAGAGGAAATTCACATCGGAGGAAGGAAGGCGACGGACTTATGGAAGCACCAGGGCGGAGACCCAAGAGGCAGGCCTCGAGAGATGCGGATCAAAGTGGTGAGCCAGGATGTGGAGGACTCTGCAGTGGCCGTGGAGATGGTCCAGTACAGAAATGAATGGAGCAAGGGGACTACAGACTTTTCTCCTGTAACGCTGTACTTGCATACCTGAAGAACACCGAATTGTGGAAAAATCGCATAATTAATAATATAGGGTAAAGCACAGTCCGCAAGGACATGTGAGATGCGTACGCAGGCTTAACAAAGACTTCGGGTACGTGAGTAGCATCTAGATTCTAGAAGCATCCAGCATCATCCCGCCTTGTGTGATGCTACACCGAGGCAACCGTACAACCGCTTATTCTGCCTCGCACAACGCAGTTCTGTTCACTCGATCACCTTTTATCCAATTTGCATCCATGTTATGAAAAAAATGTGTTCCCTAATGCATTCATCGCATTATATCTAATTCACGATATGAAAACACGCGGAGTTATAGGAGAACGGACTGTACTTTCAAAATATTCAGTCGCCTATTGAGAAGATAGAACGCCATTAGAATGAAGTTGGTTTACCCATGTATGGCTCACCCTGTGTTTTGTTTGTTGTAAGGCAGCGTTTTGTTGAACCTGGTGCTGTGTGTGTCCCGTACAAGGACCAGGCTGGCAGGGAGGACCTTCGTGCGTTGTCCATCTGCAGTGTGGATCCTCCAGGCTGCACAGACATCGACGATGCCCTACACTGCAAACCGCTCGACAATGGGAACACCGAGGTATTCATTTGGTGGTGGTAATTGTGGTCACGGTCGCGGTAATTCGTGCCTATTCCTTTCATGGTTTTGTCAATGCTAGCGGAGGTTACAAGGGGAGTTTAAGTGGCACAATGATAAGTGCACTGCACATTCATCCTGTCAAGCTGGTTTAGTTCCAGTCATGGCTAACACCGGTACAGAGTGATATCTAAAAAAAACTGCCCAAGTTCTCCCCTTCACCTGCATTGACCATCGTAACAAAGCAAGGTCAAATGACAATCGCAACCCATTACGGCATGGAGAAGCCCTCATCCTGCAGTGGATTGACAAAGGGGTGGACAATATTCCTGTTATTAAGTTTCCAAACATTGTTGCCTTAGTGCCCGTATTCTTGGTCTCTGCTCGGCTCAGGACTGACTTCAACATGGCTTGGTTCTGGCTTGATCTGCTCCGTTGCCTCCAAAGAAGTATGAGTGGCTCAGCTGTGCCTTGGCTCAGGCTCAGCTCACGGAAATTCTGAGCGTGGCTGGGAGCATGCAGAGATATACGTGGAGGCACAAGGGACACGGAGGCTCAGGGCTGGAACCATGCTTAGAGGCAGCTTGGGTTTTAAGCGTTGCTTTGATGTGGCTTATTGAGAATTAGAATCAGAATATTTATACTGGAGGAATCCAATGAGCTATAAAGCTATTTTTCACATGTCCAGTAGAGGCGGGTAAGAACGTTACAACAGCAAACAGTACAAAAACATAATAGTAGTGCAAAGTACAAGAAAGATCAACAAACAACCCAAACACAAACAAATACAACTAAACCATCCCCATCTTACCAGGAAAAGCCCACTGAGGTATTGATTTATTTTTGATTAGTGACCTGGCCACAACTGAATAGCTCAACAAAGTGGCCCATCATTTGGACATTTATAGCAGCCAAAATAATAGAAATAATCTCAATGCATGTTGCGCGAGAGCCAAGCCTGAGCCAAGCCATGGCTAAGACCCCACTGGCCTAAGTGTCCACGTCACTGGCCGAATGCCTGGTTCACAATGAATGCACCAGGTAGTAATGGGTGTGCATTTCATTTCACATTATTGTGCTTTGGTTGGAGTGGCTATGGTGGAGGTTATGCATGCATGTGGAGTGAGCGACTTCCGCCAGACGTCTAGTAGAAGGCGTCTTATTTATTAAAAGCACACAGGGCGATACACTTCGTAACGCGGCTACACCTAGGCTGTACAAACACGCAGCCCATTTGCGTCCTGCGTATCTACGCTGGCTGGTTGACGAGCGTAGCGGCGGAGACAGAGCTGCTCTTGCAGAAGAACCAGCCACGTGGTCGGAGACGAAGAGATGACGACCGTAGCGACGCAACCAGGACCCAGACCCCACGCTAACAGCCCCGAAGTTCTGATTCGGTGCTCTTTATATCTGCCTGGAGTGGCCAAGCTCCACCTCTGGCCACGCCCCCTTTCTAGAACCTTCTAGGCCCTTCGGGATGGTTCCCGGAGCTTCTTAACTGACTCCGCCGTTGACCTTTACCCCAGATACGCCCCTTCATAATAAGGCATTATGTAATGCAGCTATAACCTTAATTACCCTTACAGGCCGGCAGGTATCACCCTGTCATTACACATCCATGCATGTGAGGGTGGTGACGGTGTGTTAATGTGTGTTCTAGGTTGGGGTACACATCGCCGATGTGAGCTATTTTATCCGGCCGGGGAATGCCTTGGATGAGGAGGCATCTCTGCGTGGTACCACAGTTTACCTGTGTGAGAAGGTGAGATGTGGATTTCTTCTTGCCACAATATCAAGTGTTTTACGACCCGCCGATTTCATCCTTTCATTCTTAACTTTACGACATGATGTAAAATATTACGATGTAACGATCATCGCGGTACCAGTTTCCCCACAACTTTGTAATTGTATTTGACATTTTCACCACATTTTTTTGCGTGCTTTTCAGTACTTCCCGTATGAATAACGATAACTTAAAAATGAATTAGAATTTAAAAAATGTGCAACAACAATGCTAAATATCTCTCATGATGTTTTAAACGAGGTGATTTTTGTGGATTTCTTATAATATGATGTACCGTGACATCATGAGCGGCAGGCTATCGGCGCAGTGGTAACACTCGTGCCTTGCAGCAAGGAGACGCTGGGTTTGATTACTCAACTCTTGTGCCTTTTTGCTTGCAGCTTTGTTTGTTCTCCCCCCTGTTAGTGAATGGGTTTCCTCTGGATTCATCAGATTTCCTCTAAATAAAACCCATACAATCTTAACTGGCATTCGCGAAAACATCCCCTTGCTGAACAGTTACCTGCAGGTGACTTAATCATGTGTGGGTTTGCTTGCAAAACACTCGTTGAGTTGGTGCATATGTATTTGCCAGATTGTGTTTATTGACAGAGAAGTTGTTGCGTTTATGTGTTTGTGCGCCTGCAGAGGATTGATATGGTGCCAGAGTTATTGAGCTCAAACCTGTGTTCCTTGAGATCCAACGTCGACCGGTGAGATGCACCAACAACTGTGAACTCGCGAGTGTGCACATTGCAACCCATACTCAGCAGCTAACGTGCATTGTTGCCAGGTGCACATGTAATCCCATGATGCGTGGCACTGTTTAAGTGTCATTGTACAGATCCACACAAGCATGTGTACATACATAAGCAGCCAAACCAGGATGGCACAATGGTAACACATGTCTCACAGCAAGAATGGCCTAAGATTGATGCCCGACTTGGTTGCCTTTCCATGTAGATTTTGTATGTTCTCCCCCTATTTAGCATGGGTTGACTCCAGGTTATCAGGTTTCCTCTCATCGCTAACATAAACGTGTTATTACTACTATGATCCTTAACCATGGAAAGCCTCACTGAATCTCATAACTTCGGGAGGGTACTGCAAAGCTTTTGCAGTCGAACAATGGTTGCTACATATATATTCCAGTTGAGTAATTTGTAACAACCCAAACCGGTATTTGGCCAAACATCCCGCTGCTGAAAGAATGACTCGACTACCAAAAACTTGGCAAGACCCTCCTGAAAAAGAGTCTCGAGACTTTGCGAGGCTTTCCTGAGTGAACACCCTGCACCACTCCAATGTCGACGACTCTGCCACTCGACGGTGAATGGCGACGGTGCATGTGCTGTGTGCGTGCAGGCTGGCGTTCTCGTGCATATGGGAGATGACTCCAAAGGCTGAGATTGTGAGCACACGTTTTACCAAGAGCATCATCAATTCCAAGGTGATTCCCCCCCCCCCCCCCACAGACGTTCAGTTTTTGTAAAACTCTCGTTTGCTTTCACGTGTATTGTATCGGTGCCTTGCTATGTTAGTGCAGTTGAGGTTTCCGGATGGCTGAGAGGTCAGAGCGTTGAGCTTGCACCTCTGAGTTCACAAGTGTAGCGAGATGAAACGGGTTCACAAGTGGTAGTATGTATGTTTAACTTCTTTCGCACTGTACGTAGCCAACTGTGCTAATCGGAGGTGCGAGGTAGGACATGAAAGTAGTGAGTTGATGGTCTCTGTCCAGTCAACAATCACTGCACAAAACACAGGTTTGTTTTTTTAGGTTAGATCGTGTAAATATGTAAATGTGTCATTAAACCCACCCCCACCCGACACAGCCAACTAATAAGGGTTGTCACGTAAACAGAACATGCCAATTCGTCACGAGTACAGCACACCGGTGTGTTGTACCAGTGACGAATTGGCCACGTTCTGTTTATGTGACAACCCTTACTAGTCGGCTGTGTCGGGTGGTGGCGGGTTTAACGACACATTTATGTATTTACACAATCTAACCCAAACAACCTGTATTATGGATGATATTGGTCACGAAAGCCTACGTGTTAAACTCACTGCACGAAAGACCACCAAATTACATTGCACTAAATTTGGTTAAATTCCAGCTTTGAGAATTAAAAAAATATATCAATTTTACTTTCTTTGGGTGAGCGTAACCCTCAGTGGTCATCGGGAGCCACGTAGACATCTGTTGAGTTCTGGCTTGGGCTTGGATCAGGCGTGGGCATTGTGTAATTGCGAGGACCCCATGGTTCACCCGTGGTGTGTTCATCGTATCCCCGCAGGCGTCTCTGACGTACGCAGAGGCTCAGCTAATGATGGACGACGCTGGGCGGAAGGATCCGGTCACCAGCAGCTTGCGTGGCCTCAACTCCCTGGCCAAGATCCTCAAGCAGAGGCGCATTCAAAACGGGTAACTCATTGTCAAGATCCTCATCCCCTCCACCGCCACTGGAGCGATGAGCCGTATTAATGTGTGCACCGCATTTAGTCGATCGGCAGGTCGCCTGTGGCGCGGTAAAGTGTGGTTACTCCCGTGTCTTCTAAGACATCAGGCCAGCGTGGAAGAGTAGGCTAAAATACATTGAGAGGGACTGTAAAAGGGTGTATCCTTAGAGGGGCCGCCTCTTATGGGAGCCCCCTTCTTCCAGCAGTGGCTTGAGCAAGCAATTGCAAGGCTGCACCTGTTGCTTTTTTGACCCCATGATGCATGAGGCTTGGGTGAATATCATGCACAAACAAGTGTTACAGGATTCATACTCTGGTTTTTTTCGGTAAAGTCACGTAGGTAAAACTATAAAATAAAATAACAACTAAATTAAATCACGACGTTTCGGGCGCAACACAAGCGTCCTTCTTCAGGTGGGACAACCACAGCCAGAAACAATTGCTGAAGTGGGCAAAAAAGGGCTGTTGTAACAAGAGGCTATATAGGTAAGAGAGTGGGGGGGAGCAAGGGGGGAGAGATAGAGAGGGGGGGTGTGGGGTAGGGGAAGTGGGGTGCTGCTAGAGGGATTAAAGGGGCGAGCACGGCAAAATGCCGGGGGGGGGGGGGAAGTGAGTGGGGCTGGGAGTGGGAGGCTGAAGAAGCTGGAGATGCGGAAATGAAGGCAACAATAAAGAAGTTAAGGTTTTACCTGGTTAATAACATCCTTCTAGATTGGAGTGTTACAGGCTGCTGCGGGGCTACATTGTGGGCAATAGAGGACAATGCAGTGACATAAATTGTTTTACTCTTCTTAATGCTCCCATGTCTGTGCTCCCCCACCTTTGCCAACGCGTACTGACCACCACGGTTAAGTACGGTAAAACCACCCCACGACCCGTATGACATGGGGCGGCCCTCATCCAGCAGTGGATTGACTTAACGAGCTGTGCATGTTCAACTCAAATATCTGAGTTTGTGAAGTGTCTTATATTAAGATTCTGTGTTGTTTTGGCTGGACATGATAATCGCTCATGTCCCTTCTCCACCCGTAGGGCATTGACTCTGGCATCCCCTGAGGTCCGATTCCACATGGACAGTGAAACCCACGACCCGATCGACCTGCAGACCAAGGAACTCAAGTGAGTCTCGTCAACAAGACACCTCCCATGACTGCGATCCGACTGTTGTGCAGATCTCTCTATCAGAATCAAAATATATATTTCTACTGGAAGAATCCGATGAGCTATAAAGCTCTTTTTTCACAGATGTCCAGTTGGGGCAGGTCACAACGTTACAACAACAAACAATACAAGCACACGTTAGGATTGCAAAGTATTGGAAAGGTAAACAAATAACTTAAACAAATATACAAATAAAACTAAACTATTTTTATCTTACCAAGTAAAACCCTGACTACAAATGATAGCTGAACAAAGTCGCTTATCACGTGGGAAATTTATTATCAGCAAAATAATCTAAGATAAAGAATCTTGACCCTTGTGGTTGATGTGTTGTGGTGGCGGAAACTGGTGCGTGTACACAGGGAGACCAACTCGATGGTGGAGGAGTTCATGTTGCTCGCCAACATCTCCGTGGCGGAGCGCATCGTAGGCGAATTCCCCGAGTGTGCGCTGCTCCGACGCCACCCGGCGCCTCCGCCTTCCAACTACGACATCTTGGTGAAGGCGGCGAAATCAAAGGTAGAGTTAGAACCCCTTTTAACGACCACCCTTGTTAACTAATCGCTTAACAACGGGCCTCCATAGAGCTCAATGTGTAGGCTTAACCGACCATTTCTCTGTTAACGACGGGCTCTTGTAGGTACAGTAAATATGAATTAATGCCACGTAGAAGGAAAACAATAAAATAAATATAAAACAATAAAATTATCACGACGTTTCGACTGCAACACAAGCAATCATCATCAGGTGTGAAAACCACAACAAGAAAATTTGAAAAAAGTGGCAGTTATTTTTAACGTTAGCACCACGGAGAGAGATTTGACAGTTTGTTCAGATGGACGAGTCCATCTATGTTCGGAAAAGAGGAGGGGGGAGACAAAAAATAATGGATGCGGTCTGACAGCCACCTTAAGCGTGATCAATCAATTAAGACCCGAAATGGCTTATCAAATCTCTCTCCGTGGTGCTAACGTTAAAATAACCGCCACTTTTTTCAAATTTTCTTGTTGTGGTTTTCACACCTGATGATGATTGCTTGTGTTGCAGTGGAAACGTCGTGAGAATTTTATTGTTGTATATTTTTATTATTTTATTGTTTCCCTTCTACGTGAATTTACCGAAAGAACCAAGAATATGAATCCCTGCAGTCACGAAAGTTTTAAATCAAAATGAATTCATGCATTTATTAACAGTGTTTATTTTAATATGATGTGTTTATAATGTTAGTATCTTTATGTATTAATATCCATTGTTTAAATATTATAAAGTACGTTTTTTGGGTGAACAAGGGAAACTTTTGATGCTATCGGAACGAATTAAGCTTTTAACACGTATTTCCTATACTCGCTTAATGACCAAATCCTTTAATGCTCGTGTTCGTGGAACCAATTACCGTCTTTAAGAGGGGTTTTACTGTCTCTAGATTGCTGTTAACCTTCCTTCAATATCATCCTCCTCGCAAGGAATTCAGAGGTCGTCGGGTGGCTCAAATTTTTGTTTGAGGTCTTTTGGTTTAACCGGGTGAGAACTCAAGAGAACATAATAGTCTCATTTGCAAGGGTCACCTGGGTCACCCTATGACCCAGAGATTACAGCTGGGACCCTGGCTTCAAAATCCAGCAGCCACATTGAACATACTGTGTTATCAAGTGTAGGGAGTTGAAGGACTCGGCTCGTTTCCCAGCTACTCCACAGAAATAAGCAACAAAAAACCATCACGATAAATGTAGTACTGTATTTAATTTTAGATAAATTCCAGCACTGAAATGTTGAAATATCAGGTCGACTTATTGTGATGAACATTATGCTCAAAATGGGTGGGAATGTGCTACCCCCTACTGTGAAGCAGAGGTGTCTTGAAACGATGTCAGTATTGGCCTGAGCGAGCAATTGCAGGGCTGCACCTTTTACCTTTATCTTGAGATGTAGCCGTATAGTTTCCACTCGCCCTTAGAGGCAGAACAACTCAAAAGGTGTGACGAACCACAGACAACGCTGGAAGGCAGCCAGGCACTGTGCCAGATGTAGATTAATCCACTTGCTGTACTGCCTTCTCCTGGCAAGCCAGGTTATGGAAACCTGAATGCCCACAGGAAGTGCGCTGAATAACGTTTTCTTTCCAATACACCACAACCCTTGCTGCTTCCCCAGCACTGAACTACAAGCCACGTGCGGGATAGTCACCTCACAAACGCCGGTGTGCCCGATTTTTTTGCGCAGAACATCGAGATCCAGGTGGACTCGGCTAAGGCGTTGGCCGAGTCCCTGGACCGGGCGGCGGTGCCGGGAGCGCCACCATACCTCAACACTCTGCTGCGCATCCTGGCCACGCGCTGCATGATGCAGGCCATCTACTTCTGCTCCGGCATGGAGCCCGACACCCACCACTACGGGCTCGCCACCGCCATCTACACCCACTTCACGTCGCCCATTCGACGGTGACGTGCTCTGGCGTCAGGCACACGCGTGAAATCGACCTTCGCGATTATTGAGGGGACTATGTTGTTGTCTTGGTGTGGTCTGGGACTGTGCTGCCTTTCCCAAGTTTAGGAATTTATTTATTAATTGATGTACTTATGCAATGTTAACTTGTGATTACGGCACACCTCCAATTAGCACGGTTGGCTACGTACGGTGCGAATTAAGTTTAACATACAACTTGTATATCTTTTTTCTATTATTTACTTTTACTGATTTGTTTACCTTTCCTCTTCTTAGCACTCCTATCATATACCTACTGGACATCTGTCAAAACGAGCTTTTATCGCGAATCGGATTTCTCCAGGATAAAGATTCAGATTTTGAGTTATTTTTCTAAAAGGTCCTATAAACGGGAAGTTTGGCCAATTCCTTAAATGGTTGTTTGGCTTGTGTTGGGGAAACACTAGAGGATCCGGAGAACACCAACACCTACAAGGAGGGTGACAGTGTTCCACGTGTAGAATCAAGAATCCATTGCCGTGTTGCAG
This sequence comes from Petromyzon marinus, assembly GCF_048934315.1. Classification (NCBI taxonomy): domain Eukaryota; kingdom Metazoa; phylum Chordata; class Hyperoartia; order Petromyzontiformes; family Petromyzontidae; genus Petromyzon; species Petromyzon marinus. The sequence goes on from NW_027423157.1 coordinate 1,028,896, forward strand.
CGGCGGCCAAAAGTGAAATGCAATTCTGCCATGGATCGCTAACGATTTTGTTGTGGATCTTAAATAAGAACACAGATATGAGCAGGCAGCAATTTGCGCTACATCTGTTGACAAATAAAAAATCCTCAACAAAGAATTAAATTCATACATTAACAAAGATAATTTCCACCAGCAGATGGTGCTAGAACGTGGTATGGCCAGAGTACAGTATTCTATCACAGCGTTAAATCCATCTGAGTCATTGTTTGCGTAGCTTTCTGGTGGATCGTCAAACCCGCTGAGATCCACCAGAATGAATCGCGGTGCTTGGTGGATTAATACCGCTGCTCCGTTGGCATCTCGTGGCCATACCGCAGCCTGTATCTACTGTAAATTTAATCTTCATATTAAATAGAGGCTACAACAAATGTGAATATTGTTGTTGTTGTCTCCCTGTACCGTTACAGATACTCGGATGTGATTGTGCACCGGCTGCTGGCCGTATGCGTGGGCGCCGACCCCACGTACCCGGCGCTCACCGACAAGCAGAATCAGCAGCAGCTCTGCAACAACCTCAACTACCGCCACAAGATGGCGCAGTACGCCCAACGCTCGTCTGTAGCTTTCCACATGCAGGTGGGAGGCGGAAGTGTGGGCCACGTGGAGCTTGCACGGCGTGTGCTTAGGCACCTGATAATGCGTCCATTCGTCTCTTGAAAACCATTTGTAAGGTCACGAAAGCAGGCATCGTATTGTGCGTGTAGTAAGAATCAATTGTTTTCTATTCGCACGCTTACGTGTGGTGGTGCCGTGGCTGTACTGGTTGGCTACACTTGACATTGCTTTTCAGCATTCTTCTGTGTTTGCTGAAAAACCTGGTTACTTGGCACATTTGCCCATGATGTGACAACTTTATTTGATTGGCTCTGTCAGGTGATGGAGGATTATAGTCAATACAATTGACATTGTACCTTCACGATTGAACTCAAAATAATCCCCATGACATGATGCCAATAGCACAACTGGAATTAATTAGCGGGGGGATGCAGAAAAATACCTTAAATTTTGTTAAATAATTGTGGGCCTGGTAAGTGATGCGCGTGTGTCTGCTCTTGGCAACGTAGCGGTGATTAACGGCTGCTGTTGTTGTGGTCTTAGTTGTTCTTCAAGAGCAAGGGAGTGGTGAGCGAAGAGGGCTTCGTGCTGTTTGTGCGCAAGAACGCCGTGGTGGTGCTCATTCCCAAGTACGGCTTGGAGGGGACGGTTTTCTTTGACTCCAAAGATCTCAAGCTCAACGTTACCTTCGACGAGGAGGTAGGGCATGTGTTCACTTAACCGGGAGGCATTGGCATTTCCCGAACGGCTGAATTCTGCATTTAAACCCAGGACTGGCTTAATGCACTGGGACCCAAGCCCCCTGACCATCTCTCTACGATTAGGTTTCTATCAGACACACAGACACTTGGTTTAAGGTGGAAGAACGCAGTGAGATACGAAGCTCCGTTTTTTTGCCATTTGGCAGTGTGGACTATTACAGAGGAAGTTACACCGGTGGATACATTAGAGCCGGATGGCTCACAGGGCTATACCAAAATAAACTGAAACTGAATTTAATGATGTAAATGCGTTTCAATTATAAAACGGTCACAATTAAATATGCTTTGGAAATAACTGCCATGACGGAGCCCGTATTGTCACGGAGAGGACATCAGATTAAAAATACAGTAAAATCCCTCAGATCCGGAAGAATTATAGAGAAAATCTAATGCTTTCTGTAAACAATGAGAAACTCAAAGGGCAGAAAAGTACTTGTAGAATAAAAACAAATGAGGGAAATAGTAGTTGATGCAAAAAGTGATCTCTAGATGGCAAAAAGCACATGTGTGACCAGTGGATCCGGTCCTTTCCAGCATGCCTTGCATGCCGCATTACATTGTCACTCTGCGTGGATAATGCACACAGCCTAATTTGGACCAGAAGCTCAAAAGGGCTTCTCATGCCTGGTTTTCAGCTCGCGCTGAGGTGGCCCAAGCGGTATTGCATTCGCTGTGTGTTGTGGAGGTTTGCGTTTCAAACTCGGTGGCCACTCCGGTTAATACTGTGGTGTGTATTAAGCGTAAAATATTTACAGGCTATCCGCTTTAACAGTGTACGTTAAAAGATCCTGTAACGTTATTCGTGTGCCAGCATCATGGTCCAAGGTTGGCAAATTACATGCAAATTACTTATTTGGGGAGCACATATCAATCGTTCGCCTCCTTTTACAAAGACGTAGCAGTGACCTTGAATGCAAACGTTTTGAGAATCAGTGAGGCTTTTCTGAGTGACCCATGTAATAGTATGAATAATAACGTTGGGTTTACGTCAATCCGTGCTTGTGTGCAGGGCACTTGGCAGAGAGCAGTCAGCGGTAGTGTAGTGGTTAGCGCTCTGCGCTACGATCCCGGCGACTTGGGTTCAATTCCTTCGCACGGTCAACACCAGTGATGATTATCTGAACCGGTCCTGGGCCTCCCCTAGGTTGACTCGGAACTCAATTGAATGCCTGGTGCGGTGTGTAAACATCGCCACTGGGAAGACAAAGGCGGCCGGGCATGGCGCTGGCGACCCACCCCCTTGTGTGCCGTGCCGGCCTTCATCTGTCCTCCTCGCCAACAGCACTTGCCCCAACAGTCTGTTAAGGCTACATTGGAGATATGTCTTTGTGTTTTGTGTAGGGCCCCACGCTGTGCGTGGAGGGCATCGCGCTGAACATGTTCGACCGCGTGTGCGTGCGCGTGTCGCTGGATTCGTCCAACCTGCAGCACCAGCGGATCCGCATGCACCTCGTCCGCCCGGAGGTACTCACCGTGCGGCGCGACGCGCAACCTTGGAATACCACCGATTTGTATTGTGACCATGCTGCTGTTGCTGCTTGCTGCGCCAGCAGTAGTGCACAAAAAACAAACGCTCGCCGCATCGGAACGTCAGCGGGCCGAAAATTAATGACACAAGCCACAGCATAGCGCTTGTTGCCATGCAACCCAAATTGTGGGACCGTATAGTAAACCCATAGAGACACAGAGATACATAGGAGATACAGAGAGACCCATTATGATTCCTAGAGATTCATAGAGACTCATACAGATACATAGCAGTGCATTAAAAACAAGCTACTGTACGATTGTGGCCATGCAACCCAAACTATGGACCACATTTTACACCACTGTAGTCTGCGCTCCTTCAATGGAGGGGGTGGCAAGATGACACAAACTCTCTCCTGAGGCTCTCCCGTGGCTATCAGACCCATACATTGGCATTTAGCCCCTGAACGTAATACCCTTATAACACAGGAATAAAATATAAACTCCGGTCTTGGATGGAAAAAATATATGTTTAGCTAGCATTTTGAGCTGCAGTCTGTTGTCCTATTCCTCCTGTAACTGGCAAATTGGATATAACGCGATGATGAATGTATGAAGGAACGCATTTTTTGTATAACGCGGATCCGAACTGGATTTAACTCGGTTGAATGAATGGAACTACGTCGCGCGAGTAGGAATAAGCGGTCGTAACGGCTGCCTCGGCGTAGCATCACACAAGGCGGGATGCTGCTGGATGCTTCTAGATGCTACCCACGTTCCTTAGTCTTTGTTCAGCCTGTGTTACGCATCTCACGCGTTATTGCGGACTGTGCTTTACCCCATATAATATATATTATTTATTATAACACGATTTTTCCAAAACGTGGTGTTCTTGAGGTACGCAACTACCGTATTATAGAACAGACTGTATATCCAAAGACTATGGGATACTATCCCTACCTATATCAGTTGTGACTGTCCGTGTGTTTAAATCCAGCTTGAAAACGTCGTTATTAATTGGCTTTTCCTGGATTATGATTGGTTATTACTGTGAGGGGAATCATTATAATTAGCTTTTATTGCATTTTGCATGCTGTGTAAAGTGTCAGTATCACTATCATTGTTATTATCGGCTTTTACTTTATTTGTATTGGCTTGTATCTATACTTGAGTAGTTTTTTAATGTCCAGTGCTTTTTTGAGATGTTTCGATATGCAAGGTGCTGTATAAAATAGATTTTTATTATGGCCCTAGTTCATTGCACAAGAAGGGCCATTATCTGAAACGTGACCTATTTAAATGATCGTTTGGGGCTGTTGTTGATGAATGCGAGTTCTCAAGATACCAAGCTAAGTCAGGGTGTGGGAGCCTTGGTAGATATCAGATTTCTTAACAAAACTCCATGAGTCTGTTCTGCATGGGTTTCCTCCGGGTTCTCTGGTTTCCTCCCATATCTAAAAATAAGCATGCGTTGAAACTGGTATTAAGGTAGTTTACGTATCGCCATGGGCGGCAGGGTGGCACATTGGTAAACCCTTGCGTCTTGCAGCAAGAAAACTGGGTTTGATTCCCAACTAGAGTGTTACTGTGTGGAGTTGTTAAGTTTTTCTGTGTTAATAAGTGTAATAATAACGTATCACTTGTGTTGGAAATACCCGCATGTGTGTGTGTGAGAGCATTGGTGTAGTGGTTAGCACGCTACGCTATGAACCCGGCAACCCAATTCCCACTCACCGCCAACACCAGTGAGGATTATCTGAACTGCTGTTTTGCCTACCCAAGGTCAACTCTTTCTTAAATGAGTACCTGGTGCAGTGTGTAAACATCAGCACTGGGGAGAGGTGTTGGCCACTTACCCCCTCGTGGGCCATGCCATCTAACAGCAGCACAGTCTGTTAAAGGCTTATTTGGGTGACTATCTTCGTTGTACGTTTGTGCCATTTGTGTGTCCGCTGTCACAGATTCCAGGCTACAACCCTGCGGAGTCTACCCCATGGGGCTCGCCTTCTCCCCGGCCTAAGAAACCCAGACAGCACTAGTGTATCGTGGATGCGGTGTCAACAAGATGTCGGAGCAGGTGCATGAGTGGGCACACACTCTGGGTTTTACATCTGCAGAGTTAATTAAGTGTACATTGTGCTCGCAAGCAGAGGTGAACAATTGAAAAAAGCAGTGGCGGTTATGAGAATTGCTACCCTGAAGTAACAGACGGTTTGCACTCTGAACTTGCAATCCAGAGGTCACCGGTTCTTTGTTCTCCTGTCGCAGCGGTTCAAACGGTAGCGCAATTTTTTTTTATTTAGAATTTTTACCTTGCCAACCAGTACAATCAGCCAATTAAGGTGTATACGCATCAAGATGTATGAAAGGTTTAGGATATATTCTTAGTTCTTTCGGTAAAGTCGCGTTGAAGGGAAACAATAAAATAATATATATTTTATTATTATTACGTTGAAGGGAAACAATAACGTAATAAAATATATTTTTTATTATTATTTTATTGTTTCCCTTCAACGTGACTTTACCGAAAGAACTAAGAATATGAATTACTGCAGTCATGAAAGCTTTAAATCAAAGGTTTAGGATATCTTATGCCCAACTTCTTTGCCAGCCAAGACACTGACCCCCTTGTGATGAAGGTGATTTCACAAAAATATTGGTTACTGAATCGGTGGTGTTTATTGACTAACGCAGCAGCGTCCAACCCACAAAGCACTGTGATCCATTCTGGTATATCTCAACATGTTCCGTGATCTACCAGCAATATATGACCAGCAGTTACCCGGATGGATTTAACCGACTAATAGAACACTGTAGACATGCCAAGTGCTAGTGCAATCTATTGGTTTAAAATATATATTATTAATCCATTAATTCTTAGTCGGGGATTTTGTTTTGCCATCTGCTATAACAAGAAATGCTTTATATTAGAGGTGTTTATTCCTATTTGTCCCGAGATACACAATCAAAATCTTTTGCGATCATCCACCCATGGATCGCGATTCACATATCGGCTACCACTGATCTAACAGTTGAAAACCAGTTTAACATGTAGGCTTTCGCGACCAATATCCATAACACGGGTTTTTTGGGTTAGATCGCGAAATAAATATTTAAATGTGTCGGTAAACCCGCCACCACCCGACACAGCCAATTCGAAAGGTTTGTCACATTAACAGAACGTGCCAATTCGGTACTAGTAACATCACACCGGTGTCTTGGAGAGCAAAGCCACAACATTTACAATCTGAGTACAATGTTTCACCAGTAATTACAACCAGCTTCATCAGGCGACAGCCAGATTCATGGAGAATCCTCGTCCCTTAATGCGCATGCATAATGTGTGTTGATTAACATATAAATAACCCAATCGGCAATGGATACCCATAGTCAATGCATTCATTGATTCCCCTCCCAATTCGCGAAAGAAGTGCTCACAAGTGATGGCTGTCGCCTGATGAAGCTAGTTAGTGCTGGCGAAATGTTGTACTTAGATTGTAAATGGTCTGGCTTTGCTCTCCAACACACTGGTGGACTGTACTAGTAACGAATTGACATGTTCTGTTTACGTGACAAACCTTACTAATTGGCTGTCGGGTGGTGGTGGGTTTAACAACACATTTATATATTTAAACGATCTAACCCATAAAATGTGTATTATAGTTGAAAACCTACAATTGTGCCAGGTTTGGCCTGTCGGAGTGGGCCATTAGGGTGGCCACTCGGAGGGCAAAGCTCTGGGGAATCCGAGCAAGAGCTTCGAAGTATGATTGTGCACGGTGATACCCGCAGGGGTCTCGTGATGGATGGCAAATTGAAGATTTTTTATCGCGAGAGGATTCCCTGCAAGGGATGTTAGGTTACTTATTCTTGTGAGGATGCCATTTACTGTATGAAGGGGCAGCGGTCAGCTGCATAGAACATAGTATAAAATTCCCCGAGCTGTTGCTGTTTAAATCGTCGGTTTAACGGAGAATTTCACCTCAGGTTTTTTTACACAGCTGCCCCACCCCTCATCGGACTCTGTGCAATCACACAAGGAATGTTTTTTGGAAAAAATGTCGGTGTCAGAAAATTTTAAGGTTTTATCGTTTACAAATGTGCATTTCGTTACAGCTTCTCTTGTCCTTTAGACGTGCAAAGATAATTTCTGACAAAATATTGACACGTTTTCAAATTGTTTCGTAAATGGTCATAACTTTGCTCACGTATATACAGTACTTGGGCAATAATTCTGAGCTCCTGGAGTACTGGTAAAGATTTAAGCGAGTTGATGTCTTTGCGACTTTGTGTAAATGTGTTTAACATTTTTTAGCTGAATCGTATATTTACAAGCATGTACACATGAGTTATACGCGTTTATATACAAAATTAAACCGATTTATTTTCCATGCATCTTGTTATTTTGGTTACTTTAAGTTACGTTTTCCACTGCTGGATGAACATCTCGCCACGTGATGTTGGATGCCAGCTTTAGTTTGACCATACTTCACCATGCTGGTCACTGTTGGATGATAATAATGTCCACTTGCAATGCACCACCGCGCAGTATTCACTCACCTTCGAATCGAGTCCTGCACCGCCGTTTCACATGCAAATTTGATTCACAATCCCTGGGCCAACTTGCTCCTGATTAGCATGCGATTTGCCACATTTCGATCTCGGAGGTGATTAAATGCGCCGGCTTCCAGGCTTGTTGAGCCGCTCGGAGCCCAATTAACGAAAATTGTTGCCAAAGCAAAAGCGTGAGCTCAAATGTTTGTCCGTGTTCTTTTCAAACCACCAGTCGAACGCCGGCCTCTGCCCACTCCGACCGTGCGGAGGCCCTGGCCGTCGGGGAGGCCCTCATGGTGCCTCACGGCAAACGTGGGGCCCGGGTGGGCGCGTCGACGGTTGATCGCGTACAGGCGGTGCAACTCCCACAAATGAAACATCACACCTTGCTGATCTCGTGTCCAGGAGCATAAACGGTCATCACGCAAACTCCGGTCATCCTCGCAGCAGCAGCTCTTGGCCATCGAACAAAGACGATCACCGCTTCCTTCCGATATTAGAAGCCACGAGCTATGAACGACTCGGAGGTTCGAGCAACCACAGCCGAGTGGGAAGGCAGCAGCAGCCCAGGCGGTGAGCCAGCTCCAAAATCCCCCAAGCACTGAAGTTCTCGATTTAGTACATTGAAAAACACGACAGTAAGTGAAACAACGTAAATCGAAACCAATTTTGCCATTCACTTGAGGGGCCGTCCATAAATGACGTCACACAATTTTTGACCTCGTCACTCGGCGTCACAAAAAGTCAGACCCCCCCCCCTCAAATATGGCGTCACAAAGCTCTGCCCCCCCCCAAAACCATATTTCCATTTTGAAAATAAAACATGCTTCAACTATTGCCATTGTAGTGCGTGGCGCTGCACTGATGTAGGAGTGTTATAACAATTAGTGTTGTAACAATTCTATACTTAAAGTTGCGCATTTTGATGTGACGTCACATTTCTCAAACCCCCCCCCCTCCCCCACGTCACACATCGTCACAAATGTCTGACCCCTGACCCCCCCCCCCCCCCGAGGTGCATGACCGCGTTACCGTGTTCATTCTGTGGTGAAGGGATGAGGAAAAGGAAGAGGGAAAAGCATCCAGCATCGCCGCACGCAGGCAACGTGTATATCACAGTGGTAAAAATATAAAAATACACATATGTAGTGGGTTCCACGGAGACTGGAGACGTCTTTAGAGGCAACACGGTTTATTTGTAACTATGAACAGAACTCCCCTTAACTCCCACTATCTAGGGAGGTACAGCCTCCGGGCTAGCGTGCCCTCGCACTGATCAAACCTGGCTCTCAGCCCTCTGGCTATCTGTGCCCTAGGGGAGGCTAACTGACCCGACCCAGCCAAGGTACGGGTCCTGACCACTGGTCCGAGCTCGGCGCGGCCCTTACAAGGACGTTGGGCTCGAGGTCCCAGGGTCCTAGCTAGGGAGGCTACTCTGACCCGACCCAGCCAAGGTGCGGGTCCTGACCACTGGTCCGCGCTCGGCCCCGACCCTTATAAGGATGTCGGGTCCCAGGGTCCTAGCTAGGATGGTCTTCTGTTCTTCGTCTTCGGAGCACTGCCCCGAGCTGTCCCAGAGGTGCCCCTTTAATACACCTCTCGGGGGCTCTCCGCCCCCGGTGCCGCCCCCTCTCTAGAACCTTCCAGGGGGCTCTGGAAGAACCCCCCAACCCCTCACCTGGGGCCTGGCTCTCTCTGTCCTTCCCCAGCTCAGGGTGGCACCCCCTATGGGCTTGTGCCCGCAACTGCAGGTAAGTATACCGACGGTATAGGATGTGCATTTATTACGCTACATCTATGCGAGAGAGGTTGTGGACAAGAGTCTGCTCTGCGGGAAGCAAGCATTGCCATACGAATGAGATGAGCTCGCGTTCGATGCGGGCAGTCTTGAGGACGACCGTCGACAGGCACGCGTGGAGGCACGCCGTGGTCACAGCGCAGCGCCGACTAGTGTAGGTGGTGATGGCCCAGTTGTAGAGAGGAATGCCGGAGCTTCGAGCAGATGTAGCCGAATGTAGGATAGAGCATCTTGAGGAGCGTTGCCCTCGACCCCCTCCGGGAGGCCGTATGGTTTACTTGGCACTCCCGTCCCTTAGAGTCCAGTCTGATGTAAGCCTCCTCAGGTTCCAGCAGCCTGGCTTCGTAGGTCTTCATTGCACCGCTCTGCTCGTCTAGCATAGTCTGAAGGGTCATATGTGGCTGCCTCCTGAATCTTCACCCTCCTGCAAACCTTACTCGACATCTCGTTGAGGACCCGAAGAAGGGCAGTATTCTCTTTGTTTTTTTTTTTTACAAAAGGGCTTGTAAGAGCTCTCGTTCCTCCCACCGGGATCTCTGGTCTCAACTTGAACGGGGTGGGGGGGGGGGAGACAAAGCTATGGCTTTTTTCCCAGGGGATCTGTCTTCCATGGAGCACAAAGATACAGGCGGAAGGTCCCCTTGGCCTAGCCATGAGGTCAGGCTCGAGTTGCTTACTGAGGACCCTACACCTAAGGAGGCTGTGGATCGCCCTAGGAAGCTCCAAAGTAAAAAAAAAACAGCTTTCCAAGGCCCCCTATAAAGTGCCTGAGGCCAGGTAGAAAAATAAGAAAACTATCAAACAGGAAAGCGAGTGGTTATGTTGGGTCGAAAAAGGTAATGTTCTAATGTAGGGGTTGGAGCGGTCATTGCTGCTTACTCGACCATGACGTCACTGCAACTCGTTTGATTAACACTTTTAAAATAAAAAATCACAACGCGCACTGAACATATTATTCCGAATCGGTTTTACCACCACTACCACCATGACACAGTGGCAAGGCTGGCACATCGCAGTGCAGCTGCTAGGCTGAATCATATGAATAAATATAATCAAATCTAGAAATATCCTGTATGTACCCAGGAGAGCCACATTGAGTCTCGAGACTCATTATTAGCTCCGTGCTGCATTAAGATGTTTGGACAATTTCAAGCATCAGGGTTCGGCACGTAGGAGGAAACCGGAGAAACGCGCAGATGTTGTGAAGCTGGCTTGGTGGTAGAAGTCAGTCCAGAACATTTGGCCCCACACCTATCACTGTAACGAATCAGTGTTCTACGGGAGCATTCTAAGCGAGGACTGATTGTATTAAAATCTACTTTGATCTACGAATCGTAATGTATCAATAATGTTAACGTGTAACATGCCCCATGGTTTTTCTTAATCTGGAAGGAGGGAACAACGGATGATCTGTGTGCTGATGATGTTGGTGATGATCTCGTAATGGCTGTTCACTTCAAGGAGTGGGAGAGTCTGATGGTCAACCTGGATCGTGCCAATAAGAGGTAGGGCCTTACCATTCGCCCTACCAAATAAATCAAAGCAGTACCTGCCTTGATATTTTGTATGTCTTCAAGGACTCCACCCCCTCAACTCCGCATGATAGGTAGTTGTGGAAAGAGTGGAGGTATTCCCATATCTGGGCAGTTGTTTATGACCAGCTCCGATTTCAGAGCGGAGGTCTTACTCTGAATTAGTTCAGTGGCATATCCTTTTTTTCAGCTGCTTAGTGCTGTATAAAAGTTACATGGCCTATCACTTCATACAAAGCTCTGGTTCTTTTCTGCCACACTTGTCCTCTCCCTCCCAGCTATAACCTCCCGAAAGCAACATTTGACCTTTGTTTTGGCGTGACAAACACCAGTGAAAGCAAAACACCGAAAGTGTAATGACTACACGTAATGCAAGAATCTCAGTTGTATTTCTCAACGGGTATTGAATATGAAGTCCCAGGAGTGGTGAAGGTGCATCAACCTGCAGACCCACAGGTGGCAGCGGTGGATTGGCCTGCAGACGTTGGGGTGGTGGTGGATTGGCCTGCAGACTTTGGGGTGGTGGTGGATTGGCCTGCAGACGCTGGGGTGGCGGCGGTAGATCGGCCTGCAGATGTAGGGGTAGCGGCGGTGGATCTTCCAGCAGTAGCCGACCAGTGAAGTTCTCGAATAAATTTACGCAATTTGTCGAACCTGGTGGCTTTGGCACAGGCGGTGGTGGATCTCCCAGCAAAAGCTGGGGAGGCAGTGGTGCATCTGCCAGCATGAGCTGGGTTGGGATGACAACGTTGGATCTCCCGGCAGCAGCCGGGGCGGTGGTGGCGGTGTTGGAGATGCCAGCAGCAGCCGGGGTGGCAGCGCTGAATCTGCCAACATCAAGCGCCATGGCGGTGGGGGTGAATAATATGCCAGAAGCAGTCGGGGTGGGGGTGTCGATGCATCTCCCAACAGCATCCCTGGTGGTGGCGGCGGAACTGCATGTGGCTGCCAGGATGGCGTTGGAGGCAGTGGTGGTGTTGGTGGAGACCGTGGCCGTGGCTTTCTCCAGCTCCTTGAGCTATCAACGCATCATTTCCAACTGCAGATGGCGCTCCACATTCTCCCGTTTGTATACTTGAGTGCAGGGAAACATTCGACAGTTTGATCAACATTAGCCCCTACACGAGCCTTCTAATCATCGCAACTCTTCAAACTATATCGCTTATCTAATGTACATCATTTCAGTCACAACAAAAATTACATAAACATATCGGGGCTGTGAAAATTACGGCTTCGTATTACCAATATCTTGCCTGTCCAGAGAAGCCCATGAACTAACGTTGTACATACAAACTCATAGACTCAGAGGCCCATAGACTGAGTCACAAATAGCAGTGGATAGGGCCCGGAACGGTGTGGTGTTAGTGAAAATATGAACCCAACTGCGTCCTTTTCAATGGAACCAGGGGCCCAAGTGTCATCATAGGCTTTCCCTCGCAATCGAGGATTGCCTTCCAGAGAAAATTTGGATTTTCTGTGGGTCCAAAGATGGCTGAAGAGACCAATCTGGGATCGACAGATTCTGCCGCAACTCTGGCACATGTGTCCAGAAATAGTGGTGGGTGGAACTGCATTAGTCGGGCTGCAGGCTGTTGTTTCCGCCATTCCCACTTTTTCTGTTTCTGCTATTAAGTTTTAAAATGTTTGGCTTCTTGAAATAGACTGTCTCCATCTGAGGTGATCCTGGGAAAGATACTCCCTTGAGTTAGTGTCAATGGAGCACTTCTTCATGTTGGACTTGAGGACATCCTTGAAGCACTTTCTCTGACGAACTACATTCTCCCACTTTTGGTTAATCAAGTTTGACAGTTTTTCATTGAGGCATTGGTGGAAGAGGTCTTGCTTAATGGAGTCCTATAAAGCTTCAATGTTAATCTTCTGTAGACATCTCTTCTGATGAAGCCGTCACTTGCGAGCCAGTTTTATGAGCATGGTTGAGCAGATGAGTCAATGATCAGACCAGCCACCAGCAGCTACTAGAACAGCCTGGATGATGCAGACATCTTTGGGATCCTGTTCATGGACAATGACGTAATCGATCAAGTGGCGGTGCTTAGATCACGGATGATGCTATGATGTTTTGTATTTGTTTTGTCTGGCGTAACAGGGTGTTGATGATGATGACTCCATTTTCCGTGCATTTAGTCAAGGGAAGGATGCCGTTGGAATTGACTTTACCCACTCCTTCTTTCCCGATGGTTCCATTACAGAGGTTTATGTTTCTTCCAACTCTGGCATGCATATCACCGAGCAGAATAAGTTTGTCTCCCACAGGAACAGTAGAAAGGACCTGATCAAGGTTGACGTAACATTCATAATCGGAGTGAAGAATCAGGGCATATACGCTGATGACAGTAGAATATTGGCTCCCCACCAGTTTGAGACATAGAGTCATGAGGCGCTCACTCATCAAGTAAATTCTGGATGGAGAAACCAACTCTGTGCAGCCGCCGCTGTTCTTCCTGTCTGCCTTTCCAGAAGAGGGTACAGCCAGCTCCTTGTTCCTTGAGCTGCCCCTCCTCTTCTCGTCGAGCATCATTGAGGGCAGCTACGTCAGTGTTGTGTCGTCTGAGTTTCCGGGCCACGATTAAGGTGCAGCATTCTGGGCGTTCACTTTTAGTCTTGTCCATAAGGGTCCTGACATTCCAGTTCCCAAAGGTAATTATCTGACTTTTAGTTTTGTTTCCACCACAGTAATGGGGATCCTTCTGAACGTGGTTATCCAGTCCGGAAGAAGTGAGACAGGCTATGTTTAGGGCCACTTTCCTAGCTCCTTCCCCACGTGGGGTGAGCAGAGTGGATCATTTGAAAGGACTTCTTAGTCGCAGGTACAGCTGCAGAAACACACTCTTGTTTCTGCTGAGTGTTAGACGACCTTCTTGTAGCTGCCACTAGAAGCTTCCAGACTTCACAATCAAGCTCCCGTCGTCACTAGCTGGTCACCAAAAACACTGTATTGAATGGGCCAGAAGATGTTGTTCCTTTAATGAAACACGCCTGTGCATGATTTATTTTATTGTGGAGAAGCTAATAATTGTTTTTTTACCCTGTTATCTGGCAACAAAACTGACACCTGTTTTTTACAAGGAGTCATGTTTGCATTGACCACAATACCCGCGGTCGGAATGCAAACAAAAAACATAACTCTGATAATGTATGCACTGTCCTTGAAATTGATTGGTCCACACCCGAGACAGCGTTCCTTAGAGCCTAGTCTCACATGGTGTTGGACCAGATGACGCCAAAAAGCTGTTGTACAGTAGCTTCCACACAGTTCTTGAGAGAATGGGACCATGAATCCAATGGCAAGGAGACCAGTACGATTGGAGATATCGTTCTGCTGCAGTCTTGGTCCGCCTTCACAGCTGTTGAGATGTTAACATCTTCTTCCTCCTGCTCTGCTGTTGAGGACTTGTTAACCCATGGCTGGTGGCAGACATGCTTATTATAATGGCGGCCTATACTCGCCATGTGGAAGCATCGTTAAAGGGTATATGTCGCTTTTCAAGAGGAAAACCATTGGCACTTTCAGTCCTAACCACACCCTGGTGGTGCTGTCACTGCTTGGTCCACAACTGCTTATCCGCCAGGGTTGCCGCTGCTTATTTTGCAGCTAAAGTTCACAGAAGGTCGTTCCACTATCCACCACCTGCGGATATGCTGGGTCCCTGATATACAATACCCTGGCGTCTACAAACTAAGCCGTGTCTGTGGCAGTAGTTACATTGGGGAAACTAACCGACATGTCTCGGACTGTGTTCATGAGCATAAGGAAGATTTGAAACACGGTAGGACCAACACGGTAGCCTTGGCTGATCATTGTTTTAATGCGGTTGGCTCACACGCCAATTGATTTCTCTAAGACGAAGGTACTTTGTAAGCCCACTGGCTATCAAAAAAATTCGTTCATGAAGCCATCCACATATACAGACACAGTCACATTTTCGACCGAGACGATGGATACAAACTCAGCAATCATTGGAAGAACGTCATCAACCAGTTTAAGTCATAACTGGTGTTGTTCTCATCCTGCCACCTTCCGATGTTAGTTTTTATTTTCCCCGTAGGTTCGGCTCTCCGATCTTACATTAACAGGTGAAACAAATTTCACACCAACATAGCCCTTTCCGCATGCTGACCTAGACGTGGCGGCAGCTCTGCGATCTTACATTAACATGCCAATCTCTCACATTAACCTAACCACCTCCGCGCCCTCGTCATGGAGGCCACTCTCCGATCTTACATTAATGTGCTAATTTCTCACATTAACATCACTAGCCACGTCGTTTATGACCCTTGGGCTACACCCATTTTCAACCTTTAAAACAGTCTGCCTCAGCAGCTTTCCCCCTCTTTCTTCTTCCTGATGACGATCACTTGTGTTGTGATTAAAACGTCAAAGCTTTTTTGTTTATTTTATTTTTATTAATTTGAACCTATCTACGTGACTTTACCGAAAGACCCAAATAATATGAATTCCTGCAGTCACGAAAGCTTTAAGTCAAGATTTAAAGTAATAACTCTTCCTCAGATCTAATTAGATGAAATCATTACCAGATGTATTTGCACCATTCCTACAATGCAAGGCTCTCACGAAGGTGATATGTTTTACACATGGGTAGAGTGTGCCATGGTTTCACATTAAGGGCAATGCTGCTCTGTGGTTTTAACCAATTGGATAATTGGAAAGTATTATTTAAAGTCTGGTAAATTTGGACTGTGGCACTGACGCAAATGGCCGGCTCTTTTTTGAATAACAACCACCATTAGTTTAACAAGCCTAACTGATGAAACCCAAATGGGAGCCGGTATAATTATATTGCTTAAAACAAATGCTGCTGGGGAATGTTGGTGGGAAAAGCCATTAGGCTGATGTATTTAAACATCGTATTCTGATTTATGTGGAGACACAAAAAGCGAGTTATGCTTCTACAGTATTTGCTTGTGCAAAGCATGGACAATCATTGCCACAGAGACTGAATCAGCTCGGTGGCTAGGAGATGTTAACTACCTCACCTGGTATGGAGGAGGCCGAGGGTTTGATCCCGACCCTGATGCCTTTATAAGGAGTACCTTGGATATCGAGATGGTTACATTTTTGGAAAGTGTAGCAAAAGCCAAAAGCGTGATATTCAATACTTAAGCTTGACCTAAATAATGAGCTTACATACACGCAACCAAAAATAGACACATCACAATGGAAATGTGCTGTACTGAATGCCAAATTTACTACTATAATGAGCCAATAATGTCTGTGTCCCGCACGTGACGTCACTCCACGTCGAGCAGGCCCCCTCATTAATACTCATGAATAGACTAATCTCTCACAATACAAAGGCCACTGCCACAGCCATTGACATGCTAATCTCACAATACAAAGGCCACTGCCCCAGCCTCTGTGGTTGGACCATCTCTAGCTCCACCCACCTACCTTGATGCACTCATCTCAGGCCTATATAAGACCTTGTCTCAGCAACTTTCGGGTGACGTCACTCCACATGGGGGGGGGGGGGGCGAGGTGCCTCCTCCCCCCTCCTCAGCGTCAACTTAGAAACTCACTACAAAGGCAGAACCCTCACGTCACGCGATCTCCCTAACGCTATTGAGACATCAAAGTAAAAAGGACGTCATGATGAACAAGGGATTATAACCTTTAAATGAAATAGGTCTGTCACCGCGGCCTTACAAATTGCACACAAATGGATGCAAAATATCATTTCGCGGTCTGATTTACTGCAATAGATTTACTGCAATACACCCATCCTTGGACGGGCAAAAGGCTAGTAAACAAATAATCCCCTCGCCTGCTCCCCACCACAATATCACACAATGATATAGTACTTCCTTGTACAGTATACCCGCTAAAGACCAAAACTAATCCCCATGATAGGTAAATTGATATACATAGAGCTTGCCGGCGATAGGTCTAAACCACGAACTATGAACTCGTGATATTCAAGGGTCTCCCGTATTTGGAGTGTGCATGTTCTCCCCATGGTCACGTATCCTTTTCTCCAGGTCCTCCGGTTTTTTTCTCCACATCTAAAAACATGCGTTAAGATAATTACTGCTATAAATATTCACATAAGCCACTACGTTGAGCAATCATATGTGGCCAGGCTGCTTCTGGAAAAGAGCTATATATCTCGGTGGGCCTTACCTGGTCAAATAAAAATAGGTCGCTTACAGGAGCTGAATGGATTGCCACATCACAGGGACGCAAGGAATCGCAGCATGGAGAGGGCTTCATCCAGCAGTGGATTGATCCTGGTTTATGTTTTGCAAATAGTAAACGTAAGCGTGCACTTCCAAATGAAGGCGTTTAAAGTATCTGTTTATCTTCTTTGGTTCTTTCGGTAAAGTCACGTAGAATGAGAATAAAATAATAAAATAAAAATAAGACAATAAAATTCTCACGACGTTTCGGCCGCAACACAAGCGGCCTTCTTCAGGTGAAAGAACATAACTGTCGGGACGACAGTGCTTCAATGAGTGCTGCTGAGATTCGTGGCGTCTTTTAAGCTCGGTGATAGGTGTGAATGACCTAGAAAGCAGGAGAATTTAGCATTGAAATAGCTAGGGATTAGCTTGTGACAAAAAATCGCTGTGTTAAAGTCAAAGTTTACATATCAACAGAGGCATTTAGTATATGGACGCTAAAGGGCCTCCAACTACCCAACTATCATACAGTAAACCAATGTGGGAAAAAACTAAGTCTATATTACATCAGTATAATAATTGTACTTGATATATTCTTCAATAAGCTGAGCTATTAATCACAAACAACTGGGTATACACTACACTATATAAACAGGTCCCTGCAGGGTGGGCTGGTAGGAACATTGGAATTTTGTCTATTGCAGGTTGGTACACTCAGTTTACAACTTCGTTCCTTCCAGTATTAATACCATATAGTAAAACCAATGAAAACCAAAATATAAACTACCTCAATGTTTTGATTTAAAGCTTTCGTGACTGCAGTAATTCATATTCTTAGTTTTTTCGGTAAAGTCACGTTGAAGGGAAACAACAAAATAATAATATATATAAAACAAAAAATGTTCACGACGTTTCGACCATAACTCAAACGGTCGTCTTCAGGTGTGTTGGTTTGCATAAATTTATTTTTAAACGGCGCATTTATTTATTTATAAAAACGTTAGCGCCACGCGCAACGATTTGGCAGTTTATTTAGGACTAGTCCATCTATATTCTGAAAAGAGGAGGGGGGAGACGAAATTTTTTATAATGTATGCTGTCTGAAAGCCACTGTAAGCGTGAACAATCAATTAAGACCTGAAATGGTTTATCAAATCTTTCCAATGATTGCTAAGATAGAATCCATCTTCTCGGTTGAAATTGTCTCTGTGCTTGTATATGTGGATAGCCTCATGAACGAATCTCTCATGGAAGCCAGATGGCTTACAAAGAACCTCTGGCTTGGAAAAGTCAATGGCATGTGAGCCTACTGAATTAGAACAATGATCTGCCACAGCCGAGGTGTTGGTCCTACCGTGTTTAAGGTCTGCTTTGTGTTCACGAATGCGGTCCGAGACATGGCGTTTGGTTTCTCCAATGTAATTACTACCACAGAGGCAACTTAGTTTGTAGACACCAGGGTATTGTATGTCCGGAATCACATCTTTTACAGACGGAACCAGATCACGGATTTTATGTAATGTGTTGAAACGGACCTGGATCTTGTGTTTATTCAAGATTTTGGAGATTTTTTTGTGATCCCCGCAATGTAGGGTAAAGTGATGGTTTTGAAAGGCTCCTCAAGAGGGTTCTTCTTCATGGTTTGAGTGATAGCTTTGCGGATTGTATAGTCGGAGTAACCATTAGCCCTAAGAGCTTGGTGTACGTGCTTGAGTTCACTGCTTATGTGTTCCTGGTCGGATATGCATTTATAAATAAATAAATGCGCCGTTTTAAACTACATTTATGCAAACCAACACACCTGAAGACGACCGTTTGAGTTATGGTCGAAACGTCGTGAGAATTTTTAGTGTTTTATATATATTTTATTATTTTGTTGTTTCCCTTCAACGTGACTTTACCGAAAAAACTAAGAATACCTCAATGTTATCAATCAACTCTATATACTCTCCAATCTGCTGAGCCACCAACAATAAGTCGTTATGTATCACAATGCCATATTGCAAAAAATGGCGGTTTTTCTTCCCATCAACGACCAGCACCACGGACAACGAACGAGCTTCGTTCAGACGGACGACTCAATCCATGCTCGGGAACGGAAGAGGGAGAGAGACAGCCATAATGCGTTGTTATACTCCATGTTATAAACCATACCATTAACCGTGGTGTGAGAGGTATTAAGAGGCAATATCAGCGAAAGAGCTGCGGTCTGACAGTAACCGTAAAATACAATTAATTAAGAACCATTGTAAAGATGTTTTAAACCATTTCGGAACTTCATTAGATTTATTGGCTGGTTGGGGAGGCTATATTAAGTTTGCGAGGTCTGAAACTCCAGGCCAAACATAAACTTCCGTTATCTCCGAAAAAGTAAGATGGATTGATGACCAAGCTGTGGAGGTCTGCCTAAATTCATGAGATGTCCATTGTTTCACAAGAGATAGCATGACTCGGATAAGAAATACACTATTAATTCTTATACACTGGTCCATGCATACAATTAGTATATTAGTGGACTACGTTAGAGAAGGAGAAGATCAAGGGAGTAGAGGAGAAGAGGAGGGCCGGGGTGCCCGGAGCCCAGAGAGTGCCCAGAGGGGCCAGAGAGCCAGGGGCAACCCTCATGTTTATGTTGGCTGGATAGCATGTGCTCCCGTGCATGTGAGGTTGCTCTCAACAGAAGTCGTTCCTTGCACGAGAATGGCTAAAACGCTGAGTAACCACTCAGAGGTATAGTGGTTAAGCAGTGGAGACGATATAGTGGAAAAACAGTGGATATTTCTGAAATATAGAAGACTTAAAGTGTGTTGCTAGAAAAATCTTGGAGGAAAGAGAGGATACATGTGTGCCTCTTGGAGAAGGAAAGGCATTGCTCAAAACTGTGCTGCAAGGTCACGTGCCATGAATCGCATGAGTTTAGAAAAAACGTGACTGTAAACCAACAAGCTTGTGAATAATTATCATGGTGAAGACACCTCTATACGTTGGATACTGAAGGAAAACCATCGTGCTACGCATCGTCAAAGCACAACAACACCTGACATTTGAGAAGTACAATTTCATCGTTCTACACATCGTCAATACCCTACAACACCTGGAAAGTCACCAGCTGCATCAAGCATCTGACTGTTGTATTGTTCGAAAGACACTGTGTGTAACGACTTTACATCCACCGGCACAGCGGATTTCTAAACGCCTGCCATGTCACCTTCTCAACACTAGCGTCAGAGACCGTCTGATACAGACTGAACGCTGATTTCCTTTGTTGCACTGTTTGTCTTTTCATGAATGTCATATTGTGCACTGGGTTATGCCTTATTAACCTAAATTCTGAATTTAGCTATTCATGTATTTCTATTACAGTATCACATATTCTTTGGACCAAGTGTCAATTGCCTATTTGATGACTGGTACTCTGATTATTTTTTACAAATAAAGAACTTGTTTTATTTAAAATGTGTATGTGTGTGTGGTTGAACAGTGTAACAAATCCATGCGTTACATGTGTAGTGTTGCAGCGCCGACCTGGGCAAGGCCTATGATACAATCAGTAGGCCAGGGCTCTGGATTGTTATTCGTGTTTTCAGAGTCCCTTACCATCTGCTCACAATGAGTAAGGACCTTCACGATGGTGGGCAGGCCCGGATAAAGTTGCGTGCCCGGGAGTCAGATCAATTGCCTGTTTACAGTGGGGTGTGACAGGGATCTACAGTGAGGGAAAAAAGTATTTGATCCCCTGCTGATTTGTACGTTTGCCCACTGACAAATACATCATCAGTCTATAATTTTAATATTAGGTTTATTTGAACAGTGAGAGACAGAATAACAACAACAAAATCCAGTAAAACGCATGTCAAAGATGTTATAAATTGATTTGCATTTTAATGAGGGAAGTGAGTATTCGACCCCCTCTCAATCAGAAATATTTCTGGCTATCAGATGTATTTTATACAGGTAATGAGCTGAGATTAGGAGCACACTCTTAAAGGGAGTGCTCCTAATCTCAGCTTGTTACCTGTATAAAAAAACACCTGTCCAAAGAAGCAATCAATCAATCAGATTCCAAACTCTCCACCATGGCCAAGACCAAAGAGCTCTCCAAGGATGTCAGGGACAAGATTGTAGACCTACACAAGGCTGGAATGGGCTACAAGACCATTGCCAAGCAGCTTGGTGCGAAGGTGACAACAGTTGGTGTGATTATTCGCAAATGGAAGAAACACAAAAGAACTGTCAATCTCCCTCGGCCTGGGGCTCCATGCAAGATCTCACCTCGTGGAGTTGCAATGATCATGAGAACGGTGAGGAATCAGCCCAGAACTACACGGGAGGACCTTGTCAATGATCTCAAGGCAGCTGGGACCATAGTCACCAAGAAAACAATTGGCAACACACTACGCCGTGAAGGACTGAAATCCTGCAGCGCCCGCAAGGCCCCCCTGCTCAAGAAAACTCATATACATGCCCGTCTGAAGTTTGCCAATGAACATCTGAATGATTCAGAGGACAACTGGGTCAAAGTGTTGTGGTCAGATGAGACCAAAATGGAGCTCTTTGGCATCAACTCAACTCACCGTGTTTGGAGGAGGAGGAATGCTGCCTATGACCCTAAGAACACCGTCGCCACCGTCAAACATGGAGGTGGAAACATTATGCTTTGGGGGTGTTTTTATGGCAAGGGGACAGGACAACTTCACCGCATCAAAGGGACGATGGACGGGGCCATGTATAGTCAAATCTTGGGTGATAACCTCCTTCCCTCAGCCAGGGCATTGAAAATGGGTCATGGATGGGTATTCCAGCATGACAATGACCCAAAACACACGGCCAAGGCAACAAAGTAGTGGCTCAAGAAGAAGCACATTAAGGTCCTGGAGTGCCCTAGCCAGTCTCCAGACCTTAATTCCATAGAAAATCTGTGGAGGGAGCTGAAGTTTCGAGTTGCCAAACGTCAGCCTCGAAACCTTAATGACTTGGAGATGATCTGCAAAGAGCAGTGGGACAAAATCCCTCCTGAGATGTGTACAAACCTGGTGGTCCAACTACAAGAAACGTCGAACCTCTGTGATTGCCAACAAGGCTTTTGCCACCAAGTACTAAGTCATGTTTTGCACACGGGTCTAATGCTTATTTCCCTGATTAAAATGCAAATCAATTTATAACATTTTATACATGCGTTTTTCTGGATTTTGTTGTTATTCTGTCTCTCACTGTTCAAATAAACCTACCATTAAAATTATAGACTGATCATTTCTTCGTCAGTGGGCAAACGTACTAAATCAGCAGGGGATCAAATACTTTTTCCCCTCAATGTATGTGAGGAGTCTGTGGGTCGCAACATCACGTACGGCTGGAAGTAGGACATTCCAGACTAAGAGGGTTAATGATGGCAATGTCAACGATACTGAACCAGCCAGCACAACTCACTGCCAATAACACATATCACATAATTCACCCTTAAGCAATTGTTCAATCAATTAATTGAATCACTACAATTAAAACCAAAGAATCTCCCAGAACAAACACTTTGCACTCTCCTCCGTCAGCCACCTGCATCGACAATAGAAACGCATCAGTCCAGCAGTGGATAAAACCTGGTGTGGGAGGTATGGGGGGGCGTATTACACTTGCGGTGGACAGCCGGGTGGTGGCTGCATGCAGTAGTCATCGCAGATCAAGCGGTAGAACTTGTCATCGACTGCCATGCGCCAGGGTAAGGGGCCTTTCCTACACCCACACACATCACACACCGAGCGGCACACACGTCACACCAAGGAGCACGCACGTCACACCAAGGAGCACGTCCATCACACACCGAGCAGGATGCACAGGTCTCCTTTATCAAGACAAACGTGGAGCAGATTACAACTACAACTCTACGCCTGTCACAATGCCCCCCTCTCCCCTCCCCCAGTTTATGGGGTGGCGCGGGCCTCACTCCCCCCTTCGCGTCAGCCCCCCCTAATAAATGGTCCGGTTGCATTGTGAATGCACCACTCGAATGACGTGCAGTCCCGTGGCGCACTGTAACGGGCTCGTGATTTACTCACTAAAATTCAATGTAAAAAAATAAAAACGATCCCAAGACATTATTTAAAATAAAGTATGGCCATCGTGTGTCAGCATCACAGGCGAAAATTGGCATGTAAAAAAAAACTTCACTCCGAATCACTCAATTGGGATTGCTCGCAGCAAAGAGCACTTGACCTGCTTGCAGGTTAGGTGCTGAATAACCGTGTGTCACACAGAGAACAGTTGCCACTGAGGGTGCCCTTTTAAAATGCTTGAGATGAGATGTGATTATCGCGTGTAAATGTGCACACTAAAATAAAAAAAAATCATAATTATAAGCGAACTATTATCGTTTCAGGTGGCAGGGTGTTGCAGCGGTGATCTTTGACCCTCGCAACAAGAAGGGCCTTGGTTAATCATCCGACTGGCACTTTGCGGATGTATGGGTTATCCACTTTGCTCACGTAGCTAGAAAACACACAATCACAATGTAACTGGGTATTGGCCAAGCATCCCAATGCTAAAGTTACCTGCAAATTACTTCACTGGGATGACACTCGGCAGCAGAGCCAGATGATGACATTGCTGGGGCCCTATGCCATTGTCAAGCTTAAGAGGCCCCTTCTATGAATGCCTGTATATTTTTGTCAGCAGAATGAAAATAACTGCTTTGGAGAGTCTTTTTTTCTCACCGATCTTAATTTTTTTAAACAATTATGTTAAAACTCGAAACCTCGTGTCCATTTCTTGTTTCGTATTTAGAGCCCCCCCCCCCCCTCTCTTAATGTGAGGCCCTAAGCTGTAAGTGTAGCCGGTGTGAGCTCGCCTGTGATGAATAACACGTATAATTGCGCACTCTTATTTTCTATGGGTGGCCAGGAGAATGTATTATTATTTAAGTGAATGCAATGGTGATCAGGGGATTGGACCCAGAGCCCCACGTACACAGTAGAATACAAGGGAACGCCCACAGTACAGATTTGAGCTGACCTCCGGATTGAGAAATTGAACTGTGTTGTGACGTGGAGGGTGTTTCTGAACGCTATTGTGACCGACCCGTCCCGACGGGAGGAGAGAGGACAGGGTGGACCGGCTGCATGAGCTTACTCTCCGGCACTGCACAGCACAACATCGCCTCCCTACTGCAAAAAAACTCGGCAGGACCCTCCTGAAAATAAAAGTCTTCGGAATCAGTGAGGCCTGTCCTTGGGAGGACAGGCGTAGTCTTGGTCGTCACAAGCGAACATTTGTTTCTCCATATTAATTTGTATCTCCGGGTTACCATCAGGGCTGGGCGCTGCAAGCTTTGCTTCTGAGATCTGATGAGACTGGTAGCCTTTTTTTAAAAGGTAATTTCGGCACGTGGAGCCCAAGCATGCAACAACTTTATGCAACTTATTGGTTCTTTCGGTAAAGTCACGTAGAATGGTAATAAAATAATAAAAAATAAAACATAAAAAAATTCTCACGACGTTTCGGCCACAACACAAGTAGCCTTCTTCAGGTGAAGGAACAGAACTGTCGGGACGACAGCGCTTCAATAACTGCTGCTAAGATTCGCAGCGTCTTTTAGGCTAGGTGTGAGAGGTAAAGCGCCTTGACAAAGGAGTTTACATATCAAACAGGAGAATTTAGCATTGAAATAGCTGTGTTAAAGTGTTGGATCAGCAGGGTGTTAAATTCAGAAATTAGCATGTAACTGGGAGATTAGCATGATGTTAATGTGAGGGTTTAGCATGTGACTGGTCACGGAAATAGCTATGTTAAAGTCAAAGTTTACATCTCAACAGAGGCATTTTGTATATGGACGCTAAAGGACTGCAACTACCCAACTATCATACAATAAACCGATGTGGAAAAAAAAACTAAGTATAAACTACATCAATGTCATCAATAAACTCTATATACTCTCCAATCAGCAGAGCGCTTCATTGAACGCTGCTAAGATTCGCAGCGCCTTTTAGGCTAGGTGTGAGAGGTAAAGCGCCTTGACAAAGGAGTTTACATATCAAACAGGATAATTTAGCATTGAAATAGCTGTGTTAAAGTGTTGGATCAGCAGGGTGTTAAAGTCAGAAATTAGCATGTAACTGGGAGATTAGCATGATGTTAATGTGAGAGATTAGCATGCGACTGGTCACGGAAATAGCTATATTAAAGTCAAAGTTTACATATCAAGCGAGGCATTTAGTATATGGACGCTAAAGGACTGCAACTACCCAACTATCATACAATAAACCGATGTGAAAAAAAAAACTAAGTATAAACTACATCAATATAATAAATGTACTCAATATATTTTTCAAAAAGTTGAGCTATAAACATAAAGTAACTAGGTATACACTACACTATATAATGAATACCATATAGTAAACTACTAAAAACTAAAATACAAACTACATCAATGTTATCAATAAACTCTATATACTCTCCCATCAGCTGAGCTACTAACAATAAGTCATTATACATTACAATGCCCTATGGCGAAAAAATGGGTGGCGGTTTTTTCCTTCTTTCAAACGTTAGCACCATGGAGAGCGACGAGCCTCGTTCAGACGGGCGAGTCCATCCATGCTCGGAACGGAGGAGGGGGGAGAAACAGCCACGATGCGCTGCTCTGTCCTGTGTTGCGTTACAACCATGCCATAAACTAGACTACTATACATTGTAATGTTATACCTTCCAATCTAAACTACATTGTATAATATCGTATACACAGCCCAATGTAAGCTCGAACATTATGCATGATATTGATATGTCTCCAACTAAAATTTTCCAACATTACACGACTATTCACCATAATATACACTACCATAGACAAACCCACCCTTGAATTATACAATGCGTTACTTTACACTACCCTATACTTTAGACTGTAAAATGTTAGACTTGTAATATTACACTATGTATTATTCTACCAACCCTACTGTATACCACACTGCTGTATATTCACTATACAATTACGATACTATATATTGCTTTATGAATTATGTTAAACATTACAATGTTATACTATTTATTATTATATAACATGCTATAAACCATACCATTGACCGTCGTGTGGAAGCTATTAAGAGGCAGTGCCAACGAATGGACTGCGGTCTGAAAGTCACCATAAAATACAATCAATTAAGAACCGAAATGGTTTATAACATCTTTCCAATGGTTACTAAGCCAGAATCCATCTTCTCGGTTGAAATTGTCTCTGTGTTTGTATATGTGGATGGCCTCATGAACGAATCTCTCATGGTAGCCGGATGGCTTGCAGAGAACGTCCGTCTTGGAGAAGTCAATATCATGTGAGCCCACTGAATTATAACAGTGATCTGCCATGGCTGAGGTGTTCGTCCTACCATGTTTCAAGTCTGCTTTATGTTCACGGATGCGGTCCGAGATATGTCGTTTGTTTTCTCCAATGTAACTGCTACCACAGAGGCAACTTAGTTTGTAGACGCCCGGGTACTGTATGTCTGGAACCACATCTTTTACAGACGGAACCAGATCACGGATTTTATGTACTGTGTTGAATCGGACCTGGATCTAGTGTTTATTCAGGATTTTGGAGATCTTTTTTGTGACCCCCGCAATGTAGGGTAAGGTGATGGTTTTGAATGGCTCCTCAAGAGGATTCTTCTTCATTGCTGGAGTGATGGCTTTGCGGATTGTGTAGTCGGAGTAACCATTAGCCTTGAGAGCTTGGTGTACGTGCTTGAGTTCACTGGCAATGTGTTCCTGGTCGGAAATGCATTGGGCACTATGGTATAGAGTCTTGATGAGGGAGTTCTTCTGGGATGGATGGTGGTGGGAATCCGGTTTTAAGTAAGCATCCGTATGGGTAGCTTTCCTGTAGACAGAGTGGCTCATTGAACCATCAGGTCTCCTTTTAATAAGGACATACACAAAGGGTAGCTTGCCATCTTTTTCGACTTCCATGGTAAATCTGATGGCTGGGTGTATGGAATTGATGTGGTCGAGGAATTGGTCTAGAGCAGGCCGGCCATGTGGCCAGATGATAAAAGTGTCATCCACGTACCTCTTCCATAACGTCGGGCGTAGAGTGGCAGTCTGGATGGCATCAGTTTCAAATTTCTCCATGAAAACGTTGGCCCCCGTGGTGCCTCACCACAAACGTGGGGCCCGGTCAGCCGCGTCGACTGTCGTGATCGCGGACAGGTGGTGAAACTGCCACACATGAACCATGATACCTTGCTGATCTCGTGTCAAGGAGAATAAACCAGCAGCTCGTCGCTAGCAATGGGAATGATCGGTAAGGGAACACATTGGGCTCTACAGAGGCACTCCACTATTATACACCACTACTATACAGTAAACATTGGGCTCTATGGAGGCCTGTCGTTAAGGGATTACTCGTTAACATGGGGTGGTCGTTAAGAGGGGTTCTATTGTATATAACAAGTTTAAATATTAAATAATTTAATAGAGAGTACTCAACTGAGATGGCGGAGGAGTTTGCTAAACTCACAATACAAAGACCACTGTCCCAGCCTCTGTGGTTGGACCATCTCTAGCTCCACCAACCTACCTTGATGCACCTATCTCAGGCCTATATAAGACCTTGTCTCAGCAACTTTCTCTCTCACCTGACCTGAAGACGATTGCTTGTGTTGCGATCGAAACGTCGTGATATTTTTATTATTTTTTATCTACGTGGCTTTACCAAAGGACCCATAGCATATAATCATAAACAGGTTACGTCCTCTACATGGACCCCCCCCCCCCTCATTATTAATCATGAACAGGTGACGTCCTCCAAATGGACACCCCCCTCCATTGATAATAATTAGCGGGTGACATCACTCCACATGGGGGGGGGGGGCGAGGTGCCTCCTCTCCCCTCCTAAGCGTCAACTTATAAACTCACTACAAAGGCAGAACCCTCACATAACGCGATCTCCATAACGCTATTGAGACATCTAAGTAAAAACAACGTCATGATGAACAAGGGATTATAACCTTTAAATGAAATAGGTCTGTCACCGCGGGCTTACAAATTGCACACAAATGGATGCAATGAATATCACTTCGCGGTCTGCTTTGCGCTTGCAAGTTTCAGATTTACTGCAATACACCCATGCTTGGACGGGCAAAAGGCTAGTAAACAAATAATCCCCTCGCCTGCTCCCCACCACGATATCACACGATGATATAGTACTTCCTTGTACAGTATACCCAATAAAGACCAAATCTAATCCCCATGATAGGTAAATTGATATACATAGAGCTTGCCGGCGATAGGTCTAAACCACGAACTATGAACTCGTGATATTCAAGGGTCTCCCGTATTTGGAGTTTGCATGTTCTCCCCATGGTCACGTTGGGATAATGACTGCTATGAATTTTCACATAAGCCAACTCGTTGAGCAATCATATGTGGCCAGGCTGCTTCTGGAAAAGAGCTATGTATCTCAGTGGGCCTTACCTGGTCAAATAAAAATAGGTTGCTTACAGGAGTTGAATGGATTGCCACATCACAGGGTTGTGAGGAATCGCAGCATGGAGAGGGCTTTATCCAGCAGTGGATTGAGTGTTCTTGTTGAAACGTGTGTATTTAATATTTCTCTGATGTTCTTTTAGTCTCGTGCTGATCATTTGTCCTGTTTGCCCAACATAACATTTGCCACAAGTGCAGTTAATCCTGTACAAACCTTCTGTTGATAGCTTAGGTAATACATATTTTATACCAGAAGTCGAGTTCAAGAAACATAAGTACGTTTTTATTTCAACTGAAATGTATATATACATATATAAATATACATGTCCATACAACCACGTCTCAATGTCTATGTCTGGGAGAACACGCTAGTTTCTCCCTCTGTGGAGTCTCCACCACTTTTCTTTCTTCTTGTTTCCCAGCTCCTCGTCTTGGTGCTCCTTCCCTCTGTCTCCTCCTCGTTCATTCTCCTCTTCATCTTTCTCCAGCTGCCGTGTGCAGCACATGAAGCTCCAAATTGCCCAAGGCCAGAAACTGTTCTTTCTCTCTCCCTTAGAAGATGGGATGTGCTTAATCTCTTTCTTCTCTTCCTGAACACTCTCTGCCCTCCAAGGTTGCTCACATCTTCCTTCCTCATTCACCACTTCCTGCTTTGTATCGTCTTCAATCGTGTCGACCTCCTTCAGCTCTACCTCATTTGCCTCTAACTCAATAGCTCCTACTTCTTTTGCGTCTACCTCTATTGCCTCTACATCATTCGCCTCTACCAAAATCGCCTCACTCTCCTCCACCTCAATATCCCCTACCTTCACTTCTACCTCAATCACCTCTACGTCATTCGCCTCTAACTCATTCGGCTCTACCTCCATAACCACCTCCTGCTTGGCCTCTCCCTCAATCTCCTCTACCTCTTTTGCCACTTCCTGGATGGCATCTACTTCATATGCCTCAACCTCATTTGCCCCTTCCTGCTTTATTTCCTCCACCACGTTCTCAACTTTTGTTGCCATTTCCTGTTTGGCCTTTAGCTCATTCTTGTCTACCTCATTGATCAAGACCTGCATGGCCTTTTCTTCGATCGTGTCGACCTGAATTGCCTCGACCTGTTTCACCAATTCCTGCTTTGTATGTCTCGCAATCCCTTCTACGACATTGGCCACAACCTCTTTCACCACTTCCTGCTTGGCCACTGCATCTACCTCAATCACCGCTACCTCTACCTCACTCGCCACTTCCTTCTTGGGCTCTCCATGATTCCCCTCTTCCTCAATCTCGTTTTCCTTCATCTCTTCTACTTCCCAAACTTTCATCTCAATCCTTCGTAGCTTCCTATTCCTACGTTTCCTCTGAACACCATCCTCTCTTTCTTTCTTTGTCTCCACAACATCATCAACTTTCTTAGCCACTTCCTGTTTGGCTATTCCCTCATTCCCACCTACCTCATTTGCTTCTACCTCTTTCCCTAAGTTCTCCTTGGCATCTCTCTCAATCCCTTCTATGACATTGGCCACTACCTCTTTCACAAATTCCTGTGTGGCTACTGCATCTACCTCAATCACCGCTACCTCTTCCTCATTTGCCTCTACCTCACTCGCCACTTCCTTCTTGAGCTCTACATTATTCCGCTCTCTCTCAATCTCGTTTACCTTCATCTCTCCTACTTCCCGAACTTTCATCTCAATCCTTCGTAGCTTCCTATTCCTATGTTTCCTCTGAACACAATCCTCTCCCTCTTTCTTTGTTACCAAAACATTCTCAACTTTCTCCGCCACTTCCTGTTTGGCCATTCCCTCATTCCCATCGACCTCATTTGGCTCTACCTCTTCTGCTAATACCTGTTTTGCATCTCTCTCAATCCCCTCTATGACATTGGCCGCTATATCTTTCACCACTTCCTGCTTGGCCACTGCTTCTACCTTAATCATCACTACCTCTGCCTCATTCGCTAATTCCCGCTTGCCATCTCCTTCTAACACCTCTACCTTATTCAACTCTACCTCATTCATCACATCCTCCAAAGCCACTGCCTCAATCATCTCTACCTCAATCGTCCCAACCTCCACCACTTCCTGCATGGGCTCTCCCTCACTCCCCTCTCTCTCAGCCACCTCTTCTTTCAATGTCTCCAGAACTTTCTTCTTGTTCTTGTGTTTCTTCCTATTCCTACGTTTCCTCTGAACACCATCCTCTCCCTCTATCTTTGTCTCCACAACATTATCAACTTTCTTAGCCACTTCCTGTTTGGCTATTCCCTCATTCCCATTTACCTCACTTGCCTCTACCTCTTTCCCTAAGTTCTCCTTGGCATCTCTCTCAATCCTTTCTACGACATTGGCCACTACCTCTTTCACAAATTCCTGTGTGGCCACTGCATCGATCTCAATCACCGCTACCTCTACCTCACTCGCCACTTCCTTCTTGGGCTCTCCATCATTCCCCTCTCCCTCAATCTCGTTTTCCTTCATCTCTTCTACTTCCCGCACTTTCATATCAGTCCTTCGTAGCTTCCTATTCCTACGTTTCCTCTGAAGACCATCCTCTCCCTCTTTCTTTGTCTCCACAACATTATCAACTTTCTTAGCCACTTCCTGTTTGGCCATTCCCTCATTCCGATCGACCTCATTTGGCTCTACCTCTTCTGCTAATACCTGTTTTGCATCTCTCTCAATCCCCTCTATGACATTGGCTGATATATCTTTCACCACTTCCTGCTTGGCCACTGCTTCTACCTCAATCACCGCTACCTCTGCCTCATTCGCTAATTCCCGCTTGCCATCTCCTTCTAACACCTCTACCTTATTCAACTCTACCTCATTCATCACATCCTCCAAAGCCACTGCCTCAATCATCTCTACCTCAATCGTCCCAACCTCCACCACTTCCTGCATGGGCTCTCCCTCACTCCACTCTCTCTCAGCCACCTCTTCTTTCACTGTCTCCAGAACTTTCTTCTTGTTCTTGTGTTTATTCCTATTCCTACGTTTCCTCTGAACACCATCCTCTCCCTCTTTCTTTGTCTCCACAACATTATCAACTTTCTTAGCCACTTCCTGTTTGGCTATTCCCTTATTCCCATTTACCTCACTTGACTCTACCTCTTTCCCTAAGTTCTCCTTGGCATCTCTCTCAATCACTTCTACGACATTGGCCACTACCTCTTTCACAAATTCCTGTGTAGCCACTGCATCTACCTCAATCACCGCTACCTCTACCTCACTCGCCACTTCCTTCTTGGGCTCTCCATCATTCCCCTCTCCGTCAATCTCGTTTTCCTTCATCTCTTCTACTTCCCGCACTTTCGTTTCAGTCCTTCGTAGCTTCCTATTCCTACGTTTCCTCTGAACACCATCCTCTCCCTCTTTCTTTGTCTCCACAACATTATCAACTTTCTTAGCCACTTCCTGTTTGGCTATTCCCTCATTCCCATCTACCTCATTTGCTTCTACCTCTTTCCCTAAGTCCTCCTTGGCATCTCTCTCAATCCCTTCTATGACATTGGCCACTACCTCTTTCACAAATTCCTGTGTGGCTACTGCATCTACCTCAATCACCGCTACCTCTACCTCATTCGCCTCTACCTCACTCGCCACTTCCTTCTTGAGCTCTACATCATTCCGCTCTCTCTCAATCTCGTTTACCTTCATCTCTCCTACTTCCCGAACTTTCATCTCAATCCTTCGTAGCTTCCTATTCCTATGTTTCCTCTGAACACAATCCTCTCCCTCTTTCTTTGTTTCCAAAACATTCTCAACTTTCTCCGCCACTTCCTGTTTGGACATTCCCTCATTCCCATCGACCTCATTTGGCTCTACCTCTTCTGCTAATACCTGTTTTGCATCTCTCTCAATCCCCTCTATGACATTGGCCGCTATATCTTTCACCACTTCCTGCTTGGCCACTGCTTCTACCTCATTCACCGCTACCTCTGCCTCATTCGCTAATTCCCGCTTGCCATCTCCTTCTAACACCTCTACCTTATTCAACTCTACCCCATTCATCACATCCTCCAAAGCCACTGCCTCAATCATCTCTACCTCAATCGTCCCAACCTCCACCACTTCCTGCATGGGCTCTCCCTCACTCCCCTCTCTCTCAGCCACCTCTTCTTTCACTGTCTCCAGAACTTTCTTCTTGTTCTTGTGTTTCTTCCTATTCCTACGTTTCCTCTGAACACCATCCTCTCCCTCTTTCTTTGTCTCCACAACATTATCAACTTTCTTAGCCACTTCCTGTTTGGCTATTCCCTCATTCCCATTTACCTCACTTTCCTCTACCTCTTTCCCTAAGTTCTCCTTGGCATCTCTCTCAATCCTTTCTACGACATTGGCCACTACCTCTTTCACAAATTCCTGTGTGGCCACTGCATCTACCTCAATCACCACTACCTCTACCTCACTCGCCACTTCCTTCTTGGGCTCTCCATCATTCCCCTCTCCCTCAATCTCGTTTTCCTTCATCTCTTCTACTTCCCGCACTTTCATATCAGTCCTTCGTAGCTTCCTATTCCTACGTTTCCTCTGAAGACCATCCTCTCCCTCTTTCTTTGTCTCCACAACATTATCAACTTTCTTAGCCACTTCCTGTTTGGCCATACCCTCATTCCGATCGACCGCATTTGGCTCTACCTCTTCTGCTACTACCTGTTTTGCATCTCTCTCAATCCCCTCTATGACATTGGCCGCTATATATTTCACCACTTCCTGCTTGGCCACTGCTTCTACCTCAATCACCGCTACCTCTGCCTCCTTCGCTAATTCCCGCTTGCCATCTCCTTCTAACACCTCTACCTCATTCAACTCTACCTCATTCATCACATCCTCCAAAGCCACTGCCTCAATCATCTCTACCTCAATCGTCCCAACCTCCACCACTTCCTGCATGGGCTCTCCCTCACTCCCCTCTCTCTCAGCCACCTCTTCTTTCACTGTCTCCTCCAGAACTTTCTTCTTGTTCTTATGTTTCTTCCTACTCCCACGTTTTTTCTTCATACCATTTCTCTCCCCCACTTTCTCCATCTCTTCGATCTCGTTCTCAACCTTGTTGCTATTCTGCATTGTCTGCTTCACATCCTCATTATTGGTGCTGACTTCTGCCTGCTGCTGCTCTTCTGCCTTTTGCTGCTGCTGCTGGTGGTGGATGATGAAGCTCTTCAGCTCGGTGCTGTTCTGGAATTGCAGCAGCTCCCGCTGATATTTGGCCTGCTGCTGTGCACAATGATCCAGCAGGATCATCTCAAGCTCCAGAATCTGGCGCTTAGCTTCTAGTCTTGTGTCAACGAGGAACCTCTTTCGCTGCCCCTTCGAGCGACGGTCTGGGGAGTCACATGGGGAGGAGAGAGCAGCACCACAATTGATTCGTTAATGGGTATTTGAGTATTTCCTGTATGATAATAGGTTTTTCCCGTTTTTACTGGCAACAAAACAGGTGTTAAGATGTTAAAACACCAAACTGAAACCTTTTACAAGGAATCATGTCTGCATTAACCATGATGCTTGTGGTCAGAATGCAAACAAAAAACATACTCTGATAATATATGCATTGTCCTTGAAACTGATTGGTCCACACCAGGGACAGCTTTCTTTTGAGCCTCGTCTCAAACGGTGTTAGACCAGAGGACGCCAAAAGGCGTATTTCCTGTATGTTATTTTGGTAAAGAAACTTGGCACCATTGACAGGAATCTAACTTAACTTGAGACCGATGTAACAATGATAACACTGTAGGGAGGTCTGGAGGTTGACTCATGTGCCGGAGACACCTCCTCCTCCAAATAACTTCATTAGGATTATGGGCTGGTTGGGGAGGCCATATTAAGTTTGCGAGGTCTGGAAACTCCAGGCCAAACATAGAAAAACTTCCGTTATCTCAGAAAAAGTAAGATGGATTTATGGGCAAGCTGTGGAGGTCTGGCTAAATTTAAAAGATGTCCATTGTTTCACAAGAGAGAACATGAATTGGATAAGAAATACACTATTAATTCTTATACACTGGTCCATTCATACAATTAGTATATTAGTGGGCTACGTTAGAAAAGATAAAGGGAGGAGAAGAGGAGGGTGCCCAAAGGGGCCAGAGAGCCAGGGGCAACCCTAATGTTTATGTTGGCTGGATAGCATGTGCTCCCGTGCATGTGAGGTTGCTCTCAACAGAAGTCATTCCTTGCACGAGAATGGCTGAAACGCTGAGTAACCACTCAGAGGTATAGTGGTTAAGCAGTGGAGACGGTATAGTGGTAAAACAGTGGAGATTTTAAAAGCAAAGTTTAAGATTTGCATTTGTCACTTTATATTGAGCCGATACATATGGCAAGTGAAATTAAGAAGACTTAAAGTGAGTTTTACAGAAAGAGAGGATACATGTGTGTCTCTTGGAGAAGGAAAGGCATTGCTCAAAACTGTGCTGCAAGGTCACGTGCCATGAATCACATGAGTTTAGAAAAAACGTGACTGTAAACCAACAAGCCTGTGAATAATTATCATGGTGAAGACACCTCTATACGTTGGATACTGAAGGAAATCCATCGTGCTACACATCGTCAAAGCCCGACAACACCTGACATTCGAGAAAGAAGTACAATTGCATCGTTCTACACATCGTCAATACCCCACCACATCTGGAAAGTCACCAGCTGCATCAAGCACCTGACTGTTGTATTGTTCGAAAGACACTGTGTGTAACGACTTTACATCTGCCGGCACTGCGGGTTTCTAAACGCCTGCCATGTCACCTTCTCAACACTAGCGTCTGAGACCGTCTAATACAGACTGAAAGCTTATTTCCTTTGTTGCACTGTTTGTCTTTTCATGAATGTCATATTGTGCACTGGGTTATGCCTTATTAACCTAAATTCTGAATTTAGCTATTCATGTATTTCTATTACAGTATCACATATTCTTTGGACCGAGTGTCAATTGCCTATTTGATGACTGGTACTCTGATTCTTTTTTTTACAAATCAGGGACTTGTTTTAATTAAAATGTGTCTGTGTGTGTGGTTGAACGGTGTAACAAATCCATGCGTTACATGTGTAGTGTTGCAGCGCCGACCTGGTCAAGGCCTATGATACAATCAGTAGGCCAGGGCTCTGGATTGTTACTCGTATTTCCGGAGTCCCTAACCCTCTGCTCACAATCATTAAGGACCTTCACGATGGTGGGCAGGCCCGGATAAAGTTGCGTGCCCAGGAGTCAGAGCAATTTCCTGTTTACAGTGGGGTGCGACAGGGATCTACTCTGGCTGACACATTATTTAGCATCATCTTCGACCACATAGTTCGAGAAGTTTTTTTTTTATGGCTGTACCGGTGGATTTTTTAATATTTGCTACAGATACAATGGGAGGCTGTTTGATGCCTGGGTGAGGTCAAGGGATGGCTCCCTACTGGTCAACCATGTTATGTACACTGATCATTTGGAAGTTGATGCTCACACTGAAAAATAGTTGGAGGTTCTGCTGCTAAGCCTGGAGCGTGTGACAAAGAGGTGGTGCCTTACCATCAGCCCCACCAAAACTAAGCACCCGCCTGAGTATTTTGTGTAATTTAATACTCCGCCCCCTCAACTACTCTTGAGTGATGGGGTAATTGTAGAGAGAAGTTTACGTACCTGGATAGTGTGCTTATGCAAAAATTCTGGTTTGGCAGCAGAGGTCTCACTCCGAATCGGTCAAGTGGCATATTTTCATCAGCTTCGTAACACTTTGGGGTATCTACCTGGTCTGTCACTAGACACAAAACGCTGGGTCTTCTTGGCCAATGATAGAATAAATGAAAAATCTGAACCAGCTTTACACTTTCAGACTGGCCTGCCTACGATCCACCCTGGGTTTAACTAGGCTGGAATGTGTGAACAGCTCACAGTGAGCTCCACTGGTGGGCAGGGCTGCATTGCCTGGGTCATGTAGCCTGCTTGCTCAGCCACCGCATCCCCAAGCAGCCTCTGTTTTTCCAGATAGAGGGGGCTAAATGGGCGTGGCACGGCCTGGAGAAGAGATGGACTGATGCAGTACAGGAGGATACGGAACTAAGTGGACTTGCCAAAGACTGGTACCACTGGTGTCAAGATCTGCCTCTATGGAGGAAGCTCGTGAAGGATGCTTATGGGAAGTTGGTGGCAGTTGCCCTCAAGCAAAAAAGGAGGGTGAGAGGAGCGACGCTCACAACAACAGACGGTGCACTGGATGACTAAAACGCAGCAAGTTGGCACAGTAGGATGCAAAGGTGGTGCGTCTGCCAGTCATCTCAGTCAGTCAACCCATCGCACTGGGGTCTGTCCCCTGATCTCCTGTCGGCAAGCCTTCGACACTTGAAGTGGCCTCGGAGTGCACCAGGCCTGGCACAAGCGCCATGGTGACGTCTCCGTCACTTAGTGGCGAATGAGGGCTGTTGTTGTTATCTGAGTCGGTTAGGGGCCTCCCCTAGGTCCACTCAGCCTCAAATAAGTATCTGATACGGTGTGTAAACATCGCCACTTGGGAGACAAAGACGGACAAGTGTGGTGCTGGCAACCCACCCCTCGTGTGCGGTGCCAGCCGTCATAGGTGCTCACTAACAGCACTTGCTCCTACAGTGTTTCAAGGCTATACACAAGATTTCTGTCTTTGTTTGTGTCTATGTGCAGTGTCTGTATGAGTGGTTGGGAGCAGTTGTGTCTGTGGGGATCGACCTGAGTTCGATTCCCATTCACAACCATCAGTGACTAATAAATAAAACCGGTCGTGTGCGTCCACTACATCTACTCAAACTTAAAATAGTACATCGTGCAACGTATAAACATCAAATGTGGGGAGACAAAGGCATCCGGATGCGGTGCTGACCACCCACCCCATCATAGGTGCTAACTCGCTAACAGCACTTGACTCAATAGTCTGTTAAGGCTATACGGGGATCTGTCTTTGTATACAGGTGCATGTGTCTGTGTGTATGTCTGTGTGTGGAATTACAGTACTCACTTCCCGTCGGCTTGCTCATCTCTCCACCCTGCAACAAAATCACAGCAGCGCACGTTAGACTCTAATCATATCACAGCTTACAACCACCACCACCATCATCATTACCGTCCTCATCATTAAACATTTCGAACAGACACACATTCACATATAGATGTTCTCTCAGATTAATGTTATCCTGATACAGCGCGCGTGTGGATGTACTCACGGAAGACATCGCCTTGAAGGCAGAACGAGAAGTCACGGATGGTCACGTTTTGTCAATAGATTTCGTTAACTGTGTTAATGAAGTGTTCAACCTCACGGATGTTTGTCAATGAGGTTTACCAAGTAATTTAACCGCGTTATCGATGTTCACTGACGACGTTGTCGAAGTGTGCTCCCGAATGCGATCTTTAAGCACACAGAGCGCGCGTCCACCTCCGTCTGTAATGATCGACCGTTGCTAGGGAAGTGACGTCACTTGTTAAGGTAACGAACCCCGGAAACCACGTGGTCCACTGTATCCTCCAGGCCTGATTAGTTACACGACTGTCAAATTTTTACTTTAAACTTTCGTAATTTGCAGGAATTCATAATTTTTGGTTCTTTCGGTAAAGTCACGTAGATAGAAAATAACATTTTAAGTTAAGGCAAAAAACCCACGACGTTTCGGTGGCAACACAAGCGGTCTTCATCACGTGTTGCGATCGAAACGTCGTGGGTTTTTTGCTTTTATTTTAATTTATTTTTATTTTATTGTTATTATTTTCTATCTACGTGACTTTACCTGAAAGAACCAAGAATATAGTAACGATTGTACCCTGGTCGCCACGGATGAAGAGGCCGAGCGGGCTCGGTTCAACTGTTGCCAGGTACCTCCACCACTCAGCTCGCAGCACACACACACACACAGTGTCCACTATGTAAAAATCAGGCTAAACTAAACCTTTCTAGAAGTTACTAAAATAATGCTATAAAAACAATGCAACAGTGATCATAAGAAATGTGATTGAAAGTTAACAATAGCGACATATATAACATATATTACTAAACCTAGCATCCTTCGCTAGCTGCTTGAGTCAATCCATAATAGCAGGAGTAACAATTATGTATGTTGATTAACTGCGAATAACCCAATCAATAACAGATATCCATTGTAATTTACATCAATACATTACCCCCCCCCCGTCTTCGTATCCGATCTGCTTACAAGCGACGACGTCACATTTATCCCCCGTCTACGTCTATTAAAGACCGAAACAGGGGAAGGATTTCACCACAACTCTGGCTGTCACCTGACGAGGCGGGTTGTTGTTGTAGTTACAGGCGAAACGTCACGGTACTTGAATTGTAAATGTTTTGGGTTTACTCTCCAACACACCGATGTGCTGAAATAGTCACTAATTGGCATGTATTGTTTACGTGACAAACTTGACTAAGATTTACGCGATCTAACCCAAACAAACAAAAACACCCTCTAATAAGTAAATATTTGTATTAATTCCATGAATGGACCTTGGCCTGGGACTGTGGGGATTGAGAAGTTATGGATGCAGCTTCTGTTTGTGCTGCCATCAGAATGACCAACAAATAAACAAATAATACACACGGATTGGTGACTACAGTACTAGACCCCCAGTGCTTTTATATTTAAAAGTGTATGTGCTTTGTGGTTGCTTTATTGCGCGTGTGTACGTACTGTGTAACACTTGTTTGAACGCAGGTGATGGGGTTGTCCATGTTGGGTGTCATTACAGCCAAAAACAAGCAGCAGTACGAAGACCAGGACGCCGTGGCCGACCATGAGGACGGAAATTGGCCTCGCCCGGTCACAACGTACGACAGCAGTACAGGTTTCCCTCCACACATGCACACACCTACGAGTTTCCCACTACAGAGACGAAGATCCCCCATATAGCCTTAACAGACTGTTGTGGCAAGTGCTGTTTGCAAGCACCAATGAAGGTCGGCATGGTATACCAGGGGGTAGGTGGCCAACACCACACCCGGCCGCCTTTGTCTCCCAAGCGGTGACGTATACACACACCGCTCCAGGTATTCATTTGAGGTTGAGTCGACCCAGGACCAGTTCAGATAAATAATCGTTATTGGTGTTGGCCATGAGCGGGACTCCAACTCGCTTGTTTGCGGGGTTCGGAGCGTAGCGTACTATCCACTGCGCCACTGCTACCCTCACATAACGCACACAGAAACAACACACAGGGACCGACACGCACGGACACACAGGGACCTGCTCAACATTGAAATGTGCAGCCCTTGTGTGGCAGCCTGCGTTGAATTTGGGCGTTCATCTCGTCACCCATACAAAAGGTCTCGACACAATCAATGGCAGTCCCCCTTGCCCTGCCTGGCACGCACATCGGGCCAGTCACCCCACGCACAGCACACACAACGTGCGCGTCGGGTATGCCAAATCAAGAGTCGTCCCCGAGTGTCTGGCAAATTGGACCGACTATCCCGGGCCCCGCGCTTCGGGGGAGGCCCCACGTGTAGACATCAGTGTCACATGTAATGCTTCCGGTTTAGTTTGAAGGCATCGGGGGGGGCCCCACGCACCCCCTATGGACGGCCCTGGTCAAAGCACACGGCAGCGCGGAGCACGCGCGTCACGCGCACGGGCCACGTGCGTCACGGGTACGTGACATCTACAAGGCACGCACCTGCATCGCGTGGTCATCACTTGTAAGGCATGCCCTTTGTGCATGGGACGTGCGTAGTGTGTGCAACACGTGGCACATGTATGTCACACATGAGCATCGCAATGTGATGTCATGTGTACGTGGACATTTGAATCGCATGTAGCTGTCTGGTGGGCAGGACGGATCTACATGTGGGCAAGTAAGGGGGTGGCTGAGTAAAACTGATACGGAGACACGTCAAGCCACACACTCACCACACACTCACCGGCACACTCACACACTTACCACATTCACCGCACACTCACTTACCGGCACACTCGCACACTGGCACTCACTGCACACTCACACCTCACACTCACCACGCACTCACTTACCGGCACACTGACTGCACATTCACACACACTCACCGCTCTCACCACGCACTTACTTACCAGCACACTGACTGCACATTCACACACACTTACCACACACTCACCACGCACTCACTTACCGGCACTCTGACTGCACATTCACACACACCGCACTCACACCGCATTCACACACTCACACACACTCACACCGCACTCATTCACTCACACACACTCACACACACTCACACACATTTCCACACACTCACCACACACTCACACACACTCACACTCACCGGCACACTCGTTTGCAAGCACACTAGTGAGCTTCCACAAAATGTGCTGCACATTAGTGAGGCCACACACCAAAGAGCACACACCAGCAGGTTTACACATCAGTGAGCTTACACACTAGTGTGCACACACACAGTCCGTAAGCTTACAGATTAGATAGCGTACACACCAGCTCACCGGTGAGGTGAGCTACACACTGGTGATTTAACACACCCACCTGTTTGCGTGTGCAAAGCTCTTAACCCTAAACCTAACATATCCCAAATGTAATGGCTAAAGTTCTTTTACACACGCACGTGCATACACGCATGCGCATATGAAGGCACGCATGCACACATACGTGCACACAAACACACGTGCACGCACGTTTAAACATATACAATTCCATGGCGTTGGACTTGAGACTCCCAGAAGTGGAATCAGGACTCCTGAGCGTGCGATATAGCTCAGTGGGCCTTACTTGGTAAAATTGAAATAATTAATTTAGTTTCAGGATGTAGGGTTCTGAAGATATTTCATCTTTCAGTCCTTTCTGACCGTTTGAGTGTGGGTGAGTGAGTGACAACTACTTATGCATTTTTTTTATTACAAATACAAGCATTTCCAGCTATTGACATGAAATGTATTAACTCTGGAAGATGATGGTGATACAGGTGGTGGGTAGCGGTAGTGTAGCGTTTAGCACGCTGCGCTACGAACCCGGCGACCCGAGTTAAATTCTCGCTCATGCCCAACGCAGGTAACGACTCTCTGAACTGGTCATGGGCCTCCCCTAGGTCGACTCAGCCTCAAATGAGTACCTGGTGTGGTGTGAACATCACTCCTGGGGAGACAAAGGCAGCCGGGCGTGGTGTTGGCCACCCACCCCTCGTGTGCCATAATGCCCGGCCCTCGTGTGCCATGCTGGCCTTCACAGGTACTTGCTAACAGCACTTGCCCCAACAGTCTATTCGGGCTATATGGGGAGTCTTTGCTTTGGTGGTGATGATACAGATGGTGATTGATTATACAGATGGTTGGGATGATGATAATGATACATTTGGTGATGATGGTGGTGATGATGGGACTGTATGAGTGGTCCTTGAAGATATTTACTGTGTAATATTAAGACACACTAATATAAAATGTAATGATTGAAGCACAATATATAACATTTGTAATTTCTGTTTAAAGC
This sequence comes from Petromyzon marinus, assembly GCF_048934315.1. Taxonomy (NCBI): domain Eukaryota; kingdom Metazoa; phylum Chordata; class Hyperoartia; order Petromyzontiformes; family Petromyzontidae; genus Petromyzon; species Petromyzon marinus. The sequence continues at coordinate 1,070,626 of NW_027423157.1, forward strand.
ATGTGCTTATAATCGTCACGTGTATTTGTACGTGGTTGTGCATGAATGCACGTGTTTTTATTTTCTGTATTAGGTGCTTGACGACAGCACTTGGCCCAACAGTCTATATTGGTTGTACAGGAAATCTTTGTGTTTTGATTTACGAATGTTCCATTCACGAAATTTAGTGAAAACGAAATTGACAAATTAAGGATACTTTTCGACTTACGAAATAGAATTTCAGCGGAAACAATATATCACATGGCACGCACCATGAGATCATCAAGCAAGAAGCTGTCATCCATCCACGACAGTGTCACGGTATCCCCATAGTGCAAAAGTAACGCCTCGTCACCTCTCCAGTCATTCCAACATGCAGATCTTTTGGTGAGTTCCTTGAAGATGTTAATTATTTTTGTCTTAAATTGATTATTATTCAACAGTTATAATATTTGTTCTTTATTATTTTTTGTATTGTGAAATATTGGTGTACATTTTGGGTTTAGGAGTATAGCAGAAATGACTGTCTGAAACACATCGCAAGTTTTTCGTATTCAATTAATGGAAAAGGCCATTCCGATTTACGATATTTTGTTTTGCGTGCGTTTTTAGAAGAACGCATCCCTTTCGTAAATAGAGGCATACATGTACAGGAATCCCTTGCCAACTGCGAATTTACCAACCACGAGATTTTAGTAAACACGGATTGACTACTGGACACCTGTTTACTAACCACGAGCATCTCGCTTTGAGTATTCACGAGTCGCGCCGAGTCGTGAAATCAAAACAACACGATGTACCTTATGGGGGGGGGGGGGGTTCTTGTATTTGTTCTTGTATTTGTACGAGCTGTTGTTTGTTTATGTTACCGATGTTTACGGGGAGCGTTAGTGCAGCGGGTTAGCGAGCTGTACTATGGAGCCATAAATCCTGGCATAATTCCTGCTCACGGCCAACACCAGTGGCAATTATCTGAACCATTCCTGGACCTACCCTCGGCCTCAAATGAGTACTTGGTGCATTGTGAAAACATCAGCACTGGCAGAGAGAGACCCCATATGCTGTGCTGGCCTGCATAAGTGCTCATAACGGCACTTACTCCAACAGTCTGTTACATGGGGGGATCTTAGTCTTGGCGTGTAAGTGAGAGTTTGTGGACTTTGCATGTTCTTCCCCTGTTGTGCACGCGTTTTCTCAGGGTTCTGAGCTTTCAAAAAAGAACAACCAATTCTAACAGTGAGATTTTACTTGCAAATTACTTAAACAGGGATTACACACCGTGGCAACATCGACCCCTTCTGTGAAAGCTGGACAGGACCCTCCTGCAAAAGAGTGAGACTTCCCTGAATAAACAAATGTAGCACGGTAATCTTTGAAGTAATAAAATAAACTATTCACCCCTAGAGTGGACAGGGTAACGAGGGCGATCCTAGCAAGTGAGGGAGCTGTGCTCGGACGGAACGGACGACGGCTCCCAGCCGACCTCTTCGCCTTTGTCGATCTTGTCATCGTTGGAGACCGGTCTCAGCTCTGCGAGGATCGCCTCAAACGTGGGGCGCTCTAACGACGCGTAGCTCCAGCAGTGGTGCATCACCTTGCGGCTGTGGGGCGAGGGGAGGGTGCGGTGAGGGTGCGAGGAAGGCGAATCGCGCACAAGCTCGGACTGCGCTTTGACCTCTTCCAGTGTGCGTTCGTTCTCAGAATGGTTGAATGAGTGCCGATGATGTTAATGACGTCACGGGGGGGTATAAGGGGGTCAGGTGGCGAGGGGGGTGAGGGGGGGGTGAGTAGGTAGAGGGTCATGAAGGCATAAAATATCTACAGTATGGATTCACACAGCGGCGTCTAAATGCCACTGCATCTCCATAAGTAGTGCAGAAACACTGGTCATGTTTATTTTGTAGAGAGAGAAGAAGTCTGTGGGTCTCTACAGTGAGGGAAAAAAGTATTTGATCCCCTGCTGATTTTGTACGTTTGCCCACTGACAAAGAAATGATCAGTCTATAATTTTAGTGGTAGGTTTATTTGAACAGTGAGAGACAGAATAACAACAAAAAAATCCAGAAAAACGCATGTCAAAAATGTTATAAATTTATTTGCATTTTAATGAGGGAAATAAGTATTTGACCCCTATGCACAACATGACTTAGCACTTGGTGGCAAAACCCTTGTTGGCAATGACAGAGGTCAGACGTTTCTTGTAGTTGGCCACCAGGTTTGCACACATCTCAGGAGGGATTTTGTCCCACTCCTCTTTGCAGATCTTCTCCAAGTCATTAAGGTTTCGAGGCTGACGTTTGGCAACTCGAACCTTCAGCTCCCTCCACAGATTGTCTATGGGATTAAGGTCTGGAGACTGGCTAGGCCACTCCAGGACCTTAATGTGCTTCTTCTTGAGCCACTCCTTTGTTGCCTTGGCCGTGTGTTTTTGGTTATTGTCATGCTGGAATACCCATCCACGACCCATTTTCAATGCCCTGGCTGAGCGAAGGAGGTTCTCACCCAAGATTTGACGGTACATGGCCCCGTCCATCGTCCCTTTGATGCGGTGAAGTTGTTCCACCTCCATGCTTGACGGTGGGGATGGTGTTCTTGGGGTCATAGGCAGCATTCCTCCTCCTCCAAACACGGCGAGTTGAGTTGATGCCAAAGAGCTCCATTTTGGTCTCATCTGACCACAACACTTTCACCCAGTTGTCCTCTGAATCATTCAGATGTTCATTTTTGACATGCATTTTTCTGGATTTTTTTGTTGTTCTGTCTCTCACTGTTCAAATAAACCTACCATTAAAAGTATAGACTGATCATTTCTTTGTCAGTGGGAAAACGTACAAAATCAGCAGGGGATCAAATACTTTTTTCCCTCACTGTATATGTGCTTTCTTGAGCAGGCGGACCTTGTGTGCGCTGCAGGATTTCAGTCCTTCATGGCGTAGTGTGTTACCAATTGTTTTCTTGGTGACTATGGTCCCAGCTGCCTTGCTGCCTTGAGATCATTGACAAGATCCTCCCGTGTAGTTCTGGGCTGATTCCTCACCGTTCTCATGATCATTGCAACTCCACGAGGTGAGATCTTGCATGGAGCCCCAGGCCAAGGGAGATTGACATTTCTTTTGTGTTTCTTCCATTTGCGAATAATCGCACCAACTGTTGTCACCTTCTCACCAAACTGCTTGGCAATGGTCTTGTAGCCCATTCCAGCCTTGTGTAGGTCTACAATCTTGTCCCTGACATCCTTGGAGAGCTCTTTGGTCTTGGCCATTGTGAAGAGTTTGGAATCTGATTGATTGCTTCTTTGGACAGGTGTCTTTTATACAGGTAGCAAGCTGAGATTAGGAGCACTCCCTTTAAGAGTGTGCTCCTAATCTCAGCTCGTTACCTGTATGAAAGACACCTGGGAGCCAGAAATCTTTCTGATTGAGAGGGGGTCAAATACTTATTTCCCTCATTAAAATGCAAATCAATTTATAACATTTTTAACATGCGTTTTTCTGGATTTTTTTGTTGTTATTCTGTCTCTCACTGTTCAAATAAACCTACCATTAAAATTATAGACTGATCATTTCTTTGTCAGTGGGCAAACGTACAAAATCAGCAGGGGATCGAATACTTTTTTCCCTCATTGTATGTGAGGAGTCTCTGGGTCGCAACAGCACGTACAGCTGGAAGTAGGACATTCCAGACTAAGAGGGTTCATAATGGCCGTGTCAACGAGACTGAACCAGCCAGCACAACTCACTGCCAATAACACATCACGTAATTCACCCTTAAGCAATTGTTCAATCAATTAATTGAATCACTACAATTAAAATCAAAGAATATCCCAGAACAAACACTTCGCACTCTCCTCCGTCAGCCACCTGCATCCACAATATAAACGCATCAGTCCAGCAGTGGATAAAACCTGGAGTGGGAGGTATGGGGGGGCGGCTTACACTTTCGGTGGACAGCAGGGGGGTGGCTGCATGCAGTAGCCATCGCAGATCAAGCAGTAGAACTTGCCATCGACTGCCATCCGCCAGGGTAATGGGCCTCTCCTACACCCACACACATCACACTGAGCGGCACACACGTCACACCGAGGAGTACGCACGTCAAACCAAGGAGCACGCACATCACACATCCAGCGGCACGCACGTCACACACCGAGGAGCACGCACGTCACACATCGAGCAGGTTGCACAGGTCTCCTTTATCAAGACAAACGTGGAGCAGATTACAACTACAACTCTTCTACGCCTGTCACAATGCCCCTCTCTCCCCCCCCCCCCAGTTTATGGGGGGGTGCGGGCCTCACTCCCCCCTTCGCGTCAGCCCCCCCTAATAAATGGTCCGGTTGCATTGTGAATGCACCACTCGAATGACGTGCAGTCCCGTGGCGCACTGTAACGGGCTCGTGATTTACTCAATAAAATTCAACGTAAAAAAATAAAAACGATCCCAAGACATTATTTAAAATAAAGTATGGCCATCGTGTGTCAGCATCACAGGCGACAATTGTCATGTAAAAAAACACTTCACTGCGACTCACTCAATTGGGATTGCTCGTAGCAAACAGGACTTGACCTGCTTGCAGGTTAGGTGCTGAATAACCGTGTGTGACACAGAGAACAGTTGCCACTGAGGGTGCCCTTTTCAAATGCTTGAGATGAGATGTGATTATCGCGTGTAACTGTGCACACTAAGCGAACTATTATCGTTTCAGGTGGCAGGGTGGTGCAGCGGTGATCTTTGACCCTCGCAACAAGAAGGGCCTTGGTTAATTATCCGACTGGCACTTTGCGGAGTTTTCTACGTTCTCCCCTTTGTTCTGTATCGGTTATCCAGTTTGCTCACATAGCTAGAAAACACACAATCACAATGTAACTGGGTATTGGCCAAGCATCCCAATGCTAAAGTTTCCTGCAAATTACTTCATTGGGATGACACTCGGCAGCAGAGCCAGATGATGGCATTGCTGGGGCCCTATGCCATTGTCAAGCTTAAGAGGCCCCTTCTGTGAATGCCTGTATATTTTTGTCAGCAGAATGAAAATAACTGCTTTGGAGAGTCTTTTTTTCTCACCGATCTTTATTTATTAAGCAATTATGTTAAAACTCGAAACCTCGTGTCCATTTCTTGCTTCGTATTTAGAGATCCCCCCCCTCTCTTATTGCGAGGCCCTAAGCTGCAAGTGTAGCTGGTGTGAGCTCGCCTGTGATGAATCATATGTATAATTGTGCACTCTAATTTTCTATGGGTGGCCAGGAGAATGTATTATTATTTAAGTGAATGCAATGGTGATCAGGGGATTGGATCCAGAGCCCCACGTACACAGTAGAGTACAAGGGAACGCCCACAATACAGATTTGAGCTGACCTGCGGATTGAGAAATTGAACTGTTTTGTGACGTGGAGGGTGTTTCTGAACGCTATTGTGACCGACCCGTCCCGACGGGAGGAGAGAGGACAGGGTGGACGGGCTGCATGAGCTTACTCTCCGGCACTGCACAGCACAACATCGCCTCCCTACTGCAAAAAACTCGGCAGGACCCTCCTGAAAATGAAAGTCTTCGGAATCAGTGAGGCCTGTCCTTGGGAGGACAGGCGTAGTCTTGGTCGTCACAAGCGAACATTTGTTTCTCCACATGCATTTGTATCCCCGGGTTACCATCAGGGCTGGGCGCTGCAAGCTTAGCTTCTGAGAACTGATGAGACTGGTAGCCGTTTTTTTAAAGGTAATTTCGGCATCTGGAGCCCAAGCATGCAACAACTTTATGCAACTTCTTGGTTATTTTGGTAAAGTCACGTAGAATGGAAATAATAATAAATAGTATAACATTGTAATGTTTAACATAATTCATAAGGCAATATATAGTATTGTAATTTTATAGTGAATATACAGCTGTGTGGTATACAGTAGGGTTGGTAGAATAATACATAGTGTAATATTACAAGTCTAATATTTTACAGTCTAAAGTATAGGGTAGTCTAAAGTAACGCATTGTGTAATTCAAGGGTGGGTTTGTCTATGGTAGTGTATATTACGGTGTATAGTTGTGTAATGTAGGAAAAAGTTTATTTGGAGACATATCAATATAATGCATAATGTTAGAGCTTACATTGGGCTGTGTATACGATATTATACAATGTAGTTTAGATTGGAAGGTATAACATTACAATGTATAGTAGTCTAGTTTATGGCATGGTTGTAATGCAACACAGGACAGAGCAGCACATCGTGGCTGTTTCTCCCCCCTCCTCCGTTCCGAGCATGGATGGACTCGTCCGTCTGAACGAGGCTCGTCGCTCTCCGTGGTGCTAACGTTGGAAAGACGGAAAAAACCGCCACCCATTTTTTTTCGCCATATGGCATTGTAATGTATAACGACTTATTGTTAATAGCTCAGCTGATTGGAGAGTATATAGAGTTTATTGATAACATTGATGTAGTTTGTATTTTAGTTTTTAGTAGTTTACTATATGGTATTCATTAGATAGTGTAGTGTATTCCCAGTTACTTTATGTTTATAGCTCAATTTATTGAAGAATATATTGAGTACATTTATTATATTGATGAAGTTTCTACTTAGTTTTTTTTCACATCGGTTTATTGTATGATAGTTGGGTAGTTGCAGTCCTTTAGCGTCCATATACTAAATGCCTCTGTTGAGATGGAAACTTTGACTTTAACATAGCTATTTCCGTGACCAGTCACATGCTAATCCCTCACATTAACATCATGCTAATCTCCCAGTTACATGCTAATTTCTGACTTTAACACCCTGCTGATCCAACACTTTAACACAGCGATTTCAATGCTAAATTCTCCTGTTTGATATGTAAACTCCTTTGTCAAGGCACTTTACCTCTCCCACCTAGTTTAAACGACACTGCGAATCTTAGCAGCAGTCATTGAAGTGCTGTCATCCCGACAGTTCTGTTCCTTCACCTGAAGAAGGCTACTTGTGTTTTGGCCGAAACGTCGTGAAAATTTTATTTTTTATTACGTTTTTTTTTTCCATTCTACGTTACTTTACCGAAAGAACCAAGAAGATGAATCCCTGCAGTCACGAAAGCTTTAAATCTGAACTTTACGCAATTAAAAATCATAGTGTAAGATAAGACTACAATCGTTGTCTTCTGTGAGGATCTTCTGTACTCAGGGCCCCGAATGTTTGTGGCAAGTGAAAGTTTGTCTCAGCAAAATATAAGATTTCTCACAGTAGCATACCGTATGACCACACGTCGCTCTGCACCTTGTAGAGCCCATGGAACATGCTTTCTGAAGACATCCACTTTACAGGCAGAGGCACCTAATGGACATGACCGCATGGCCACAAGCACAACAACAATACGTTCAGTAAATTCAGTTCAGGCCGATGCATCGCGATTCGTCATACGTTTTTTGCGTCAGGCCATATTCATCTGGCCAAATTAGCGTCATCTAGCCCTCCACTACCCTGAAGGGTTAAATGTGTAGTGACATCACGGGATGGCACTGTGTAGTGCCGGGCCTAGAGATGCACGGCGTGCGGTGTATTGACATCGCGGATACCACTCTGGTGTGGGTGTAGTACCGGCCCTAGAGGGGCTCGGTCAGCGCTGATTGATCCCGCTGCATGGCATCACGCTTGGCGTGCAGTGCCAACCCAACAGGATAGGGTGTGGGAGTGCCGACCGTAGGAAACGGGTTACTAAATGCCATGGCACTCTGGTTGACCCGAGAGGACACGTGACCGGTTAAGTCTACAAAGGGGCCCCAAGTGGGGGCTAGGGGTGGTCACGTGGTCGGGGTCCAGATCCTGCTGCTCGATGATTCTAGAAAGTGGTCGTGGCCAAGGGCGGAGCCAGCCACGCCACAGAGAATATAAGCTGGGTCCCCCAGAGGGACCGGCGTTGTTGTTCATCCTGAAGAAACCTTTGTCTACGTCTACGTTCTACCGAGTCTCCAACACATGGACTGGGACCCGAGCTGTGGTCCCGTTCTGTCGTAGCTAGTCATGTTGTAATTAGTGTAGTTAGCCTGGTGGTCACCACCACAGGTTGTTATTCTGGGCCAGTTACCCCGTGTACCACATGGGGGGGGAGGAGGAAGGGGATTTGTGAAATTGCCCCATATTTTGAACTGTCGGCAGAGCAGGGAGATTGAATCCAATTGCCGACCTCTGGATTGCAAGTCCAGGGTGGGAGAGCCATTGAACCACCGTGTGTGGCAGCACCCCCACTCTTTTTTTCTTAGGGGCTGTGCAAAATAAAATAAAAACATTGAGTACAATTAAAGTGATGGGCCTTCTATCCCGATGATGGTGATGACATTGGCGATACTGATAATGATGCTGATGATGCTAAGTAAGGTGAAGGACTCACATTGCCCTTCACCATGTAGTTGGGGTCAGTCTGGACGTCCCGTGCCAGCCCAAAGTCACAAATCTTTGCGATGTGTCCATGCGTTACCAGCAAATTCCTCGCAGCCAGGTCGCGGTGGATGCACTAAAAAAAAGAAAAAAATTCCCTGTGTGGCCTTCAACAAACTTGGGGCAACTTCTGTGAAGGTCGGCCACGGTACACGACGGGGTGGGTGCCCAGCAACACGCCCGGCCGCCTTTGTCTCCCCAGTGTAGATGTTTACACACCGCACCAGGTACTCATTTGAGACTGAGTCCACCTGGGGAGGCCCAAGACCGGTTCAGATAATTGTCACTGATGTTGGCCGTGAGCGGGAATCGAACTCTGGCCGTTGGGTTCGTAGCACAGTGAACTAACCACTGAGCGACCACTCGCTACCCAGACAGCCATATTAAGGGCAACAAAGACGTGCACCACAGACACAGTCAAATACAAAGACACAGTTAAACACGCACAGTCACAGAGACACAGTTAAACATACTCTTTGGTTCTTTCGGTAAAGTAACATAGGTATAAAATAAAACAAATCACGACGTTTCGGGCGCTAAACCCTGTTTGTTTGGTATGCTTCTCTCTCTGTGTCCCCTGTTGTATCTGTGTTAGTTCCCCCCTACTTGTGTGTCTGTATATACATCTGGGGTTATGTGTTTCCTCTCGTAAATTTAGCTCTTCTGTACCTAATGATGGCTGCTTGTGTTGCAACCGAAACGTCGTACGCTATTATGTTATTTTATTATTTCTTATTTATACGTGACTTTACCGAAAAAAACAAAGAGTAATTCCTGCAGTCACAAAAGCTTCGAATCAAGTTTGAACCACCTCTACGGGGAGGTATGAGGTTTGTGTCTTTGTGTTGTCTCTGCTTGTGTATCTGCCTTTGTGTCTTGGCTTGGATTTGTGTCTCTGTGCTGTCTCTGCCTGTGTGTGGGCCTTGGTGTTTCCGAGTGTGTGCTGCTGCACCCCCTTTGCTCCATGCATACCTCATGCTAAATTGTCCCATTGTCTCTCAGCCTTACCTTCTCTGCCTATTTAAGGCGACTTCACTGTGTGCATGTCTGTGCTGGTTCACTCTACTTGGATGTCTATGTGTGTGTGCGCGGTCTGTATTTTAAATTTCATACTTAACTTGCAATTTAGCAATCTTTGAAATAGCGTAATCAACCAGACTATGCGTTAATTGTGTTTTGACCGACCGTCTGTGTTGCTTTATATGGTTTCCAAATTTTGCTAAACCCTGTTTGTTTGGTATGCTTCTCTCTCTGTGTCCCCTGTTGTATCTGTGTTAGTTCACCCCTTCTTGTGTGTATGTATATACATCTGGGTTTATGTGTTTCCTCTCTCTCGTAAATTTAGCTCTTCTGTACCTGATGATGGCTGCTTGTGTTGCAACCGAAACGTCGTACGCTATTATGTTATTTCATTATTTCTTATTTATACGTGACTTTACCGAAAAAAAAACAAAGAGTAATTCCTGCAGTCACGAAAGCTTTGAATCAAGTCTGTAGTGCCTCTTATTAAACAGTGCTTCAGTTAAACAGGAACATTAATAAATCCAGCAGGCATGACTTGAAAAGTAACAAATTTACATTTTGGGTGGCACTCTAAATCGTCCGGTAAATCGTGTCGCCAATTATAATGTCTGCGTTTATCTGCGCGTGTCTGTGTACCCCCAGTGGAGGAATACGTGCGCAGCTTGCTGGACAACCCTGAGTTGATTGACCGTCTGGCACTGGCCTCGGAACAGGTGAGACTCCGTATGCGTGCATCAGCTCTGCCCCCCCCCTCATATTTATGGTGCGGGCCTGTACCCTTGTCCGACCCCTCACTTCCGCGTTGCATCCAGCTGCCTCACTGAAGAAAGGGACACTTGCCTTGCGCTGAGTCAGACGTTTCGCTGGTTGTAATCGCCAGGGAAACGATATACTCGATTTGTAAGTGTTGTGGGTTTACTCTCCAATACACTGGCGTGCTGCAGTAGTAACTAATTGACACGTTTTGTTTTACGTAGCAAACCTTACTAATTGGCTGTACCGGGTTAACTACACACATTTACGCGCTCTTACCCAAAAAACCTTTATTATGGATAATATTGGTCGCGAAAGAATACGTGTTAAACAGCTCCCTTTTAGAACGTCTCATCCTCACCAGCAATGGTCAATCAATCAAATAAATCCTAGATTTATAACGTGGAATATTTAGCAAAAAGCAGAGACGGAAGGGTGAAACTCTAGAGGTAGCTCTATGATATCCGCTTTTGTGGAACGTTCTCTAACACAGATGGCCGTACTGCTCTGAGATAAATCAGACTGGATCCTTCGTCTCGTTACGTGATGGCGGTTGCAAAATTGTTGTTGACGCGTGCATGTGCCGTGCGTGTGCTGTGTACGTGTGCAGGATGTGGTGGAGTCCCGGGTAATCTTCCCCGAACATCTCCCGCTGTCCCAGCTGCAGCAAGGTGTGCGCTCCGGCCGGTTTGTCCAGGGAACCTTCCTTGCGAGTCGTGAGAATTACCTGGAGGGGACTCTGAGGGTGCGAGGGGACGGTGACAGTGATAAAGAGGTACACGTTTCACAAGCCTGCGTCTGGAAGGAACAATGCTGTTCGATTGTATCTGTGTGAGTTTTAAAAACAAATTTATAATGAAGCAGTGGCATAGCGTTCTTGGCATGAGCAGTAGCTCTTAACCTTTACTGCAAGGCTGCAGTAAAGGTTACTGCAAGGCTGCAGTAAAGGTTAAGAGCTACTGGGCTAAAATATTTGTATTTTTAACGTCTTTTGCACCCTACGTAGGTGTCGTAGCCTGGCTCCTGCCGCCCCGGCCTGTGGGTCCTGGTGCAGTTGCACTGCCTGCACACTCGATAGCTACGCCACCACAACCACAGTATATACGTTATTGTGACTACTTTAATAATACGGGTTTTCCCTTTTTTTCTGGCAACAAAACTGAAACCTTTTACAAGGAATCATGTGTGCATTAACCACAATACTTGTGGTCAAAATGCAAACAAAAAACACACTATGATAATCCATGATAAGGCGATCTAACCCAAAAACCTTCATTATGAATAATATTGGTCGCGAAAGCCTACATGTTAAACACACTATGATAATATATGCATTGTCCTTGAGACTGATTGGTCCACACCAGGGACGGCTTTCTTTTGAGCCTCGACCCAATTGGTGCGAGACCAGAGGATGCCAAAAGGCATACGCATATATTGCAAATATTATCAGTGTGTTTTTCTTTGCATTTTGACCACAAGTATTGTGGTTAATGCACACATGATTCCTTGTAAAAGGTTTCAGTTTTGTTGCCAGAAAAAAGGGGAAAAACCCTATTATATTTTGGTCCTGGCAAAGCAGGTCTAATGATGGTTGTGACTACTTTGTTAACAAAATGAATGGTCTATTTCCACGTCCAAAATGTAACGTTAAATAACAATTAGGTACATTGGCCCTTTGTTGGAGAAAAAACTCAGTCCAGAAATCGCCCTGCTTGAACATATGTTACTGAAAAACATTGGTTTCAGAAGATTGATGGGCTCATAGTCCTACATTTTAAATTGTTTATTCGTGGTATTAAAACTCTTGTACAGTAAAACCTTGGATTGCGAGCATAATTCGTTCCGGAAACGTGTTTGTAATCCAAAGCACTCGTATATCAAAGCACTCGTATATCAGTTGTGATCACGTGACGCTCGGCAGTACAAAGCTGCTCGTATTGCAAGACCCTCGCTCGTTTATCAAATTCATATTCATTAAAAATTTTGCTCGTCTTGTAAAACACTCGCAGACCAAGTTACTCGCAATCCAAGGTTTTACTGTATATGCTGCTCTCTAACAGCACTTGGCCCAGCGGTCTGTTCAGGCTATACGGGGGATCTTTTTTGTCTCCGTGCAGATGTTGATCCAGGGGCTGCAGCATTTAAACCGCGCGATGCACGACGACATCGTGTGCGTGGAGATGTTCCCCGAGGAGCGCTGGGTTGCCCCCTCCTCGCTGGTCCTGCACGATGAGGGCGTCGCAGGGGACGTTGCAGAAGAGAATGAGGAGGATGTGGTGAGTGGAGCGTCAACACTGCTGAACCAAAATCAAACCCAGACACCTGCAGTGTGCGTGTCTCTCTCCCCGTGGTCGCATGGATTTTTCTCCAGGTCCTCCGGCTTTTCCCTCCACAGTTACAGTCTGACATGCACTTAGAGTATTTGGCTGCTATCAATTTCAAATGTGATAAGATACTTCATTGAACGATCATTTGTGGCCAGGTCACTTAAAAAGAGCTATGTAGCTCTCAGGGTCCTTACCTGGTAAAGTTAAAATAGTTTATAGTTTTTAAATAGTTTTAATATAGTTTAAACAAAGAATAACAACAAAGACTCAACCACTTCAAGAGAGACCTTAAACATAATGAACACCGTGTGACCAGACAACAATCCACATTAGAGATGCTGTTAGCTTGATTTTGCGTTTATTAAATGACTTTACCTTACATTACTTCAAAATCAAGTCAGGAGTGCTAATCATTTCGTTCTTTTTTTGTATGTACGTAGGGGTTATTTGACCATACTTCGGTGCGGGTTGGTGAAGGGGGGGGGCATAGATCAGGAGCATAGAAGGACAGGACAACAGTTCATTTTGCTGTACTGCGCTCTGCTGCCAGCCATTTTGGCGCAGAGCCTATACCACCTGTTATGCATATCCAGGCTCAACAAGGCGTCGCTTCCACGGTCTGAGCTGGGTCACAGGGTGGCCTCTATATTGAAAAGTAATTTCTTTAGAACTGCTTTTTGTATTTAGATTGTTGTCCTTTCCGTGCACCTCCGATTAGCATGATTGGCTGTGTACGGTGCGAAATAAGTTCTACATGCATACATACCACAGTGACAAAATGCAAAACATAATAAAGTACAGCAATGAAGTTAATTGAAATTGGCACGAAAACACCCGTGGTTTATGAAAAGTCGACAATTTTTCACAAACATAAACAAGTGTTAGATATTAAATCGCATGTAGTGCAAGTTGGCTTGGGCAGATTATTTATAGACTGATCATTGCACAGTTATACTTATAAAAACGTTACGTAAACATTAAACACATATAGGGTGACTGATGTGCTAAGCAGGTAAGAGAAAATGTCAATCAGTGAAATCATAAAGAATCGAGAGATTAAGCATCAAATTGTGAATTAGATGGGAGGGTAACCTTTGTTGTAGATAATATTGGTGGCAAAAGCCTACGCGGTTTTTTTTTAACGTGTGGTATCTGATGGGCGTGTTCCGGTTGATTCTATCAATTGCCAGAACTGTTTTAACTTATCAATATTTACGGAGGACTCCTCACTGTGATCTTTTGTCATTTTAACAAAGCGTCAGTCTCATTATTGACATTGATGAGACACAGCATGAAACCACATCCGCAGGTTAAGCGCTATTGTTTTGGATTGCTCCTTCCCCTTCAAGCCAAATTGTATTGTGTTACGCAGTGAGTTGGAAAAAAAATAGTTAATTCATTATTTCAGTGTGTGAGAGAGACGCTACTGTGGTGAGTGCTCATTTGAGTTTGCGTTGTCATCTCCCGGTGCTATCCCAGCTGCTGCTGCTGTCGTCGCTCTTGCTTAGATTACGCAACACGATGTTTGTCCTTTGTTTTGGTCTCCAGCTGAAAGCCGAAAGTGGGAAGATGCGTCGGCCCACTGGCAAAGTGGTCGGCATCATCAAGCGGAACTCGAGGCCGCTGTGCGGCATCCTCATGCCCAGCCCAATCAAGGAGGTGGGCTGATCTGCATGTGTGTGTGTACGTGTGGGGAGCGGTGATGTAGCGGTTAGCGCGCTGCGCTACGAATTCTGGGACCCGAGTTGGATTATATTTATCGCTCATAACCAATAAACAGCGGCAAATGTCTGAACCTGTCTTGGGCCCTTCCCTAGGTCGACTCGGCCATAAATGAGTCTCTGATGTGGCATATAAACATCAGCGCTGTGGAGACAAAGGCGGTCGGGCATGGTGCTGGCCGTACCCACCCCGTCGTTTGCCGTACCAGCTTGAATAGGTGTGTGCTGACGGCACTCGCCCAAACAGTTTGTTGAATGCCTTACTGGGGGCTCTTTGTGCGTGTTGCAGGCCACCCGCCACCTGTTCACGCCCGTGGACCGCCGCATGCCACGAGTGCGGGTGGAGACAAGACAAGCAGCGTCCTTGCAGGCCCACCGCATCGTGGTGGCCATCGATGGCTGGCTGCGACACTCCTGCTACCCGAACGTTCGACTGCACCGTGACGCCCCGCACGCCGTGACACCTCATCCGTCCGTCCCGTGGTCGGCATCGTCGGGCTCATCCTTCTGTCTCTTGACGCACGGCCACGCGGCTCTGTATGCAATACAGCCGTCGAACCCAAAACACGAACGGTGACACGGTGAATTGGAAGTCAGGGTGGATGAGCTGGCACCACTGTGATTTTTTTGTTTGAAAGCATGGCAAACTCACCTGTGATTCGACCTAGGTTATTAAGGTGTTGTAAGTTGATAGTCTCAGCCCAGTCACCAATAACTGCACCAAAAACGATATTAAATTTGGTCGTGCACTTCGATTGTTTAATTTCCATCTCTGAGAAAACTACTGCTTTTGACTGCCATGTGATGAACATTACTTTGATTGGCAGAGTGGTTGGAAAAGCACTGCCCCCCTACAATTTGGACCGCATTTCACTTCATTGGATCTTAGAAGTAGCTCTGTTATGTGTGCTCCTGTGGGTCGTCCTTGACCACGAAGGGTGGTATAGATTGCTTGTCTTGTGTGATACCATTAACACAATGAGAAAAAAAAATGGGGAAAAGCTAAATATATTGTTAAGATGGATTATTTGGGTTGTATCTTTGTTTAAACAGATGCCGGTTAATATTCTACATCATGAACGTTAGGTACAAGGTTGGCATTGTGGTTGTGCTTTTCATACCTATTTGCCACTGCACAACCGAGCGGCACCATGGCTGGCACGGTTTAGTAGGCTGCAGGTTGTTTATTCACTGCAAAAGCGGATCCTTGCCATGAACGGTCAATGCTTTGAACAAGTCTAGGCACGTGCAGATGACGCTGTGGTGCCACGTCCCCGTGGTGTACCGACTGCCGTCACCCAATTAACGTGTCGCTAGCCCCGCCCCTGTCCCTGCTCGGCCCCCGGATAGATTTGGATGCCTTGTGGGGCCAGCATATCACGGTTTGGTTCCGGTTCGACACGGCAAAAAGCCAGTGGGTGACCACAGACACCTCGAGAGATCTGCGCCGTCTGGGTTCCAATGTATCATTGGAAAAGGGATACCGGTGACGATTGGCCACGTATGTGCATATGCATGTTGAACTTCTTCCGTACCATACGTAGACAACCGTGCTAATCGTCGGTGTGCTTGTGCAGGGCCATTTTGCGCGCTCTCTGGGCGAATGTGGGGATAAGGAGACGGAGACAGAGGTGCTGCTGCTGGAGCACGACGTGCCACACCAGCCCTTCAGCCAGGCCGTACTTGCATGCCTGTCCCCTCCCACGTTCAGCATCACAGCAGAGGTACGCATGAGACGTGTGACGATATGTCAATTCATCGATTGAGTTCAATTCTTATGCCTGCGGTGTGTTGGTGTGTTTGGTCGTGCATGTGAGAATCCTTTACTTCAATGTTCTTTATTACAAGGCCCACGGGCCACTCGTAGCCTCTGGGTGGCCTTTGGTGTGGCCCATGACGTGTGGCCCCCGACAATAGACAAATGCGAAAACACCCCCCATCATCATCATCGTGCTGTCAAACCTC
The DNA here is from genome assembly GCF_048934315.1 of Petromyzon marinus. Taxonomy (NCBI): domain Eukaryota; kingdom Metazoa; phylum Chordata; class Hyperoartia; order Petromyzontiformes; family Petromyzontidae; genus Petromyzon; species Petromyzon marinus. The sequence continues at coordinate 1,086,789 of NW_027423157.1, forward strand.
AATAGTTTCAAGATGTTTGGCCTGCGTAGAATACCTTCTAGAGGGCCTCTCTGGAGCTCTCCCTCCAGTCGAGGTCCTTCCGCTGCACTGGCATGAACGAGAAGCCACGGGGCTCTACACCTTTACCGCAGACCGGATATAGAAAAGCCGTCGACCTGAAAGAAAGTCGATGGCTCGGACACATCATCGTAAGAAGAGAGGAAATTCACATCGGAGGAAGGAAGGCGACGGACTTATGGAAGCACCAGGGCGGAGACCCGAGAGGCAGGCCTCGAGAGATGCGGATCAAAGTGGTGAGCCAGGATGTGGAGGACTCTGCAGTAGCCGTGGAGATGGTCCAGTACAGAAATGAATGGAGCAAGGGGACTACAAACTTTTTTCCTATAAAGCTGTACTTGCGTTCCTGAAGAACACCGAATTGTGGAAAAATCGCATAATAAATAATATAGGGTAAAGCACAGTCCGCGATAACACGTGAGATGCGTACGCAGGCTTAACAAAGACTTTGGGTACGTGAGTAGCATCTAGAAGCATCCAGAAGCATCCCGCCTTGTGTGATGCTACACCGAGGCAACCGTACAACCGCTTATTCTGCCTCGCACAACGCAGTTCTGTTCACTCGATCGCCTTTTATCCAATTCGCATCCATGTTATGAAAAAAATGTGTTCCCTAATGCATTCATCGCATTATATCTAATTCACGATATGAAAACACGCAGAGTTATAGGAGAACGGACTGTACTTTGAAAATATTCAGTCGCCTATTGAGAAGATAGAACGCCATTAGAATGAAGTTGGTTTACCCATGTATGGCTCACCCTGTGTTTTGTTTGTTGTAAGGCAGCGTTTTGTTGAACCTGGTGCTGTGTGTGTCCCGTACAAGGACCAGGCTGCCAGGGAGGACCTCCGTGCGTTGTCCATCTGCAGTGTGGATCCTCCAGGCTGCACAGACATCGACGATGTCCTACACTGCAAACCGCTCGACAATGGGAACACCGAGGTATTCATTTGGTGGTGGTAATCGTGGTCACGGTCGCGGTAATTCGTGCCTATTCCTTTCATGGTTTTGTCAATGCTAGCGGAGGTGACAAGGGGAGTTTAGTGGCACAATGATAAGTGCACTGCACATTCATCCTGTCAAGCTGGTTTAGTTCCAGTCATGGCTAACACCGGTACAGAGTGATATCTAAAAAAACTGCCCAAGTTCTCCCCTTCACCACATGCATTGACCATCGTAATAAAGCAAGGTCAAATGACAATCGCGACCCATTACGGCATGGAGAAGCCCTCATCCTGCAGTGGATTGACAAAGGGGTGGACAATATTCCTGTTATTAAGTTTCCAAACATTGTTGCCTTAGTGCCCGTATTCTTGGTCTCTGCTCGGCTCAGGACTGACTTCAACATGGCTCGGTTCTGGCTTGATCTGCTCCGTTGCCTCCAAAGAAGCATGAGTGGCTCAGCTGTGCCTTGGCTCAGGCTTAGCTCACGGAAATTCTGAGCGTGGCTGGGAGCATGCAGAGATATACGAGGAGGCACAAGAGACACAGAGGCTCAGGGCTGGAACCATGCTTAGAGGCAGCTCGGGTTTTAAGCGTTGCTTTGATGTGGATTATTGAGAATTATAATCATAATATTTATACTGGAGGAATCCGATGAGCTATAAAGCTATTTTTCACATGTCCAGCAGAGGCGGGTAAGAACGTTACAACAACAAACAGTACAAAAACATAATAGTGCAAAGTACAAGAAAGATAAACAAATAACCCAAACACAAACAAATACAACGAAACCATCCCCATCCTACCAGGCAAAGCCCACTGAGGTATTGATTTATTTTTGATTAGTGACCTGGCCACAAATGAATAGCTCAACAAAGTGGCCCATCATTTGGACATTTATAGCAGCCAAAATAATAGAAATAATCTCAATGCATGTTGCGCGAGAGCCAAGCCTGAGCCAAGCCATGGCTAAGACCCCACTGGCCTAAGTGTCCACGTCACTGGCCGAATGCCTGGTTCACAATGAATGCACCAGGTAGTAATGGGTGTGCATTTCATTTCACATTATTCTGCTTTGGTTGGAGTGGCTATGGTGGAGGTTATGCATGCATGTGGAGTGAGCGACTTCCGACAGACGTCTAGTAGAAGGCGTCTTATTTATTAAAAGCACACAGGGCGATACACTTCGTAACGCGGCTACACCTAGGCTGTACAAACACGCAGCCCATCTGCGTCCTGCGTAGCTACGCTGGCTGGTTAACGAGCGTAGCGGCGGAGACAGAGCTGCTCTTGCAGAAGAACCAGCCACGTGGTCGAAGACGAAGAGATGATGACGGTAGCGACGCAACCAGGACCCAGACCCCACGCTAACAGCCCCGAAGTTCTGATTCGGTGCTCTTTATATCTGCCTGGAGTGGCCAAGCTCCACCTCTGGCCACGCCCCCTTTCTAGAATCTTCTAGGCCCTTCGGGATGGTTCCCGGAGCTTCTCGACTGACTCCGCCGTTGACCTTTACCCCAGATACGCCCCATCATAATAAGGCATTATGTAATGCAGCTATAACCTTAATTACCCTTACAGGCCGGCAGGTATCACCCTGTCATTACACATCCATGCATGTGAGGGTGGTGACGGTGTATTAATGTGTGTTCTAGGTTGGGGTACACATCGCCGATGTGAGCTACTTTATCCGGCCGGGGAATGCCTTGGATAAGGAGGCATCTCTGCGTGGTACCACAGTTTACCTGTGTGAGAAGGTGAGATGTGGATTTCTTCTTGCCACAATATCAAGTGTTTTACGACCTGCCGATTTCATCTTTTCATTCTTAACTTTACGACATGATGTAAAATATTATGATGTAACGATCATTGCGGTACCAGTTTCCCCACAACTGTAATTGTATTTGACATTTTCACCACATTTTTTTGTGTGCTTTTCAGTACTTCCCGTATGAATAACGATAACTTAAAAATGAATTAGAATAAAAAAATGTGCAACAACAATGCTAAATATATCTCATGATGTTTTAAACGAGTTGATTTTTGCGGATTTCTTATCATATGATGTACCGTGACATCATGAGCGGCAGGCTATCGGCGCAGTGGTAACACTCGTGCCTTGCAGCAAGGAGACGCTGGGTTTGATTACTCAACTCTTGTGCCTTTTTGCTTGCAGTTTTGTTTATTCTCCCCCCTGTTAGTGAATGGGTTTCCTCTGGATTCATCAGATTTCCTCTAAATAAAACCCATACAATCTTTACTGGCATTCGCGAAAACATCTCCTTGCTGAACAGTTACCTGCAGGTGACTTAATCATGTGTGGGTTTGCTTGCAAAACACTCGTTGAGTTGGTGCATATGTATTTGCCAGATTGTGTTTATTGACAGAGAAGTTGTTGCGTTTGTGTTTGTGCGCCTGCAGAGGATTGATATGGTGCCAGAGTTATTGAGCTCAAACCTGTGTTCCTTGAGATCCAACGTCGACCGGTGAGATGCACCAACAACTGTTAACTCGCGAGTGCGCACATTGCAACCCATACTCAGCAGCTAACGTGCGTTGTTGCCAGGTGCACATGTAATCCCATGATGCGTGGCACTGTTAAAGTGTCATTGTACAGATCCACACTAGCATGTGTACATACATAAGCAGCCAAACCAGGATGGCACAATGGTAACACGTGTCTCACAGCAAGAATGGCCTAGGATTGATGCCCGACTTGGTTGCCTTTCCATGTAGCTTTTGTATGTTCTCCCCCTATTTAGCATGGGTTGACTCCAGGTTATCAGGTTTCCTCTCATCGCTAACATAAACGTGTTATTACTACTATGATCCTTAACCAAGAAAAGCCTCACTGAATCTCATAACTTCGGTAGGGTACTGCAAAGCTTTTGTAGTCGAACAATGGTTGCTACATATATATTTCAGTTGAGTAATTTGTAACAACCCAAACCGGTATTTGGTCAAACATCCCACTGCTGAAAGAATGACTCGACTACCAAAAACTTGGCAAGACCCTCCTGAAAAAGAGTCTCGAGACTTTGCGAGGCTTTCCTGAGTGAACACCCTGCACCACTCCAATGACGACGACTCCGCCACTCGACGGTGAATGGCGACGGTGCATGTGCTGTGCGCGTGCAGGCTGGCGTTCTCGTGCATATGGGAGATGACTCCAAAGGCTGAGATCGTGAGCACACGTTTTACCAAGAGCATCATCAATTCCAAGGTGATTTCCCCCCCACAGACGTTCAGTTTTTGTAAAACTCTCGTTTGCTTTCACGTGTATTGTATCGGTGCCTTGCTATGTTAGTGCAGTTGAGGTTTCCGGATGGCTGAGAGGTCAGAGCATTGAGCTTGCACCTCTGGGTTCACAAGTGTAGCGAGATGAACCGGGTTCACAAGTGGTAGTATGTATGTTGAACTTCTTTTGCACCGTACGTAGCCAACTGTGCTAATCGGAGGTGCGAGGTAGGACATGAAAGTAGTGAGTTGATGGTCTCTGTCCAGTCAACAATCACTGCACAAAACACAGAACATACCAATTCGTCACGAGTACAGCACACCGGTGTGTTGTACCAGTGACGAATTGGCCACGTTCTGTTTATGTGACAACCCTTACTAGTCCACTGTGGGGTGGTGGCGGGTTTAACGACATTTATGTATTTACACAATCTAACCCAAAAAAACCTGTATTATGGATGATATTGGTCACGAAAGCCTACGTGTTAAACTCACTGCACAAAAGACCACCAAATTACATTGCACTAAATTTGGTTAAATTCCAGCTTTGAGAATTCAAAAAATATCAATTTTGCTGTCTTTGGGTGAGCGTAACCCTCAGTGGTCATCGGAAGCCACGTAGACATCTGTTGAGTTCTGGCTTGGGCTTGGATCAGGCGTGGGCATTGTGTAATTGCGAGGACCCCATGGTTCACCCGTGGTGTGTTCATCGTATCCCCGCAAGCGTCTCTGACATACGCAGAGGCTCAGCTAATGATGGACGACGCCGGGCGGAAGGACCCGGTCACCAGCAGCTTGCGTGGCCTCCACTCCCTGGCCAAGATCCTCAAGCAGAGGCGCATTCAAAACGGGTAACTCATTGTCAAGATCCTCATCCCCTCCACCGCCTCTGGAGCGCTGAGCAGTATTAATAGGTGCACAACATTTAGTCGATCGGCAGGTCGCCTGTGGCGCGGTAAAGTGTGGTTACTCCCGTGTCTTCTAAGACTTCCGGCCAGCGTGGAAGAGTAGGCTAAAATACATTGAGAGGGACTGTCAAAGGGTGTATCTCTAGAGGGGCCCCCTCTTATGGGAGCCCCCTTCTTCCAGCAGTGGCTTGAGCAAGCAATTGCAAGGCTGCACCTGTAGCTTTTTTTGACCCCATGATGCATGAGGCTTGGGTGAATACCATGCACAAAGAAGTGTTACAGGATTCATACTCTTTGTTTTTTTCAGTAAAGTCACGTATGTAAAACTATAAAATAAAATAACAACTAAATTAAATAACGACGTTTCGGGCGCAACACAAGCGTCCTTCTTCAGGTGGGACAACCACAGCCAGAAACAATTGCTGAAGTGGGCAAAAAAGGGCTGTTGTAACAAGAGGCTATATAGGTAAGAGAGTGGGGGGGAGCAAGGGGGGAGAGATAGAGAGGGGGGGTGTGGGATAGGGGAAGTGGGGTGCTGCTAGAGGGATTAAACGGGCGAGCACGGCAAAATGCCAGGGGGGGGGGGAAGTGAGCGGGGCTGGGAGTGGGAGGCTGAAGAAGCTGGAGATGCAGAAATGAAGGCAACAATAAAGAAGTTAAGGTTTTACCTGGTTAATAACATCCTTCTAGATTGGAGTGTTACAGGCTGCTGCGGGGCTACATTGTGGGCAATAGAGGACAATGCAGTGACATAAATTGTTTTACTCTACTTAATGCTCCCATGTCTGTGCTCCCCCACCTTTGCCAACGCGTACTGACCACCACGGTTAAGTACGGTAAAACCACCCCACGACCCGCATGACATGGGGCGGCCCTCATCCAGCAGTGGATTGACTTAACGAGCTGTGCATGTTCAACTCAAATATCTGAGTTTGTGAAGTGTCTTATATTAAGATTCTGTGTTGTTTTGGCTGGACATGATAATCGCTCATGTCCCTTCTCCACCCGTAGGCCATTGACTCTGGCATCCCCTTGAGGTCCGATTCCACATGGACAGCGAAACCCACGACCCGATCGACCTGCAGACCAAGGAACTCAAGTGAGTCTCGTCAACAAGACACCTCCCATGACTGCAATCCGACTGTTGTGCAGATCTCTCTATCAGAATCAAAATATATATTTCTACTGGAAGAATCCGATGAGCTATAAAGCTCTTTTTTCACAGATGTCCAGTTGGGGCAGGTAACAACGTTACAACAACAAACAATACAAGCACACGTTAGGATTGCAAAGTATTGGAAAGGTAAACAAATAACTTAAACAAATATACAAATACAACTAAACTATTTTTATCTTACCAAGTAAAACCCTGACCACAAATGATAGCTGAACAAAGTGGCTTATCACGTGGGAAATTTATTATCAGCAAAATAATCTAAGATAAAGATTCTTGACCCTTGTGATTGATGTGTTGTGTTGGCGGAAACTGGTGCGTGTACACAGGGAGACCAACTCGATGGTGGAGGAGTTCATGTTGCTCGCCAACATCTCCGTGGCGGAGCGCATCGTAGGCGAATTCCCCGAGTGTGCGCTGCTCCGACGCCACCCGGCACCTCCGCCTTCCAACTACGACATCTTGGTGAATGCGGCCAAATCAAAGGTAGAGTTAGAACCCCTTTTAACGACCACCCTTGTTAACTAATCGCTTAACAACGGGCCTCCATAGAGCTCAATGTGTAGGCTTAACCGACCATTTCCCTGTTAACGACGGGCTGTTGTAGGTACAGTAAATATGAATTAATGCCACGTAGAAGGGAAACAATAAAATAATAAAAATATAAAACAATAAAATTATCACGACGTTTCGACTGCAACACAAGCAATAATCATCAGGTGTGAAAACCACAACAAGAAAATTTGAAAAAAGTGGCAGTTATTTTTAACGTTAGCACCACGGAGAGAGATTTGACAGTTTGTTCAGATGGACGAGTCCATCTATGTTCGGAAAAGAGGAGGGGGGAGACGAAAAATAATGGATGCGGTCTGAAAGCCACCTTAAGCGTGATCAATCAATTAAGACCCGAAATGGTTTATGAAATCTCTCTCCGTGGTGCTAACGTTAAAATAACCGCCACTTTTTTCAAATTTTATTGTTGTGGTTTTCACACCTGATGATGATTACTTGTGTTGCAGTCGAAACGTCGTGAGAATTTTATTGTTTTAAATGTTTATTATTTTATTGTTTCCCTTCTACGTGAATTTACCGAAAGAACCAAGAATATGAATCCCTGCAGTCACGAAAGCTTTAAATCAAAATGAATTAATGCATTTATTAACAGTGTTTATTTTAATATGATGTGTTTATAATGTTAGTATCTTTATGTATTTATATCCATTGTTTAAATATTATAAAGTACGTTTTTTGGGTGAACAAGGGAAACTTTTGATGCTATCGGAACGAATTAAGCTTTTAACACGTATTTCCTATACTCGCTTAATGACCAAATCCTTTAATGCTCGGGTTCGTGGAACCAATTACCGTCTTTAAGAGGGTTTCTACTGTCTCTAGATTGCTGTTAACCTTCCTTCAATATCATCCTCCTCGCAAGGAATTCAGAGGTCGCCGGGTGGCTCAAATTTTTGTTTGAGGTCTTTTGGTTTAACCGGGTGGGAACTCAAGAGACCATAATAGTCTCATTTGCAAGGGTCACCTGGGTCACCCTATGACCCAGAGATTACAGCTGGGACCCTGGCTTCAAAATCCAGCAGCCGCATTGAACATACTGTGTTATCAAGTGTAGGGAGTTGAAGGACTCGGCTCGTTTCCCAGCTACTCCACAGAAAGAAGCAACAAAAAACCATCACGATAAATGTAGTACTGTATTTAATTTTAGAGAAATTCCAGCACTGAAATGTTGAAATATCAGGTCGACTTATTGTGATGAACATTATGCTCAAAATGGGTGGGAATGTGCTACCCTCTACTGTGAAGCAGAGGTGTCTTGAAACGATGTCAGTATTGGCCTGAGCGAGCAATTGCAGGGCTGCACCTTTTACCTTTATCTTGAGATGTAGCCGTATAGTTTCCACTCGCCCTTAGAGGCAGAACAACTCAAAAGGTGTGACGAACCACAGACAACGCTGGAAGGCAGCCAGGCACTGTGCCAGATGTAGATTAATCCACTTGCCATACTGCCTTCTCCTGGCAAGCCAGGTTATGGAAACCTGAATGCCTACAGGAAGTGCGCTGAATAACGTTTTCTTTCCAATACACCACAACCCTTGCTGCTTCCCCAGCACTGAACTACAAGCCACGTGCGGGATAGTCACCTCACAAACGCCGGTGTGCCCGATTTTTTTGCGCAGAACATCGAGATCCAGGTGGACTCGGCTAAGGCGTTGGCCGAGTCCCTGGACCGGGCGGCGGTGCCGGGAGCGCCACCATACCTCAACACTCTGCTGCGCATCCTGGCCACGCGCTGCATGATGCAGGCCATTTACTTCTACTCCAGCATGGATCCCGACACCCACCACTACGGGCTCGCCACCGCCATCTACACCCACTTCACGTTGCCCATTCGACGGTGACGTGCTCTGGCGTCAGGCACACGCGTGAAATCGACCTTCGCGATTATTGAGGGGACTATGTTGTTGTCTTGGTGTGGTCTGGGACTGTGCTGCCTTTCCCAAGTTTAGGAATTTATTCATTAATTGATGTACTTATGCAATGTTAATTTGTCATTATGGCACACCTCCGATTAGCACGATTGGCTACGTACTTGTATATCTTTTTTCTATTATTTACTTTTAGTGATTTGTTTACCTTTCCTATTCTTAGCACTCCTATCATCTACCTACTGGACATCTGTCAAAAAGAGCTTTTATCGCGAATCGGATTTCTCCAGGATAAAGATTCAGATTTTGACTTATTTTTCTAAAAGGTCCTATAAACGGGAAGTTTGGCCAATTCCTTAAATGGTTGTTTGGCTTGTGTTGGAGAAAAACTAGAGGATCCAAAGAACACCAACGCCTACAAGGAGGGTGACAGTGTTCCACGTGCAGAATCAAGAATCCATTGCCGTGTTGCAGCGGCGGCCAAAAGTGAATTGCAATTCTGCCATGGATCGCTAACGATTTTGTTGTGGATCTTAAATAAGAACACAGATATGAGCAGGCAGCAATTTGCGTTACATCTGATGACAAATAAAAAAAATCCTCAACAAAGAATTAAATTCATACATTAATAAAGCTAATTTCCACAAGCAGATGGTGCTAGAACGTGGTATGTCCAGAGTACAGTATTCTATCACAGCGTTAAATCCATCTGAGTCATTGTTTGAGTAGCTTTCTGGTGGATCGTGAAACCCGCTGAGATCCACCAGAATGAATCGCGGTGCTTGGTGGATTAATACCGCTGCTCCGTTGGCATCTCGTGGCCATACCGCAGCCTGTATCTACTGTAAATTTAATCTTCATATTAAATAGAGGCTACAACAAATGTGAATATTGTTGTTGTTGTCTCCCTGTACCGTTACAGATACTCGGATGTGATTGTGCACCGGCTGCTGGCCGTGTGCGTGGGCGCCGACCCCACGTACCCGGCGCTCACCGACAAGCAGAAGCAGCAACAGCTCTGCAACAACCTCAACTACCGCCACAAGATGGCGCAGTACGCCCAACGCTCGTCTGTAGCTTTCCACACGCAGGTGGGAGGCGGAAGTGTGGGCCACGTGGAGCTTGCACGGCGTGTGCTTAGGCACCTGATAATGCGTCCATTCGTCTCTTGAAAACCATTTTTAAGGCCACGAAAGCAGGCATCGTATTGTGCGTGTAGTAAGAATCAATTGTTTTCTATTCACACGCTTACGTGTGGTGGTGCCGTGGCTGTACTGGTTGGCTACACTTGACATTGCTTTTCAGCATTCTTCTGTGTTTGCTGAAAAACCTAGTCACTTGGCACATTTGCCCATGATGTGACAACTTTATTTGATTGGCTCTGTCAGGTGATGGAGGATTATAGTCAATACAATTGACATTGTACCTTCACGATTGAACTCAAAATAATCCCCATGACATGATGCCAATAGCACAACTGGAATAAATTAGCGGGGGGATGCGGAAAATTACCTTAAATTTTGTTAACTAATTATGGGCTTGGTAAGTGATGCGCGTGTGTCTGCTCTTGGCCACGTAGCGGTGATTAACGGCTGTTGTTGTTGTGGTCTCAATTGTTCTTCAAGAGCAAGGGAGTGGTGAGCGAAGAGGGCGTCGTGCTGTTTGTGCGCAAGAACGCCGTGGTGGTGCTCATTCCCAAGTACGACTTGGAGGGGACGGTTTTCTTTGACTCCAAAGATCTCAAGCTCAACGTTACCTTCGACGAGGAGGTAGGGCATGTGTTCACTTAACCGGGAGGCATTGGCATTTCCCGAACGGCTGAATTCTGCATTTAAACCCAGGACTGGCTTAATGCACTGGGACCCAAGCCCCCTGACCATCTCTCTACGATTAGGTTTCTATCAGACACACAGACACTTGGTTTAAGGTGGAAGAACGCAGTGAGATACGAAGCTCCGTTTTTTTTTGCCATTTGGCAGTGTGGACTATTACAGAGGAAGTTACACCGGTGGATACATTAGAGCCGGATGGCTCACAGGGCTATACCAAAATAAACTGAAACTGAATTAAATGATGTAAATGCGTTTAAAATGTACAACGGTCACAATTAAATATGCTTTGGAAATAACTGCCATGACTGAGCCCGTATTGTCACGGAGAGGACACCACATTAAAAATACAGTAAAATCCCTCAGGTCCGGAAGAATTAGAGAGAAAATCGAATGCTTTCTGTAAACAATGAGAAACTCGAAGGGCAGAAAAGTACTTGTAGAATAAAAACAAATGAGGGAAATAGTAGTTGATGCAAAAAGTGATCTCTAGATGGCAAAAAGCACATTTGTGACCATTGGATCCAGTCCTTTCCAGCATGCCTTGCATGCCGCATTACATTGTCACTCTGCGTGGATAAGTGGATAATGCACACAGCCTAATTTGGACCAGAAGCTCAAAAGGGTCAACATTTGCAGCCATATTTTAGGTATGTTCTTAACTGCAATTGTACACTCCATATAACCTAAGGGGGGTTGCATCTACTCCTTAATGATGGCCAAATAAGGCTTTAAAATTCCTTGGCTGGCCCGCACATCACGATCCCTCGGTTGGTTTGGTCATTGCAGCCATCGGCTTCTCATGCCTGGTTTTCAGCTCGCGGTGAGGTGGCCCAAGCGGTATTGCATTCGCTGTGTGTTGTGGAGGTTTGCGTTTCAAACTCGGTGGCCTCTCCGGTTAATACTGTGGTGTGTATTAAGCGTAAAATATTTATAGGCTATCCGCTTTAACAGTGGACGTTAAAAGATCCTGTAACATTATTCGTGTGCCAGCATCATGTTCCAAGGTTGGCAAATTACATGCAAATGACTTATTTGGGGAGCACATATCAATCGTTCGCCTCCTTTTACAAAGACGTAGCAGTGACCTTGAATGCAAACGTTTTGAGAATCAGTGAGACTTTTCTGAGTGACCCAGTAATAGTTGGAATAATAAGGTTGGGTTTACGTCAATCCGTGCTTGTGTGCAGGGCACTTGGTAGAGAGCAGTCAGCGGTAGTGTAGCGGTTAGCGCTCTGCGCTACGATCCCAGCGACATGGGTTCGATTCCTTCGCACAGTCAACACCAGTGATGATTATCTGAACCGGTCCTGGGCCTCCCCTAGGTTGACTCGGAACTCAATTGAACGCCTGGTGCGGTGTGTAAACATCGCCACTGGGGAGACAAAGGCGGCCGGGCATGGCGCCGGCGACCCACCCCCTTGTGTGCCGTGCCGGCCTTCATCTGTGCTCCTCGCCAACAGCACTTGCCCCAACAGTCTGTTAAGGCTACATTGGAGATATGTCTTTGTGTTTTGTGTAGGGCCCCACGCTGTGCGTGGAGGGCATCGCGCTGAACATGTTCGACCGCGTGTGCGTGCGCGTGTCGCTGGATTCGTCCAACCTGCAGCACCAGCGGATCCGCATGCACCTCGTCCGCCCGGAGGTACTCACCGTGCGGCGCGACGCGAAACCTCGGAATACCACCGATTTGTATTGTGACCATGCTGCTGTTGCTGCTTGCTGCGCCAGCAGTAGTGCACAGAAAACAAACGCTCGCCGCATCGGAACGTCAGCGGGCCGAAAATTAATGACACAAGCCACAGCATAGCGCTTGTTGCCATGCAACCCAAACTGTGGAACCGTATCGGAAACCCATAGAGACACAGAGATACATAGGAGATACAGAGCGACCCATTATGATTCCTAGAGATTCATAGAGACTCCAGCAGATACATAGCAGTGCATTAAAAACAAGCTACTGTACGATTGTGGCCATGCAACCCAAACTATGGACCACATTTTACACCACTGTAGTCTGCGCTCCTTCAATGGAGGGGGTGGCAAGATGACACAAACTCTCTCCTGAGGCTCTCCCGTGGCTATCAGACCCATCCATTGGCATTTAGCCCCTGAACGTAATACCCTTATAACACAGGAATAAAATATAAACTCTGGTCTTGGATGGAAAAAATATATGTATAGCTAGCATTTTGAGCTGCAGTCTGTTGTCCTATACCTCCTGTAACTGGCAAATTGGATATAACGCGATGATGAATGTATGAAGGAACGCATTTTTTGTGTAACGCGGATCCGAACTGGATATAACTCGGTTGAATGAATGGAACTACGTCGCGCGAGTAGGAATAAGCGGTCGTAACGGCTGCCTCGGCGTAGCATCGCACAAGGCGGGATGCTGCTGGATGCTTCTAGATGCTACCCACGTTCCTTAGTCTTTGTTCAGCCTGTGTTACGCATCTCACGCGTTATTGCGGACTGCGCTTTACCCCATATAATATATATATTATTTATTATATCACGATTTTTCCAAAACGCGGTGTTCTTGAGGTACGCAACTACTGTATTATAGAACAGACTATATATCCAAAGACTATGGGATACTATCCCTACCTATATCAGTTGTGACTGTCCGTGTGTTTAAATCCAGCTTGAAAACGTCGTTATTAATTGGCTTTTCCTGGATTCTGATTGGTTATTACTGTGAGGGGAATCATTATGATTAGCTTTTTTTGCATTTTGCATGCTGTGTAAAGTGTCAGTATCACTGTCATTATTGTTATTATCGGCTTTTACTTCATTTCTATTGGCTTGTATCTATACTTGAGTAGTTTTTTAATGTCCAGTGCTTTTTTGAGATGTTTCGATATGCAAGGTGTTGTATGAAATAGATTATTATTATGGCCCTAGTTCATTGTACAAGAAGGGCCATTATCTGAAACGTGACCTATTTAAATGATCGTTAGGGGCAGTTGTTGATGAATGCGAGTTCTCAAGATACCAAGCTAAGTCAGGGTGTGGGAGCCTTGGTAGATATCAGATTTCTTAACAAAACTCCATGAGTCTGTTCTGCATGGGTTTCCTCCGGGTTCTCTGGTTTCCTCCCATATCTAAAAATAAGCATGCGTTGAAACTGGTATTAAGGTAGTTTACGTATCGCCATGGGCGGCAGGGTGGCACATTGGTAAACCCTTGCATCTTGCAGCAAGAAAACTGGGTTTGATTCCCAACTAGAGTGTGTTACTGCGTGGAGTTGTCATCTTCTCTCCCCCTGTTCAGACTTGGCGAAGTTTTTCAGTGTTATTAAGTGTAATAATAACGTATCACTTGTGTTGGAAATACTCACATGTGTGTGTGTGAGAGCATTGGTGTAGTGGTTAGCACGCTGCGCTATGAACCCGGCAACCCAATTCCCACTCACCGCCAACACCAATGAGGATTATCTGAACTGCTGTTTTGCCTACCCAAGGTCAACTCTTTCTTAAATGAGTACCTGGTGCAGTGTGTAAATATCAGCACTGGGGAGAGGTGTTGGCCACTTACCCCCTCGTGGGCCATGCCGCCTAACAGCAGCACAGTCTGTTAAAGGCTTATTTGGGTGACTATCTTTCGTTGTACATTTGTGCCATTTGTGTGTCCGCTGTCACAGATTCCAGGCTACAACCCTGCGGAGTCCACCCCATGGGGCTCGCCTTCTCCCCGGCCTAAGAAACCCAGACAGCACTAGTGTATCGTGGATGCGGTGTCAACAAGATGTCGGAGGAGGTGCATGAGTCGGCACACACTCTGGGTTTTACATCTGCAGAGTTAATTAAGTGTACATTGTGCTCGCAAGCAGAGGTGAACAATTGAAAAAAAAGTAGTGGCGGTTATGAGAAATGCTACCCTGAAGTAACAGACGGTTTGCACTCTGAACTTGCAATCCAGAGGTCACCGGTTCTTCGTTCTCCTGTCGCAGCGGTTCAAATGGTAGCGCAATTTTTTTTTTAATTTAGAATTTTTACCTTGCCAACCAGTACAATCAGACAATTAAGGTGTATACGCGTCAAGATGTATGAAAGGTTTAGGATATCTTATGGCCCACTTCTTTGCCAGCCAAGATACTGACCCCCTTGTGATGAAGGTGATTTCACAAAAATATTGGTTACTGAATCGGTGGTGTTTATTGACTAACGCAGCAGTGTCCAACCCACAAAGCACTGTGATCCATTCTGGTATATCTCAACATGTTCCGTGATCTACCAGCAATATATGACCAACAGTTACCCGGATGGATTTAACTGACTAATAGAACACTGTAGACATGCCAAGTGCTAGTGCGATCTATTGGTTTAAAATATATATTATTAATCCATTAATTCTTAGTCGGGGATTTTGTTTTGCCGTCTGCTATAACAAGAATTGCTTTATATTAGAGGTGTTTATTCCTATTTGTCCCGAGATCCACAATCACAATCTTTTGTGATCATCCACCCATGGATCGCGATTCACATATCAGCTACCACTGATCTAACAGTTGAAAACCAGTTTAACACGTAGGCTTTCGCGACCAATATCCATAACACAGGTTTTTTTGGTTAGATCACGTAATAAATATTTAAATGTGTCGGTAAACCCGCCACCACCCGACACAGCCAATTTGAAAGGTTTGTCACATTAACAGAACGTGCCAATTCGTTACTAGTAACATCACACCAGGTATCTTGGAGAGCAAAGCCACAACATTTACAATCTGAGTACAATGTTTCACCAGTAATTACAACCAGCTTCATCAGGCAACAGCCAGATTCGTGGAGAATCCTCGTTCCTTAATGCGCATGCATAATGTGTGTTGATTAACATATAAATAACCCAATCGGCAATGGATACCCGTAGTCATATGCATTCATTGATTCCCCTCCCAATTCGCGAAAGAAGTGCTCACAAGTGATGGCTGTCGCCTGATGAAGCTAGTTAGTGCTGGCGAAATGTTGTACTTAGATTGTAAATGGTGTGGCTTTGCTCTCCAACACACTAGTGGACTGTACTAGTAACGAATTGACATGTTCTGTTTACGTGACAAACCTTACTAATTGGCTGTCGGGTGGTGGTGGGTTTAACAACACATTTCTATATTTAAACGATCTAACCCATAAAACGTGTATTATAGTTGAAAACCTACAATTGTGCCAGGTTTGGCCTGTCGGAGTGGGCCATTAGGGTGGCCACTCGGAGGGCAAAGCTCTGGGGAATCCGAGCAAGAGCTTCGAAGTATGATTGTGCACGGTGAAACCCGCAGGGGTCTCGTGATGGATGGCAAATGGAAGATTTTTTATCGCGAGAGGATTCCCTGCAAGGGATGTTAGGTTACTTATTCTTGTGAGGATGCCATTTACTGTATGAAGGGGCAGCGGTCAGCTGTATAGAACAGAGTATAAAATTCCCCGAGCTGTTGCTGTTTAAATCGTCGGTTTAACGGAGAATTTCACCTCAGGTTTTTTTACACAGCTGCCCCACCCCTCATCGGACTCTGTGCAATCACACAAGGAATGTTTTTGGAAAAAATGTCGGTGTCAGAAAATTATAAGGTTTAATCGTTTACAAATGTGCATTTCGTTACAGCTTCTCTTGTCCTTTAGACGTGCAAAGATAATTTCTGACAAAATATTGACACGTTTTCAAATTGTTTCGTAATTGGTTATAACTTTGCTCACGTATATACAGTACTTGGGCAATAATTCTAAGCTCCTGGAGTAGTGGTAAAGATTTAAGCGAGTTGATGTCTTTGCGACTTTGTGTAAATGTGTTTAACATTTTTTAGCTGAATCGTATATTTACAAGCATGTGCACATGAGTTATACACGTTTATATACAAAATTAAACCGATTTATTTTCCATGCATCTTCTGTTATTTTGGTTACTCTAAGTTACGTTTCCCACTGCTGGATGAACATCTCACCACGTGATGTTGGATGTCAGGTTTAGTTTGACCATACTTCACCATGCTGGTCACTGTTGGATGATAATAATGTCCACTTGCAATGCACCACCGCGCAGTATTCACTCGCCTTCGAATCGAGTCCTGCACCGCCGTTTCACATGCAAATTTGATTCTCAATCCCTGGGCCAACTTGCTCCTAATTTGCATGCGATTTGCCACATTTCGATCTCGGAGGTGATTAAATGCGCCGGCTTCCAGGCTTGTTGGGCCGCTCGGAGCCCAATTAACAAAAATTGTTGCCAAAGCAAAAGCGTGAGCTCGAATGTTTGTCCGTGTTCTTTTCAAACCACCAATCGAATGCCGGCCTCTGCCCACTCCGACCGTGCGGAGGCCCTGGCCGTCGGGGAGGCCCTCATGGTGCCTCACGGCAAACGTGGGGCCCGGGTGGGCGCGTCGACGGTTGATCGCGTACAGGCGGTGCAACTCCCACAAATGAAACATCACACCTTGCTGATCTCGTGTCCAGGAGCATAAACGATCATCACGCAAACTCCGGTCATCCTCGCAGCAGCAGCTCTTGGCCATCGAGCAAAGACGACCACCGCTTCCTTCCGATATTAGAAGCCACGAGCTATGAACGACTCGGAGGTTCGAGCAACCACAGCCGAGTGGGAAGGCAGCAGCAGCCCAGGCGGTGAGCCAGCTCCAAAATCCCCCAAGCACTGAAGTTATCGATTTAGTACATTGAAAAACACGACGGTAAGTGAAACAACGTAAATCGAAACCAATTTTGCCATTCACTTGAGGGGCCGTCCATAAATGACGTCACGCAATTTTTGACCTCTCGTCACTCGGCGTCACAAAAAAGTCAGACCCCCCCCTCAAATATGACGTCACAAAGCTCTGCCCCCCCCCCAAAACCATATTTCCATCTTGAAAATAAAACATGCTTCAACTATTGTCATTGTCGTGCGTGGTGCTGCACTGATGTAGGAGTGTTATAACAATTAGTGTTATAACAATTCTATACTTAAAGTTGCGCATTTTGATGTGACGTCACATTTCTCAAACCCCCCCCTCCCCCTCGTCACACATCGTCACAAATGTCTGACCCCCCCCCCCAAGGTGCATGACCGCGTTACCGTGTTCATTCTGTGGTGAAGGGATGAGGAAAAGGAAGAGGGAAAAGCATCCAGCGTCGCCGCACGCAGGCAACGTGTTTATCACACAGTGGTCAAAATATAAAAATACATATATATGTAGTGGGTTCCACGGAGACTGGAGACGTCTTTAGAGGCAACACGGTTTATTTGTAACTATGAACAGAACTCCCCTTAACTCCCACTATCTAGGGAGGTACAGCCTCCGGGCTAGCGTGCCCTCGCACTGATCAAACCTGGCTCTCAGCCCTCTGGCTATCTGTGCCCTAGGGGAGGCTAACTGACCCGACCCAGCCAAGGTACGGGTCCTGACCACTGGTCCAAGCTCGGCCCGGTCCTTACAAGGACGTCGGGCTCGAGGTCCCAGGGTCCTAGCTAGGGAGGCTACTCTGACCCGACCCAGCCAAGGTACGGGTCCTGACCACTGGTCCGAGCTCGGCCCGCTCCTTACAAGGACGTCGGGCTCGAGGTCCCAGGGTCCTAGCTAGGGAGGCTACTCTGACCCGACCCAGCCAAGGTGCGGGTCCTGACCACTGGTCCGCGCTCGGCCCCGACCCTTATAAGGATGTCGGGTCCCAGGGTCCTAGCTAGGCTGGTCTTCTGTTCTTCGTCTTCGGAGCACTGCCCCGAGCTGTCCAAGAGGTGCCCCTTTAATACACCTCTCGGGGGCTCTCCGCCCCCGGTACCGCTCCCTCTCTAGAACCTTCCAGGGGGCTCTGGAAGAACCCCCCAACCCCTCACCTGGGGCCTGGCTCTCTCTGTCCTTCCCCAGCTCAGGGTGGCACCCCCTATAGGCCTGTGCCCGCAACTGCAGGTAAGTATACCGACGGTATAGGATGTGCATTTATTACGCTACATCTATGCGGAAGTAGAGAGGAGTGCAGCTGCTAGGCTGAATCATATGAATAAACAATCAAATCTAGAAATATCCTTTATGTACCCAGGAGAGCCACATTGAGTCTCGAGACTCATTATTAGCTCCGAGCTGCATTAAGATGTTTGGACAATTTCAAGCATCAGGGTTCGGCACATAGGAGGAAACCGGAGAAACGCGCAAATGTTGTGAAGCTGGCTTGGTGGTAGAAGTCAGTCCAGAACATTTGGCCCCACACCTATCACTGTAACGAATCAGTGTTCTACGGGGGCATTCTAAGCGAGGACTGATTGTATTAAAATCTACTTTGATCTACGAATCGTAATGTATCAATAATGTTAACGTGTAACATGCCCCACGGTTTTTTTTTTATCTGGAAGGAGAGAACAACGGATGATCTGTGTGCTGATGATGTTGGTGATGATCTCGTAATGGCTGTTCACTTCGAGGAGTGGGAGAGTCTGATGGTGAACCTGGATCGTGCCAATAAGAGGTAGGGCCTTACCATTCGCCCTACCAAATAAATCAAAGCAGTACCTGCCTTGATATTTTGTATGTCTTCAAGGACTCCACCCCCTCAACTCCGCATGATAGGTAGTTGTGGAAAGAGTGGAGGTATTCCCATATCTGGGCAGTTGTTTATGACCAGCTCCGATTTCAGAGCGGAGGTCTTACTCTGAATTAGTTCAGTGGCATATCCCTTTTTTCAGCTGCATAGCGCTGTATAAAAGTTACATGGCCTATCACTTCATACAAAGCTCTGGTTCTTTTCTGCCAAACTTGTCCTCTCCCTCCCAGCTATAACCTCCCGAAAGCAACATGTGACCTTTGTTTTGGCGTGACAAACACTATTGAAAGCAAAATACCGAAAGTGTAATGACTACACGTAATGCAAGAATCTCAGTTGTATTTCTCAACGGGTATTGAATATGAAGTCCCAGGAGTGGTGAAGGTGCATCAGCCTGCAGACCCACAGGTGGCAGCGGTGGATTGGCCTGCAGACGTTGGGGTGGTGGTGGATTGGCCTGCAGACGTTGGGGTGGTGGTGGATTGGCCTGCAGACGCTGGGGTGGCGGCGGTAGATCGGCCTGCAGACGCAGGGGTGTCGGTGGTGGATCGGCCTACAGACCGAGGGGTGTCGGCGGTAGATCGGCCTACAGATGTAGGGGTAGCGGCGGTGGATCTTCCAGCAGTAGCCGACCAGTGAAGTTCTCGAATAAATTTACGCAATTTTCCGAACCTGGTGGCTTTGGCACAGGCGGTGGTGGTGGTGGATCTCCCAGCAAAAGCTGGGGAGGCAGTGGTGCATCTGCCAGCATGAGCTGGGTTGGGATGACAACGTTGGATCTCCCGGCAGCAGCCGGGGTGGTGGTGGCGGTGTTGGAGATGCCAGCTGCAGTCCGGGTGGGGGTGTCGATGCATCTCCCAACAGCATCCCTGGTGGTGGCGGCGGAACTGCATGTGGCTGCAAGGATGGCGTTGGAGGCATTGGTGGTGTTGGTGGAGACCGTGGCCGTGGCTTTCTCCAGCTCCTTGAGCTATCGACGCATCATTTCCAACTGCAGATGGCGCTCCACATTCTCCCGTTTGTATACTTGAGTGCAGGGAAATCATCGACAGTTTGGTCAACATTAGCCCCTACACGAGCCTTCTAATCATCGCAACTCTTAAAAGTATATCGCTCATATAATGCACATCATTTCAGTCACAACAAAAATTACATATAACACATCGGGCTGTGAAAATTACGGCTTCGTATTACCAATATCTTGCCTGTCCAGAGAAGCCCATGAACTAACGTTGTACATACAACTCATAGACTCAGAGGCCCATAGACTGAGTTACAAATAGCAGTGGATAGGGCCCGGAACGGTGTGGTGGTAGTGAAAATATGAACCCAACTGCGTCCTTTTCAATGGAACCAGGGACCCAAGTGTCATCATAGGCTTTCCCTCGCAATCGAGGATTGCCTTCCAGAGAAAGTTTTGATTTTCTGTGGGTCCAAAGATGGCCAATCTGGGATCGACAGATTCTGCCGCAACTCTGGCACATGTGTCCAGAAATAGTGGTGGGTGGAACTGCATTAGTCGGGCTGCAGGTTGTTGTTTCCGCCATTCCCACTTTTTCTGTTTCTGCTGTTAAGTTTTAAAATGTTTGGCTTCTTGAAATAGACTGTCTACATCTGAGGTGATCCTGGGAAAGATACTCCCTTGAGTTAGTGTCGATGGAGCACTTCTTCATGTTGGACTTGAGGACATCCTTGAAACACTTTCTCTGACGAACTACATTCTCCCACTTCTGGTTAATCAAGTTTGACAGTTTTTCATTGAGGCATTGGTGGAAGAGGTCTTGCTTAATGGAGTCCTATAAAGCTTTAATGTTAATCTTCTGTAGACATCTCTTCCGATGAAGCCGTCACTTGGGAGCCAGTTTTATGAGCATGGTTGAGCAGATGAGTCGATGATCAGTCCAGCCACCAGCAGCTACTAGAACAGCCTGGATGATGCAGACATCTTTGGGATCCTGGGCATGGACAATGACGTAATCGATCAAGTGGCAGTGCTTAGATCACGGATGATGCTATGATGTTTTGTATTTGTTATTCTGGCGTAACAGGGTGTTGATGATGATGACTCCATTTTCCGTGCATTTAGTCAAGGGAAGGATGCCGTTGGAATTGACTTTACCCACTCCTTCTTTCCCGATGGTTCCATTACAGAGGTTTATGTTTCTTCCAACTTTGGCATGCATATCACCGAGCAGAATAAGTGTGTCTCCCACAGGAACAGTAGAAAGGACCTGATCAAGGTTGACATAACATTCATAATCGGAGTGAAGAATCAGGGCATATACGCTGATGACAGTAGAATATTGGCTCCCCACCAATTTGAGACATAGAGTCATGAGGCGCTCAATCATCAAGTTAATTCTTGATGGAGAAACCAACTCTATGCAGCCGCCGCTGTTCTTCCTGTCTGCCTTTACAGAAGAGGGTACAGCCAGCTCCTTGTTCCTTGAGCTGCCCCTCCTCTTCTCGTCGAGTATCATTGAGGGCAGCTACGTCAGTGTTGTGTCGTCTGAGTTTCCGGGCCACGATTAAGGTGCAGCATTCTGGGCGTTCACTTTTAGTGTTGTCCATAAGGGTCCTGACATTCCAGTTCCCAAAGGTAATTATCTGAATTTTAGTTTTTTTTCCACCACAGTAATGGGGATCCTTCTGAACGTGGTTATCCAGTCGGGAAGGAGTGAGACAGACTATGTTTAGGGCCACTTTCCTAGCTCCTTCCCCACGTGGGGTGAGCAGAGTGGATCATTGGAAAGGACTTCTTAGTCGCAGGCACAGCTGCAGAAACACACTCTTGTTTCTGCTGAGTGTTAGACGACCTTCTTGTAGCTGCCACTAGAAGCTTCCAGACTTAACAATCATGCTCCCGTCGTCACTAGCTGGTCACCAAAAACATTGTTTCGAATGGGCCACAAGATGTTGTTCCTTTAATGAAACATGCCTGTGCATGATTTATGTATTGTGGAGAAGCTGATAATTGTTTTTTTACCCTGTTATCTGGCAACAAAACTGACAGTTTTTTTTACAAGGAGTCATGTTTGCATTGACCACAATACCTGCGGTCAGAATGCAAACAAAAAACATAACTCTGATAATGTATGCACTGTCCTTGAAATTGAATGGTCCACACCCAAGACAGCTTTCCTTAGAGCCTAGTCTCACATGGTGTTGGACCAGATGACGCCAAAAAGCTGTTGTACAGTAGCTTCCACAGTTCTTTAGAGAATGGGACCATGAAACCAATGGCAAGGAGACCAGTACGATTGGAGATATCGTTCTGCTACAGTCTTGGTCCGCCTTCACAGCTGTTGAGATGCTAACATCTTCTTCCTCCTGCTCTGCCGTTGAGGACTTGTTAACCCATGGCTGGTGGCAGACATGCTTATTATAATGGCGGCCTATACTCGCCATGTGGCAGCATCGTTAAAGGGTATATGTTGCTTTTCAAGAGGAAAACCATAGGCATTTTCAGTCCTAACCACACCCTGGTGGTGCTGTCACTGCTTGGTCCACAACTGCTTATCCGCCAGGGTTGCCACTGCTTATTTTGCAGCTAACGTTCACAGAAGGTCGTTCCACTATCCACCACCTGCGGACGCGCTGGGTCCCTGATATACAATACCCTGGCGTCTACAAACTAAGCCGTGTCTGTGGCAGTAGTTACATTGGGGAAACTAACCGGCATGTCTCGGACTGTGTTCATGAGCATAAGGAAGATTTGAAACACGGTAGGACCAACACGGTAGCCTCGGCTGATCATTGTTTTAATGCGATTGGCTCACACGCCATTTGATTTCTCTAAGACAAAGGTACTTTGTAAGCCCACTGGCTCTCAAAAAAATTCGTTCATGAAGCCATCCACATATACAGACACAGTCACAATTTCAACCGAGAGGATGGGTACAAACTCAGCAATCATTGGAAGAACGTCATCAACCAGTTTAAGTCATAACTGGTGTTGTTCTCATCCTGCCACCTTCCGATGTTAGTTTTTATTTTCCCCGTAGGTTCGGCTCTCCGATCTTACATTAACAGGTGAAACAAATTTCACACCAACATAGCCCCTTCCGCGTGCTGACCTCGAGGTGGCAGCAGCTCTGCGATCTTACATTAACATGCCAATCTCTCACATTAACATAGCCACCTCCGTGCCCTCGTCATGGAGGCCGCTCTCTGATCTTACATTAATGTGCTAATTTCTCGCATTAACATCACTAGCCACGTCGTTTATGACCCTTGGGCTACACACATTTTCAACCTTTAAAACAGTCTGCCTCAGCAGCTTTCCTCCTCTTTCTTCTTCCTGATGACGATCACTTGTGTTGTGATTAAAACGTCAGAGTTTTTTGTTTATTTTATTTTTATTAATTTGAACCTATCTACGTGACTTCACCGAAAGACCCAAATAATATGAATTCCTGCAGTCACGAAAGCTTTAATTCAAGATTTATAGTAATGACTCTTCCTCAGATCTAATTAGATGAAATCATTACCAGATGTATTTGCACCATTCCTACAATGCAAGGCTCTCACGAAGGTGATATGTTTTACAGACGGGTAGAGTGTGCCATGGTTTCACATTAAGGGTAATGCTGCTCTGTGGTTTTAACCAATTGGATAATTGGAAAGTATTATTTAAAGTCTGGTAAATTTGGACTGTGGCACTGACGCAAATGGCCGGCTCTTTTTTGAATAACAACCACCATTAGTTTAACAAGCCTAACTGATGAAACCCAAATGGAAGCCGGTATAATTATATTGCTTAAAACAAATGCTGCTGGGGACTGTTGGTGGGAAAAGCCATTAGGCTGATGTATTTAAACATCGTATTCTGATTTATGTGGAGACACAAAAAGCGAGTTATGCTTCTACAGTATTTGCTTGTGCAAAGCATGGACAATCATTGCCACAGTGCAAGAATCAGCTCGGTGGCTAAGAGATGTTAACTACCTCACCTGGTATGGAGGAGGCCGAGGGTTTGATCCCGACCCTGATGCCTTTATAAGGAGTACCTTGGATATCGAGGTGGTTAAATTTTTGGAAAGTGTAGCAAAAGCCAAAAGCGTGATATTCAATACTTAAGCTTGACCTAAATAATGAGTTTACATACACGTAACCAAAAATAGACACATCACAATAGAAATGTGCTGTACTGAATGCCAAATTTACTACTATAATGAGCCAAGAATGTCTGTGTCCCGCACGTGACGTCACTCCACGTCGAGCAGGCCCCCTCATTAATACTCATGAATAGACTAATCCCTTACAATACAAACGCCACTGCCACAGCCATTGACATGCTAATCTCACAATACAAAGGCCACTGCCCCAGCCTCTGTGGTTGGACCATCTCTAGCTCCACCCACCTACCTTGATGCACTCATCTCAGGCCTATGTAAGACCTTGTCTCAGCAACTTTCGGGTGACGTCACTCCACATGGGGGGGGGGGGGGGGCGAGGTGCCTCCTCCCCCCTCCTCAGCGTCAACTTAGAAACTCACTACAAAGGCAGAACCCTCACGTCACGCGATCTCCCTAACGCTATTGAGACATCGAAGTAAAAAGGAAGTCATGATGAACAAGGGATTATAACCTTTAAATGAAATAGGTCTTATTCTTAGTTCTTTCGGTAAAGTCACGTTGAAGGGAAACAATAAAATAATAAAATATATGAAACAATAAAAATTATCACGACGTTTCGACCATAACACAAACGGTCGTCATCAGGTGTGTCGGTTTGCATAAATTTATTTATTTTTAAACGGTGTATTTATTTATTAAAAACGTTAGCGCCACGTGCAGTGATTTGGCAGTTTATTTAGAAGGACTAGTCCATCTATGTTCTGAAAAGAGGAGGGGGGAGACGAAAAATGTAATGTATGCTGTCTGAAAGCCACTGTAAGCGTGAACAATCAATTAAGACCTGAAATGGTTTATCAAATCTTTCCAATGATTGCTAAGCCAGAATCCATCTTCTCGGTTGAAATTGTCTCTGTGCTTGTATATGTGGATAGCCTCATGAACGAATCTCTCATGGTAGCCAGATGGCTTACAAAGAACCTCTGTCTTGGAAAAGTCAATGTCATGTGAGCCTACTGAATTATAACAATGATCTGCTTTAAGGTCTGCTTTGTGTTCACGAAATAGGTCTGTCACCACGGCCTTACAATTTGAACACAAATGGATGCAATGAATATCACTTCGCGGTCTGATTTACTGCAATAGATTTACTGTAATACACCCATCCTTGGACGGGCAAAAGGCTGGTAAACAAATAATCACCTCGCCCGTTCCCCACAACGATATCACACAATGATACAGTACTTCCTTGTGCAGTATACCCGCTAAAGACCAAAACTAATCCCCATGATAGGTAAATTGATATACATAGAGCTTGCCGGCGATAGGTCTAAGCCACGAACTATGAACTCGTGATATTCAAGGGTCTCCCGTATTTGGAGTGTGCATGTTCTCCCCATGGTCACGTATCCTTTTCTCCAGGTCCTCCGGTTTTTTTCTCCACATCTAAAAACATGCGTTAGGATAATTACTGCTATAAATATTTACATAAGCCACTTCGTTGAGCAATCATATGTGGCCAGGCTGCTTCTGGAAAAGAGCTATATATCTCAGTGGGCCTTACCTGGTCAAATAAAAATAGGTCGCTTACAGGAGCTGAATGGATTGCCACATCACAGGGACGCAAGGAATCGCAGCATGGAGAGGGCTTCATCCAGCAGTGGATTGATCCTGGTTTATGTTTTGCAAATAGTAAACTGCAGAGTGCACTTCCAAATGAAGGTGTTTAAAGTGTCTGTTTATCTTCTTTGGTTCTTTCGGAAAAGACACGTAGAATGAGAATAAAATAATAAAATAAAAAGAAGACAATACAATTCTCACGACGTTTCGGCCGCAACACAAGCGGCCTTCTTCAGGTGAAAGAACAGAACTGTCGGGACGACAGTGCTTCAATGAGTGCTGCTGAGATTCGTGGCGTCTTTCAAGCTCGGTGATAGGTGTGAATAACCTAGAAAGCAAGAGAATTTAGCATTGAAATAGCTAGGGATTAGCTTGTGACAAAAAATAGCTGTGTTAAAGTCAAAGTTTACATATCAACAGAGGCATTTAGTATATGGACGCTAAAGGGCCTCCAACTACCCAACTATCATACAGTAAACCAATGTAAGAAAAAACTAAGTGTATATTACATCAGTATAATAATTGTACTTGATATATTCTTCAATAAGCTGAGCTATTAATCACCAAGCAACTGGGTATACACTACACTATATAATGAATACCATATAGTAAAACCAATGAAAACCAAAATATAAACTACCTCAATGTTATCAATAAACTCTATATACTCTCCAATCAGCTGAGCCACCAACAATAAGTCGTTATATATCACAATGCCATATGGCAAAAAATGGCGTTTTTTCTTCCCATCAACGACCAGCACCACGGACAACGAACGAGCTTCGTTCAAACGGACGACTCAATCCATGCTCGGGAACGGAAGAGGGAGAGAGACAGCCATAATGCGTTGTTATACTCCATGTTATAAACCATACCATTAACCGTGGTGTGAGAGGTATTAAGAGGCAATATCAGCGAAAGAGCTGCGGTCTGACAGTAACCGTAAAATACAATTAATTAAGAACCATTGGAAAGATGTTTTAAACCATTTCGGAACTTCATTAAATTTATTGGCTGGTTGGGGAGGCCATATTAAGTTTGCGAGGTCTGAAACTCCAGGCCAAACATAAATAAACTTCCGTTATCTCCGAAAAAGTAAGATGGATTGATGACCAAGCTGTGGAGGTCTGCCTAAATTTATAAGATGTCCATTGTTTCACAAGAGATAGCATGAATCGGAAAAGAAATACACTATTAATTCTTATACACTGGTCCATTCATACAATTAGTATATTAGTGGGCTACATTAGAGAAGATAAAGGGAGGAGAGGAGAAGAGGAGGGCCGGGGTGCCCGGAGCCCAGAGAGTGCCCAGAGGGGCCAGAGAGCCAGGGGCAACCCTGATGTTTATGTTGGCTGGATAGCATGTGCTCCCGTGCATGTGAGGTTGCTCTCAACAGAAGTCGTTCCTTGCACGAGAATGGCTGAAACGCTGAGTAACCACTCAGAGGTATAGTGGTTAAGCAGTGGAGACGGTATAGTAGAAAAACAGTGAAGATTTCTGAAGCAAAGTTTAAGATTTGCAGTTGTCAAATTATATTGAGCCGATCCATATGGCAAGTGAAATAAAGAAGACTTGAAGTGTGTTGCTAAAAAAATCTTGGAGGAAAGAGGATACATGTGTGCCTCTTGGAGAAGGAAAGGCATTGCTCAAAACTGTGCTGCAAGGTCACGTGCCATGAATCACATGAGTTTAAAAAACGTGACTGTAAACCAACAAGCTTGTGAATAATATTCATGGTGAAGACACCTCTATACGTTGGATACTGCACTTTGTCTTTTCATAAATGTCATATTGGCACTGGGTTATGCCTTATTAACCTAAATTCTGAATTTAGCTTTTCATGTATTTCTATTACAGTATCACATATTCTTTGGACCAAGTGTCAATTGCCTATTTGATGACTGGTACTCTGATTATTTTTTGCAAATAAGGGACTTGTTTTAATTAAAATGTGTCTGTGTGTGTGGTTGAACAGTGTAACAAATCCATGCGTTACATGTGTAGTGTTGCAGCGTCGACCTGGGCAAGGCCAATGATACAATCAGTAGGCCAGGGCTCTGGATTGTTATTCGTGTTTTCAGAGTTCCTTACCCTCTGCTCACAATGATTAAGGACCTTCACGATGGTGGGCAGGCCCGGATAAAGTTGCGTGCCCGGGAGTCAGAGCAATTTCCTGTTTACAGTGGGGTGTGACAGGGATCTACAGTGAGGAAAAAAAGTATTTGATCCCCTGCTGATTTGTACGTTTGCCCACTGACAAATAAATCATCAGTCTATAATTTTAATGGTAGGTTTATTTGAACAGTGATCGACAGAATAACAACAACAAAATCCAGAAAAACGCATGTCAAAAATGTTATAAATTGATTTGCATTTTAATGAGGGAAGTAAGTATTCGACCCCCTCTCAATAATAAAGATTTCTGGCTCCCAGATGTATTTTATACAGGTAATGAGCTGAGATTTTGAGCACACTCTTAAAGGGAGTGCTCCTAATCTCAGCTTGTTACCTGTATAAAAACACCTGTCCACAGAAGCAATCAATCAATCAGATTCCAAACTCTCCATCATGGCCAAGACCAAAGAGCTCTCCAAGGATGTCAGGGACAAGATTGTAGACCTACACAAGGCTGGAATGGGCTACAAGACCATTGCCAAGCAGCTTGGTGCGAAGGTGACAACAGTTGGTGTGATTATTCGCAAATGGAAGAAACATAAAAGAACTGTCAATCTCCCTCGGCCTGGGGGCTCCATGCAAGATCTCACCTTGTGGAGTTGCAATGATCATGAGAACGGTGAGGAATCAGCCCAGAACTACACGGGAGGACCTTGTCAATGATCTCAAGGCAGCTGGGACCATAGTCACCAAGAAAACAATTGGTAACACACTACGCCGTGAAGGAATGAAATCCTGCAGCGCCCGCAAGATCCCCCTGCTCAAGAAAGCTCATATACATGCCCGCCTGAAGTTTGCCAATGAACATCTGAATGATTCAGAGGACAACTGGGTGAAAGTGTTGTGGTCAGATGAGACCAAAATGGAGCTCTTTGGCATCAACTCAACTCACCGTGTTTGGAGGAGGAGGAATGCTGCCTATGACCACAAGAACACCATCCCCACCGTCAAACATGGAGGTGGAAACATTATGCTTTGGGGGTGTTTTTCTGCCAAGGGGACAGGACAACTTCACCGCATCAAAAGGACGATGGACGGGGCCATGTACTATCAAATCTTGGGTGAGAACCTCCTTCCCTCAGCCAGGGCATTGAAAATGGGTCGTGGATGGGTATTCCAGCATGACAATGACCCAAAACACACGGCCAAGGCAACAAAGGAGTGGCTCAAGAAGAAGCACATTAAGGTCCTGGAGTGGCCTAGCCAGTCTCCAGACCTTAATCCCATAGAAAATCTGTGGAGGGAAATGAAGGTTCGAGTTGCCAAACGTCAGGCTCGAAACGTTAATGACTTGGAGAAGATCTGCAAAGAGGAGTGGGACAAAATCCCTCCTGAGATGTTTGCAAACCTGGTGGTCCAACTACAAGAAATGTCTGACCTCTGTGATTGCCAACAAGGCTTTTGCCACCAAGTACTAAGTCATGTTTTGCAGAGGGGTCAAATACTTATTTCCCTGATTAAAATGCAACTCAATTTATAACATTTTATACATGCGTTTTTCTGGATTTTGCTGTTATTCTGTCTCTCACTGTTCAAATAAACCTACCATTAAAATTATAGACTGATTATTTCTTCGTCAATGGGCAAACGTACAAAATTAGCAGGGGATCAAATACTTTTTTCCCTCACTGTATGTGAGGAGTCTGTGGGTCGCAACATCACGTACGGCTGGAAGTAGGACATTCCAGACTAAGAGGGTTCATGATGGCAATGTCAACGGCACTGAACCAGCCAGCAAAACTCACCGCCAATAACACATATCACATAATTCACTCAAGCAATTGTTCAATCAATTAATTGAATCACTACAATTAAAACCAAAGAATCTCCCAGAACAAACACTTCGCACTCTCCTCCGTCAGCCACCTGCATCGACAATAGAAACGCATCAGTCCAGCAGTGGATAAAACCTGGCGTGGGAGGTATGGGGGGGGGCGGCTTACACTTGCGGTGGACAGCAGGGGGGTGGCTGGATGCAGTAGCCATCGCAGATCAAGCAGTAGAACTTGTCATCGACTGCCATTCGCCAGGGTAATGGGCCTCTCCACCACCCACACACATCACACTGAGCGGCACACACGTCACACCGAGGAGCACACACGTCAAACCAAGGAGCACGCACATCACACATCCAGCGGCACGCACGTCACACACCGAGCAGGTTGCACAGGTCTCCTTTATCAAGACAAACGTGGAGCAGATTACAACTACAACTCTTCTACGCCTGTCACAATGCCCCCCTCTCCCCCCCCCCCCCCCGTTTATGGGGAGCCGCGGGCCTCACTCCCCCCTTCGCGTCAGCCCCCCCTAATAAATGGTCCGGTTGCATTGTGAATGCACCACTCGAATGACGTGCAGTCCCGTGGCGCACTAACGGGCTCGTGATTTACTCAATAAAGTTCAACGTAAAAAATAAAAACGATCCCAAGACATTATTTAAAATAAAGTATGGCCATCGTGTGTCAGCATCACAGGCGAAAATTGTCATGTAAAAAAAAACTTCACTGCGAAACACTCAATTGGGATTGCTCGCAGCAGACAGCACTTGACCTGCTTGCAGGTTAGGTGCTGAATAACCGTGTGTCACACAGAGAACAGTTGCCACTTAGGGTGCTCTTTTCAAATGCTTGAGATGAGATGTGATTATCGCGTGTAAATGTGCACACTAAAATAAAAAAAATCATAATTATAAGCGAACTATTGTCGTTTCAGGTGGCAGGGTTGTGCAGCGGTGATCTTTGACCCTCGCAACAAGAAGGGCCTTCTTCTTTGGTTCTGTCGGTAAAGTCACGTAGAATGAGAATAAAGCAATAAATTAATAAAATAAAATAACACAATAAAATTCTCACGACGTTTCGGCCACAACACAAGTGGCCTTCATCAGGTGAAGGGACGAGACTGTCTGGAGGAGAGCGCTGGAGCGAACACAGCCAAGCTCAGACCGCGACCTTTAAGCTGTGTGAGAAGAAACAGAGCGCCTTGACAAAGGAATTAGCATAAAAAGTTAGCATTTAATTGGCGGACTTAGCATGATGCACGGTGTAGAGGGGGTGAACATGTGCGGACAGGCGAGGGGGGGAGGGGTAGTTTACATATTGATGGTGTGAAAAGGGAATTTAAGCTGCTGCGAAAGTTTGGGATACCATTACTTGAAAAAGATACTGTACCATTGAAAATTAGTTTAATGTTTGGTTCGGATAATTTAGCATTGAAATAGCTGCGTGATTAGCTTGTGACTGGTCACAGAGATGGCTATGTTAAAGTCAAAGCCTACACATCCACAGAGGCACCTAGTACAAATCAAACAGGATAATTTAGCATTGAAATAACTGAGGGATTAGCTTGTGACTGGTCATAGAAATAGCTATGTTAAAGTCAAAGCCTACACATCTACAGAGGCACCTAGTACATGGACGCCAAAGGGGGCTGCATCCAATCGACTATCATATAGTAAACCGATGTGAAAAAACCTAAGTCTAAATTACATCAATATAATAAATGTACTCAATATATTCTTCAATTAGCTGAGCTATTAACAGTAACTGGATATACACTACACTATATAATGAATACCATATAGTAAACCAATAAAAAACTAAAATATAAACTACCTCAATGTTATCAATAAACTCTATATATTCTCCAATCAGCTAAGCTACCAACAATAAGTCGTTATATGTCACAATGCTATATGGCGAAAAAATGGGTGGATTATTACCCTCAACTTTAGCACCACGGATAGCTACGAGCCCCGTTCAGACGGACGAGTTCATCCATGGTCGGAACGGAGGAGGGGGAGAGAGACAGCTGCGACGCGCTGTTATACTCCATGATGTAAAACATACCATTAACCGTGGTGTGAGAGGTATTAAGAGTCAATGCCAGCGAAAGAGCTGTGGTCTGAAGCTCATCGTAAAATACAATTAATTAAGAACCGAAATGGTTTAAAACATCTTTCCAATGGTTACTAAGCCAGAATCCATCTTCTCGGTTGAAATTGGCTCTGTGCTTGTATATGTGAATGGCCTCATGAACGAATCTCTCATGGTAGTCGGTTGGTTTGCAAAGAACCTCCGTCTTGGAGAAGTCAATGTCATGTGAGCCCACTGAATTATAACAGTGATCTACCACGGCAGAGGAGTTCGTTCTACCGTGTTTCAAGTCTGCTTTATGTTCGCGGATGAGGTCCGAGATATGTCGTTTGGTTTCTCAAATGTAGCTACTACCACAGAGGCACTTTAGTTTGTAAACGCCCGTGTACTGTATGTCTGGAACAGCATCAAGAAGGGCCTTGGTTAATTATCCGACTGGCACTTTGCGGAGTTTTCTACGTTCTCCCCTTTGTTCTGTATGGGTTATCCAGTTTGCTGATATAGCTAGAAAACACACAATCACAATGTAACTGGGTATTGGCCAAGCATCCCAATGCTAAAGTTACCTGCAAATTACTTCATTGGGATGACACTCGGCAGCAGAGGCGGATGATGGCATTGCTGGGGCCCTATGCCATTGTAAAGTTTAAGAGGCCCCTTCTATGAATGACTGTATATTTTTGTCAGCAGAATGAAAATAACTGCTTTGGAGAGTCTTTTTTTCCCACCGATCTTTATTTTTTAAAAATTATGTTAAAACTCGAAACCTCGTGTCCATTTCTTGTTTCGTATTTAGAGCCCCCCCAGTGTGAGCTCGACTGTGATGGATCACACGTATAATGCACTCATTTTCTCTGGGTAGCCAGGATAATTTATTATTTAAGTGAATGCAATGGTGATCAGGAGATTGGACCCAGAGCCCCACGTACACAGTAGAGTACAAGGGAACGCCCACAGTACAGATTTGAACTGACCTCCGGATTGAGAAATTGAACTGTGTTGTGACGTGGAGGGTGTTTCTGAACGCTATTATGACCGACCCGTCCCGACGGGAGGAGAGAGGACAGGGTGGACCGGCTGCATGAGCTTACTCTCCGGCACTGCACAGCACAACATCGCCTCCCTACTGGAAAAAACTCGGCAGGACCCTCCTAAAAATAAAAGTCTTCGGAATCAGTGAGGCCTGTCCTTGGGAGGACAGGCGAAGTCTTGGTCGTCACAAGCGAACATTTGTTTCTCCACATTAATTTGTATCCCCGGGTTACCATCAGGGCTGGGCGCTGCAAGCTTAGCTTCTGAGATCTGATGAGACTGGTAGCCGTTTTTTAAAAGGTAATTTCGGCGTCTGGAGCCCAAGCATGCAACAACTTTATGCAACTTCATGGTTCTTTCGGTAAAGTCACATAGAATGGAAATAAAATAATAAAAATAAAACATAATATAAAATAAAATTCTCACGACGTTTCGGCCACAACACAAGTAGCCTTCTTCAGGTTAAGGAACAGAACTGTCGGGACGACAGCGCTTCAATAACTGCTGCTAAAATTCGCAGCGTCTTTTAAGCTAGGTGGGAGAGGTAAAGCGCCTTGACAAAGGAGTTTACATATCAAACAGGAGAATTTAGCATTGAAATCGCTGTGTTAGAGTGTTGGATCAGCAGGGTGTTAAAGTCAGAAATTAGCATGTAACTGGGAGATTAGCATCATGTTAATGTGAGTGATTAACATGTGACTGGTCACGGAAATAGCTATGTTAAAGTCAAAGTTTACATCTCAACAGATGCATTTAGTATATGGACGCTAAAGGACTGCAACTACCCAACTATTATACAATTAACCGATGTGAAAAAAACTAAGTATAAACTACATCAATATAATAAATGTACTCAATATGTTCTTCAATACGTTGAGCTATAAACATAAAGTAACTGAGTATACACTACACTATATAATGAATACCATATAGTAAACGAATTAATAAAACTAAAATATAAACTACATCAATGTTATCAACAAACTCTATATACTCTCCAATCAGCTGAGCTACTAACAATAAGTCATTATACATTACAATGCCATATGGCGAAAAAATGGGTGGCGGTTTTTTCCTTCTTTCCAACGTTAGCACCACGGAGAGCGACGAGCCTCGTTCAGACGGACGAGTCCATCCATGCTCGGAACGGAGGAGGGGGGAGAAACAGCCACGTATGCTGCTCTGTCCTGTGTTGCGTTACAACCATGCCATAAACTAGACTACTATACATTGTAACGTTATACCTTCCAATCCAAACTACATTGTATAATATCGTATACACAGCCCAATGTAAGCTCGAACATTATGCAGTATATTTATATGTCTTCAACTAAACTTTTTCCTACATTACACGACTATACACCGTAATATACACTACCATAGACAAACCCACCCTTGAATTACACAATGCGTTACTTTAGACTACCCTATACTTTAGACTTTAAAATGTTAGACTTGTAATATTACACTATGTATTATTCTACCAACCCTACTGTATACCACACTGCTGTATATTCACAATACAATTACAATACTATATATTGCCTTATGAATTATGTTAAACATTACAATGTTATACTATTTATTATTATATAACATGCTATAAGCCATACCATTGACCGTCGTGTGAAGAGGCAGTGCCAGCGAATGGACTGCAGTCTGAATGTCACCATAAAATACAATCAATTAAGAACTGAAATTGTTTATAACGTCTTTCCAATGAAATTTTGATTTAAAGCTTTCGTGACTGCAGTAATTCATAATCTTATTCATAATAACGGTTTTTGGGTTAGATCGCGTTTATTTATAAATGTGTCGTAACCCTCCACCACCCGACACGGCCAATCAGCAAAATTGCAGTGGATGAGATAATTGCTGAGGTAGAATCAGCAGTTAGACTCCTTCCACATAATGAGGCAGAGATGACTAGACATGAGGTTGCTAAAATAATTGAGAATAGCAAAGTTCCAAAAGTAAATATTAGCTCTAACGAGGCAAAAGCCTTAAGAGAGCTGCGTGTAAATAAGGATATCCAAATCCTAGCAGCTGATAAAGGCCGCACTACTGTAGTGATGTCACGAGCCGATTATGATAATAAAATTAGAAATTTACTAGAGGAAAGTACCTATATTAAAATTAAACGAGATCCAACTAATACTTTAGAACGTAAGACACTGCAATAATTGCAAATTCATTAATCCCTAAAAATGAGCAATACCTAATTAAGCCAAGGGCCTCAAAACCACCTAGACTCTATGGGCTACCAAAGATTCATAAAATCGGCATCCCATTACGACCCATAGTCAGTACAATTGGCTCTGCCACATATCAATTAGCAAAATATATAACCAAACAAATACAGCCCTACATCGGTAAGACATCTTCATTCATAAAAAATTCAGAACATCTTGTGAATGTGATTAAAGATATTAAACTTACTCCTGATGATATTCTGGTAAGTTTTGATGTGATTTCTCTATTCACTAAGGTTCCAGTGGACGAATTGCTTAAATTACTTGATACACCAGTAAAGAATACCGGTTTACCAAAAGATATTCCTAAACTTGCTGGCCATTGTTTAAATAACACTTACTTCTTATGGAGAGGGCTAAAACAGTGTCAGATGGTGAGAGTCTAGTGAGAGAGATTAAACACGTTAAAGACGCACTACGACAGAATGGCTACAATAATGCTCAAATTAACAGAGCACTGAATGCCAAATCACGATCGCAAAGCAATACTGCTGAAAGCGACCAGATTGTTAAAACAATAAAAATTCCATATATCTCAGGAGTAACTGACAAATTAGCCCGCGTTTTGCAAAAACAAAACATTACAGTAAGATTTGGTACAGTACACAAAATTCAAAAACTAGTATCTTGCACTAAAGACGCATTACCTAAACCATCAACAGAAGGTGTATATCGGATTAATTGTTCATGTGGCAGCTGCTACATTGGGCAGACGGGACGTAACATCAGTGTAAGACTAAAAGAACATCAGAGAAATATTAAATTATCTCAAACACAACTGTCGGCAGTGGCAGAACATGCTTGTCAACAAGGATACTCAATTGATTTTGACAATGTTGCAGTGGTGTGTAAAACTAATTATTACTGGCAAAGACTAATTAGAGAATCCATTGAAATTGAGAGGAACAAGAATAACTTTAATCGCTCTGACAGCTACCGGCTTAGTGCGGCCTGGAAGCGTATTATTAAATAATACACATTACATTTTGATTTAAAGAATTACTAATCTACAACTCATTACTAATCATAACCAATGACTGATTACTAATCGATTATATAATTACAATACCCCCCCCTCCGCCTCTAATCACTGCACCTGATATGAGTTAAGTGATGACGTCACCCTGCTGCTCTATATAAAACCGGGAGCAAGCGAGGGCTTTACCATTCTGGCGAATTGCCCGATGATGCTGGAAGTATTTACCAGCGAAACGTCGTACTCAAACTGTAAATGTGGATTCACTCTTCAACACACCGGTGGGCTAAAGTTGTGAATTATTTGTCTTTTGTCAACGTGACACTTTTTTTTGCTGATTGACCGTGTCGGGTGGTGGAGGGTTACGACACATTTATAAATAAACGCGATCTAACCCAAAAACCGTTATTATGAATAATATTGGTCGCGAAAGCCTACGTGTTAAACTGATTCATAATCTTAGTTCTTTCGGTAAAGTCATGTTGAAGGGAAACAACAAAATAATAAAATATATATAAAACAATACAAATTCTCACGACGTTTCGACCATAACACAAACCAATTCCTCGACCACATCAACTCCATACACCCAGCCATCAGATTCACCATGGAGGTCGAAAAAGATGGCAAGCTACCCTTTTTGGATGTCCTAATTAAAAGGAGACCTGATGGTTCAATGAGCCACTCTGTCGACAGGAAAGCTACGCATACGAATGCTTTCTTAAAACCGGATTCCCACCACCATCCATGCCAGAAGAACTCCCTCATCAAGACTCTATACCATAGAGCCCAATGCATTTCCGACCAGGAACATATTGCCAGTGAACTTAAGCACGTACACCAAGCTCTCAAGGCTAATGGTTACTCCGACTACACAATCCGCAAAGCCATCACTCCAGCCATGAAGAAGGATCCTCTTGAGGAGCCATTCAAAACCATCACCTTACCCTACATTGCGGGGGTCACAAAAAAGATCTCCAAAATCCTGAATAAACACAAGATCCAGGTCCGATTCAACACAGTACATAAAATCCGTGATCTGGTCCCGGCTGTAAAAGATGTGGTTCCAGACATACAGTACCCGGGCGTCTACAAATTAAGTTGCCTCTGTGGTAGCAGTTACATTGGAGAAACCAAACGACATATCTGGGACCGCATCCGTGAACATAAAGCAGACTTGAAACACGGTAGGACGAGCACCTCAGCCGTGGCAGATCACTGTTATAATTCAGTGGGCTCACATGACATTGACTTCTCCAAGACGGACGTTCTCTGGAAGCCATCCGGCTACCATGAGAGATTCATTCATGAGGCCATCCACATATACAAACACAGAAACAATTTCAACCGAGAAGATGGATTCTGGCTTAGTAACCATTGGAAAGACGTTATAAACCATTTTGGTACTTAATTGATTGTATTTTATGGTGACTTTCAGATCGCAGTCCATTCGCTGCCACTGCCTCTTAATACCTTTCACACGACGGTCAATGGTATGGTTTATAGCAGGGGTGTCCAAACTTTTTTTCCCCAGGGCCACATAGAGAAAAATATACGAAGGATTGGGCCACTCACTAGACGTGAGGTATACTGCCTCACTTCTCATGCACTAATATTGTCAAAATCAATCAAATGCAGGTAAATTACGTTTGATTATTGAACATGTTTGAAGAAAAAAAGCCTCCATCATAGCTCTTCATTAGTAGATTTTAATTTTATTTTTTACAAAAAGGTTGGCAGGTAATTCTCTCAGTGACAGCCTCAGATTTGTTCTTAGGGTGCTGATCCCCCTTCATTGTCCATATGAAGAGAGAGACAAGAAGACAAATAGGGGATGTGGATATTTCAAGCTTATTACACAAATAAATTATTGGGCTTGTTAACACATCAACTAACGTTTGTAAAAAAAAATTGTCATCAACTTTAATTGACTGAATTTATGAAGTAATTGGGCTTATTAACAAATGAAAACGGTGTGTATATTTTTAACTCACCTGTAATGGGAATAATGTTACGCTCAGTGGGAGCAGTGATGCTGCGCTTTGGTCTGAAGGATAGCTGGCAGGTCAGGAGTAAGTTTGGTGGTTGAGATGCGAAGGACGTCACGGAGATGGCTGTCGGTCGTTCTGGTTCTCAGCCTGCTTTTGTTCAGCGTTAACAGAGAGAATGTCTGCTCACATATGTATGTTGAGCCGAACAGACTCATCATTCGTTTTGCATGGCGTCTCGTCAGAGGAAACTTGGCCTTTTCCAAACTCCGGTAGAAGTCAGGTAGGGAGAGAAGCTGATGCTGATTCTTCAGAGAATCATCACACTGAATTTCGATCAGTTCTAATTGCAGACTCTCCTCCACTTCTTTTGCATCCATTGAAAACGGAGCCGCAAACTGTGATTTCCTTCTCAATGACAGAAAAATATTGGAAGTGCTGACTGAATTCTGTCATGAGAGATGTGATCACAGACACATATTCTCCCATTTTTGCAGAGAGCTTGGCATTTGGAAATGCGCATTGATTTCGGTCAGCGTGGGGAAGTGCGCTACATTGAAGTTGCGCAGTTGTGACTCGAAGAGACGGAGCTTTGCACGGAATGCTTTCATGTGCACATACAGCTGTGGTACCAGCTGCTCTTTGCCTTGTAGTCTCTTGTTCGGGGTGTTGAGATGATCAGTGAGATCAACTAAAAAAGCCAGGCCTGCCAACCATAAAGGGTCACTGATCTCATGGAGAGGTCTGCCCTTTTCTTTCAAAAACTTGTCGATATTTGATCTCAGGGAATAAAACCACTGCAGCACGGAGCTGCGACTGAGCCAGCGCACTTGAGAATGGTAGAGTAGGTCCCCGTATTCAGCATCGACATCAGAGAGGAACGCTTGCAATTCTCTGTGGTAAAGCCCTCGGGCCATGATTTTTCTTGACATTTTTCACAACTGTGTTCATCACATCGCCAAGCTGGATTATCTTGGCACAGAGGGCTTCTTGGTAGATGATACAGTGCATTTTAACAGTCTCACCTCCGCTCTCCTGCACCTTGGCACTCACCATAGAAGCCATTCCTTTGCGCTCGCCTGTCATTGCTGGAGCCCCATCCGTTGTAATTCCACACAGCTTGTCCCATTTAAGTCCAGCCTGGTTAATTGAATCTGACACAGCTTCAAAACATATCCTTCCCAGTTGTTGTCCCCTTTAGACTCCGAAGATCAAGCAGTTCCTCCGTAATGCAAAAATTCTCATCAACTCCCCGCAAAAAAATTAACAGCCGTGCAGTGTCCGTGGCATCTGTGCTCTCATCACATGCAATCGAGTAAAAATCGAAAGCACAAGCTTTATCTGACACTTGCTGTTTTAAGTTAGCCGACAAGTCTTCAATTCGCCGCACAACCTTATTTCTGGACATACTAACATTGTTAAAATCCTGCATTTTCTCCAGGCACATTCCCACGACTTTAGTGAGGCACTGTTTGATGAAGTCACCGTCTGAGAAAGGTTTCCCGTGTAGGGCAATGAGTTGAGCTACTTCATTGCTGGCTATTGTTGCATTTTCTTGAGCTTTGTTAGCACGGAAAAAAAACCCTGCTGCTGCGTTAGCAGGCTAGCTTGCCATTTGCTTTGCCTTCTCTCTCCGCTCGGCGCCAGTGTAGGACGTGAAGGTCTGATGTTTCGTTTCATAATGCCGTCGTACATTGTACTCTTTCATCACGGCAACACTCTCATTACAAATCAAACAAACACACTTCCCCTTGGTTTCTATGAAAAAAAAATCATTTTTCACCGAGTCTGAAATTTTCTGCACTCGCTTGAAACCTTGCGTCTCTTCGGTTCCGGCATTTCTGGTGACCCTGAGCAAATGTTTTCTTCGATTGCTTGCTTTGTGGAGACGCTGCATTGTTCAAGACAATACCGCCATCTAGTGTTTAAATTAAGAAATGCAATACAGTGGGCCATAGTCCATTATATTTTTAAACTTTGATACGGGCCAATTAAAAATGGATGGCGGGCCGCAGTTGGCCCGCGGGCCGTAGTTTGGACACCCCTGGTTTATAGCATGTTATATAATAATAAATAGTATAACATTGTAATGTTTAACAGAATTCATAAGGCAATATATAGTATTGTAATTTTATAGTGAATATACAGCTGTGTGGTATACAGTAGGGTTGGTAGAATAATACATAGTGTAATGTTACAAGTCTAATATTTTACAGTCTAAAGTATAGGGTAGTCTAAAGTAACGCATTGTATAATTCAAGGGTGGGTTTGTCTATGGTAGTGTATATTACGGTGTATAGTTGTGTAATGTAGGAAAACGTTTATTTGGAGACATATCAATATAATGCATAATGTTAGAGCTTACATTGGGCTGTGTATACGATATTATACAATGTAGTTTAGATTGGAAGGTATAACGTTAAAATGTATAGTAGTCTAGTTTATGGCATGGTTGTAACGCAACACAGGACAGAGCAGCGCATCGTGGCTGTTTCTCCCCCCTCCTCCGTTCCGAGCATGGATGGACTCGTCCGTCTGAACCAGGCTCGTCGCTCTCCGTGGTGCTAACGTTGGAAAGAAGGAAAAAACCGCCACCCATTTTTTTCGCCATATGGCATTGTAATGTATAACGACTTATTGTTAGTAGGTCAGCTGATGGAGAGTATATAGAGTTTATTGATAACATTGATGTAGTTTGTATTTTAGTTTTTTTATTAGTTTACTATATGGTATTCATTAGATAGTGTAGTGTATACCCAGTTACTTTATGTTTATAGCTCAATTTTTTGAAGAATATATTGAGTACATTTATTATATTGATGAAGTTTCTACTTAGTTTTTTTTCGCATCGGTTTATTGTATGATAGTTGGGTAGTTGCAGTCCTTTAGCGTCCATATACTAAATGCCTCTGTTGAGATGGAAACTTTGACTTTAACATAGCTATTTCCGTGACCAGTCACATGCTAATCCCTCACATAAACATCATGCTAATCTGCCAGTTACATGCTAATTTCTGACTTTAACACCCTGCTGATCCAACACTTTAACGCAGCTATTTCAATGCTAAATTATCCTGTTTGATATGTAAACTCCTTTGTCAAGGCGCTTTACCTCTCCCACCTAGTTTAAACGACACTGCGAATCTTAGCAGCAGTCATTGAAGTGCTGTCGTCCCGACAGTTCTGTTCCTTCACCTGAAGAAGGCTACTTGTGTTGTGGCCGAAACGTCGTGAAAATTTTATTTTTTATTACGTTTTATTTTTTTATTTTTTTTCATTCTACGTTACTTTACCGAAAGAACCAAGAAGATGAATCCCTGCAGTCACGAAAGCTTTAAATCTGAACTTTACGCAATTAAAAATCATAGTGTAAGATAAGACTACAATCGTTGTCTGCTGTGAGGATCTTCTGTACTCAGGGCCCCGAATGTTTGTGGCAAGTGAAAGTTTGTCTCAGCAAAATATAAGATTTCTCACAGTAGCATACCGTATGACCACACGTCGCTCTGCACCTTGTAGAGCCCATGGAACATGCTTTCTGAAGACATCCACTTTACAGGCAGAGGCACCTAATGGACATGACCGCATGGCCACAAGCACAACAACAATACGTTCAGTAAATTCAGTTCAGGCCGATGCATCGCGATTCGTCATACGTTTTTTGCGTGAGGCCACATATTCATCTGGCCAAATTAGCGTCATCTAGCCCTCCACTACCCTGAAGAGTTAAATGTGTAGTGACATCACGGGATGTCACTGTGTAGTGCCGGCCCTAGAGAGGCACGGCGTGCGGTGTATTGACATCGCGGATACCACTCTGGTGTGGGTGTAGTACCGGCCCTAGAGGGGCTCGGTCAGCGCTGATTGATCCGGCTGGATGGCATCACGCTTGGCGTGCAGTGCCAACCCAACAGGATAGGGTGTGGGAGTGCCGGCCGTAGGAAACGGGTTACTAAATGCCATGGCACTCTGGTTGACCCGAGAGGACACGTGACCGGTTAAGTCTACAAAGGGGCCCCAAGTGGGGGCTAGGGGTGGTCACGTGGTCGGGGTCCAGATCCTGCTGCTCGATGATTCTAGAAGGTGGTCGTGGCCAAGGGCGGAGCCAGCCACGCCACAGAGAATATAAGCTGGGTCCCCCAGAGGGACCGGCGTTGTTGTTCATCCTGAAGAACCTTTGTCTACGTCTACGTTCTACCGAGTCTCCAACACATGGACTGGGACCCGAGCTGTGGTCCCGTTCTGTCGTAGCTAGTCATGTTGTAATTAGTGTAGTTAGCCTGGTGGTCACCACCACAGGTTGTTATTCTGGGCCAGTTACCCCGTGTACCACATGGGGGGGAGGAGGAAGGGGATTTGTGAAATTGCCCCATATTTTGAACTGTCGGCAGAGCAGGGAGATTGAATCCAATTACCGACCTCTGGATTGCAAGTCCAGGGTGGGAGAGCCATTGCACTACCGTGTGTGGCAGCACCCCCCACTCTTTTTTTCTTAGGGGCTGTGCAAAATAAAAAACATTGAGTACAATTAAAGTGATGGGCCTTCCATTCCGATGATGGTGATGACATTGGCGATACTGATAATGATGCTGATGATGCTAAGTAAGGTGAAGGACTCACTTTGCCCTTCA
Organism: Petromyzon marinus; assembly: GCF_048934315.1. Lineage (NCBI taxonomy): Eukaryota > Metazoa > Chordata > Hyperoartia > Petromyzontiformes > Petromyzontidae > Petromyzon > Petromyzon marinus. The sequence goes on from NW_027423157.1 coordinate 1,129,521, forward strand.
CCACGTAGTTGGGGTCAGTCTGGACGTTCCGTGCCAGCCCAAAGTCGCAAACCTTGGCGATGTGTCCATGCGTTACCAGCAAATTCCTCGCAGCCAGGTTGCGGTGTATGCACTAAAAAAAAGAAAAAAATTCCCTGTGTGGCCTTCAACAAACTTGGGGCAACTTCTGTGAAGGTCGGCCACGGTACATGACGGGGTGGGTGCCCAGCACCACGCCCGGCCGCCTTTGTCTCCCCAGTGTAGATGTTTACACACCGCACCAGGTACTCATTTGAGACTGAGTCCATCTGGGGAGGCCCAAGACCGGTTCAGATAATTGTCACTGGTGTTGGCCGTGAGCGGGAATCGAACTCTGGCCGTTGGGTCCGTAGCGCAGTGAACTAACCACTGAGCGACCACTCGCCACCCAGACAGACATATTAAGGGCAACAAAGACGTGCACCACAGACACAGTCACATACAAAGACACAGTTAAACACGCACAGTCACAGAGATACAGTTAAACATACTCTTTGGTTCTTTCGGTAAAGTAACATAGGTATAAAATAAAACAAATCACGACGTTTCGGGCGCAACACAAGCGTCCCTCATCAGGTGGGAAAGCATGATCTGCTGCTGAGGCAGACTGTTTTAAAAAGTTTGAAATAGGTGTAGCCCAAGGGTCATAAAGAAGTGGGCGGGGCTAGTGATGTTAATGTGAGAAATTAGCATGTAAATGTAAGATCGGAGAGCGGCCTCCTCGACGAGGGCTTCAAATCAAGACAGTTAAACATGCGCAGTCACACATGGTCAAATTGAAACACAGAGGTGAATTTCCGGAGGTTCTTAAAGATGGTCATGGCCCTGTAGGGATAGAGATAGACAGGCACGGAGACACATACCGAGAGACACAGAGACAGGTTAAAATCATCACGTATTTTCATCATTATGTTCCACCACTCTTTTAACCGAGGAGAGAGGCTCACTGCTGATTCACTCCTCTCGCGACTCACGTTCTTGTGAGCGAGGAAGGCCATACTGCTCGCGACCTGCTCCGAGAAGCTCGGGAGGTTGTCCACCCCGGATGGAGTAGAGTCGCTCACGATCGCTTCTCTCTCCGACGACGACGCGTCCCAGCCTGGGGCGCACAAGGAAGCCCGGACGATTCAGAAATGCCCTAACTATAGAGTATCTATAGTAGATCATGGATTATTCGGCGGCTACGGGGGGGAAGGGGACGCCAAATTTTTTAACAACGCCGGATATTCACTACATAATAATTTTAAAAAGCAAATTTTTTGCACGTTCTTGCATAGCATTGTTTTTAAATGTTGTGAATGTTTTGTTGTCTTTTAAATTAGTTTACTATATGAAATTGGTATGAATGAACATACAAATACACAAAAATAAATATCCTACTGTAAAATGTAACCTATTTACTGTACCGTACTTACCAATCCAATCTCAAAGACTCTGAATGGAGTGATGTATATACGTGCAGTATTGTCATTTTTTAAGTTGTATTTAGTGTATAATGTACCGTCTATAATATTTAACACTGAAATCAAGTCGGTGGCCGCTCTGGTTAATACCGCGGTCTACTTCGCAGTAGACACTGTTAGAGCGAACACGTACATGATTCGAAAAAGAGAGTCGGCCAAGTGTTGTGTGGTGTAATTATCCAAATTTGAGGAATTTACTCGCAAATTACTCCATCGGGGAAGCTGCCTAATAACATCACAAACCCACTTGGCAGGGTAAAGCCCGCTTGCAAGGCTGTGGCTGCACAGGGGCAGCTGCCCCCAGTCCATGGAAACTGGTATTGATGTAGTTTACGAATCGCCATGGGCGGCATGGTGGCACATTGGTAAGTAACCCTTGCGCCTTGCAGCAAGAAAGCTGGGTTTGATTCCTGACTCGGGCGCGTTTCGGCGTGGAGTTGTCATCTTCTCTCCCCCTGTTCGTGAGTGTGTAAGTGCAGTGAAGTGTTTGAGTGTGTGAGTGAGTGAGTTAGCGTGAATGTGTGAGTGTGTGAAGATTGTATGTTCTCCCCCTCTTCTGGGTCTCCTCCGTGTTCTCGAGTTTCCTCCCATAGTAAAAAAAAATACCCAATACAACGAGTCTGGCATTGGGCAAAACATCCCAATACTGAAAAATCACCTGCAAATTACTCAATTGGGACTACACAGTGACGGCAAAAACTTCGCAGGACCCTCATGAAGAAGTCTTGAGTTTTTGCACAGTAAACAAATGTAATAATAAATCTCGACTTAAAGCTTTTGTGACTGCAGGAAGACATATTCTTTGGGTCTTTCGGTAACGTCACGTAGATAGGTTCAAATAAAATAACCAAAAATAACAAAAAACTACGACGTTTCGATTGCAACAGAAGCCTTCGTCATCAGGAAGAAAAAAAGAGAGGGGGACAGCTGCTGAAGCAGACAGTCTGCCTTATCTGAACCGGTGTTGTGCCTATCCTAGGTAAACTCTGTCTTAAATGAGTACCTGGTGCAGTGTGTAGGCATGAGCACTGGGGAGACAGAGGTGGCTGCATGCGCGTGGTGCTGGCCACCCACCTCCTCGTGGGCCATGCCGCCTAACAGCAGCACAGTCTGTTAAGGCTTATTTGGGTGATCTTCATCTTTGTTGTACACTTGTGCCATCTTGTGTGTCCGCTGTCACAGATTCCAGGCTACAACCCTCCGGAGTCCACCCCATGGGGCTCCCCTTCTCCCCGGCCCAAAAAACCCAGACAGTACTCGTGCATCATGCATGCGGTGTCAGCAAGAGGTAAGAGGTGCATGAGTGGGCACACACTCTGGGTTTTACATCTGCAGAGTTAGTTAAGTGTACATTGTGCTCGCAAGCAGAGGTGAACAATAAAAAAATCAGTGGCGGTTATGAGAAACGCTACCCTGAATTAACGGGCGTTTTGCACTCTGAACTTGCAATCCAGAAGTTACTGGTTCGTTTTCCCATCGCAGCGTTTGAAACAGTATCGCAATTTTCTTAAATTTACAATTTTTACCTTTCCAACCAGTACAAACAGCCAGGTGAGGTGTATAAGCGTCACTATGTATGAATAGTTTAGGACATCTTATGCCCACTTCTTAACCAGCCAAAACACTGACCCCCTTGTGACGAAGGTGATTTCACAAAAATATTGGTTACTGAATCGGTGGTGTTTATTGACTAACCACAAAACACTGTGATCCATTCTGGTATATCTCAAGATGTTCCGTAATCCACCAGAAAGCTATGAACAACAGTTACCCGGATGGATTTAACCGAGTAATACAACACGACAGACATGCCAAGTGCTAGTGCGATCTATTGGTAGAAAAGTTATGTTTTTAATCCATGAATTCTTAGTCAGGGATTCTTATGTGCCATCGACTATGAGGATTATTACTTTATATTAGAGGTGTTTGTTCTTATTTATCCTGAGATCCACAGCCACCATTTTTTGCGATCATCCACCTCTGAATTGCGATCAACATATCGGCCACCACTTATCTAAAGTTCAAAACCTGCAATTGTGCCAGACTTGGCCTGCAGGAATGGGCCTTTAGGGCGGCCACTCAGAGGGCAAAACTCTGTGGGGAATACAAGCAACAGCTTCGTAGGCTGTGTCTCCACTCTCACAGTCACAAAGTGTAATTGTACATGGTGATACCTGCACGGGTCACGTGATGGATAGCCAATTGAATGTTTACATCGCGAGAGAATTTCCTGCAAGGCATGTTAGGTTTACTTATTCTTGTGAGGAGCCGTTTACGTTATGAAGGGGTAGGGATCAGCTGCATAGAGCAAAATGAATATGAAATTCCCCGAGCTGTTGCTGTTTAAACCGTGGTGGGTTTAAAGGAGACACGAGGTGTTTTACGCAGCAGACCCCCATCGGCCTCTGTGTGAACACACAAGGAGTGTTTTTGTTAAGAAAAATGTCAGGTTGTCAGAAAATTGAAAGGTTTGTTTTCAAATGTGCAGTTCAATTTCGTTAGAGCTACTATTTTCCTTTAGACGTGCAAAGATAATTTATGACAAAAACATTGACACGTTTGCAAATTGTTTCGTAAATGGTCGTAACTTTGCTCAGTATATACTTGGGGAATAATTCTCAACAGTGGTAAAAATTTGAGCGAGTTGACGTCTTCGACACTTTGTAAATGTCTTTAAACTTTTTTAGCTGAATCGTATATATACAAGCATAAACACGTAATTAGTTCTACGCATTTATATACAAAATTAAACCGATTTATTTTCCATGCATGCTCTGTTGTCTTGGTTACTGTAAGTCGTTACGTGCACCACTGCTGGATGAACATCTCGCCACGTTGTGTTGTTGGACGTCAGGTTTAGTTTGACCATACTTCACCATGCTGGTCATTGTTGGATGATAATAATATCCACTTGTAACGCGCCACCGCATGGTATTCGCTCGCTCTCGAATAGAGAGTTATGTACCGCCGTTTCACATGCAAAATCGATTCTCAATCCCTGGGCCAACTTGCTCCTGATTAACATTCGATTTGCCACGTTTAGATCTCGGAGGTGATTGAATCCGCCGGCTTCCAGGCTGGTTGAGCCACTCAGAGGAGCAATTAAAGCAAATTGTTTCCAAAGCAAAGCGCGAGCTCGAATGTTTGTCCGTGTTCTCTTCAAACCACCAGTTGAAGGCTGGCCTCTGCCCACTTCGACCGTGCGGAGGCCCTGGCCATCGGGGAGGCCCCCTGGCCCCCGTGGTGCCTCACCACAAACGTGGGGCCCGGTGGGCCGCGTCGACTGCCGTGATCGCGTACAGGCGGTGAAACTGCCACACATGAACCATAATACCTTGCTGATCTCGTGTCAAGGAGAATAAACCAGCAGACCTTCGTTAACAATGGGAATGATCGGTAAGGGAACACATTGGGCTCTACAGAGGCACTCCACTATTATACACCACTACTCTACAGTACACATTGGGCTCTATGGAGGCCTGTCGTTAAGGAATTACTCGTTAACATGGGGTGGTCGTTAAGAGGGGTTCTATTGTATATAACAAGTTTAAATATTAAATAAGTTAATAGAGAGTACTCAACTGAGATGGCGGAGGAGTTTGCTAAACTCACAATACAAAGGCCACTGTCCCAGCCTCTGTGGTTGGACCATCTCTAGCTCCACCCACCTACCTTGATGCACCTATCTCAGGCCTATATAAGACCTTGTCTCAGCAACTTTATCTCTCACCTGAAGACGATTGCTTGTGTTGCGATCGAAACGTCGTGATATTTTTGTTATTTTTTTATCTACGTAGCTTCACCAAAAGACCTATAGAATATAATCATGAACAGGTTACGTCCTCTACATGGACCCCCCCCCCCCCTCATTATTAATCATGAGCAGGTGACGTCCTCCAAATGGACACCCCCCTCCATTGATAATAATTAGCGGGTGACATCACTCGACATGGGGGGGGGGGGGGGGGCGAGGTGCCTCCTCTCCCCTCCTAAGCGTCAACTTATAAACTCACTACAAAGGCAGAACCCTCACGTCACGCGATCTCCCTAACGCTATTGAGACATCTAAGTAAAAAGGACGCCATGATGAACAAGGGATTATAAACTTTAAATGAAATAGGTCTGTCACCGCGGCCTTACAAATTGCACACAAATGGATGCAATGAATATCACTTCGCGGTCTGATTTACTGCAATAGATTTACTGCAATACACCCATCCTTGGACGGGCAAAAGGCTAGTAAACAAATAATCCCCTCGCCAGCTCCCCACCATAATATCACACAATGATATAATACTTCCTTGTACAGTATACCCACTAAAGGCCAAATCTAATCCCCATGATAGGTAAATTGATATACATAGAGCTTGCCGGCGATAGGTCTAAACCACGAACTATGAACTCGTGATATTCAAGGGTCTCCCGTATTTGGAGTGTGCATGTTCTCCCCATGGTCACGTATCCTTTTCTCCAGGTCCTCCGGTTTTTTTCTCCACATCTAAAAACATGCGTTGAGATAATGACTGCTAAAAATTTTCACATAATCCACCTCGTTGAGCAATCATATGTGGCCAGGCTGCTTCTGGAAATAAAAACAGGTCCCTGCAGGGTGGGCTGGTAGGAACATTGGAATTTTGCGCAATTTTACGACATTGTTACGTAAAATTGTGCAAATTGAGAGCATCTTCCCACCTTTTTGCCCTCAAAATCGTTGAGGGTTCTTCGGACAAATTAACCTCTGTAGAGGAATGGAATGGTGAAATCCTTATTGACTGAAAAATGACAACAATTGCATTTTTAAATGAGGAATTGTTTCCCGGTATACGGTAGTATGGGGCTTTTGAAAGGGGACGGACGGACGGACACATTAATCTATTGCAGGCTGGTACACTCAGTTTACAACTTCGTTCCTACCAGTAATAGGTCGCTTACAGGAGCTGAATGGATTGCCACATCACAGGGATACGAGGAATAACAGCATGGAGAGGGCTTCATCCAGCAGTGGATTGATCCTGGTTTATGTTTTGCAAATAGTAAACTTCAGCGTGCACTTCCAAATGAAGGTGTTTAAAGTGTCTGTTTAGTCAAGTACACTTTTTTACATACGAGAGAAAAAAAATGCGTGTACTCGTGTGTCACGAAACACCTCTCTTACTCCCCAAATGCATTAAAATGTTCTAAAAAGCCTATTTGAGCAATTTTCAATCCACAGCTGGACGAAGGCCTCTCCACATCATGTCATCCAAAGGTGTTTTATGACCATGTATCACCATGCTGCTCAGTGCAGATTAGTGGAGGGAAGGGAGGACACGATATCACTCTCTACTGATGTTAGCCATTGCTTGGAACAGCCATCCCTGGTAATGGCAAATCGGGGCAACTTCCCTAGGCCTCAGGCTGTGGGTGGACCCTGTGCTTTGACGTTGCGGTATCAGATGTAATACTTCTGGTTTAAATCTTGACTTAAAGCTTTTGTGACTGCAGGAATTCATATTATTTGGGTCTTTCGGTAAAGTCACGTAGATAGGTTCAAAGAAAATAACAAAAAAACTGTGACATTTCGATCACAACACAAGCGATCGTCATCAGCAGGAAAGAGGAAAGCTGCTGAATGCAGACTGTTTTATAGGGTGTCGTCCTAGGGTCATAAACGAAGTGGGCGGGGCTAGTGATGTTAATGTGAGAAATTAGCATGTTAATGTAAGATCGGAGAACGGCGTCCACGAGGACTGCATGTGTGGCGACGTTAATGTGAGAGATTAGCGTGTTAATGTAAGATCGCAGAGCCAGCTCGACGTAGAGGTCGGCATCCGTAGTTGGCCACGTTGGCGCGAGAAATGCAACCTGTTAATGTGAAATTGGAGAGCCGAAGCCACGGGAATTTTTTTTAATTTACATCGAAAGGTGGCATGAAGCATCACAGCCAGTTATGCCTTAAACTGGTTGATAACGTCCTTCCAATGATTGCTAAGTTTGTACCCATCTTCTCGGTTGAAATTGTGTCCGTCTGTATATATGGATGGCTTCATGAACGAATATTTGTTGATAGCCAGTGGGTTTGCAAGTACCTTCGTCTTAGAGAAATCAATTTTGTGAGCCCACCGCATTAAAACAATGATCAGCCATGACCGAGGTATTGTTCCTTCTGTGTTTCAGATTTGCCTCATGTTCACGAACACGGTTCAAGACATGTCGCTTAGTTTCCCCAATGTAACTACTGCCACAGACACAGGTTAGTTTGTAGACGCCGGGGGTATTGCATATCAGGGATCACATTCTTCACAGATTGGATCAGATCACGAATTTTACGTAGTGTTAAATCGAACCTGGATCTTGTGTTTGTTCATGATTTTGGAAATCTTTTTAGTGACCCCTGCTATGTATGAACCTATCTACGTGACTTCCGGTTTAGTTTGAAGGCTTCAGGAATCCCACACGGTGAGATTTGCACCAGGCCCCACACTCCCTCTGGATGGCTGACTGGATTATAGTGCAGTGCACCAAATAAATATTCCACCACCGTGGACGACATCGTTTTGTGTGTAGAGCTGCCGTGACGTCACCTGTATAGCTGAACACGAATGGGAACTGAGCTGTGACTTCATGTACGACTTGATGCATGGAAGGAGACTGAGAGAAGCGATCAATGATTTTCTGAATTAATGAATGACTAAATGGATTAAGTGCCTAATTAATGAATTAATTGACAAATAAATTATTTAATGAACCTATGAATTGAAGAATGAACAGATGAAAGACGAAATGAACGAACCAGTGAGTTACTCAATTAATGCTGGTGACGGGCTCCCTTTTGTGCTGTCGCTATCTGCTGGGAGTGCACAGACTGCGTGAGTCTCGGGTTCAATATGAGACTGGGGACCATGGTGCATCATCAATACATCGATTACCCCATACCTGAGCGATAAGTGTAACTTGGTTGCATGCAACTGAATAGGGTTAGATCGCGTAAATGTCATTAAAACTCGGCACCACTTCACACAGCCAACTAGTAAGGGTTGTCACGTAAACAGAACATGCCAATTCGTCACTAGTACACACCGGTGTGTTGGAGAGCCAAGCCACAAGATTTACAATCTGAGTACGACGTTTCGCCAGTAATTACAACCAGTTTCATCAGGCGACGGCCAGATTTGTGGAGAAGTCCACGTGTTTCGTTCCTTATATAGAGGCATAGATGTGGTGACCACATTTCTGCGAGCCCTTTGATCTTGTCCTTCCTGTCCATTGTGTGTGTTAAAATAGCCGTACCAACAGTAATCCCTCTTGAAGTATGGTACTCTGTATAGGCATGCATTAAATTCAATGTATTATTTGATGATTTGCTTCCACTCAGCACTAAGTTCGTAGCTATCGAAACGGTTAAAACTATTTTTATTTATTTCAATTTCGATAGATTCTCTAATTAGTCTTGGGCAGTCGTAGCTAGTTTTGCACATAACTTCAACAATATCAAAATCAATTGAGTGTTCTTGTTGACACGTGTGTATTTAATATTTCTCTGATGTTCTTTTAGTCTCATGCTGATAATTCGTCCTGTTTGCCCAACATAACATTTGCCACAAGTGCAGTTAATCCTGTACAAACCTTTTGTTGATAGCTTCAGTAATACATATTTTGTACCAGAAGTCGAGTTCAAGAAACATAAGTACGTTTTTATTACAATTGAAATATATATATAAATATCCATGTCCATCCAACCACGTCTCAATGTCTATGTCTGGGAGAACACGCTAGTTTCTCCCTCTGCGGAGTCTCCACCACTTTTCTTTCTTCTTGTTTCCCGGCTCCTGGTCTTGGTGCTCCTTCCCTCTGTCTCCTCCTCGTTCATTCTCCTCTTCCTCATCTTCCTCCTCTTCCTCATCTTTCTCCAGCTGCCGTGTGCAGCACATGAAGCTCCAAATTGCCCAACGCCAGAAACTGTTCTTTCTCTCTCCCTTAGAAGATGGGATGTGCTTAATCTCTTTCTTCTCTTCCTGAACACTCTCTGCCCTCCAAGGTTGCTCACATCTTCCTTCCTCATTCACCACTTGCTGCTTTATATCGTCTTCAATCGTGTCGACCTCCTTCAGCTCTACCTCATTTGCCTTTAACTCAATAGCTCCTACTTCTTTTGCCTCTACATCATTCTCCTCTACCAAAATCCCCTCACTCTCCTCCATCTCAATAGCCCCTACCTCCACTTCTACCTCAATCACCTCTACATCATTCGCCTCTAACTCATTCGGCTCTACCTCCATAACCACTTCCTGCTTGGCCTCTCCCTCAATCTCTACCTCTTTTGCCACTTCCTGGATGGCATCTACTTCATATGCCTCAACCTCATTTGCCCCTTCCTGCTTTATCTCCTCCACCACCTTCTCAACTTTTTTTGCCATTTCTTGTTTGGCCTTTACCTCATTCGTATCTACCTCATTGATCAAGGCCTGCATGGCCTTTTCTTCGATCGTGTCGACCTGAATTGCCTCGACCTGTTTCACCAATTCCTGCTTTGTATCTCTCTCAATCACTTCTACGACATTGGCCACTACCTCTTTCACCACTTCCTGCTTGGCCACTGCATCAACCTCAATCACCACTACCTCTACCTCACTCGCCACTTCCTTCTTGGGCTCTCCATCATTCCTCTCTCCCTCAATCTCGTTTTCCTTCATCTCTTCTACTTCACGAACTTTCATCTCAGTCCTTCGTAGCTTCCTATTCCTACGTTTCCTCTGAACACCATCCTCTCCCTCTTTCTTTGTCTCCACAACATTATCAACTTTCTTAGCCACTTCCTGTTTGGCTATTCCCTTATTCCCATCTACCTCACTTGCCTCTACCTCTTTCCCTAAGTCCTCCTTGGCATCTCTCTCAATCCCTTCTACGACATTGGCCACTACCTCTTTCACAAATTCCTGTGTGGCCACTGCATCTACCTCAATCACCGCTACCTCTACCTCACTCGCCACTTCCTTCTTGGGTTCTCCATCATTCCCCTCTCCCTCAATCTCGTTTTCCTTCATCTCTTCTACTTCCCGCACTTTCATCTCAGTCCTTCGTAGCTTCCTATTCCTACGTTTCCTCTGAACACCATCCTCTCCCTCTTTCTTTGTCTCCACAACATTATCAACTTGCTTAGCCACTTCCTGTTTGGCTATTCCCTCATTCCCATTTACCTCACTTGCCTCTACCTCTTTCCCTAAGTTCTCCTTGGAATCTCTCTCAATCCCTTCTACGACATTGGCCACTACCTCTTTCACAAATTCCTGTGTGGTTACTGCATCTACCTCAATCACCACTACCTCTACCTCACTCGCCACTTCCTTCTTGGGCTCTCCATCATTCCCCTCTCTCTCAATCTCGTTTACCTTCATCTCTTCTACTTCCCAAACTTTCATCTCAATCCTTCGTAGCTTCCTATTCCTATGTTTCCTCTGAACACAATCCTTTCCCTCTTTCTTTGTCTCCACAATATTCTCAACTTTCTCCGCTACTTCCTGTTTGGCCATTCCCTCATTCCAATCGACCTCATTTGGCTCTATCTCTTCTGCTAATACCTGTTTTGCATCTCTCTCAATCCCCTCTATGACATTGGCCGCTATATCTTTCACCACTTCCTGCTTGGCCACTGCTTCTACCTTAATCACCGCTACCTCTGCCTCATTTGCTAATTCCCGCTTGCCATCTCCTTCTAACACCTCTACCTTATTCAACTCTACCTCATTCATCACATCCTCCAAAGCCACTGCCTCAATCATCTCTACCTCAATCGTCCCAACCTCCACCACTTCCTGCATGGGCTCTCCCTCACTCCCCTCTCTCTCAGCCACCTCTTCTTTCACTGTCTCCTCCAGAACTTTCTTCTTGTTCTTATGTTTCTTCCTACTCCCACGTTTTCTCTTCATACCATTTCTCTCCCCCACTTTCTCCATCTCTTCCATCTCGTTCTCAACCTTGTTGCTATTCTGAAATGTCTGCTGCACATCCTCATTATTGGTGCTGACTTCTGCCTGCTGCTGCTCTTCTGCCTTTTGCTGCTGCTGCTGGTGGTGGATGATGAAGTTCTTCAGCTCGGTGCTGTTCTGGAATTCCAGCAGCTCCCGCTGATACTTGGCCTGCTGCTGTGCACAATGATCCAGCAGGATCATCTCAAGCTCCCGAATCTGGCGCTCAGCTTCTAGTTTTGTAGCACAGAGCATCCTCTTGTGCTGCCTCTTCGAGCGACGGTCTGGGGAGTCACATGGGGAGGAGAGAGCAGCACCACAATTGATTCGTTAATGGGTGTTTGAGTATTTCCAGTATGATAATAGGTTTTTCCCATTTTTTCTGGCAACAAAACAGGTATTAAGATGTTAAAACACCAAACTGAAACCTTTTACAAGGAATCATGTCTGCATTAACCACGATGCTTGTGGTCAGAATGCAAACAAAAAACATACTCTGATAACATATGCATTGTCCTTGAAACTGATTGTTCCACACCAGGGACAGCTTTCTTTTGAGCCTCGTCTCGAACGGTGTTAGACCAGAGGACGCCAAAAGGCGTATTTCCTGTATGTTATTTTGGTAAAGAAACTTGGCACCATTGACAGGAATCTAACTTAACTTGAGACCGATGTAACAATGATAACACTGTAGGGAGGTCTGGAGGTTGACTCATATGCCGGAGACACCTCCTCCTCCAAAGAACTTTATTAGATTAATGGGCTGGCTGGGGAGGCCATATTAAGTTTGCGAGGTCTGGAAACTCCAGGCCAAACATAGATAAACTTCCATTATCTCCGAAAAAGTAATATGGATTGATGACCAAGCTGTGGAGGTCTGGCTAAATTTATAAGATGTCCATTGTTTCACAAGAGAGAGCATGAATCGGATAAGAAATCCACTTTTAATTCTTATACACTGGTCCATTCATACAATTAGTATATTAGTGGGCTACGTTAGAGAAGATAAAGGGAGGAGAGGAGAAGAGGAGAGCCAGGGTGCCCGGAGCACAGAGAGTGCCCAGAGGGGCCAGAGAGCCAGGGGCAACCCTGATGTTTATGTTGGTTGGATAGCATGTGCTCCCATGCATGTGAGGTTGCTCTCAACAGAAGTCATTCCTTGCACGAGAATGGCTGAAATGCTGAGTAACCACTCAGAGGTATAGTGGTTAAGTAGTGGAGACGGTATAGTGGTAAAAGAGTGGAAATTTTAAAAGCAAAGTTTAAGATTTGCAGTTGTCAATTTATATTGAGCCGATACATATGGCAAGTGAAATTAAGAAGAGTTAAAGTGAGTTTTGCAGAAGAAATCTTGGAGGAAAGAGAGGATACATGTGTGCCTCTTGGAGAAAGAAAGGCATTGCTCAAAACTGCTGCAAGGTCACATGCCATGAATCGGATGAGTTTAGAAAAACGTGACTGTAAACCAACAAGCCTGTGAATAATTATCATGGTAAAGACACCTCTGTACGTTGGATACTGAAGGAAATCCATCGTGCTACACATCGTCAAAGCCCGACAACAACTGACATTCGAGAAAGAAGTACAATTTCATCGTTCTGCACATCCTCAATACTCCACCACATCTGGAAAGTCACCAGCTGCATCAAGCACCTGACTGTTGTGTTGTTCGAAAGACACTGTGTGTAACGACTTTACATCCACCGGCACAGCGGGTTTCTAAACGCTTGCCATGTCACCTTCTCAACACTAGCGTCAGAGACCATCTGATACAGACTGAAAGCTGATTTCCTTTGTTGCACTGTTTGCCTTTTCATGAATGTCATATTGTGCACTGGGTTATGCCTTATTAACCAAAATTCAGAATTTAGCTATTCATGTATTTCTATTACGGTATCACATATTCTTTGGACCAAGTGTCAATTGCCTATTTGATGACAAGTACTCTGATTCTTTTTTTTACAAATCAGGGACATGTTTTAATTAAAATGTGTCTGTGTGTGTGGTTGAAAAGTGTAACAATTCCATGCGTTACATGTGTAGTGTTGCAGCGCCGACCTGGTGAAGGCCTATGATACAATCAGTAGGCCAGGGCTCTGGATTGTTATTCGTATTTTCGGAGTCCCTAACCCTCTGCTCACAATCATTAAGAACCTTCACGATGGTTGGCAGGCCCGGATAAAGTTGCATGCCTGGGAGTCAGAGCAATTTCCTGTTTACAGTGGGGTGCGACAGGGATCTACTCTGGCTGACACATTATTTAGCATCATCTTCGACCACATAGTTGTAGAAGCTTTTTATGGCTGTACCAGTGGATTTTTTTCTATTTGCTACAGATACAATGGGAGGCTAATTGATGCCTGGGTGAGGTCAAGGGATTGCTCCCTACTGGTCAACCATGTTATGTATACTGATAATTTGGAAGTTGATGCTCACACTGAAAAATAGTTGGAGGTTCTGCTGCTAAGCCTGGAGCGTGCGACAAAGAGTTGGGGCCTTACCTTCAGCACCACCAAAACTAAGCACCCGGCTGAGTATGTTGTGTAATTTAATACTCCGCCCCCTCAACTACTCTTCAGTGATGGGGTAGTTGTAGAGAGAAGAAGTTTCCGTACCTGGATAGTGTGCTTATGCAAAAATTCCAGTTTGGCAGCAGAGGTGTCACTCCGAATCGGCATATTTTAATCAGCTTCGTAACACTTTGGGGAATCTACCTGGTCTGTCACTCGACACAAAGTGCTGGGTCTTCTTGGCCAATGATGGAATAAATTAAAAATCTGAACCAGCTTTAAACTTTCAGACTGGCCTGCCTATGATCCACCCTGGGTTTAACTAGGCTGGAATGTGTGAAGAGCTCACAGTGAGCTCCACTGGTGGGCAGGGCTGCATTGCCTGGGTCATGTAGCCCGCATGCTCAGCCACCGCATGCCCAAGCAGCTTCTGTTTTTCTAGATAGAGGGGGCTAAATGGGCGTGGCACGGCCTGGAGAAGAGATGGACTGATGCAGTACAGGAGGATACGGAACTAAGTGGACTTGCCAAAAACTGGTACCACTGGTGTCAAGATCTGCCTCTATGGAGGAAGCTCGTGAAGGACGCTTATGGGAAGTTGGTGGCAGTTGCCCTCCAGCAAAAAAGGAGGGTGAGAGGAGCGACGCTCACAACAACAGATGGTGCACTGAATGACTAAAACGCAGCAAGTTGGCACAGTAGGATGCAAAGGTGATGCGTCTGCCAGTCATCTCAGTCAGTCAACCCATCGCACTGGGGTCTGTCCCCTGATCTCCTGTCGGCAAGCCTTCGACACTTCAAGTGGCCTCAGAGTGCACCAGGCCTGGCACAAGCGCCATGGTGACGTCTCCGTCACTTAGTGGCGAATGAGGGCTGTTGTTATCTGAGTCGGTTAGGGGCCTCCCCTAGGTCCACTCAGCCTCAAATAAGTATCTGATGCGGTGTGTAAACATCGCCACTTGGGAGACAAAGACGGACAGGTGTGGTGCTGGCAACCCACCCCTCGTGTGCGGTGCCGGCCGTCATAGGTGCTCACTAACAGCACTTGCTCCTACAGTGTTTCAAAGCTATACACGAGATTTCTGTCTTTGTGTCTATGTGCAGTGTCTGTATGAGTGGTTGGGAGCAGTTGTGTCTGTGGGGATCGACCTGAGTTCGATTCCCATTCACAACCATCAGTGACTAATAAATAAAACCGGTCGTGTGCCTCCCCTACATCTACTCAAATTTAAAATAGTACCTCGAGCAACGTATAAACATCAACACTGGGGAGACAATGCATCCGGATGCGGTGCTGACCACCCACCCATCATAGGTGCTAACTCGCTAACAGCACTTGACTCAATAGTCTGTTAAGGCTATACGGGGATCTGTCTTTGTATACAGGTGCATGTGTCTGTGTGTATGTCTGTGTGTGGAATTACAGTACTCACTTCCCGTCGGCTTGCTCTTCTCTCCACCCTGCAACAAAATCACAGCAGCGCACGTGAGACTCTAATCACATCACAGCTTACAACCACCACCACCACCATCATCATTACCGTCCTCATCATAACCACCATAACGATCACCATGGTAACCATCATCTTATTTCTGACTCCCCGTGCCCCTCCCCACGTGTGTCACTCCCCATACCTAACTTCACGTGTGTGGATACCGCTTCGACCAATTACTGCAAAGTATTGCAAGTCTATGGAAAATAGCACAACGGGACGCCCCCCCCCACTTGCCCTCTGCCCCCCCACGTGGATCCCACATTCCCTCTCGTGCCCCCACCCCTATCCCGCCCGGGCAGGGGGGGGGGCGGCTGTAGGGGGCCACGCGGGGGTGAGGGAATAGAGAAAGGTCGACTAAGCTTTCACTGATGACCCAGTGCGGTGTATAAATATCAACACTGGGGAGGGAAAGGCAGCATGGTGCGGACCAAAAGGATCACTCGTTAGCTGCCTCAGCCTAAATAGAAGCACACTAACGATGCTTTCCCCAGCGGTCCATATGAATCTAGGGTGACATTCATCTGTGTGTTTGTTTGTGTGAAGGCGACACGGGGGTGTGTGTAACATATGTGCATGTGTGTCGATGAATGCGAGGGGCAAATGTACTCACGGGAGACATGGTCTTGACGGTACAAGAGATGTCGTGGATCTTCACCTTGTCAACGACTTTGTTAACGATGTTACGGACGTGTTCAACCTCGTTAATGTTAGTCAACGAAATTTACCAAGTCAGTTAACTGTCAACGATGTTTTTTGGCAATGTTGTCAAAGTGTGGTCCCGTATGCGATGTTGAAGTGCACAGCGAGTACGTCGGATCCTCAAGGTGAACTGAAGTCACTACTTGTCAAGACCGCGTACCCACAGCACCTAGACGCGACAGATAATGAAGCAGAGTGAGCTCGGGTCCAATGTTGCCAACTAACTCCACGACTCACATCTTATGGCACCTATACATATACGTACAGTGTCCACCATGTACGGGTCAGTACCGAAAGAACCAAGAATATAGTGATCAAGCTATGACATTTTAATATGTATGTCGAAATTATTGATCATTGATTCAGCAGTGATACAGATATGACATTTTTAATACAGGTGTCTATGTGTTCGAGCTATGAAATTTCGAATACACGTGTCTATATGATTGAGCATTGATTGAGCAGTGATCGAGCATGTGTCTATTTGTTCGAGCAGTGATCAAGCCATGACATTTTTAACATGTGTCTATCTGATCGAGTAGTGATCGAGCTTTGACATTTTGAATAAGTATGTTTATGTTTTCGAGCAGTAATTGAGCTGATATTTTGACAATGAACTAAAAACTATAAATATTTTTTTTATTTTACCAGGTAAGGCCAACTGAGCTATATTGTGCTTCTTGGGAAGCAACCTGATCCAAAAATTATATCCTGGCCATAAATGATAGCGCAACTAATTGTTTTATCGTGTGGAACTGTAGAGCAGACAATTAATCAAAATGCATGTTTCAAAATTTGAAAAAAATAATGGAGGACCTGAGAAAAACCCACACGACCAGGGTGAGAACATGCAAAGTCTGAATATGCAGGGGTCAGGGTTAGGATCAAAACCACAACCTCCTGTGTCTGTGTGATGAAGCATTGATCGAGCAGTGATCGAGCTATGATATTTAATACTTGTGTATACGTGATCAATCAGTGATTAAGCAAAGGAGATTTTTTTGATCGGTATAATGATTTCTGTAAGACGATTTACGTATCGTAAAAAAGACGATTTGTAGATCAAAAAAGCCCAATGGTGGATTTTTTTGGCTGTCAGCCCTCCCATTGTACCTGATTGGCTTCCCTAAGCATGAACATAATGTATCATTAATTTTGCCGTAGATTAATTTAATTCTGTTACAGCGCCTGTGTGCATGAATGCGAGGGGAGAATGTACTCACTGAAGATGTCGCCGTGACGGTACAAGAGATGTCGTGGATCTTCACCTTGTCAACGACTTTGTTAACGATGTTACGGACGTGGTAAACCTCGTTAATGTTAGTCAACGAAGTTTACCAAGTCAGTTAACTGTGTCAACGATGTTTCTTAGCGATGTTGACAAAGTGGGTCCCGTATGCGATGCTGAAGTGCACAGCAAGCACGTCGGACCCCCACGGAGAACTCAAGTCACTACTTGTCGAGCCGCTTGTGGAGATCACGTACCCACAGCACCTAGACGCCACAGATAATGAAGCTGAGTGATCTCGGGTCAAATGTTGCCAACTAACTCCATGACTCACAACTTGTGGAACCTACCGTATACTTAGTGTCCACCATGTATGGGTCAGTCGAGAACGAGCTATGACATTTTTAATACATCTGTCTATGTGTTAAAGCAGTGATCGAGCTATGACATTTTGAATACATCTGTCTATGTGATCGAGCAGTGATCAACCTAAGACATTTTGAATACGTGTCTATGTGATCGAGCATTGATTGAGCAGTGATCAAGGTGTGACATTTTGAATACATGCGTCTATATGATCGAGCAGTGATCGAGCAATTACATTTTGAATATTTGTTTCTATGTGATCGAGCATTGGTCGAGCGTTGACAAATTAGATAATAAAAAACGATTAATTCTTAATTTACCAGGTTAGGCCCACTGAACGACATAGCTCTTTTTCAGACGTGTCCTGGCCACAAATGATAGCTCATTGAAGTGGCTTATCACGTGGAAATTTATCTCAGCCAGGGCTCAAACCCACAACCGTCTGTACACCAGACGAGGTCGTTAACATCTCGCCACCATGGCACCACATTACATGTGTCTATGTGATCGAGCATTGATCGAGCAGTGATCGAACTATGATTCTTAATACTTGTGTTTACGTGACCAAGCAGTGATCAAGCAGAGGCATTTTATTTCAATCGGCAGTGATTCCTGTCACACGATTTGTGGATCAAAAAAGCCCACTGGTGAAATTCCTTGGCTGTTAGCCCTCCCATTGATGCTGATTGGCTTCCCTGAGGATTAACATAATTGATCAGAGATTAGCTTTACTACCCGGCTTCGCCTGGGACTTGGATTCTTGTCTTGGATTAATACACGGCCTACGCGGAGGGTGGGGGGGGGATGCGTGACGTCAGCAGGCACACTGCGTAACGCTGCCGCATGCCGGTGACATCACAGATGTGACGTCACTTGTGCAATATATTATATCAATTATTCCCCCCCCCCCAAATTAAAAAAGTATATTTTTATACTTTTTACATTGTGTACAGTATGGAAGCTAGCCACATGCCAAATTTAAAGTTTGTAGCCTAGTATATTATATCCATTATTTCCCGCCGCCCCAGCCGCGCATTTGTGCGGGATACACGGCATACAAGGAGGGTTGGGGGCGGGGGATGCGTGACGTCAGTAGGCACACTGCTTGACGCTATTGGATGCGGGTGACGTGAACAGTGACGTCACTAATGTGACGTCACTAATGTGACGTCACTAATGTGACGTCACTGCTCACTTGCCGTGCAATATATTATATCCATCTTCTTTGGTTCTTTCGGTAAAGTCACGTAGAATGAGAATAAAATAATAAATTGATAAAATAAAATAACAATAATATTCTCACGACGTTTCGGCCACAACAAAAGCGGCCTTCATCAGGTGAAGGGGACGAGACTGTCTGGAGGACAGCGCTGGAGTGAGAAAGCCACGCTGAGATCACGACCTTTAAGCTGTGTGAGAAGAAACAAAGCGCCTTGACAAAGGAATTAGCATATAATTTAGCATTGAAATGGCTGAGTGATTGGCTTGTGACTGGTCACAGAAAAGGCTATGTTAAAGTTAAAGCATACACATCCGCAAAGACACCCCTTGACAAAGGAATTAGCATAGAATTTAGCATTGAAATAGCTAAGTTAAAGTATACACATCCGCAGAGGCACTCCTTGACAAAGGAATTAGCATAGAATTTAGCATTGAAATAGCTGAGTGATTAGCTTGTAACTGGTCACAGAAATAGCTATGTTAAAGTCAGAGCATATACATTCACCGAGGCAACTAGTACAAATCAAACAGGAGAATTTAGCATTGAAATAACTAGGCGAATTTAGCATTGAAATAACAGAGTGATTAGCTTGTGACTGGTCACAGAAATGGCTTTGTTGAAGTTAAGGCCTACACATCTGAGCTATTCACAGTAACTGGGTATACAATACAATATATAATGAATACTATATAGTGAACCAATAAAAATACTAAAATATAAATTACCTCAATGTTATCAATAAACTCTATATTCTCCAATCAGCTAAGCTACCAACAATAAGTCGTTATATATCACAATGCTATATGGCGAAAAAATGGGTGGATTCTTACCCTCAACTTTAGCACCACGGATAGCTACGGGTCCCCTTCAGACGGACGAGTTCATCCATGATCGGAACAGAGGAGGGGGAGAGAGACAGCTGCGAGGCGCTATTATACTCCATGTTGTAAAACCATACCATTAACCGTGGTGTGAGAGGTATTAAGAGTCAATGCTGGCGAAAGAGCTGCGGTCTGAAGGTCATCATAAAATACAATTAATTAAGAACAGAAATGATTTAAAACATCTTTCCAGTGGTTACTAAGCCAGAATCCATCTTTTCGGTTGAAATTGTCTCTGTGCTTGTATATGTGAATGGCCTCATGAACGAATCTCTCATGGTAGCCGGTTGGTTTGCAAAGAACCTCCGTCTTGGAGAAGTCAATGTCATGTGAGCCCACTGAATTATAACAGTGATCTGCCACGGCAGAGGAGTTCGTCCTACCGTGTTTCAAGTCTGCTTCATGTTCGCGGATGCGGTCCGAGACATGTCTTTTGGTTTCTCCAATGTAGCTACTACCACAGAGGCACTTTAGTTTGTAAATGCCCGGGTACTGTATGTCTGGAACAGCATCTTTTACAGATGGAACTAGATCACAGATTTTATGTACTGTGTTGAATCGGACCTGGATCTTGTGTTTATTCAGGATTTTGGAGATCGTTTTAGTGACCCCTGCAATGTAGGGTAAGGTGATGGTTTTGAGTGGCTCCACAAGAGGATCCTTCTTCATGACTGGAGTGATGGCTTTGCGGATTGTGTAGTCGGAGTAGCCATTAGCCCTGAGAGCCTGGTGTACGTGCTTGAGTTCACTGGTAATGTGTTCCTGGTCGGAAATGCATTGGGCTCTATGGTATAGAGTCTTGATGAGGGAGTTCTTCTGGGATGGATGGTGGTGGGAATCCGGTTTCAAGTAAGCATCTGTATGGGTAGCTTTCCTGTAGACAGAGTGGCTCATTGAACCATCATGTCTCCTTTTAATTAAGACATCCAAAAAGGGTAGTTTGCCATCTTTTTTGACCTCCATGGTAAATCTGATGGCTGGGTGTATGGAATTGATGTGGTCGCATAATTGGTCTAGAGCAGGCTGGCCATGTGGCCAGATGACAAAGGTGTCATCAACGTACCTCTTCCATAAGGTCGGGCGTAGAGTGGCAGTCTGGATGGCGTCAGTTTCAATTTTTTCCATGAATACGTTGGCTACAACCGGAGATAGGGGGGAGCCCATTGGGGTGCCCTCAGTTTGTTTGTAGAAAATTCCATTCCAGGTGAAGTATGTGTTGGTTAAGCAATGTCTCACCAGGGGGGGTACATCAGTATGCAGTCCTTGATGAACCAGGTCTTCAATGATAGCGATGGTGTCAGGTACTGGGACTTTGGTGAACAAGGACACCACATCAAAATTGACAAGCAGGTCGTTTGGGGACAGGGAAATGCCTTTGATTGTCGATACCAGGTGAGTAGAATTTAGTACCGCAGAGGTGGTTTTTCCAGTGAAAGGTCGCAGTATATCAGCAAGAAAACGTGCCAGTTTGTAGGTGGGGGAGTTGATAGTAGCCAACGTATTCATGGAAAAAATTGAAACTGACGCCATCCAGACTGCTACTCTACGCCCGACCTTATGGAAGAGGTACGTTGATGACACCTTTGTCATCTGGCCACATGGCCAGCCTGCTCTAGACCAATTCCGCGACCACATCAATTCCATACACCCAGCCATCAGATTTACCATGGAGGTCGAAAAAGATGGCAAACTACCCTTTTTGGATGTCTTAATTAAAAGGAGACATGATGGTTCAATGAGCCACTCTGTCTACAGGAAAGCTACCCATAGAGATGCTTACTTGAAACCGGATTCCCACCACCATCCATCCCAGAAGAACTCCCTCATCAAGACTCTATACCATAGAGCCCAATGCATTTCCGACCAGGAACACATTACCAGTGAACTCAAGCACGTACACCAGGCTCTCAGGGCTAATGGCTACTCCGACTACACAATCCGCATAGCCATCACTCCAGTCATGAAGAAGGATCCTCTTGTGGAGCCACTCAAAACCATCACCTTACCCTACATTGCAGGGGTCACTAAAAAGATCTCCAAAATCCTGAATAAACACAAGATCCAGGTCCGATTCAACACAGTACATAAAATTCGTGATCTAGTTCCATCTGTAAAAGATGCTGTTCCAGACATACAGTACCCGGGCGTTTACAAACTAAAGTGCCTCTGTGGTAGTAGCTACATTGGAGAAACCAAAAGACATATCTCGGACCGCATCCGCGAACATAAAGCAGACTTGAAACGCGGTAGGTCTAACTCCTCTGCCGTGGGAGATCACTGTTATAATTCAGTGGGCTCACATGACATTGACTTCTCCAAGACGGAGTTTCTTTGCAAACCAACCGGCTACCATGAGAGATTCGTTCATGAGGCCATTCACATATACAAGCACAGAGACAATTTCAACCGAGAAGATGGATTATGGCTTAGTAACCACTGGAAAGATGTTTTAAATCATTTCTGTTCTTAATTAATTGTATTTTTACGATGACCTTCAGACCGCAGCTCTTTCGCCAGCATTGACTCTTAATACCTCTCACACCACGGTTAATGGTATGGTTTTACAACATGGAGTATAATAGCGCCTCGCAGCTGTCTCTCTCCCCCTCCTATGTTCCGACCATGGACGAACTCGTCCGTCTGAACGGGGCCCGTAGCTATCCGTGGTGCTAAAGTTGAGGGTAAGAATCCACCAATTTTTTCGCCATATAGCATTGTGATATATAACGACTTATTATTGGTAGCTTAGCTGATTGGAGAATATAGAGTTTATTGATAACATTAAGGTAATTTATATTTTAGTTTTTTATTGGTTCACTATATAGTACTGTGAATAGCTCAGATGTGTAGGCCTTGACTTCAACATAGTCATTTCTGTGACCAGTCACTAGCTAATCACTCAGTTATTTCAATGCTAAATTCGCCTAGTTATTTCAATGCTAAATTCTCCTGTTTGATTTGTACTAAGTGCCTCGGTGAATGTGTATGCTCTGACTTTAACGTAGCTATTTCTGTGAGCAGTTACAAGCTAATCACTCAAATATTTCAATGCTAAATTCTATGGTAATTCCATTGTCAAGGGGTGCCTCTGCGGATGTGTATGCTTTAACTTAGCTATTTCAATGCTAAATTCTATGCTAATTCCTTTATCAAGGGGTGCCTCTGCGGATGTGTATGCTTTAACTTTAACATAGCTATTTCTGTGACCAGTCACAAGCTAATCATTCAGCCATTTCAATGCTAAATTATATGCTAATTCCTTTGTCAAGGCGCTTTGTTCCTCTCACACAGCTTAAAGGCCGTGATCTGAACGTGGCTCTTTCACTCCAGCGCTGTCCTACCAGACAGTCTCGTCCCTTCACCTGATGAAGGCCGCTTGTGTTGTGGCCGAAACGTCGTGAGAATATTATTGTGTTATTTTATTTTATCAATGTATTATTTTATTCTCATTCTACGTGACTTTACCGAAAGAACCAAAGATGAATCCTTGCAGTCACGAAAGCTTTAAATCGAAATATTATATCCATTTTTTCGCCCCCCCCCCCCCCAAAATAGAAAAGTCTATTTTTATACTTTTTTAATTGTATACAGTCAGGAAGCTACCCACATGCCAAATTTCAAGTTTGTTGCATGTCGGCAAGTATATTAAACATTTCGAACACACATTCACATATAGATGTTCTCTCAGATTAATGTTATCCTGATACAGCGCGCGTGTGGATGTACTCACGGAAGATATCGCCTTGAAGGCAGAACGAGAAGTCACGGATGGTCGCGTTTTGTCAATAGATTTCGTTAACTGTGTTAATGAAGTGTTCAACCTCACGGATGTTTGTCAATGAGGTTTACCAAGTAATTTAACCGCGTTATCGATGTTCACTGACGACGTTGTCGAAGTGTGCTCCCGAATGCGATCTTTAAGCACACAGAGCGCGCGTCCACCTCCGTCTGTAACGATCGACCGTTGCTAAGGAAGTGACGTCACTTGTTGTTAAGGTAACAAACCCCGGAAACCACGTGGTCCACTGTATCCTCCAGGCCTGATTAGTTACACGACTGTCAAATTTTTACTTTAAACTTTCGTAACTTGCAGGAATTCATATTTTTTGGTTCTTTCGGTAAAATCACGTAGATAGAAAATAACATTTTAAGTTAAGGCAAAAAACCCACGACGTTTCGATGGCAACACAAGCGGTCTTCATCACGTGTTGCGATCGAAACGTCGTGGGTTTTTTGCTTTTATTTTAATTTATTTTTATTTTATTGTTATTATTTTCTATCTACGTGACTTTACCTGAAAGAACCAAGAATATAGTAAGGATTGTACCCTGGTCGCCACGGATGAAGAGGCCGAGCGGGCTCGGTTCAACTGTTGCCAGGTACCTCCACCACTCAGCTCGCAGCACACACACACACAGTGTCCACTATGTACGGTGTGAAAGAAGTCTAACATACTGTAAACACGTACGGGCCAGTAGTAGACCCTGTGTGTGTGTGAGTTGCACGTGCGCGGGTTCGGCACGCGGTGAGGTGGAGGGGCCGTGAGGGCCGCGCGGGGGATGGGAGCGGTGTAGAGGGAGGGGGGGGGCTCTGCCACTTTGCTGTAGAACCTCGTGGCAACTTGCTACGTTGTGCTCAGCCAGCAAAGTTCATTCACGCTCACGGCCAAAAGCAGTCGCGGCGAATATCTGAACCTGTCCCGGGCCTCCCTCAAGGTCGACTCAGCCTTAACCGAGTCGAGTGTGTAAACGTCAACACTGGCAAGACGAAGGTGGCCGGGCGTGGTGCGGACCGCATGGACTGCTCAGTTTCAGTTTCATTTATTTGGAATAACCCTGTGAGCCATTCGGCTCTTGATTCGGGTGCAACCGCGACAAACAATACAATTACAAGATGCATTGATAATTTACTGTACACAAATCGAGACATCCCCTACAAAAACAATAAAATATTCTAGAAAAAGCGCCATTTGTTTATGCTGCGTACTAAACTGTGCAAAAAAATCCCATTTTTATGTTAGATAACAATAACAATCATAATACAATTTAGATTAACATTTTAAGTCTAACTCTATACTACATCAAAAAATCGGGCTAAACTAAACCTTTCTAGAAATTACTAAAATAATGCTATAAAAACAATGCAACAGTGATCATAAGAAATGTGATTGAAAGTTAACAATAGCGACATATATAACATTACTAAACCTAGCATCCTTCGCTAGCTGCTTGAGTCAATCCATAATAGCAGGAGTAACAATTATGTATGTTGATTAACTGCGAATAACCCAATCAATAACAGATATCCATTGTAATTTACATCAATACATTACCCCCCCCCCGTCTTCGTATCGGATCTGCTTACAAGCGACGACGTCACATTTATCCCCCGTCTACGTCTATTAAAGACCGAAACAGGGGAAGGATTTCACCACAACTCTGGCTGTCACCTGACGAGGCGGGTTGTTGTAGTTACAGGCGAAACGTCACGGTACTTGAATTGTAAATGTTGTGGGTTTACTCTCCAACACACCGATGTGCTGAAATAGTCACTAATTGGCATGTTTTGTTTACGTGACAAACTTGACTAAGATTTACGCGATCTAACCCAAACAAACAAAACACCCTCTAATAAGTAAATATTTGTATTAATTCCATGAATGGACCTTGGCCTGGGACTGTGGGGATTGAGAAGTTATGGATGCAGCTTCTGTTTGTGCTGCCATCAGAATGACCAACAAATAAATAATACACACGGATTGGTGACTACAGTACCAGACCCCCAGTGCTTTTATATTTAAAAGTGTATGTGCTTTGTGGTTGCTTTATTGCGCGTGTGTACGTACTGTGTAACACTTGTTTGAACGCAGGTGATGGGGTTGTCCATGTTGGGTGTCATTACAGCCAAAAACAAGCAGCAGTACGAAGACCAGGACGCCGTGGCCGACCATGAGGACGGAAATTGGCCTCGCCCGGTCACAACGTACAACAGCAGTACAGGTTTCCCTCCACACATGCACACACCTATGAGTTTCACACTACAGAGACGAAGATCCCCCATATAGCCTTAACAGACTGTTGTGGCAAGTGCTGTTCGCAAGCACCAATGAAGGTCAGCATGGTATACCAGGGGGTAGGTGGCCAACACCACACCCGGCCGCCTTTGTCTCCCAAGTGGTGACGTATTACACACACCGCTCCAGGTATTCATTTGAGGTTGAGTCGACCCAGGACCAGTTCAGATAAATAATCGTTATTGGTGTTGGCCATGAGCGGGACTCCAACTCGCATGTTTGCGGGGTTTGGAGCGTAGCGTACTATCCACTGCGTCACTGCTACCCTCACATAACGCACACAGAAACAACACACACACACAGGGACCCACACGCACGGACACACAGGGACCTGCTCAACATTGAAATGTGCAGCCCTTGTGTGGCGGCCTGCGTTGAATTAGGGCGTTCATCTCGTCACCCATACAAAAGGTCTCGACACAATCAATGGCAGTCCCCCTTGCCCTGCCTGGCACGCACATCGGGCCAGTCACCCCACACACAGCACACACAACGTGCGCGTCGCGTATGCCAAATCAAGAGTTGTCCCCGAGTGTCCGGCAAATTGGACCGACTATCCCGGGCCCCGCGCTTCGGGGGAGGCCCCACGTGTAGACATCAGTGTCACATGTAATGCTTCCGGTTTAGTTTGAAGGCATCGGGGGGGGGCCCACGCACCCCCTATGGACGGCCCTGGTCAAAGCACACGGCAGCGCGGAGCACGCACATGGGCCACGTGCGTCACGGGTACGTGACATCTACAAGGTAAGCACCTGCATCGCGTGGTCATCACTTGTAAGGCATGCCCTTTGTGCATGGGACGTGCGTAGTGTGTGCAACACGTGGCACATGTATGTCACACATGCGCATCGCAATGTGATGTCATGTGTACGTGGACATTTGAATCGCATGTAGCTGTCTGGTGGGCAGGACGGATCTACGCGTGGGCAAGTAAGGGGGTGGCTGAGTAAGACTGATACGGAGACACGTCAAGCCACACACTCACCACACACTCACCGGCACACTCACACACTTACCACATTCACCGCACACTCACTTACCGGCACACTCGCACACTGGCACTCAATGCACACTCACACACCGCACACTCACCACGCACTCACTTACCGGCACACTGACTGCACATTCACACACACTCACCGCTCTCACCACGCACTCACTTACCGGCACACTGACTGCACATTCACACACTCACTGGACCCTCACTGCACACTCACCACGCACTCACCGGCACACTGACTGCACATTCACACACACTCACCGCACACTCACTTACCAACACTCTGACTGCACATTCACACACACCGCACTCACACCGCATTCACACACACTCACACACACTCATACCGCACTCATTCAATCACACACACTCACTCACACACACTCACACAAATTTACACACACTCACCGCACACTCACACACACTCACACACACTCACACTCACCGGCACACTCGTGTGCAAGCACACTAGTGAGCTTCCACAAAATGTGCTGCACATTAGTGAGGCCACACACCAGCAGGTTTACACATCAGTGAGCTTACACACTAGTGTGCACACACAGTCCGTAAGCTTACAGATTAGATAGCGTACACACCAGCTCACCGGTGAGGTGAGCTACACACTGGTGAGTTAACACACCCACCTGTTTACGTGCGCAAAGCTCTTAACCCTAAACCTAACATATCCCAAATGTCATGGCTAAAGTTATTTTACACACGCACGTGCATACACACACGTGCATACACGCATGCGCATATGAAGGCACGCATGCACACATACGTGCACACAAACACACATGCACGCACATGTTTAAACATATACAATTCCATGGCGTTGGACTTGAGACTCCCAGAAGTGGAATCAGGACTCCTGAGTGTGCGATATAGCTCAGTGGGCCTTTCTTGGTAAAATTGAAATAATTAATTTAGTTTCAGGATGTAGGGTTCTGAAGATATTTCATTTTTCAGTCCTTTCTGACCGTTTGAGTGTGGGTGAGTGAGTGACAAATACTTGTGCATTTTTTTTATTACAAATACAAGCATTTCCAGCTATTGACATGAAATGTATTAACTCTGGAAGATGATGGTGATACAGGTGGTGGGTAGCGGTAGTGTAGCGTTTAGCACGCTGCGCTACGAACCCGGCGACCTGAGTTAAATTATCGCTCATGCCCAACGCAGGTAACGACTCTCTGAACCGGTCATGGGCCTCCCCTAGGTCGACTCAGCCTCAAATGAGTACCTGGTGTGGTATGAACATCACTACTGGGGAGACAAAGGCGGCCGGGCGTGGTGTTGGCCACCCACCCCTCGTGTGCCATGCTGGCCTTCACAGGTACTCGCTAACAGCACTTGCCCCAACAGTCTATTCGGGCTATACGGGGAGTCTTTGCTTTGGTGGTGATGATACAGATGGTGATTGATTATACAAATGGTTAGGATGATGATAATGATACATTTGGTGATGATGGTGGTGATGATGGGACTGTAAAAGTGGTCCTTGAAGATATTTATTGTGTAATATTAAGACACACTCATAGAAAATGTAATCATTAAAGCACAATTTATAACATTTGTAATTTCTGTTGAAAGCATGTGCTTATAATGGTCACGTGTATTTGTACGTGGTTGTGCATGAATGCACGTGTTTTTATTTTCTGTATTAGGTGCTTGACGACAGCACTTGGCCCAACAGTCTATATTGGTTGTACAGGAAATCTTTGTGTTTTGATTTACGAATGTTCCATTCACGAAATTTAGTGAAAACGAAATTGACAAATTAAGGATACTTTTCCACTTACAAAATAAAATTTCAGCGGAAACAATATATCACATGGCACGCGCCATGAGATCATCAAGCAAGAAGCTGTCATCCATCCACGACAGTGTCACGGTATCCCCATAGTGCAAAAGTAACGCCTTGTCACCTCTCCAGTCATTCCAACATGCAGATCTTTTGGTGAGCTCCTTGAAGATGTTAATTATTTTTGTTTTAAATTGATTATTATTCAACCGTTGTAATATTTGTTCTTTATTATTTTTTGCATTGTGAAATATTGGTGTTTATTTTGGGTTTATAGTAGAAATGACTGTCTGAAACACATCGCTAGTTTTTCGTATTCAATTAATGGGAAAAGCCATTCCGATTTACGATATTTTGTTTTACGTGCGTTTTTCGAAGAACGCATCCCTTTCGTAAATAGAGGCATACATGTACAGGAATCCATTGCCAACCGCGAATTTACCAACCACGAGATTTTAGTAAACACGGATTGACTACTGGACACCTGTTTACTAACCACGAGCATCTCGCTTTGAGCATTCACGAGTCGCGCCGAGTCGTGAAATCAAAACAACACAATGTACCTTATGGGGGGGGGTTCTTGTATTTGTTCTTGTATTTGTACGAGCTGTTGTTTGTTTATGTTATTGATGTTTACGGGGAGCGTTAGTGCAGCGGGTTAGCGAGCTGTACTATGGAGCCATAAATCCTGGCATTATTCCTGCTCACGGCCAACACCAGTGGCAATTATCTGAACCATTCCTGGACCTACCCTCGGCCTCAAATGAGTACTTGGTGCATTGTGAAAACATCAGCACTGGCAGAGACAAACCCCATATGCTGTGCTGGCCTGCATAAGTGCTCATAATGGCACTTACTCCAACAGTCTGTTAAATGGGGGGATCTTAGTCTTGGCGTGTAAGTGAGAGTTTGTGGACTTTGCATGTTCTTCCCCTGTTGTGCACGCGTTTTCTCAGGGTTCTCAGCTTTCAAAAAAGAACAACCAATTCTAACAGTGAGATTTTACTTGCAAATTACTTAAACAGGGATTACACACCGTGGCAACATCGCCCCCTTCTGTGAAAGCTGGACAGGACCCTCCTGCAAAAGAGTGAGACTTCCCTGAATAAACAAATGTAGCACGGTAATCTTTGAAATAATAAAATAAACTATTCACCCCTAGAGTGGACAGGGTAATGAGGGCGATTCTAGCAAGCGAGGGAGCTGTACTCAGACGGAACGGACGACGGCTCCCAGCCGACCTCTTCGCCTTTGTCGATCTTGTCATCGTTGGAGGCCGGTCACAGCTCTGCGAGGATCGCCTCAAACTTGGGGCGCTCTAACGGTGCGTAGCTCCAGCAGCGGTGCATCACCTTGCGGCTGTGGGGTGAGGGGAGGGTGCGGTGAGGGTGCGAGGAAGGCGAATCGCGCACAAGCTCGGACTGCGCTTTCACCTATTCCAGTGCGCGTTCGTTCTCAGAATGGTTGAATGAGTGCCGATGATGTTAATGACGTCACAGAGGGGGATGAAGGGGGTCAGGTGGCGAGGGGGGTGAGGGGGGGTGAGTAGGTAGAGGGTCATGAAGGCATAAAATATCTACAGTATGGATTCACACAGCGGCGTCTAAATGCCACTGCATCTCCATACGTAGTGTAGAAACACTGGTCATGTTTATCTTGTAGAGAGAGAAGCAGTCTGTGGGTCTCTACAGTGAGGGAAAAATGTATTTGATCCCCTGCTGATTTTGTACGTTTGCCCACTGACAAAGAAATGATCAGTCTATAATTTTAGTGGTAGGTTTATTTGAACAGTGAGAGACAGAATAACAACAAAAAAAATCCAGAAAAACGCATGTCAAAAATGTTATGAATTTATTTGCATTTTAATGAGGGAAATAAGTATTTGACCCCTCTGCAAAACATGACTTAGTACTTGGCAAAACCCTTGTTGGCAATCACAGAGGTCAGACGTTTCTTGTAGTTGGCCACCAGGTTTGCACACATCTCAGGAGGGATTTTGTCCCACTCCTCTTTGCAGATCTTCTCCAAGTCATTACGGTTTCGAGGCTGACCTTTGGCAACTCGAACCTTCATTTCCCTCCATAGATTTTCTATAGGATTAAGTTCTTGAGACTGGCTAGGCTACTCCAGGACATTAATGTGCTTCTTCTTGAGCCACTCCTTTGTTGCCTTGGCCGTTTGTTTTGGGTCATTGTCATGCTGGAATACCCATCCACGACCCATTTTCAATGCCCTGGCTGAGGGAAGGAGGTTCTCACCCAAGATTTGATGGTACATGGCCCCGTCCATCGTCCCTTTGATGCGGTGAAGTTGTCCTGTCCCCTTAGCAGAAAAACACCCCCAAAGCATAATGTTTCCACCTCCATGCTTGACGGTGGGGATGGTGTTCTTGGGGTCATAGGCAGCATTCCTCCTCCTCCAAACATGGCGAGTTGAGTTGATGCCAAAGAGCTCCATTTTGGTCTCATCTGACCACAACACTTTCACGCAGTTGTCCTCTGAATCATTCAGATGTTCATTGGCAGGGAAAAAAGTATTTGATCCCCTGCTGATTTTGTACGTTTGCCCACTGACAAAGAAATGATCAGTCTATATTTTAATGGTAGGTTTATTTGAACAGTGAGAGACAGAATAACAACAACAAAATCCAGAATAATGCATGTCAAAAATGTTATAAATTGATTTGCATTTTAATGCGGGAAATAAGTATTTGACCCCCTGCCAGTCAGAAAGATTTCTGGCTCCCAGGTGTCTTTTATACAGGTAACGAGCCGAGGTTAGGAGCACACTCTTAAAGGGAGTTCTCCTAATCTCAGCTTGTTACCTGTATAAAAGACACCTGTCCACAGAATCAATCAATCAGATTCCAAACTCTCCACCATGGCCAAGACCAAAGAGCTCTCCAAGGATGTCAGGAACAAGATTGTAGACCTACACAAGGCTGGAATGGGCTACAAGACCATTGCCAAGCAGCTTGGTGAGAAGGTGACAACAGTTAGTGCGATTATTCGCAAATGGAAGAAACACAAAAGAACTGTCAATCTCCCTTGGCCTGGGGCTCCATGCAAGACCTCACCTCGTGGAGTTGCAATGATCATGAGAACGGTGAGGAATCAGCCCAGAACTACACGGGAGGATCTTGTCAATGATCTCAAGGCAGCTGGGACCATAGTCACCAAGATAACAATTGGAATACACTACGCCGTGAAGGACTGAAATCCTGCAGCGCCCGCAAGGTTCCCCTGCTCAAGAAAGCACATATACATGCCGGTCTGAAGTTTGCCAATAAACATCTGAATGGTTCAGAGGACAACTGGGTGAAAGTGTTGTGGTCAGATGAGACCAAAATGGAGCTCTTTGGCATCAGCTCAACTCGCCGTGTTTAGAGGAGGAGGAATGCTGCCTATGACCCAAGAACACCATCCCCACCGTCAAACATGGAGGTGGAAATATGTGTTTGGGGTGTTTTTCTGATAAGGGGACAGGACAACTTCACCCCATCAAAGGGACGATGGACGGGGCCATGTACCATCAAATCTTGGGTGAGAATCTCCTTCCCTCAGCCAGGGCATTGAAAATGGGTCGTGGATGGGTATTCCAGCATGACAATGACCCAAAACACACGGCCAAGGCAACAAAGGAGTGGCTCAAGAAGAAGCACATTAAGGTCCTGGAGTAGCCTAGCCAGTCTCAAGAACTTAATCCTATAGAAAATCTATGGAGGGAAATGAAGGTTTGAGTTGCCAAACGTCAGCCTCGAAACCTTAATGACTTGGAGAAGATCTGCAAAGAGGAGTGGGACAAAATCCCTCCTGAGATGTGTGCAAACCTGGTGGCCAACTACAAGAAACGTCTGACCTCTGTGATTGCCAACAAGGGTTTTGCCACCAAGTGCAGAGGGGGCAAATACTTATTTCCCTCATTATAATGGAAATCAATTCATAACATTTTTGACATGCATTTTTCTGGATTTTTTTTGTTGTTATTCTGTCTCTCACTGTTCAAATAAACCTACCATTAAAAGTATAGACTGATCATTTCTTTGTCAGTGGGCAAACGTACAAAATCAGCAGGGGATCAAATACTTTTTTCCCTCACTGTATATGTGCTTTTTTGAGCAGGCGGACCTTGCGTGCGCTGCAGGATTTCAGTCCTTCACGGCGTAGTGTGTTACCAATTGTTTTCTTGGTGACTATGGTCCCAGCTGCCTTGAGATCACTGACAAGATCCTCCCGTGTAGTTCTGGGCTGATTCCTCACCGTTCTCATGATCATTGCAACTCCACGAGGTGAGGTCTTGCATGGAGCCCCAGGCCGAGGGAGATTGACAGTTATTTTGTGTTTCTTCCATTTGCGAATAATCGCACCAACTGTTGTCACCTTCTCACCAAGCTTCTTGGCAATGGTCTTGTAGCCCATTCCAGCCTTGTGTAGGTCTACAATCTTGTCCCTGACATCCTTGGAGAGCTCTTTGGTCGTGGCCATGGTGGAGAGTTTGGAATCTGATTGATTGCTTCTGTGGACAGGTGTCTTTTATACAGGTAGCAAGCTGAGATTAGGAGCACTCACTTTAAGAGTGTGCTCCTAATCTCAGCTCATTATCTGTATAAAAGACACCTGGGAGCCAGAAATCTTTCTGATTGAGAGGGGGTCAAATACTTATTTCCCTCATTAATATGCAAATCAATTTAATAACATTTTTGACATGCGTTTTTCTGGATTTTTTTGTTGTTATTCTGTCTCTCACTGTTCAAATAAACCTACCATTAAAATTATAGACTGATCATTTCTTTGTCAGTGGGCAAACGTACAAAATCAGCAGGGGATCGAATACTTTTTTCCCTCATTGTATGTGAGGAGTCTGTGGGTCGCAACAGCACGTACGGCTGGAAGTAGGACATTCCAGACTAAGAGGGTTCATAATGGCCGTGTCAACGAGACTGAACCAGCCAGCACAACTCACTGCCAATAACACATCACGTAATTCACCCTTAAGCAATTGTTCAATCAATTAATTGAATCACTACAATTAAAATCAAAGAATATCCCAGAACAAACACTTCGCACTCTCCTCCGTCAGCCACCTGCACCCACAATAGAAACGCATCAGTCCAGCAGTGGATAAAACCTGGTGTGGGAGGTATGGGGGGGCGGCTTACACTTGCGGTGGACAGCAGGGGGGTGGCTGCATGCAGTAGCCATCGCAGATCAAGCGGTAGAACTTGTCACCGACTGCCATGCGTCAGGGTAAGGGCCTCTCCTACACCCACAAAGAAACACACCGAGCGGCACACACGTCACACCGAGGAGCACGCACATCACACATCCAGCGGCATGCACGTCACACACCGAAGAGCACGCACGTCACACACCGAGCAGGTTGCACAGGTCTCCTTTATCAAGACAAACGTGGAGCAGATTACAACTACAACTCTACGCCTGTTACAATGCCCCCCCCCCGAGTTTATGGGGGGGCGCGGGCCTCACTCCCCCCTTCGCGTCAGACCCTACTAATAAATGGTCCGGTTGCATTGTGAATGCACCACTCGAATGACGTGCAGTCCCGTGGCGCACTGTAACAGGCTCGTGATTTACTCAATAAATTTCAACGTAAAAAAATAAAAACGAGCCCAAGACATTATTTAAAATAAAGTATGGCCATCGTGTGTCAGCATCACAGGCGAAAATTGTCATGTAAAAAAAAACTTCACTGCGAATCACTCAATTGGGATTGCTCGCAGCAAACAGCACTTGACCTGCTTACAGGTTAGGTGCTGAATAACCGTGTGTCACACAGAGAACAGTTGCCACTGAGGGTGCCCTTTTCAAATGCTTGAGATGAGATGTGATTATCGCGTGTAAATGTGCACTCTAAAATAACCAAAAAAATATAAGCGAACTATTATCGTTTCAGGTGGCAGGGTGGTGCACCGGTGATCTTTGACCCTCGCAACAAGAAGGGCCTTGGTTAATTAATTATCCAGTTTGCTCACATAGCTAGAAAACACACAATCATAATGTAACTGGGTATTGGCCAAGCATCCCAATGCTAACGTTACCTGCAAATTACTTCATTGGGATGACACTCGGCAGCAGAGCCGGATGATGGCATTGCTGGGGCCCTATGCCATTGTCAAGTTTAAGAGGCCCCTTCTATGAATGCCTGTATATTTTTGTCAGCAGAATGAAAATAACTGCTTTGGAGAGTCTTTTTTTCTCACCGATCTTTATTTATTAAGCAATTATGTTAAAACTCGAAACCTCGTGTCTATTTCTTGTTTCATATTTAGAGATCCCCCCCCCCCTCTCTTAATGCGAGGCCCTAAGCTGCAAGTGTGGCCGGTGTGAGCTCACACGTATAATTGTGCACTCTTATTTTCTATGGGTGGCCAGGAGAATTTATTATTATTATTTAAGTGAATGCAATGGTGATCAGGGGATTGGATCCAGAGCCCCACGTACACAGTAGAGTACAAGGGAACGCCCACAATACAGATTTGAGCTGACCTGCGGATTGAGAAATTGAACTGTTTTGTGACGTGGAGGGTGTTTCTGAACGCTATTGTGACCGACCCGTCCCGACGGGAGGAGTGAGGACAGGGTGGACGGGCTGCATGAGCTTACTCTCCGGCACTGCACAGCACAACATCGCCTCCCTACTGCAAAAATACTCGGCAGGACCCTCCTGAAAATGAAAGTCTTCGGAATCAGTGAGGCCTGTCCTTGGGAGGACAGGCGTAGTCTTGGTCGTCACAAGCGAACATTTGTTTCTCCACATTAATTTGTATCCCCGGGTTACCATCAGGGCTGGGCGCTGCAAGCTTAGCTTCTGAGATCTGATGAGACTGGCCGTTTTTTAAAAGGTAATTTCGGCATCTGGAGCCCAAGCATGCAACAACTTTATGCAACTTCTTGGTTATTTTGGTAAAGTCACGTAGAATGGAAATAAAATAATAAAAATAAAACATAATAAAAAATAAAATTCTCACGACGTTTCTGCCAAAACACAAGTAGCCTTCTTCAGATGAAGGAACAGAACTGTCGGGACGACAGCGCTTCAATAACTGCTGCTAAGATTCGCAGCGTCTTTTAAGCTAGGTGGGAGAGGTAAAGTGCCTTGACAAAGGAGTTTACATATCAAACAGGATAATTTAGCATTGAAATCGCTGTGTTAAAGTGTTGGATCAGCAGGGTGTTAAAGTCAGAAATAAGCATGTAACTGGGAGATTAGCATGATGTTAATATGAGGGATTAGCATGTGACTGGTCACGGAAATAGCTATGTTAAAGTCAAAGTTTACATCTCAACAGAGGCGTTTAGTATATGGACACTAAAGGACTGCAACTACCCAACTATCATGCAATAAACCGATGTGAAAAAAACTAAGTATAAACTACATCAATTTTATCAATAAACTCTATATGCTCTCCAATCAGCAGAGCGCTTCAATGAACGCTGCTAAGATTCGCAGCGTCTTTTAGGCTAGGTGGGAGAGGTAAAGCGCCTTGACAAAGGAGTTTACATATCAAACAGGAGAATTTAGCATTGAAATCGCTGTGTTAAACTAAGTATAAACTACATCAATATAATAAATGTACTCAATATGTTCTTCAATATGTTGAGCTATAAACATAAAGTAACTGTGTATACACTACACTATATAATGAATACCATATAGTAAACGAATTAATAAAACTAAAATATAAACTACATCAATGTTATTAATAAACTCTATATACTCTCCAATCAGCTGAGCTACTAACAATAAGTCATTATACATTACAATGCCATATGGCAAAAAAATGGGTGGCGGTTTTTTCCTTCTTTCCAACGTTAGCACCACGGAGAGCGACGAGCCTCGTTCAGACGGACGAGTCCATCCATGCTCGGAACGGAGGAGGGGGGAGAAACAGCCACGATGTGCTGCTCTGTCCTGTGTTGCATTACAACCATGCCATAAACTAGACTACTATACATTGTAACGTTATACCTTCCAATCTAAACTACATTGTATAATATCGTATACACAGCCCAATGTAAGCTCGAACATTATGCAGTATATTTATGTTTTCAACTAAACTTTTTCCTACATTACACGACTATACACCGTGATATACACTACCATAGACAAACCCACCCTTGAATTACACAATGCGTTACTTTACACTACCCTATACTTTAGACTGTAAAATGTTTAACTTGTAATATTACACTATGTATTATTCTACCAACCCTACTGTATACCACACTGCTGTATATTCACAATACAATTACGATACTATATATTGCCTTATGAATTATGTTAAACATTACAATGTTATACTATTTATTATTATCTAACATGCTATAAACCATACCATTGACCGTCGTGTGAAGAGGCAGTGCCAGCGAATGGACTGCAGTCTGAATGTCACCATAAAATACAATCAATTAAGAACTGAAATTGTTTATAACGTCTTTCCAATGAAATTTTGATTTAAAGCTTTAGTGACTGCAGTAATTCATATTCTTAGTTCTTTCGGTAAAGTCACGTTGAAGGTAAACAACAAAATAATAAAATATATAAAAAACAATAAAAATTCTCACGACGTTTCGACCATAACACAAACCAATTCCTCGACCACATCAATTCCATACACCCAGCCATCAGATTCACCATGGAGGTCGAAAAAGATGGCAAGCTACCCTTTTTGGATGTCCTAATTAAAAGGAGACCTGATGGTTCAATGAGCCACTCTGTCGACAGGAAAGCTACACATACGAATGCTTACTTAAAACCGGATTCCCACCACCATCCATGCCAGAAGAACTCCCTCATCAAGACTCTATACCATAGAGCCCAATGCATTTCCGACCAGGAACACATTGCCAGTGAACTCAAGCACGTACACCAAGCTCTCAAGGCTAATGGTTACTCCGACTACACAATCCGCAAAGCCATCACTCCAGCCATGAAGAAGGATCCTCTTGAGGAGCCATTCAAAACCATCACCTTACCCTACATCTCGGGGGTCACAAAAAAGATCTCCAAAATCCTGAATAAACACAAGATCCAGGTCCGATTCAACACAGTACATAAAATCCGTGATCTGGTTCCGTCTGTAAAAGATGTGGTTCCAGACATACAGTACCTGGGCGTCTACAAACTAAGTTGCCTCTGTGGTAGCAGTTACATTGGAGAAACCAAACGACATATCTGGGACCGCATCCGTGAACATAAAGCAGACTTGAAACACGGTAGGACGAGCACCTCAGCCGTGGCAGATCACTGTTATAATTCAGTGGGCTCACATGACATTGACTTCTCCAAGACGGACGTTCTCTTCAAGCCATCCGGCTACCATGAGAGATTCGTTCATGAGGCCATCCACATATACAAACACAGAAACAATTTCAACCGAGAAGATGGATTCTGGCTTAGTAACCATTGGAAAGACGTTATAAACCATTTTGGTACTTAATTGATTGTATTTTATGGTGACTTTCAGATCGCAGTCCATTCGCTGCCACTGCCTCTTAATACCTTTCACACGACGGTCAATGGTATGGTTTATAGCAGGGGTGTCCAACCTTTTTTTCCCGAGGGCCACATACAGAAAAATATACGAAGGATTGGGCCACTCACTAGACGTGAGGTATACTGCCTCACTTCTCATGCACTAATATTGTCAAAATCAATGAAATGCAGGTAAATTACGTTTGATTATTGAACATGTTTGAAGAAAAAAAGCCTCCATCATAGCTCTTCATTAGTAGATTTTAATTGTATTTTTTACAAAAAGGTTGGCAGGTAATTCTCTCAGTGACAGCCTCAGATTGGTTCTTAGGGTGCTGATCCCCCTTCATTGTCCATATGAAGGGAGAGACAAGAAGACAAATAGGGGATGTGGATATTTCAAGCTTATTACACAAATAAATTATTGGGCTTGTTAACACATCAACTAACGTTTGTTAAAAAAATTGCCATCAACTTTAATTGACTGAATTTATGAAGTAATTGGGCTTATTAACAAATGAAAACGCTGTGTATATTTTTAACTCACCTGTAATGGGAATAATGTTACGCTCAGTGGGAGCAGTGATGCTGCTCTTTGGTCTGAAGGATAGCTGGCAGGTCAGGAGTAAGTTTGGTGGTTGAGATGCGAAGGACGTCACGGAGATGGCTGTCGGTCGTTCTGGTTCTCAGCCTGCTTTTGTTCAGCGTTAACAGAGAGAATGTCTGCTCACATATGTATGTTGAGCCGAACAGACTCATCATTCGTTTTGCATGGCGTCTCGTCAGAGGAAACTTGGCCTTTTCCAAACTCCGGTAGAAGTCAGGTAGGGAGAGAAGCTGATGCTGATTCTTCAGAGAATCATCACACTGAATTTCGATCAGTTCTAATTGCAGACTCTCCTCCACTTCTTTTGCATCCATTGAAAACGGAGCCGCAAACAGTGTGATTTCCTTCTCAATGACAGAAAAATCTTGGAAGTGCTGACTGAATTCTGTCATGAGAGATGTGATCACAGACACATATTCTCCCATTTTTGCAGAGAGCTTGGCATTTGGAAATGCGCATTGATTTCGGTCAGCGTGGGGAAGTGCGCTACATTGAAGTTGCGCAGTTGTGACTCGAAGAGACGGAGCTTCGCACGGAATGCTTTCATGTGCACATACAGCTGTGGTACCAGCTGCTTTTTGCCTTGTAGTCTCTTGTTCGGGGTGTTGAGATGATCAGTGAGATCAACTAAAAAAGCCAGGCCTGCCAACCATAAAGGGTCACTGATCTCATGGAGAGGTCTGCCCTTTTCTTTCAAAAACTTGTCGATATTTGATCTCAGGGAATAAAACCACTGCAGCACGGAGCCGCGACTGAGCCAGCGCACTTGAGAATGGTAGAGTAGGTCCCCGTATTCAGCATCGACATCAGAGAGGAACGCTTGCAATTCTCTGTGGTAAAAGCCCTCGGGCCATATTTTTTTGACATTTTTCACAACTGTGTTCATCACATCGCCAAGCTGGATTATCTTGGCACAGAGGGCTTCTTGGTAGATGATACAGTGCATTTTAACAGTCTCACCTCCGCTCTCCTGCACCTTGGCACTCACCATAGAAGCCATTCCTTTGCGCTCGCCTGTCATTGCTGGAGCCCCATCCGTTGTAATTCCATTGTGGCCGAAACGTCGTGAGAATATTATTGTGTTATTTTATTTTAGCAATTTATTATTTTATTCTCATTCTACGTGACTTTACCGAAAGAACCAAAGAAGATTAATCATTGCAGTCACGAAAGCTTTAAATCGAAATTCCACACAGCTTGTCCCATTTAAGTCCAGCCTGGTTAATTGAATCTGACACAGCTTCAAAACATATCCTTCCCAGTTGTTGTCTCCTTTAGACTCCGAAGATCAAGCAGTTCCTCCGTAATGCAAAAATTCTCATCAACTCCCCGCAAAAAAATTAACAGCCGTGCAGTGTCCGTGGCATCTGTGCTCTCATCACATGCAATCGAGTAAAAATCGAAAGCACAAGCTTTATCTGACACTTGCTGTTTTAAGTTAGCCGACAAGTCTTCAATTCGCCGCACAACCTTATTTCTGGACATACTAACATCGTTAAAATCCTGCATTTTCTCCAGGCACATTCCCACGACTTTAGTGAGGCACTGTTTGATGAAGTCACCGTCTGAGAAAGGTTTCCCGTGTAGGGCAATGAGTTGAGCTACTTCATTGCTGGCTATTGTTGCATTTTCTTGAGCTTTGTTAGCACGGAAAAAAAACCCTGCTGCTGCGTTAGCAGGCTAGCTTGCCATTTGCTTTACCTTCTCTCTCCGCTCGGCGCCAGTGTAGGACGTGAAGGTCTAGATTTAAAGCTTTCGTGACTGCAAGGATCCATACTCTTTGGTTCTATTCGGTAAAGTCACGTAGGTAAATAATAAAACAACAATAATCACGTCGTGATAATCACGTCGTGATTATTGTTGTTTTATTATTTACCTACGTGACTTTACCGAATAGAACCAAAGAGTACGTGAAGGTCTGATGTTTCGTTTCATAATGCCGTCGTACATTGTACTCTTTCATCACGGCAACACTCTCATTACAAATCAAACAAACACACTTCCCCTTGGTTTCTATGAAAAAAATCATTTTTCCACCGAGTCTGAAATTTTCTGCACTCGCTTGCAATCTTGCGTCTCTTCGGTTCCGGCATTTCTGGTGACCCTGAGCAAATGTTTTCTTTGATTGCTTGCTTTGTGGAGACGCTGCCTTGTTCAAGACAATAGCGCCATCTAGTGCTTAAATTAAGAAATGCAATACAGTGGGCCATAGTCCATTATTTTTAAACTTTGATACGGGCCAATTAAAAATGGATGGCGGGCCGCAGTTGGCCCGCGGGCCGTAGTTTGGACACCCCTGGTTTATAGCATGTTATATAATAATAAATAGTATAACATTGTAATGTTTAACATAATTCATAAGGCAATATATAGTATTGTAATTTTATAGTGAATTTACAGCTGTGTGATATACAGTAGGGTTGGTAGAATAATACATAGTGTAATATTACAAGTGTAATATTTTACAGTCTAAAGTATAGGGTAGTCTAAAGTAACGCATTGTATAATTCAAGGGTGGGTTTGTCTATGGTAGTGTATATTACGGTGTATAGTTGTGTAATGTAGGAAAAAGTTTATTTGGAGACATATCAATATAATGCATAATATTCTTAGTTTTTTCGGTAAAGTCACGTTGAAGAGAAACAACAAAATAACAAAATATATATAAAACAATAAAAAATTATCACGACGTTTCGACCATAACTCAAACGGTCATCATCAGGTGAAAACCGACACACCTGATGATGACCGTTTGAGTTATGGTCGAAACGTCGTGAGAATTTTTTATTGTTTTATATATATTTTGTTATTTTGTTGTTTCTCTTCAACGTGACTTTACCGAAAAAACTAAGAATATGAATTACTGCAGTCACGAAAGCTTTAAATCAAAATATAATGCATAATGTTAGAGCTTACATTGGGCTGTGTATACGATATTATACAATGTAGTTTAGATTGTAAGGTATAACGTTACAATGTATAGTAGTCTAGTTTATGGCATGGTTGTAATGCAACACAGGACAGAGCAGCACATCGTGGCTGTTTCTCCCCCCTCCTCCGTTCCGAGCATGGATGGACTCGTCCGTCTGAACGAGGCTCGTCGCTCTCCGTGGTGCTAACGTTGGAAAGAAGGAAAAAACCGCCACCCATTTTTTTCGCAATATGGCATTGTAATGTATAACGACTTTTTGTTAGTAGCTCAGCTGATGGAGAGTATATAGAGTTTATTGATAACATTGATGTAGTTTGTATTTTAGTTTTTTTATTAGTTTACTATATGGTATTCATTAGATAGTGTAGTGTATACCCAGTTACTTTATGTTTATAGCTCAATTTATTGAAGAATATATTGAGTACATTTATTATATTGATGAAGTTTCTACTTAGTTTTTTTTCACATCGGTTTATTGTATGATAGTTGGGTAGTTGCAGTCCTTTAGCGTCCATATACTAAATGCCTCTGTTGAGATGGAAACTTTGACTTTTACATAGCTATTTCCGTGACCAGTCACATGCTAATCACTCACATTAACATCATGCTAATCTCCCAGTTACATGCTAATTTCTGACTTTAACACCCTGCTGATCTAACACTTTAACGCAGCTATTTCAATGCTAAATTATCCTGTTTGATATGTAAACTCCTTTGTCAAGGCACTTTACCTCTCCCACCTAGTTGAAACGACACTGCGAATCTTAGCAGCAGTCATTGAAGTGCTGTCATCCCGACAGTTCTGTTCCTTCACCTGAAGAAGGCTACTTATGTTGTGGCCGAAACGTCGTGAAAATTTTATTTTTTATTACGTTTTTTTTTTCCATTCTACGTTACTTTACCGAAAGAACCAAGAAGATGAATCCCTGCAGTCACGAAAGCTTTAAATCTGAACTTTACGCAATTAAAAATCATAGTGTAAGATAAGACTACAATCGTTGTCTGCTGTGAGGATCTTCTGTACTCAGGGCCCCGAATGTTTGTGGCAAGTGAAAGTTTGTCTCAGCAAAATATAAGATTTCTCACAGTAGCATACCGTATGACCACACGTCGCTCTGCACCTTGTAGAGCCCATGGAACATGCTTTCTGAAGACATCCACTTAACAGGCAGAGGCACCTAATGGACATGACCGCATCGCCACAAGCACAACAACAATACGTTCAGTAAATTCAGTTCAGGCCGATGCATCGCGATTCGTCATACGTTTTTTGCGTCAGGCCACATTCATCTGGCCAAATTAGCGTCATCTAGCCCTTCACTACCCTGAAGGGTTAAATGTGTAGTGACATCACGGGATGTCACTGTGTAGTGCCGGCCCTAGAGAGGCACGGCGTGCGGTGTATTGACATCGCGGATACCACTCTGGTGTGGGTGTAGTACCGGCCCTAGAAGGGCTCGGTCAGCGCTGATTGATCCCGCTGGATGGCATCACGCTTGGCGTGCAGTGCCAACCCAACAGGATAGGGTGTGGGAGTGCCGGCCGTAGGAAACGGGTTACTAAATGCAATGGCACTCTGGTTGACCCGAGAGGACACGTGACCGGTTAAGTCTACAAAGGGGCCCCAAGTGGAGGCTAGGGGTGGTCACGTGGTCGGTGTCCAGATCCTGCTGCTCGAGGATTCTAGAAGGTGGTCGTGGCCAAGGGCGGAGCCAGCCACGCCACAGAGAATATAAGCCGGGTCCCCCAGAGGGACCGGCGTTGTTGTTCATCTTGAAGAAACCTTTGTCTGCGTCTACGTTCTACCGAGTCTCCAACACGTGGACCTGGACCCGAGCTGTGGTCCCGGTCTGTCGTAGCTAGTCATGTTATAATTAGTGTAGTTAGCCTGGTGGTCACCACCATGGTGGGGGGGGGGGAGGCGATTTGTAAAATTGCGCCATATTTTAAACTGTCGGCAGAGCAGAGAGATTGAATCCAATTACCGACCTCTGGATTGCAAGTCCAGGGTGGGGGAGCCATTGCACCACCGTGTGTGGCAGCACCCCCACTCTTTTTTTCTTAGGGGCTGTGCAAAATAAAATAAAAACATTGAGTACAATTAAAGTGATGGGCCTTCTATCCCGATGATGGTGATGACATTGGCGATACTGATAATGTTGCTGATGATGCTATGTAAGGTGAAGGACTCACATTGCCCTTCACCACGTAGTTGGGGTCAAACTGGACGTCCCGTGCCAGCCCAAAGTCGCAAATCTTTGCGATGTATCCATGGGTTACCAGCAATTTCCTCGCAGCCAGGTCGCGGTGGATGCACTAAAAAAAAGAAAAAAATCCCTGTGTGGCCTTCAACAAACTTGGGGCAACTTCTGTGAAGGTCGGCCACGGTACAAGACGGGGTGGGTGCCCAGCACCACGCTCGGCCGCCTTTGTCTCCCCAGTGTAGATGTTTACACACCGCACCAGGTACTCATTTGAGACTGAGTCCACCTGGGGAGGCCCAAGACCGGTTCAGATAATTGTCACTGGTGTTGGCCGTGAGCGGGAATCGAACTCTGGCCGTTGGGTTCGTAGCACAGTGAACTAACCACTGAGCGACCACTCGCCACCCAGACAGCCAGATTAAGGGCAACAAAGACGTGCACCACAGACACAGTCACATACAAAGGCACTGTTAAACACGCACAGTCACAGAGACACAGTTAAACATACTCTTTGGTTCTTTCGGTAAAGTAACATAGGTATAAAATAAAACAAATCCCGACGTTTCGGGCGCTAAACCCTGTTTGTTTGGTATGCTTCTCTCTCTGTGTCCCCTGTTGTATCTGTGTTAGTTCCCCCCTACTTGTGTGTCTGTATATACATCTGGGGTTATGTGTTTCCTCTCTCTCGTAAATTTAGCTCTTCTGTACCTGATAATGGCTGCTTGTGTTGCAACCGAAACGTCGTACGCTATTATGTTATTTCATTATTTCTTATTTATACGTGACTTTACCGAAAAAAAAACAAAGAGTAATTCCTGCAGTCAC
Source organism: Petromyzon marinus (assembly GCF_048934315.1). NCBI lineage: Eukaryota > Metazoa > Chordata > Hyperoartia > Petromyzontiformes > Petromyzontidae > Petromyzon > Petromyzon marinus. The sequence continues at coordinate 1,174,288 of NW_027423157.1, forward strand.
GAAAGCTTTGAATCAAGTCTGTAGTGCCTCTTATTAAACAGTGCTTCAGTTAAACAGGAACATTAATAAATCCAGCAGGCATGACTTGAAAAGTAACAAATTTACATTTTGGGTGGCACTCTAAATCGTCCGGTAAATCGTGTCGCCAATTATAATTTCTGCGTTTATCTGCACGTGTCTGTGTACCCCCAGTGGAGGAATACGTGCGCAGCTTGCTGGACAACCCTGAGTTGATTGACCGTCTGGAACTGGCCTCGGAGCAGGTGAGACTCCGTATGCGTGCATCAGCTCTGCCCCCCCCCATCATATTTATGGTGCGGGCCTGTACCCTTGTCCGACCCCTCACTTCCGCGTTGCATCCAGCTGCCTCACTGAAGAAAGGGACACTTGCCTTGCGCTGAGTACGACGTTTCGCTGGTTGTAATCGCCAGGGAAACGATATACTCGATTTGTAAGTGTTGTGGGTTTACTCTCCAATACACTGGCGTGCTGCAGTAGTAACTAATTGACACGTTTTGTTTTACGTAACAAACCTTACTAATTGTCTGTACCGGGTTAACTACACACATTTACGCGCTCTTACCCAAAAAACCTTTTTATGGATAATATTGGTCGCGAAAGAATACGTGTTAAACAGCTCCCTTTTAGAACGTCTCTTCCTCACCCGCAATGGTCAATCAATCAAATAAATCCTAGATTTATAACGTGGCATATTTAGCAAAAAGCAGAGACGGAAGGGAGAAACTCTAGAGGTAGCTCTATGATATCCGCTTTTGTGGAACGTTCTCTAACACGGATGGCCGTACTGCTCTGAGATAAATCAGACTGGATCCTTCGTCTCGTTACGTGATGGCGGTTGCAAAATTGTTGTTGACGCGTGCATGTGCCGTGCGTGTGCTGTGTACGTGTGCAGGATGTGGTGGAGTCCCGGGTAATCTTCCCCGAACATCTCCCGCTGTCCCAGCTGCAGCCAGGTGTGCGCTCCGGCCGGTTTGTCCAGGGAACCTTCCTTGCGAGTCGGGAGAATTACCTGGAGGGGACTCTGAGTGTGCGAGGGGACGGTGACAGTGATAAAGAGGTACACGTTTCACAAGCCTGCGTCCGGAAGGAACAATGCTGTTCGATCGTATCTGTGTGAGTTTTAAAAACAAATTTATAATGAAGCAGTGGCATAGCGTTCTTGGCATGAGCAGTAGCTCTTAACCTTTACTGCAAGGCTGCAGTAAAGGTTAAGAGCTACTGGGCTAAAATATTTGTATGTTGAACGTCTTTTGCACCCTACGTAGGTGTCGTAGCCTGGCTCCTGCCCCCCCGGCCTGTGGGTCCTGGTGCAGTTGCACTGCCTGCACACTCGATAGCTACGCCACCACAACCACAGTATATACGTTAATTGTGACTACTTTAATAATAGGGTTTTTCCCTTTTTTTCTGGCAACAAAACTGAAACCTTTTACAAGGAATCATGTGTGCATTAACCACAATACTTGTGGTCAAAATGCAAACACAAAACACACTATGATAATATATGCATTGTCCTTGAGACTGATTGGTCCACACCAGGGACGGCTTTCTTTTGAGCCTCGACCCAATTGGTGCGAGACCAGAGGACGCCAAAAGGCGTACGCATATATTGCAAATATTATCAGTGTATTTTTGTTTGCAGTTTCACCACAAGTATTGTGGTTAATGCACACATGATTCCTTGTAAAAGGTTTCAGTTTTGTTGCCAGAAAAAGGGGAAAAACCCTATTATATTTTGGTACTGGCAAACGAGGTCTAATGACGGTTGTGACTACTTTGTTAACAAAATGAATGGTCTATTTCCACCTCCAAAATGTAACGTTAAATAACAATTAGGTACATTGGCCCTTTGTTGTAAAATAAACCCAGTCCAGAAATTGCCCTGCTTGAACATATGTTACTGAAAAACATTGGTTTCAGAAGATTCATGGGCTCATAGTCCTACATTTTAAATTGTTTATTCGTGGTATTAAAACTCTTGTACAGTAAAACCTTGGATTGCGAGCATAATTCGTTCCGGAAACGTGTTTGTAATCCAAAGCACTCGTATATCAAAGCACTCGTATATCAGTTGTGATCACGTGACGCTCGGCAGTACAAAGCTGCTCGTATTGCAAGACCCTCGCTCGTTTATCAAATTAATATTTATTACAAATGTTGCTCGTCTTGTAAAACACTCGCAGACCAAGTTACTCGCAATCCAAGGTTTTACTGTATATGCTGCTCTCTAACAGCACTTGGCCCAGCGGTCTGTTAAGGCTATAGGGGGGATCTTTTTTGTCTGCGTGGAGGTGTTGATCCAGGGGCTGCAGCATTTAAACCGCGCGATGCACGACGACATCGTGTGCGTGGAGATGTTCCCCGAGGAGCGCTGGGTTGCCCCCTCCTTGCTGGTCCTGCACGATGAGGGCGTCGCAGGGGACGTTGCAGAAGAGAATGAGGAGGATGTGGTGAGTGGAGCGTCAACACTGCCGAACCAAAATCAAACCCAGACACCTGCAGTGTGCGTGTCTCTCTCCCCGTGGTCGCATGGATTTTTCTCCAGGTCCTCCGGCTTTTCCCTCCACAGCTACAATCTGACTTGCACTTAGAGTATTTGGCTGCTATCAATTTCAAATGTGATAAGATACTTCATTGAACGATCATTTGTGGCCAGGTCACTTTAAAAGAGCTATATAGCTCTCAGAGTCCTTACCTGGTAAAGTTATTTAGTTTATAGTTTTTAAATAGTTTTAATATAGTTTAAACAAAGAATAACAACAAAGACTCAACCACTTCAAGAGAGACCTTAGACATAATGAACACCGTGTGACCAGACAACAATCCACATTAGAGATGCTGTTAGCTTGATTTTGCGTTTATTAAATGACTTTACATTACATTACTTCTAAATCAAGTCAGGAGTGCTAATTATTTCGTACTATTTTTGTATGTACGTAGGGGTTATTTGACCATACTTCGGTGCGGGTTGGTGAAGGGGGGGGGCATAGATCAGGAGCATAGAAGGACAGGACAACAGTTCATTTTGCTGTACTGCGCTCTGCTGCCTGCCATTTTGGCGCAGAACCTATACCACCTGTTATGCATATCCAGGCTCAACACGGCGTCGCTTCCACGGTCTGAGCTCCTTTTTATTGTTTATTTTAATTAACTTAATTAGAACTCAAGAGATCAGGACACGTATCATTTGCGAGAGTGAGCTGGGTCACAGGGTGGCCTCTATATATTGAAAACTAATTTCTTTAGTACTGCTTTTTGTATTTAGATTGTAGTCCTTGCCACGCACCTCTTTTTAGCATGGTTGGCTGTGTACGGTGCGAAATAAGTTCTACATGCATACATACCACAGTGACAAAATGCAAAACATAATAAAGTACAGCAATGAAGTTAATTGAAATTGGCACAAAAACAACCGTGGTTTATGAAAAGTCGACAATATTTCACAAACATAAACAAGTGTTAGATATTAAATCGCATGTAGTGCAAGTTGACTTGGGCAGATTATTTATAGACTGATCATTGCACAGTTATACTTATAAAAACGTTACGTAAACATTAAACACATATAGGGTGACTGATGTGCTAAGCAGGTAAGAGGAAATGTCAATCACAATTGCAAGTGAAATCATAAAGAATCGAGAGATTAAGCATTAAATTGGGAATTAGATGGGAGGGTAACCTTTGTTGTAGATAATATTGGTCGCAAAAGCCTACACGTTTTTTTTTTAAACGTGTGGTATCTGATGGGCGTGTTCCGGTTGATTCTATCAATCGCCAGAACTGTTTTAACTTATCAATATTTACAGAGGACTCCTCACTGTGATCTTTTGTCATTTTAACAAAGCGTCAGTCTCATTGTTGACATTGATGAGACACAGCATGAAACCACATCCGCAGGTTAAGCGCTATTGTTTTGGATTGCTCCTTCCCCTGTAAGCCAAATTGTATTGTGTTACGCAGTGAGCTGGTAAAAAAAAATAGTTATTTCATTATTTCAGTGTGTGAGAGAGACGCTACTGTGGTGAGTGCTCATTTGAGTTTGCGTTGTCATCTCCCGGTGCTATCCCAGCTGCTGCTGCTGCTGTCGTCGCTCTTGCTTAGATTACGCAACACGATGTTTGTCCTTTGTTTTGGTCTCCAGCTGAAAGCCGAAAGTGGGAAGATGCGTCGGCCCACTGGCAAAGTGGTCGGCATCATCAAGCGGAACTCGAGGCCGCTGTGCGGCATGCTCATGCCCAGCCCAATCAAGGAGGTGGGCTGATCTGCATGTGTGTGTGTATGTGTGGGGAGCGGTGATGTAGCGGTTAGCGCGCTGCGCTACGAATCCTGGGACCCGAGTTGGATTATATTTATCGCTCATAACCAATAAACAGCGGCAAATGTCTGAACCTGTCTTGGGCCCTTCCCTAGGTCGACTCGGCCATAAATGAGTATCTGATGTGGCATGTAAACATCAGCGCTGTGGAGACAAAGGCGGTCGGGCATGGTGCTGGCCGTACCCACCCCGTCGTTTGCCGTACCAGCTTGAATAGGTGTGTGCTGACGGCACTCGCCCAAACAGTTTGTTGAATGCCTTACTGGGGGCTCTTTGTGCGTGTTGCAGGCCACCCGCCACCTGTTCACGCCCGCGGACCGCCGCATGCCACGAGTGCGGGTGGAGACAAGACAAGCAGCGTCCCTGCAGGCCCACCGCATCGTGGTGGCCATCGATGGCTGGCTGCGACACTCCCGCTACCCGAACGTACGACTGCACCGTGACGCCCCGCACGCCGTGACACCTCACCCGTCCGTCCCGTGGTCGGCATCGTCGGGCTCATCCTTCTGTCACTTGACGCGCGGCCACGCGGCTCTGTATGCAATACAGCCGTCGAACCCAAAACACGAACGGTGACACGGTGAATTGGAAGTCAGGGTGGATGAGATGGCACCACTGTGATTTTTTTGTTTGAAAGCATGGCAAACTCACCTGTGATTCAACCTAGGTTATTAAGGTGTTGTAAGTTGATAGTCTCAGCCCAGTCACCAATAACTGCACCAAAAACGATATTAAATTTGGTCGTGCACTTCGATTGTTTAATTTCCATCTCTGAGAAAACTACTGCGTTTGACTGCCATGTGATGAACATTACTTTGATTGGCAGAGTGGTTGGAAAAGCACTGCCCCCCTACAATTTGGACTGCATTTCACTTCAATGGATCTTAAAAGTAGCTCTGTTATGTCTGCTCCTGTGGGTCGTCCTTGACCACGGAGGGTTTGTATAGATTCCTCGTCTTGTGTGATACCATTAACACAATGAGAAACAAAATTGGTGAAAAGTTAAATATATTGTTAAGATGTATTCTTTGGGTTGTATCTTTGTTTAAACAGATGCCGGTTAATATTCTACATAATGTACGTTAGGTACAAGGTTGGCATTGTGGTTGTGCTTTTCATACCTATTTGCCACTGCACAACCGAGCGGCACCATGGCTGGCACGGTTTAGTAGGCTGCAGGTTGTTTATCCACTGCAAAAGCAGATCCATGCCATGGACGGTCAATGCTTTGAACAAGTTCATGGCACATGCAGATGACGCTGTGGTGCCACGTCCCCGTGGTGTACCGACTGCCGTCACACAATTAACATGTCGCTAGCCCCGCCCCTGGCCCTGCTCGGCCCCCGGATAGATTTGGATGCCTTGTGGGGCCAGCATATCACGGTTTGGTTCTGGTTCGACACGTCAAAAAGCCAGTGGGTGACCACAGACACCTCGAGAGCTCTGCGCTGTCTGGGTTCCAATGTACCAGTGGAAATGGGATACCGGTGACGATTGGCCACGTATGTGCATATGCATGTTGAACTTCTTCCGTACCATACGTAGACAACCGTGCTAATCGTCGGTGTGCTTATGCAGGGCCATTTTGTGCGCTCTCTGGGCGAATGTGGGGATAAGGAGACGGAGACAGAGGTACTGCTGCTGGAGCACGACGTGCCACACCAGCCCTTCAGCCAGGCCGTACTTGCATGCCTGCCCCCTCCCACGTTCAGCATCACAGCAGAGGTACGCATGAGACGTGTGACGATATGTCAATTCCTCGATTGAGTTCAATTCTTACGCCTGCAGTGTGTTGGTGTGCTTGGTCGTGCATGTGAGAATCCTTTACTTCAATGTTCTTTATTACAAGGCCCACGGGCCACTGGTGGCCCCTGGGTGGCCTTTGGTGTGGCCCACGACGTGTGGCCCCCGACGTATAGGCCCCCGACAATAGACAAATGCGAAAACACCCCCCATCATCATCGTGCTGTCAAACCTCAATAGTTTCAAGATGTTTGGCCTGCGTAGAATACCTTCTAGAGGGCCTCTCTGGAGCTCTCCCTCCAGTCGAGGTCCTTCCGCTGCACTGGCATGAACGAGACGCCACGGGGCTCTACACCTTTACCGCAGACCGTATATAGAAAAGCCGTCGACCTGAAAGAAAGTCGATGGCTCGGACACATCATCGTAAGAAGAGAGGAAATTCACATCGGAGGAAGGAAGGCAACGGACTTATGGAAGCACCAGGGCGGAGACCCAAGAGGCAGGCCTCGAGAGATGCGGATCAAAGTGGTGAGCCAGGATGTGGAGGACTCTGCAGTGGCCGTGGAGATGGTCCAGTACAGAAATGAATGGAGCAAGGGGACTACAGACTTTTTTCCTATAACGCTGTACTTGCGTTCCTGAAGAACACCGAATTGTGGAAAATCGCATAATTAATAATATAGGGTAAAGGACAGTCCGCAAATACGTGAGATGCGTACGCAGGCTTAACAAAGACTTTGGGTACGTGAGTAGCATCTAGAAGCATCCAGCATCATCCCGCTGTGTGATGCTACACCGAGGCAACTGTACAACCGCTTATTCTGCCTCGCACAACGCAGTTCTGTTCACTCGATCGCCTTTTATCCAATTCACATCCATGTTATGAAAAAAATGTGTTCCCTAATGCATTCATCGCATTATATCTAATTCACGATATGAAAACACGCAGAGTCATAGGAGAACGGACTGTACTTTCAAAATATTCAGTCGCCTATTGAGAAGATAGAACGCCATTAGAATGAAGTTGGTTTACCCATGTATGGCTCACCCTGTGTTTTGGTTGTTGGAAGGCAGCGTTTTGTTGAACCTGGTGCTGTGTGTGTCCCGTACAAGGACCAGGCTGGCAGGGAGGACCTCCGTGCATTGTCCATCTGCAGCGTGGATCCTCCAGGCTGCACAGACATCGACGATGCCCTACACTGCAAACCGCTCGACAATGGGAACACCGAGGTATTCATTTGGTGGTGGTAATCGTGGTCACGGTCGCGGTAATTCGTGCCTATTCCTTTCATGGTTTTGTCAATGCTAGCGGAGGTGACAAGGGGAGTTTAGTGGCACAATGATAAGTGCACTGCACATTCATCCTGTCAAGCTGGTTTAGATTCCCAGTCATGGCTAACACCGGTACAGAGTGATATCTAAAAAAACTGCCCAAGTTCTCCCCTTCACCACCTGCATTGACCATCGTAATAAAGCAAGGTCAAATGACAATCGCGACCCATTACGGCATGGAGAAGCCCTCATCCTGCAGTGGATTGACAAAGGGGTGGACAATATTCCTGTTTTTAATTTCCAAACATTGTTGCCTTAGTGCCCGTATTCTTGGTCTCTGCTCAGCTCAGGACTGACTTCAACATGGCTCGGTTCTGGCTTGATCTGCTCCATTGCCTCCAAAGAAGCATGAGTGGCTCAGCTGTGCCTTGGCTCACGCTCAGCTCACGGAAATTCTGAGCGTGGCTGGGAGCATGCAGAGATATACGAGGAGGCACAAGGGACACAGAGGCTCAGGGCTGGAACCATGCTTAGAGGCAGCTCTGGTTTTAAGCGTTGCTTTGATGTGGCTTATTGAGAATTAGAATATTTATACTGGAGGAATCCGATGAGCTATAAAGCTATTTTTCACATGTCCAGTAGAGGCGGGTAAGAACGTTACAACAACAAACAGTACAAAAACATAATAGTAGTGCAAAGTACAAGAAAGATAAACAAATAACCCAAACACAAACAAATACAACGAAACCATCCCCATCCTACCAGGCAAAGCCCACTGAGGTATTGATTTATTTTTGATTAGTGAACTAGCCACAAATGAATAGCTCAACAAAGTGGCCCATCATTTGGACATTTATAGCAGCCAAAATAATAGAAATAATCTCAATGCATGTTGCGCGAGAGCCAAGCCTGAGCCAAGCCATGGCTAAGACCCCACTGGCCTAAGTGTCCACGTCACTGGCCGAATGCCTGGTTCACAATGAATGCACCAGGTAGTAATGGATGTGCATTTCATTTCATATTATTGTGCTTTGGTTGGAGTGGCTATGGTGGAGGTTATGCATGCATGTGGAGTGAGCGACTTCCGACAGACGTCTAGTAGAAGGCTTCTTATTTATTAAAAGCACACAGGGCGATACACTTTGTAATGCGGCTACACCTAGGCTGTACAAGCACGCAGCCCATCTCCATCCTGCGTAGCTACGCTGGCTGGTTGACGAGCGTAGCGGCGGAGACAGAGCTGCTCTTGCAGAAGAACCAGCCACGTGGTCGAAGACGAAGAGATCACGACGGTAGCGACGCAACCAGGACCCAGACCCCACGCTAACAGCCCCGAAGCTCTGATTCGGTGCTCTTTATATCTGCCTGGAGTGGCCAAGCTCCACCTCTGGCCACGCCCCCTTTCTAGAACCTTCTAGGTCCTTCGGGATGGTTCCCGGAGCTTCTCGACTGACTCCGCCGTTGACCTATACCCCAGATACGCCCCTTCATAATAAGGCATTATGTAATGCAGCTATAACCTTAATTACCCTTACAGGCCGGCAGGTATCACCCTGTCATTACACATCCATGCATGTGAGGGTGGTGACGGTGTATTAATGTGTGTTCTAGGTTGGGGTACACATCGCCGATGTGAGCTACTTTATCCGGCCGGGGAATGCCTTGGATGAGGAGGCATCTCTGCGTGGTACCACAGTTTACCTGTGTGAGAAGGTAAGATGTGGATTTCTTCTTGCCACAATATCAAGTGTTTTACGACCCGCCGATTTCATCCTTTCATTCTTAACTTTACGACATGATGTAAAATATTATGATGTAACGATCATCGCGGTACCAGTTTCCCCACAACTGTAATTGTATTTGACATTTTCACCACATTTTTTTGCGTGCTTTTCAGTACTTCCCGTGTGAATAACGATAACTTAAAAATGAATTAGAATTAAAAAATGTGCAACAACAATGCTGAATATCTCTCATGATGTTTTAAACGAGGTGATTTTTGCGGATTTCTTATCATATGATGTACCGTGACATCATGAGCGGCAGGCTATCGGCGCAGTGGTAACACTCGTGCCTTGCAGCAAGGAGACGCTGGGTTTGATTACTCAACTCTTGTGCCTTTTTGCTTGCAGTTTTGTTTGTCCTCCCCCCTGTTAGTGAATGGGTTTCCTCTGGATTCATCAGATTTCCTCTAAATAAAACCCATACAATCTTAAGTGGCATTCGCGAAAACATCACTTTGCTGAACACTTACCTGCAGGTGACTTAATCATGTGTGGGTTTGCTTGCAAAACACTCGTTGAGTTGGTGCATATGTATTTGCCAGATCGTGTTTATTGATAGAGAAGTGGTTGCGTTTATGTGTTTGTGCGCCTGCAGAGGATTGATATGGTGCCAGAGTTATTGAGCTCAAACCTGTGTTCCTTGAGATCCAACGTCGACCGGTGAGATGCACCAACAACTGTGAACTCGCAAGTGCGCACATTGCAACCCATACTCAGCAGCTAACGTGCGTTGTTGCCAGGTGCACATGTAATCCCATGATGCGTGGCACTGTTAAAGTGTAATTGTACAGATCCACACAAGCATGTGTACATACATAAGCAGCCAAACCAGGAAGGCACAATGGTAACACGTGTCTCACAGCAAGAATGGCCTAGGATTGATGCCCGACTTGGTTGCCTTTCCATGTAGATTTTGTATGTTCTCCCCCTATTTAGCATGGGTTGACTCCAGGTTATCAGGTTTCCTCTCATCGCTAACATAAACGTGTTATTACTACTATGATCCTTAACCAAGGAAAGCCTCACTGAATCTCATAACTTCGGGAGGGTACTGCAAAGCTTTTGCAGTCGAACAATGGTTGCTACGTATATATTCCAGTTGAGTCATTTGTAACAACCCAAACCGGTATTTGGCCAAACATCCCGCTGCTGAAAGAATGACTCGACTACCAAAAACTTGGCAAGACCCTCCTGAAAAAGAGTCTCGAGAGTTTGCGAGGCTTTCCTGAGTGAACACCCTGCACCAGTCCAATGTCGACGACTCCGCCACTCGACGGTGAATGGCCACGATGCATGTGCTGTGCGCGTGCAGGCTGGCGTTCTCGTGCATATGGGAGATGACTCCAAAGGCTGAGATCGTGAGCACACGTTTTACCAAGAGCATCATCAATTCCAAGGTGAGTTCCCCCCCCCCCCCACAGACGTTCAGTTTTTGTAAAACTCTCGTTTGCTTTCACGTGTATTGTATCGGTGCCTTGCTATGTTAGTGCAGTTGAGGTTTCCGGATGGCTGAGAGGTCAGAGCGTTGAGCTTGCACCTCTGGGTTCACAAGTGTAGCGAGATGAACCGGGTTCACAAGTGGTAGTATGTATGTTGAACTTCTTTTGCACCATACGTAGCCAACTGTGCTAATCGGAGGTGCGAGGTAGGACATGAAAGTAGTGAGTTGATGGTCTCTGTCCAGTCAACAATCACTGCACAAAACACAGAACATGCCAATTCGTCACGAGTACAGCACACCGGTGTGTTGTACCAGTGACGAATTGGCCACGTTCTGTTTATGTTACAACCCTTACTAGTTGGCTGTGTCGGGTGGTGGCGGGTTTAACGACACATTTACGTATTTACACAATCTAACCCAAAAAACCTGTATTATGGATGATATTGGTCACGAAAGCCTATGTGTTAAACTCACTGCACAAAAGACCACCAAATTACATTGCACTAAATTTGGTTAAATTCCAGCTTTGAGAATTAAAAAAATATAAATTTTGCTGTCTTTGGGTGAGCGTAACCCTCAGTGGTCATCGGGCGCCACGTAGACATCTGTTGAGTTCTGGCTTGGGCTTGGATCAGGCGTGGGCATTGTGTAATTGCGAGGACCCCATGGTTCACCCGTGGTGTGTTCATCGTATCCCCGCAGGCGTCTCTGACATACGCAGAGGCTCAGCTAATGATGGACGACGCCGGGCGGAAGGACCCGGTCACCAGCAGCTTGCGTGGCCTCCACTCCCTGGCCAAGATCCTCAAGCAGAGGCGCATTCAAAACGGGTAACTCATTGTCAAGATCCTCATCCCCTCCACCGCCTCTGGAGCGCTGAGCAGTATTAATGGATGCACCACATTTAGTCGATCGGCAGGTCGCCTGTGGCCCGGTAAAGTGTGGTTACTCCCGTGTCTTCTAAGACATCCGGCCAGCGTGGAAGAGTAGGCTAAAATACATTGAGAGGGACTGTAAAAGGGTGTATCTCTAGAGGGGCCCCCTCTTATGGGAGCCCCCTTCTTCCAGCAGTGGCTTGAGCAAGCAATTGCAAGGCTGCACCTGTAGCTTTTTTTGACCCCATGATGCATGAGGCTTGGGTGAATACCATGCACAAAGAAGTGTTACAGGATTCATACTCTTTGTTTTTTTCAGTAAAGTCACGTATGTAAAACTATAAAATAAAATAACAACTAAATTAAATAACGACGTTTCGGGCGCAACACAAGTGTCCTTCTTCAGGTGGGACAACCACAGCCAGAAACAATTGCTGAAGTGGGCAAAAAAGGGCTGTTGTAACAAGAGGCTATATAGGTAAGAGAGTGGGGGGGAGCAAGGGGGGAGAGATAGAGAGGGGGGGTGTGGGATAGGGGAAGTGGGGTGCTGCTAGAGGGATTAAAGGGGCGAGCACGACAAAATGCCAGGGGGGGGGGGAAGTGAGCGGGGCTGGGAGTGGGAGGCTGAAGAAGCTGGAGATGCAGAAATGAAGGCAACAATAAAGAAGTTAAGGTTTTACCTGGTTAATAACATCCTTCTAGATTGGAGTGTTACAGGCTGCTGCGGGGCTACATTGTGGGCAATAGAGGACAATGCAGTGACATAAATTGTTTTACTCTACTTAATGCTCCCATGTCTGTGCTCCCCCACCTTTGCCAACGCGTACTGACCACCACGGTTAAGTACGGTAAAACCACCCCACGACCCGCATGACATGGGGCGGCCCTCATCCAGCAGTGGATTGACTTAACGAGCTGTGCATGTTCAACTCAAATATCTGAGTTTGTGAAGTGTCTTATATTAAGATTCTGTGTTGTTTTGGCTGGACATGATAATCGCTCATGTCCCTTCTCCACCCGTAGGCCATTGACTCTGGCATCCCCTTGAGGTCCGATTCCACATGGACAGCGAAACCCACGACCCGATCGACCTGCAGACCAAGGAACTCAAGTGAGTCTCGTCAACAAGACACCTCCCATGACTGCAATCCGACTGTTGTGCAGATCTCTCTATCAGAATCAAAATATATATTTCTACTGGAAGAATCCGATGAGCTATAAAGCTATTTTTTCACAGATGTCCAGTTGGGGCAGGTCACAACGTTACAACAACAAACAATACAAGCACACGTTAGGATTGCAAAGTATTGGAAAGGTAAACAAATAACTTAAACAAATATACAAATACAACTAAACTATTTTTATCGTACCAAGTAAAACCCTGACCACAAATGATAGCTGAACAAAGTGGCTTATCACGTGGGAAATTTATTATCAGCAAAATAATCTAAGATAAAGATTCTTGACCCTTGTGATTGATGTGTTGTGTTGGCGGAAACTGGTGCGTGTACACAGGGAGACCAACTCGATGGTGGAGGAGTTCATGTTGCTCGCCAACATCTCCGTGGCGGAGCGCATCGTAGGCGAATTCCCCGAGTGTGCGCTGCTCCGACGCCACCCGGCACCTCCGCCTTCCAACTACGACATCTTGGTGAATGCGGCCAAATCAAAGGTAGAGTTAGAACCCCTTTTAACGACCACCCTTGTTAACTAATCGCTTAACAACGGGCCTCCATAGAGCTCAATGTGTAGGCTTAACCGACCATTTCCCTGTTAACGACGGGCTGTTGTAGGTACAGTAAATATGAATTAATGCCACGTAGAAGGGAAACAATAAAATAATAAAAATATAAAACAATAAAATTATCACGACGTTTCGACTGCAACACAAGCAATAATCATCAGGTGTGAAAACCACAACAAGAAAATTTGAAAAAAGTGGCAGTTATTTTTAACGTTAGCACCACGGAGAGAGATTTGACAGTTTGTTCAGATGGACGAGTCCATCTATGTTCTGAAAAGAGGAGTGGGGAGACGAAAAATAATGGATGCGATCTGAAAGCCACCTTAAGCGTGATCAATCAATTAAGACCCGAAATGGTTTATGAAATCTCTCTCCGTGGTGCTAACGTTAAAATAACCGCCACTTTTTTCAAATTTTATTGTTGTGGTTTTCACACCTGATGATGATTACTTGTGTTGCAGTCGAAACGTCGTGAGAATTTTATTGTTTTAAATGTTTATTATTTTATTGTTTCCCTTCTACGTGAATTTACCGAAAGAACCAAGAATATGAATCCCTGCAGTCACGAAAGCTTTAAATCAAAATGAATTAATGCATTTATTAACAGTGTTTATTTTAATATGATGTGTTTATAATGTTAGTATCTTTATGTATTCATATCCATTGTTTAAATATTATAAAGTACGTTTTTTGGGTGAACAAGGGAAACTTTTGATGCTATCGGAACAAATTAAGCTTTTAACACGTATTTCCTATACTCGCTTAATGACCAAATCCTTTAATGCTCGGGTTCGTGGAACCAATTACCGTCTTTAAGAGGGTTTCTACTGTCTCTAGATTGCTGTTAACCTTCCTTCAATATCATCCTCCTCGCAAGGAATTCAGAGGTCGCCGGGTGGCTCAAATTTTTGTTTGAGGTCTTTTGGTTTAACCGGGTGGGAACTCAAGAGACCATAATAGTCTCATTTGCAAGGGTCACCTGGGTCACCCTATGACCCAGAGATTACAGCTGGGACCCTGGCTTCAAAATCCAGCAGCCGCATTGAACATACTGTGTTATCAAGTGTAGGGAGTTGAAGGACTCGGCTCGTTTCCCAGCTACTCCACAGAAAGAAGCAACAAAAAACCATCACGATAAATGTAGTACTGTATTTAATTTTAGATAAATTCCAGCACTGAAATGTTGAAATATCAGGTCGACTTATTGCGATGAACATTATGCTCAAAATGGGTGGGAATGTGCTACCCCCTACTGTGAAGCAGAGGTGTCTTGAAACGATGTCAGTATTGGCCTGAGCGAGCAATTGCAGGACTGCACCTTTTACCTTTATCTTGAGATGTAGCCGTATAGTTTCCACTCGCCCTTAGAGGCAGAACAACTCAAAAGGTGTGACGAACCACAGACAACGCTGGAAGGCAGCCAGGCACTGTGCCAGATGTAGATTAATCCACTTGCCGTACTGCCTTCTCCTGGCAAGCCAGGTTATGGAAACCTGAATGCCTACAAGAAGTGCGCTGAATAACGTTTTCTTTCCAATACACCACAACCCTTGCTGCTTCCCCAGCACTGAACTACAAGCCACGTGCGGGATAGTCACCTCACAAACGCCGGTGTGCCCGATTTTTTTGCGCAGAACATCGAGATCCAGGTGGACTCGGCTAAGGCGTTGGCCGAGTCCCTGGACCGGGCGGCGGTGCCGGGAGCGCCACCATACCTCAACACTCTGCTGCGCATCCTGGCCACGCGCTGCATGATGCAGGCCATCTACTTCTGCTCCAGCATGGATCCCGACACCCACCACTACGGGCTCGCCACCGCCATCTACACCCACTTCACGTTGCCCATTCGACGGTGACGTGCTCTGGCGTCAGGCACACGCGTGAAATCGACCTTCGCGATTATTGAGGGGACTATGTTGTTGTCTTGGTGTGGTCTGGGACTGTGCTGCCTTTCCCAAGTTTAGGAATTTATTCATTAATTGATGTACTTATGCAATGTTAATTTGTCATTATGGCACACCTCCGATTAGCACGATTGGCTACGTACTTGTATATCTTTTTTCTATTATTTACTTTTAGTGATTTGTTTACCTTTCCTATTCTTAGCACTCCTATCATCTACCTACTGGACATCTGTCAAAAAGAGCTTTTATCGCGAATCGGATTTCTCCAGGATAAAGATTCAGATTTTGACTTATTTTTCTAAAAGGTCCTATAAACGGGAAGTTTGGCCAATTCCTTAAATGGTTGTTTGGCTTGTGTTGGAGAAAAACTAGAGGATCCGGAGAACACCAACGCCTACAAGGAGGGTGACAGTGTTCCACGTGCAGAATCAAGAATCCATTGCCGTGTTGCAGCGGCGGCCAAAAGTGAATTGCAATTCTGCCATGGATCGCTAACGATTTTGTTGTGGATCTTAAATAAGAACACAGATATGAGCAGGCAGCAATTTGCGCTACATCTGTTGACAAATAAAAAATCCTCAACAAAGAATTAAATTCATACCTTAACAAAGATCATTTCCACCAGCAGATGGTGCTAGAACGTGGTATGTCCAGAGTACAGTATTCTATCACAGCGTTAAATCCATCTGAGTCATTGTTTGCGTAGCTTTCTGGTGGATCGTGAAACCCGCTGAGATCCACCAGAATGAATCGCGGTGCTTGGTTGATTAATACCGCTGCTCCGTTGGCATCTCGTGGCCATACCGCAGCCTGTATCTACTGTAAATTTAATCTTCATATTAAATAGAGGCTACAACAAATGTGAATATTGTTGTTGTTGTTGTTGTCTCCCTGTACCGTTACAGATACTCGGATGTGATTGTGCACCGGCTGCTGGCCGTGTGCGTGGGCGCCGACCCCACGTACCCGGCGCTCACCGACAAGCAGAAGCAGCAGCAGCTCTGCAACAACCTCAACTACCGCCACAAGATGGCGCAGTACGCCCAACGCTCGTCTGTAGCTTTCCACACGCAGGTGGGAGGCGGAAGTGTGGGCCACGTGGAGCTTGCACGGCGTGTGCTTAGGCACCTGATAATGAGTCCATTCGTCTCTTGAAAACCATTTTTAAGGTCACGAAAGCAGGCATCGTATTGTGCGTGTAGTAAGAATCAATTGTTTTCTATTCACACGCTTACGTGTGGTGGTGCCGTGGCTGTACTGGTTGGCTACACTTGACATTGCTTTTCAGCATTCTTCTGTGTTTGCTGAAAAACCTCGTCACTTGGCACATTTGCCCATGATGTGACAACTTTATTTGATTGGCTCTGTCAGGTGATGGAGGATTATAGTCAATACAATTGACATTGTACCTTCACGATTGAACTCAAAATAATCCCCATGACATGATGCCAATAGCACAACTGGAATAAATTAGCGGGGGGATGCGGAAAATTACCTTAAATTTTGTTAAGTAATTATGGGCTTGGTAAGTGATGCGCGTGTGTCTGCTCTTGGCCACGTAGCGGTGATTAACGGCTGTTGTTGTTGTGGTCTCAATTGTTCTTCAAGAGCAAGGGAGTGGTGAGCGAAGAGGGCTTCGTGCTGTTTGTGCGCAAGAACGCCGTGGTGGTGCTCATTCCCAAGTACGGCTTGGAGGGGACGGTTTTCTTTGACTCCAAAGATCTCAAGCTCAACGTTACCTTCGACGAGGAGGTAGGGCATGTGTTCACTTAACCGGGAGGCATTGGCATTTCCCGAACGGCTGAATTCTGCATTTAAACCCAGGACTGGCTTAATGCACTGGGACCCAAGCCCACTGACCATCTCTCTACGATTAGGTTTCTATCAGACACACAGACACTTGGTTTAAGGTGGAAGAACGCAGTGAGATACGAAGCTCCGTTTTTTTGCCATTTGGCAGTGTGGACTATTACAGAGGAAGTTACACCGGTGGATACATTAGAGCCGGATGGCTCACAGGGCTATACCAAAATAAACTGAAACTGAATTAAATGATGTAAATGCGTTTCAAATATAAAACGGTCACAATTAAATTTGCTTTGGAAATAACTGCCATGACGGAGCCCGTATTGTCACGGAGAGGACATCACATTAAAAATACAGTAAAATCCCTCAGATCCGGAAGAATTATAGAGAAAATCTAATGCTTTCTGTAAACAATGAGAAACTCAAAGGGCAGAAAAGTACTTGTAGAATAAAAACAAATGAGGGAAATAGTAGTTGATGCAAAAAGTGATCTCTAGATGGCAAAAAGCACATGTGTGACCAGTGGATCCGGTCCTTTCCAGCATGCCTTGCATGCCGCATTACATTGTCACTCTGCGTGGATAATGCACACAGCCTAATTTGGACCAGAAGCTCAAAAGGGTCAACATTTGCAGCCATATTTTAGGTATGTTCTTAACTGCAATTGTACACTCCATATAACCTAAGGGGGGTTGCATCTACTCCTTAATGATGGCCAAATAAGGCTTTAAAATTCCTTGGCTGGCCCGCACATCATGATCCCTCGGTTGGTTTGGTCATTGCAGCCATCGGCTTCTCATGCCTGGTTTTCAGCTCGCGGTGAGGTGGCCCAAGCGGTATTGCATTCGCTGTGTGTTGTGGAGGTTTGCGTTTCAAACTCGGTGGCCACTCCGGTTAATACTGTGGTGTGTATTAAGCGTAAAATATTTACAGGCTATCCGCTTTAACAGTGGACGTTAAAAGATCCTGTAACGTTATTCGTGTGCCAGCATCATGGTCCAAGGTTGGCAAATTACACGCAAATTACTTATTTGGGGAGCACATATTAATCGTTCGCCTCCTTTTACAAAAACGTAGCAGTGACCTTGAATGCAAACGTTTTGAGAATCAGTGAGGCTTTTCTGAGTGACCCTTGTAATTGTATGAATAATAACGTTGGGTTCACGTCAATCCGTACTTGTATGCAGGGCACTTGGCAGAGAGCAGTCAGCGGTAGTGTAGCGGTTAGCGTTCTGTGCTACAATCCTGGCGACTTGGGTTCGATTCCTTCGCACGGTCAACACCAGTGATGATTATCTGAACCGGTCCTGGGCCTCCCCTAGGTTGACTCGGAACTCAATTGAATGCCTGGTGCGGTGTGTAAACATCGCCACTGGGGAGACAAAGGCGGCCGGGCATGGCGCTGGCAAACCACCCCCTTGTGTGCTGTGCCGGCCTTCATCTGTGCTCCTCGCCAACAGCACTTGCCCCAACAGTCTGTTAAGGCTACATTAGAGATGTCTTTGTGTTTTGTGTAGGGCCTCACACTGTGCGTGGAGGGCATCGCGCTGAACATGTTCGACCGCGTGCGCGTGTCGCTGGATTCGTCCAACCTGCAGCACCAGCGGATCCGCATGCACCTCGTCCGCCCGGAGGTACTCACCGTGCGGCGCGACGCGCAACCTCGGAATACCACCGATTTGTATTGTGACCATGCTGCTGTTGCTGCTTGCTGCGCCAGCAGTAGTGCACAAAAAACAAACGCTCGCCGCATCGGAACGTCAGCGGGCCGAAAATTAATGACACAAGCCACAGCATAGCGCTTGTTGCCATGCAACCCAAACTGTGGGACCGTATAGTAAACCCATAGAGACACAGAGATACATAGGAGATACAGAGAGACCCATTATGATTCCTAGAGATTCATAGAGACTCATACAGATACATAGCAGTGCATTAAAAACAAGCTCCTGTACGATTGTGGCCATGCAACCCAAACTATGGACCACATTTTACACCACTGTAGTCTGCGCTCCTTCAATGGAGGGGGTGGCAAGATGACACAAACTCTCTCCTGAGGCTCTCCCGTGGCTATCAGACCCATCCATTGGCATTTAGCCCCTGAACTTAATACCCTTATAACACAGGAATAAAATATAAACTCCGGTCTTGGATGGAAAAAATATATGTATAGCTAGCATTTTGAGCTGCAGTCTGTTGTCCTATACCTCCTGTAACTGGCAAATTGGATATAACGCGATGATGAATGTATGAGGGAACGCATTTTTTTGTATAACGCGGATCTGAACTGGATTTAACTCGGTTGAATGAATGGAACTACGTCGCGCGATTAGGAATAAGCGGTTGTGTAATGGCTGCCTCGGCGTAGCATCACACAAGGCGGGATGCTGCTGGATGCTTCTAGATGCTACCCACGTTCCTTAGTCTTTGTTCAGCCTGTGTTACGCATCTCACGCGTTATTGCGGAATGCGCTTTACCCCATATAATATATATTATTTATTATAACACGATTTTTCCAAAACACAGTGTTCTTGAGGTACGCAACTACCGTATTATAGAACAGACTGTATATCCAAAGCCTATGGGATACTATCCCTACCTATATCAGTTGTGACTGTCCGTGTGTTTAAATCCAGCTTGAAAACGTCGTTATTAATTGGCTTTTCCTGGCTTCTGATTGGTTATTACTGTGAGGGGAATCATTATGATTAGCTTTTATTACATTTTGCATGCTGTGTAAAGTGTCAGTATCACTGTCATTATTGTTATTATCGGCTTTTACTTTATTTCTATTGGCTTGTATCTATACTTGAGTAGTTTTTTAATGTCCAGTGCTTTTTTGAGATATTTCGATATCCAAGGTGCTGTATAAATTAGATTTTTATTATGGCCCTAGTTCATTGCACAAGAAGGGCCATTATCTGAAACGTGACCTATTTAAATGATCGTTTGGGGCTGTTGTTGATGAATGCGAGTTCTCAAAATACCAAGCTAAGTCAGGGTGTGGGAGCCTTGGTAGATATCAGATGTCTTAACAAAACTCCATGAGTCTGTTCTGCATGGGTTTCCTCCGGGTTCTCTGGTTTCCTCCCATATCTAAAAAGAATCATGCGTTGAAACTGGTATTAAGGTAGTTTACGTATCGCCATGGGCGGCAGGGTGGCACATTGGTAAACCCTTGCGTCTTGCAGCAAGAAAACTGGGTTTGATTCCCAACTAGAGTGTTACTGTGTGGAGTTGTCATCTTCTCTCCCCCTGTTCCTCAAAAGTCTTCAGACTTGGCGAAGTTTTTCAGTGTTAATAAGTGTAATAATAACGTATCACTTGTGTTGGAAATACTCGCATGTGTGTGTGTGAGAGCATTGGTGTAGTGGTTAGCACGCTGCGCTATGAACCCGGCAACCCAATTCCCACTCACCGCCAACACCAGTGAGGATTATCTGAACTGCTGTTTTGCCTACCCAAGGTCAACTCTTTCTTAAATGAGTACCTGGTGCAGTGTGTAAACATCAGCACTGGGGAGAGGTGTTGGCCACTTACCCCCTCGTGGGCCATGCCGCCTAACAGCAGCACAGTCTGTTAAAGGCTTATTTGGGTGACTATCTTCGTTGTACGTTTGTGCCATTTGTGTGTCCGCTGTCACAGATTCCAGGCTACAACCCTGCGGAGTCCACCCCATGGGGCTCGCCTTCTCCCCGGCCTAAGAAACCCAGACAGCACTAGTGTATCGTGGATGCGGTGTCAACAAGATGTCGGAGGAGGTGCATGAGTGGGCACACACTCTGGGTTTTACATCTGCAGAGTTAATTAAGTGTACATTGTGCTCGCAAGCAGAGGTGAACAATTGAAAAAAAAGCAGTAGCGGTTATGAGAAATGTTACCCTGAAGTAACAGACGGTTTGCACTCTGAACTTGCAATCCAGAGGTCACCGGTTCTTCGTTCTCCTGTCACAGCGGTTCAAATGGTAGTACAATCAGCCAATGAAGGTGTATACGCGTCAAGATGTATGAAAGGTTTAGGATATCTTATGCCCCACTTCTTTGCCAGCCAAGACACTGACCCCCTTGTGATGAAGGTGATTTCACAAAAATATTGGTTACTGAATCGGTGGTGTTTATTGACTAACGCAGCAGTGTCCAACCCACAAAGCACTGTGATCCATTCTGGTATATCTCAACATGTTCCGTGATCTACCAGCAATATATGACCAACAGTTACCCAGATGGATTTAACCGACTAATAGAACACTGTAGACATGCCAAGTGCTAGTGCGATCTATTGGTTTAAGATATATATTATTAATCCATTAATTCTTAGTCGGGGATTTTGTTTTGCCATCTGCTATAACAAGAATTGCTTTATATTAGAGGTGTTAATTCCTATTTGTCCAGAGATCCACAATCAAATCTTTTGCGATCATCCACCCATGGATCGCGATTCACATATCGGCTACCACTGATCTAACAGTTGAAAACCAGTTTAACACGTAGGCTTTCGCGACCAATATCCATAACACAGGTTTTTTGGGTTAGATCGCGTAATAAATATTTAAATGTGTCGGTAAACCCACCACCACCCGACACAGCCAATTCGAAAGGTTTGTCACATTAACAGAACGTGCCAATTCGTTACTAGTAACATCACACCGGTGTCTTGGAGAGCAAAGCCCCAACATTTACAATCTGAGTACAATGTTTCACCAGTAATTACAACCAGCTTCATCAGGCGACAGCCAGATTCGTGGCGAATCCTCGTTCCTTAATGCGCATGCATAATGTGTGTTGATTAACATATAAATAACCCAATCGGCAATGGATACCCCTAGTCATATGCATTCATTGATTCCCCTCCCAATTCGCGAAAGAAGTGCTCACAAGTGATGGCTGTCGCCTGATGAAGCTAGTTAGTGCTGGGGAAATGTTGTACTTAGATTGTAAATGGTGTGGCTTTGCTCTCCAACACACTGGTGGACTGTACTAGTAACGAATTGACATGTTCTGTTTATGTGACAAACCTTACTAATTGGCTGTCGGGTGGTGGTGGGTTCAACAACACATTTATATATTTAAACGATCTAACCCATAAAACGTGTATTATAGTTGAAAACCTACAATTGTGCCAAGTTTGGCCTGTCGGAGTGGGCCATTAGGGTGGCCACTCGGAGGGCAAAGCTCTGGGGAATCCGAGCAAGAGCTTCGAAGTATGATTGTGCACGGTGACACCCGCAGGGGTCTCGTGATGGATGGCAAATGGAAGATATTTTTTTATCGCGAGAGGATTCCCTGCAAGGGATGTTAGGTTACTTATTCTTGTGAGGATGCCATTTACTGTATGAAGGGGCAGCGGTCAGCTGCATAGAACAGAGTATAAAATTCCCCGAGCTGTTGCTGTTTAAATCGTCGGTTTAATGAAGAATTTCACCTCAGGTCTTTTTTACACAGCTACCCCACCCCTCATCGGACTCTGTGCAATCACACAAGGAATGTTTTTGGAAAAAATGTCGGTGTCAGAAAATTTTAAGGTTTAATCGTTTACAAATGCGCATTTCGTTACAGCTTCTCTTGTCCTTTAGACGTGCAAAGATAATTTCTGACAAAATATTGACACGTTTTCAAATTGTTTCGTAAATGGTTATAACTTTGCTCACGTATATACAGTACTTGGGCAATAATTCTGAGCTCCTGGAGTAGTGGTAAAGATTTAAGGGAGTTGATGTCTTTGCGACTTTGTGTAAATGTGTTTTACATTTTTTAACTGAATCGTATATTCACAAGCATGTACACATGAGTTATATGCGTTTATATACAAAATTAAACCGATTTCTTTTCCATGCATCTTCTGTTATTTTGGTTACTTTAAGTTACGTTTTCCACTGCTGGATGAACATCTCGCCACGTGATGTTGGATGTCAGGTTTAGTTTGACCATACTTCACCATGCTGGTCACTGTTGGATGATAATAATGTCCACTTGCAATGCACCACCGCGCAGTATTCACTCGCCTTCGAATCGAGTCCTGCACCGCCGTTTCACATGCAAATTTGATTCTCAATCCCTGGGCCAACTTGCTCCTGATTAGCATGCGATTTGCCACATTTCGATCTCGGAGGTGATTAAATGCGCCGGCTTCCAGGCTTGTTGAGCCGCTCGGAGCCCAATTAACGAAAATTGTTGCCAAAGCAAAAGCGTGAGCTCGAATGTTTGTCCGTGTTCTTTTCAAACCACCAGTCGAACGCCGGCCTCTGCCCACTCCGACCGTGCGCAGGCCCTGGCCGTCGGGGAGGCCCTCATGGTGCCTCACGGCAAACGTGGGGCCCGGGTGGGCGCGTCGACGGTTGATCGCGTACAGGCGGTGCAACTCCCACAAATGAAACATCACACCTTGCTGATCTCGTGTCCAGGAGCATAAACGATCATCACGCAAACTCCGGTCATCCTCGCAGCAGCAGCTCTTGGCCATCGAACAAAGACGATCACCGCTTCCTTCCGATATTAGAAGCCACGAGCTATGAACGACTCGGAGGTTCGAGCAACCACAGCCGAGTGGGAAGGCAGCAGCAGCCCAGGCGGTGAGCCAGCTCCAAAATCCCCCAAGCACTGAAGTTCTCGATTTAGTACATTGAAAAACACGACGGTAAGTGAAACAATGTAAATCGAAACCAATTTTGCCATTCACTTGAGGGGCCGTCCATAAATGACGTCACGCAATTTTTGACCTCTCGTCACTCGGCGTCACAAAAAGTCAGACCCCCCCCCCCTCAAATATGACGTCACAAACCTCTGCCCCCCCCCCAAAACCATATTTCCATTTTGAAAATAAAACATGCTTCAACTATTGTCATTGTAGTGCGTGGCGCTGCACTGATGTTGTAGGAGTGTTATAACAACTAGTGTTATAACAATTCTATACTTAAAGTTGCGCATTTTGATGTGACGTCACATTTCTCAAACCCCCCCCTCTCCCTCGTCACAAATGTCTGAACCCCCCCCCCCCCCCCCCCCCCCGAGGTGCATGACCGCGTTACCGTGTTCATTCTGTGGTGAAGGGATGAGAAAAGGAAGAGGGAAAAGCATCCAGTGTCGCCGCACGCAGGCAACGTGTTTATTACACAGTGGTCAAAATATAAAAATGCATATATATGTAGTGGGTTCCACGGACACTGGAGACGCCTTTAGAGGCAACACGGTTTATTTGTAACTTTGAACAGAACTCCCCTTAACTCCCACTATCTAGGGAGGTACAGCCTCCGGGCTAGCGTGCCCTCGCACTGATCAAACCTGGCTCTCAGCCCTCTGGCTATCTGTGCCCTAGGGGAGGCTAACTGACCCGACCCAGCCAAGGTACGGGTCCTGACCACTGGTCCGAGCTCGGCCCAGCCCTTACAAGGACGTCGGACTCGAGGTCCCAGGGTCCTAGCTAGGGAGGCTACTCTGACCCGACCCAGCCAAGGTGCGGGTCCTGACCACTGGTCCCCACTCGGCCCTGACCCTTATAAGGATGTCGGGTCCCAGTATCCTAGCTAGGCTGGTCTTCTGTTCTTCGTCTTCGGAGCACTGCCCCGAGCTGTCCCAGAGGTGCCCCTTTAATACACCTCTCGGGGGCTCTCTGCCCCCGGTACCGCCCCCTCTCTAGAACCTTCCAGGGGGCTCTGGAAGAACCCCCCAACCCCTCACCTGGGGCCTGGCTCAGGGTGGCACCCCCTATGGGCTTGTGCCCGCAAATGCAGGTAAGTATACCGACGGTATAGGATGTGCATTTATGACGCTACATATATGCGAGAGAGTTTGTGGACAAGAGTCTGCTCTGCGGGAAGCAAGCATTGCCATACGAATGAGATGAGCTCGCGTTTGATGCGGGCAGTCTTGAGGACGACCGTCGACAGGCACGCGTGGAGGCACGCCGTGGTCACAGCGCAGCGCCGACTCGTGTAGGTGGTGATGGCCCAGTTGTAGAGAGGAATGCCGGAGCTTGGAGCAGATGTAGCCGAATGTAGGATAGAGCATCTTGAGGAGCGTTGCCCTCGACCCCCTCCGGGAGGCCGTATGGTTTACTTGGCACTCCCATCCCTTAGAGTCCAGTCTGATGTAGGCCTCCTCAGGTTCCAGCAGCCTGGCTTCGTAGGTCTTCATTGCACCGCTCTGCTCGTCTAGCATAGTCTGAAGGGTCATATGTGGCTGCCTCCTGAATCTTCACCGTCCTGCAAACCTTACTCGACATCTCGTTGAGGACCCGAAGAAGGGCAGTATTCTCTTTGTTTTGTTTTTTACAAAAGGGCTTGTAAGAGCTCTCGTTCCACCCACCGCGATCTCTGGTGTCAACTTGAACGGGGGGGGGAGGGGAGACAAAGCTATGGCTTTTTTCCCAGGGGATCTGTCTTCCATGGAGCACAAAGATACAGGCGGAAGGTCCCGTTGGCCTAGCCATGAGGTCAGGCTCGAGTTGCTTACTGAGGACCCTACACCTAAGGAGGCTGTGGATCGTCCTAGGAAGCTCCAAAGTAGAAAACCAGCTTTCCAAGGCCCCCTATAAAGTGCCTGAGTCCAGGTAGAAAAATAGGAAAACTATCAAACAGGAAAGCGAGTGGTTATGTTGGGTCGAAAAAGGTAATGTTCTAATAATGTAGGGGTTGGAGCGGTCATTGCTGCTTACTCGGCCATGACGTCACTGCAACTCGTTTGATTAACACTTTAAAAATAAAAAATCACGACACGTACTGAACATATTATTCCGAATCGGTTTTACCACCACTACCACCATGACACAGTGGCAAGGCTGGCACATCGCAGTGCAGCTGCTACGCTGAATC